>NC_136528.1:7952632-8620132 GCF_910591455.1 Pholis gunnellus
AACTGCAACATGACATTTAATTAATTCTATGGAGAAATCTTTCACTTCAAGCCTGTGACTTTCATGTACATGAGATAAAAAAAAGGGAGAATACAGCCACGCTGGGAGACAAAGTGCTGTCACATACAGCAGGGCTCGCCAGTAAGCAAGCGTTGCCAGGTGGCCATTGTCAACCATTTTGAGAAATTTTGCAACCAATTCTTGGCTTTTGGTTGCCATCAGTGGCAACTAGGGCTGGACAATAGATCGATATTATATCGATATCGTGATATGAGACTGGATATCGTCTTAGATTTTGGATATAGTAATATAGCATAAGTATCTTTTCCTGTTTTCTTTGTGGTGTAATTTGTTTAACTTACCAGACTGTTGTAGCTGTTCTATTATTTGCCTTTAACCACTTAGTCAGTATATCCACATTTCTAAAGATTATTTATCGAAACCTCATTGTAAAAATATGTGAGCCTGGAGTAAAAAAAAAAGAAGAAGAGAACTGCAAGAATTGTCATGACTGACAACATCATTATTTAGGAAGATATTATTACACAACACTGACCAAACAGCAACACAATATGAAAGAAATGCATGATTACCAGCCACTTAACCGGTCTGGCTGCCAACAATTGAGAATGCAAAATGCAAAACATAATAATTATTGTCTCTCCGGTTAATCATCTCATTGCTTAGCACATCAGCAGTAAAAGCAGCATGTCAGGTTGTTTTAGTTACACTAACTGCGTGCCCCCTAATGTGTTCACCACGCGACGACAAACAGTCAACAACTGGTGAACGATAATTATCTCACCGGCGATGCCTCTCTCAACCCCAGGATCTCCTCTGTGTCTTTGGGAAAATGAGGAAAACAGACAAAGCGCTTCAGAATAATAGCCTCTGGAGATAACTCCACTGTCTACTTTGACTGCCACAGATAAGAGCGCTATCAAGAGCAGCAACCTTTTCCAACCATTGAGGAAATACATATGAAGTCAGTTCTCACTGCAGAAGCCAGTATGGTGCCCACACTGGCTTCTCACAGGCCACATTTCTCCCCCGTGCACGTTCCACAGGTGATGAAAATTGGTTTTCCCCAAAAATGTGCAGGGGGGGGGGGCAATCATACTAGCAGTTTCCGAATGTGATTGAGCATCCCCTATGCTGCACTACATGCTAGAGTAATCAAGATGATCCTTGCTTTTTCTATAGCGTGTTCTTGATATCCAACAATATACAGCAGCTTCATATTTATTTTCTCTATAGTTACATTTAAAAGTGTTATGATCATTTGGCACTACGCTTCTTATTAAAATGAGAAAATAGTCATCACTTTTCATTTGTCAAGTGGTTAATTGACGCAGAAGTATGCGGAAATAGGCTTCACCATGTGGTCATTTCATATAGAAAACGATATTGTGATATAGATCATTATCGGGATAAAGGATTTGGGTCATATCGCCCAGCCTGAATTAATAATACATGTATAGTTGTTGCAATTGCACATGTTACAAAAATCTTTCTAATAGGCCAACAACAAATCATTAAAACATAAAACAAATTGGATTTTTCTGGTCTCATTCACATATGTTATGTGACAAGTCAGACCACATGTGTGAGAGGAGTTGTGAAAATTCGGTATTGAAAATGTAAAAAATGAGAGGAAATTGGGTAGAATTGTGCAATAGATGGCCATGTACTGGGGATAGCTGCCTGCCTATGTACCCACCTACACTCTCACCAAATTTTATTATTAGAATTCCACAAACAATTGTGAATGAACACCTTTTACCTTCCAATGGCAATTAAAAGAAACACACCAAATCTGCCAAATCTGTCACCTCCACACGTCGGTGTAGGAACAGATGATATTTTCTTTCCAGGACCATGGATGCATTGCAGCACAGATTTTCTCAAGGTGATCACACTGAAGCTGTGCTCCGCATGTGCACTTGGCGAAAAGAAAAAAAAAAAAAAAACACCCGGAAGAAAGAAAGGGAGATGTAATTTGTATGTATACAAATGTCAAAATGTCAAGGCATGTAATCCTTTCAAGAGGTGATGAGGTCTTTGGTTAGAGCTTGGCGCCACTCCAGACTTTTATAACAAGAAAAGTGCTTACTCCAAGTTCTGGAGGTGAACGGTGAGTTCTGATCCCATTCTCCTCTCCTGATCCCATTCTCCTCTCTCTCTCTCTCTCTCTCTCTCTCTCTCTCTCTCTCTCTCTCTCTCTCTCTCTCTCTCTCTCTTAAGGGATTATTTTGGTATCAGTACATATGGATTTACAGTAGCAGTGTACAGTATATCCTGAGTGGCATGCTCCATTTTATTTAACGCCGGCAAAACTGAAAAAAACCCGCATGTTTTCCAAGGATGTACGTGGGCTGAGGTGGTGTGTGTAAAGTTAGTATTCAAATCATTCAGTTTAAAGACATATTCCAACAAATCCATGATGCATTGGCTCACTGATAAGAGCCGCATCATTCACATAGACCCTGTCAAAACATTTTAAAAGCACGGAGCTCTCGGAGAACGACACATCAGGGTCGATAACCCAGTTAAATACGAGCGGAGTGTTTGTACCGAGGCTGTGTTTGTACGCCATACAGTTCGTGTGATTACTGCTTTCTGAAAACCTAATACATTTCTAGTTATTTGATCTAATTTATAATTGGATTATTTTTGTCATTGACAACTCACTCAAACACAAACTATTAATTACGTCAGTTAGAAGGAAATACAAGAAGATCTTGTTTTATTTACCCTACAATGAAAGTGAGTGAGACTGTCCAATGTAAGTCCATTGTACTATATTCCTTTATTTTCCATGTATTCCTTTCCAATGTTCATTTCCTTTGTCATTTGATAACAACTGCACACTTTATTTGATATTCTATGTATTCCTCCACTGCTTTATAAAAGACTCTGCCCGACGTCTGTCCTCCCACCGCACATCGGTCTTCTTCCACTTACAGCAACTGTTGCTAGGCAACAGCTCATGGCTGCATTAGAATATCAGTATTTACATAAAAACAATATTAAACTGTTTGGTGAATATCGGCTATCGGATATAAGTTGCATCATGGAGAAATTCAGATGTCTGGTGCATTCTTGGACATTTCCACCAGTGCAGTAACTGTAATCAGGAACTTTCTTTTACTGGGAACTGTAGTGTGATTACATTTGCATGTGTGTTAGTAATGTATTACTCTGTTGCTCTAGATATTGATCATTGAAATTGGATTACTGTGCAGGATTACAGCACTCGGTATTGATTATGGAAATAACATACGCTGCTATCAGAATGCCCCTAAATCACAAATTGTCTCTCGACCCTTTAATGCAGTACCCAGTACGCTTGTGTTGAAGTTGAACATCACTCAACGAAGTTTGATATGTGACGCAAGATCAACCTGCTAAAAAGCTGATGCAGCCATTTGTTTCTTTTAACAGCCCATAGGAAGATTGCAAAGATAAGGTTCTTTGCATTGTGTGACATCCAATGTGGCTTTGTGGCATCTTGTCCTAACTTGTGAAATCCCACCTGCATAGCACATCAGTATAGATTCTGCAGCGTCATATTACAGCTATCCTACGGCTGAACACTAGCCGCCTATCAAGTTTTTATTGTTTTTTTGGGATTTTACAGAAATCTCGTCAAGGCTGGGCCATTTCTCAAATGTTTGAATTCCTTTGAAAGGACAGACTGCATATGAGATTCTTAAGCAGGGCCTTCATGGCACAAGTCCATATACAGTCTAGGTGATGGTGCCTTTGCCCATGAATACATATACAGTATAGTTGATTGTGCTTTTTTCATGTGTGCATGAACAGTATGGGTGATTGGGCCTTTGCCATCGGGGCCAAACAGCTCTTGAACGTCTAAACACATTCAATTTCAGCCTTCACCTTTGAACAGATAAGATTAAGAGAATTTTAACTTTTTTCTTCTTTTAAATTGTCATTCTGCATTTTTAATTTAATCTTTTAAGTGGCAGGCACAAGGCCACTTTTCAACTTTACCCCCTCTTAGTGCTTCCAAGTGTTATTACTGTTATCGCCGCCGTCACAAAGACAACCGGATCGCTTTCCGAGCCCGTTACTAGCGACACATTTAGCAACTTATTCAGACCATCAGGGAAAATTAAAAACATGTTAAAATATATTGAATTATAAAAAAAAAAAAAACTACGCACTAAGGAATGTGCGATGATGTCATCAATATGCAAATGAGCGTTTGGCTTCATCTGGCGACTTCTAGTGACTTTTGAAGCTAGAGCTAGCTAATTTCATTGGAAAAGTGTTGCCAACAGTGCACAGGGGACTCCACCATCCACCATTTCTGTTACCAGGGGAAAGGAAAAGGAAAATAACTTACATTGGTACGTTGGCAGAAAAATGGATAAAGAGCTTCCTTTGTGCCGTAAATCGAGCCTTCATGTTCTCCTCGGTACACTGAATTTCACAGTGAAAATGAGGTTTATAGGGAAACGCAGAGGGTGTCGTTATTCCACCGCCATTACTTTGTGCAATCAGCATTTACCTCATAATGTCTATTGCCACTTTAATACTTTTTTTGGTTTATATGTTGTTTTTGTTGTTGTTTCCTGTGGATCGTTCATGCTCTCATGCCATCCATGACTGATTCACATTTTGGCAATACAAATATTGTTCAATAATAATATTAAAACTGCAAAACTGCAGAGCATGTCTTTGGTCAGGGAGGACTGTTTGTCACGGTTTTCTATTACTCTGTTGATAACCCCGTCATGTGACCTATTGCTGAACAGTTTACTGAACCAATAGTTTGCCGTTCATCCAGTATGTAACGGCAGGATGGCTGATCGATAATTCATTTTGGCTTTGCCGTCATAACGACATACACAATCGGGGACCTGGTGGTCGCTGCTGCTGTATTAGAGCTCTTACATTCGGGGTGCCAGAGCGGAGCCGCAGACTGTCATTTCCACGGCTGAACAGTCAGGTTGTCGGCTGCCAGCCCATCAAAGCGCGGAAAAGGGCAGAGAATATTGCTTTCACTGCCAACCGTGTCTGCCAACGCAGGTAAACACATGTTTAGCATAAGACACTTCCTGGTGCATTTGAGCTCACAGCAGCCGCCACTGCAGCGGCGGCCACACTCTCCCTGCTAACTCTTAAAATCACAAGCATGCAGTCCCGAGCATTTGGCCCAAAAAGATGCCCAAGGCTGCAAATAACAACTATTGTTTATCTGTCAATGAGTCGATTAATCTCCAAAATTACTCAAATATTAAGTTTACACTGATGTAAAACAGAGAATAACACATCTAAGAAGCTGGAACCAGAGGATATTTAGACTTTCATGGTTTTTGGCTGATAAAGGTAACAGTTAATCAGCACTACACCTACACAACTGTGTTTGCTCTTTGTGCTCTCCTCCTCTGCAGCTTTTCCTCGTTGTCAACCCAGATGCACACTGCACAGTTTTATGACTATGTCAGCACTGCTTGAAACTATGCCAGAGCTGCAACACCAGCACGGCGAGGCTTACCTCAGTCTTAAACGCACAGGAGGCCTCTTGATGTGTTTTAAAATGCGTAATCTGCTACTTGACTCTCTCTGACTTGTCTGCGCGACATGTGAGGTCGTGTTATGGTTTGTCCTCCACCGAACGTGTCAATCTTGTCTTGTGTGACTCGCTTCCAATTTGTCAGCGCCAATTAGCCGGGCGGCGTTCCCTCCGCTTCCTTGCACTCCCAAATAAAGCAATTTTGATTTCGATACAAGCCGGGGGAAAATAATTACCGTACAGTGCTCCATAGGCCATTTAACATTATGCATTGCTTGTTTTGTTGGTTTGCATGTAAATATAGCTGAGGAGCAGCTTAGATACGGAGAAAGTAAGTGCAGCACAATATGAAATATTGGAATACAAGTCTGGAAATATTCTTATCTTTTTCCCTCTCCCTTCCTTTGGAAATTCACTTCATGCTTATCCCTTGAAAAGTCCTAAATAAATAAAAGCATTATTTTTTTTTCATCAGATGACACTCAGCCTGTCAGATTAAGCCCGCCAGTGGTTTTTGTTGTAACAATCACACAGACTACTACAGATTAAGGAAAGCAGATGTATTCTTGCAGCCCAAAGGGCAACATTGGCTGACATCGGCAGACCATTTTTAAGCTCTCTCTTTTAAAAGGAGAGCAGATTTCTGGAGCTGCAACACGCAGTTTAGATTTTCAGCCCACATGAGTCGCAGAGGCACGTTGAGCGCGTATCACTTTCAGGCAGCAACCACATGCCTCCGCTGCTGCTGCCAGTTTGCTCGAATCAACAATCGGATCATTTGTCGCGGCGCCGGATGTCTTGTAGGTGGAAGTGGGATTGGCTGCTGTCAAGGCAACATGCAGCCATTTTCTTGTGCCTCCTAATTGCAGTTTCATAGGAACAACTGCCATATATCCCCCGTCCTATCTGCCAGTATAGGCCGCATATGTTCCAATGTCGAGGTCTTTGAGTTGTTTTCACTCTGCGGTATCGGAATTCAGCTCCCATTCAGCTGTGACTGAACAAAACTCCTAAACGTGGCATAAAAACTGTACAACTCGGTATCTGTGCAGCGACATGAGCCTTTACAGTCGGAATGATGTTACCTTTTTAAATCTGTTTTCCAGCTCTTTGCTTCTGTCGGATATTGTAATGAATTATACATCAACTAGCATATTAATCAAACCAAATAATAAAAAAAGCATCTGGTACCTTACACACGCAGACATACAGTGATTGAGCATTGAGGAACGTTTTTCCTTTTCTCTTCTCCATAAAATCATAATACACTTGGCTCCCTCTCTTCTCCAGTCTGTGCAGACAAATGTCTGTAGCTACTTTGGGCACAAAGCTGCCGAAACTGCGAGAGATGCCAAACTATATTGCGAGGCAACTATCAGAGCCTGGAAACACAATTTTAGGCCTTGGCCTACATCTGTTTCACATTGACTCACTCTTGCTGATAGAAATGTGGCTACTTCAGTTACTGAACACAAAACTAGATTTTGCAGTTTCTTATCCTATTTTCTTTGGTATCTCGTATAGTTATCTCAGTGGAAGGTCATGTGTCTTGTATTAAAACATAAAACAGGATGCGCATGCAGAGAACGGTCTTAAAAGCGGAGCATTGTAAAGCATGCTTTAAAAATCTTACTGCCCCCAGTTTCCATCATATTTATTTCAAACTATATTTGTTGACGTTTCTGTTTTATTGGATATTTTATGGTGAAAAGAGAGAAAGGATGCAACAAGCATCAAGCTTCCCAAGCCTGATAACAACCAAGATGATGCTCTTACATGGTTTGGGCCTGAGGCTACTGAGCCACCAGCACAGTCCATAAAGGATTTTTCTACCCAAAACCTTTCAGTCTCTCTCTCTCTCTCTCTCTCTCTCTCTCTCTCTCTCTCTCGGTCCATTTCTGTCCACATGTGTTCTGTGTAACAGGTGTTAAGATTCTGGATTATAGACAACAGCACTCAAGTGGATTACCATCTGTTTTCACAGCTTGCTGGTGGTCCATTTAACCTGAACTAGAACCACTGAACTGAGCTTTTCTTGAAGGGGACATTTGCCCGAAAAAAAAAATCTGAAAATCAGCGTATATCTGGTTTGGGCATCATTTGTGTTTAAAACACATTAGAAATATATTTTAATGTTTATACTTGCCGCAGGGAAGCCGGTGCGAGTGCCAGAAAGTGACCCTGATTTTTTTGTAACTAGACACTCTCTGCACCCTGTTCTGGTTTGGCACAGCTTTTCAAACGGGATTATCACAAATAGTTCATTCTTTTACAAAGAACGCCGATTTGTTTTAAAAGTCTTTCGAAACTGGAGGTCTTAAAATTCTACATTTGAGTAAATATTTTGCCAGCCAAATCAAACTGTTTGCAGGATATTCAACCTTCGTTTCTTCATAATGCATTCCATACTCGACTTCTTTCTTGACCTTGCTTCTATAAAGGCATCAAAGTAGTCCAGAAATGTAAGATATGAGTTTACAGATCAATTCCTCCTCTGCATCGTGTAGGTTTCTGTCTTCTTGCTTCTTCACAATGCATTTAGTTTGCACGCCCTCTGGGGTTTTCGAAGAATAATGCAACGGAAAGCGCGTTGACCATAAACGCATTTAGTGCGTGCTCGTAGGTCGCATGCCATCGGCGGAAGCTCGCGTCACGGTGCCACGCGTCACAAGTCACGGTGCCACGCGTCACAAGTCACGGTGCCACGCGTCACAAGTCACGGTGCCAGGTGCCACGCATGAGTAAATACAGAGCTTTAGCAGCAGTAAATATGGTATTTACATAGTGTGACTAGCTACAGAATAATGAATCATCCCTTTCTTTATTCATGGGACTTTAAAAATAATGTTCATCGTGTTTTCTGCTATAAGGGGCTCCACAGCCTGGTAATGTACACTATGTTACATTAATAATCCGTTCGTGATCGAGTTCCTGGAGTATTCCGTTTGTGTTTGCACATGTAAACTTCGTATCCCGTTTCTAGAAACCCGAATATGCTTGCTGGAGTTCTCCGAAAGAAACCAGGATACCTTATCTCGGTTATTGAGCACCACCGACTTGTGTTTTCATACGAAAGTTCAACAACACGTGTCGATGTATGCTTGTTACCTGCATACATTCTTTTCAAAATAAACTTCCGTCCTCACAGGAAACAACTTATTTAGGTTTGGCAACAAAACTACTTAGTTAGGTTTGGGAAAAAGATTGTGGTTTGGGTTAAAATTAGCATGGAAGTGATGTTACTTAAGTACGGAAGTTACATGACAAATAAACCAACGTTGACTTCTTGTTTCAAACGGGGCACGTACTGCGATCTCCTGCATGACAGACCGGTTTTTGTTTGAGCCGTCCACCTCCACCAGTCGCGCCTTCGGCCAACAGAACAAACGTCTCACTTCTGGAGTGACCAAGAAACACAAAGACGCTGCGTAGCTTCAGCCACCGCTCCTACGTAGTGGTAGAAAGTGTTAAAGGAGTAGCATAGCTGTTCTGTTTTCAAGGACAGCTCAGTCCACAGTGTGTAGGGTTGAGAGAGAGAGAGAGAGAGAGTGGGGCGATGCGCTTAAAGCAGACCGCTTTTGGCGATCCGAAGAGGTTGCAATCACGATGTTGTGTTTAATATTTCCTTAATATGATCATACCCAGGGAATAAACTCATAAACAGGTTACATATTTCCAGTGAAGCAGACAGAACACCTTTCTGTGAATCACTTTCTAGAGCTGTACAATCTGCCTCTAAGGAGTATAAACCACTTTGTGATATTTTAAAGTTTGATAATCCTTCAATCTGGATTTACTAGTTGGTATTTAATAATCTTTCCAGTCTATCTGTGGTCTTACAGTACGACATATTCCTTTTAATAAGTAAACTTACTTAATAAACATTATTGATTTTTTTCTAAAGAAATTATAATTGTTCTCTTAAAAGTTAAAGCCGCTGCCTCCTTCCTCCTGAGGGATATTAATGACGCTTTCACACTGACTCTGTAGAAGACAAGTCCGTTCTGCTGATAATGTTGCTGATGGTTCATTTATTGTTTCAGGCTTTGTATAAACCTGTGGTGAACCTTGAGTGGACTTGCTGTGTCGTATTTCAGATGATGTTTTTTTTTTTATAACCTGGTGCCCATAGCAACCCTCTGGGGTTGTTTTGCTTCATGCTAGTGTTTTGGTCTGAATGCTCGTGTTTTCTTCATCTGGTTAAAAAGGGTCCACTGCAGGGCTGCTCTGTGCCTCGCTGACGCTTGTTGTGTTGTTGTGTGTTTATGTGCCACAGGTACCTCCAACTTCTGACACTTGACTGTCTACTCATAAACAGCAGTGTTTTTAATAACACAAAACTCTGAATATCCTTAAAGCAAATGGCCATACTGTTTGTTTTGTAGATTTTGTGTGTTTTTTTTTCCCCTCAGTGAATGCAGCCTAGTTCCTGAATTTCAGATGACCAGTGCTTCACACCACACACAGCCTCAAAGCCACAGAGGAGCAGCCTGGGCTCTTTATTCCTTTCCCCTTTCTTCTGTCCTTGTCAGATTATCCTCACAAGTACTGGGACTTTGCCCTCTCTGGACACAGAGCTGCATCCGAGTGCAACACTCTGAAAATGGAATGGAATAAAATGGAAGTTCTGCAAAATGAAGGAGTGTGTAAAATAACATCCCATTCTAAAGCCACAGACAATAAATAATCATCTGATTCACTGCTTGTGAATATACTTCCATCTCTCACATACAGTATACATACTAATACTGTCTGGAAGCAAACGAGATAACGGCTCAGTTTTGGAATTGGCTGCGGCATCATTTCTCACCGAGAGTGTCTCATCTCCTGAATAAATAGTAATCAGTTAGCGAATGAATTAATGATCCCGTTGTTCGAGGCTGACCATACATACCATTAGGTGTCTGAATGAAGCCTGCACCAATTGCCTCATGTTTTTGCCGGCCAGCCATCAAGGACTCTACGAATGAAATGGAGCAATCCCAGAGGCAATTGTGACTGTGAGCCATTTTGTGCTATTTGGATAGTGGAGATGCCATAATGAAAAGCAGTCTCTTCACTGAAGTGAAGTGTATTCTTCTTCTTTTTTACACAAATCGTGATTGTTTATTGCAGATATTCAGTTTAACTGATTGAATGATAATGCATTTTGAAATGCCTGGTGAGTGTAGTTTGTTTTTTTCTGTTCCTGACAAGTTTCTGTGAGGTTCTTTATTCATCGTATTAAGTCCTAAAACCTGGAAGTGTGTTGGAATATTTATCCACTACCGATTCCCTTGTCTTGAAGTCCATGGTTTTTTAAAAATGTGTTTTTGGTTAGATGCCTGAAATAAGGTCTGTGGTTAACACAAGCTTAAGAGACTTTAATGTTTTGTTTTATGACATAAAATACATCAGTAAATGCCTCTCTCCTAAATGTTGAAGTTCTTACGTGTCTGAAAAAAGGCGTTTGCTAACAAGTGGCTAAATGAGACTACAAAATGGAATCATAGTCCTTCTTTACCGCCTCATTGTGTATACTCACGCTCATGTGAGCCTATAGCATTAGCTCTTTACTACTGCCCATTGCATGCACGCACTCAAAGTATGGTGTTCATTTGATACGTTTAATAAAAAAACTGTAAATATCATAAACTTGTGTTTTTTTTTTCAATAATCCAAATATCCAATGAAAAAATCCCATTGGCTTTTTGTCCAAGGATCCAGTTTGATACTAACTTGGCGGTGACCCACAAAAATCCGTTATCTCTTCAGCTGTCGGTTATGAAATTCTCAAATTTGCATGCATGAATCAAATGATTCTGTCAGACAGATGGAATGATTCAAAGTAGATAAAATAACCTGACCTCCCATGTATTATATGGAGAGATCAGTTCCCTCTTCTCTCAGAGAGATCCACTTCCCTCCTCTGACCTCCATAAAATAAGCTCAGTAGCTACATTTCTTCACAGCACATTCTTCTCAGTTCAGCATTCTGGGAGCTGCTTAGTAATCCGTCTTTGTTTGAATATTTGTATACACGTTTTCATGTGCAAATGGGACAAAGGTGGCAAAATGATGACAACTTCCCTCTGAATAATACATTCTATGAAATCTATTGGAAAAAAAAGAATTGCAACTTTTATTTGTATTCATGTACATTATGAACTACAATCTCAGGTATCAATAATTGAACATCATCCTCAGAGAAATTAGTTGGACTCATTACAAGCACAGTCTCTTGTTTTTTTTTTCTTGTTTTTGTTTAGCTTTTTTTTTCTTTTTTTAACAATTGAAGCACATGTAAAATTATGATCTGAAGATCTTTTTTTTTTTTGCATTATGTTTTTGAAAATATTTTTTTTTTCGTAGAAATTTAACCATTTGATGATTATTCTCTCCGAAAATGAGAGAGAATATTCCCACATACAGTAACCCTCCCTATACACAGACAGTTGGCAGAATAACACACAATAATTGGATCACCTTGGCTCGGGGGTTTTGCACAAAAAAATCAAGCTCACTCTGCTGGTATTTCAAGTCCAACATTCTGCGGGTCAGGCGTAATTTCATTCTGGCATTCAAATATCTCTCCACGTAAAGCCATCCGGCTCCAGCAAATACCAATACAGAGATATATTCCATTCATTATGAATAGCTCACAACCCTCATCCCCAAATATATATATAAAACATCTCAACCTTTTTTTTTTTTTTTTCACTGTAGCCAGCGTCAACATTGAATCATTAAGCCACCAAAAGCATTGAAAAGGATTTGAGCATTGAAAAAAGAAAACAGTGGAAAGGGAAAGAATGGTTCACACCATGACGTGACCATCGAGTGCACTGTTCTCATCAGTCATCACGCTCAGTGAAAGGCTGACGATGAATGGGTTTCTGTTTCACTTGTTCCTGCTCCACTGTCTCCACCTCCTCAGACAGGACCTGTCTTTAAATGTATATTTTACCTCCACCGTCTTTGTTCGCCATTCTGTTATTGTATCGAGTAAAAGATCGATTTAGGAGAAGCAGCATGATTTTGTGTGAGTGACGTTTTTTTCATTATGCTCACACTTCAAGCTATGGTAGCTGTCTGTACTGAGGTGAAAGTCGATAAGGGGAGAGGAGCTGCCGGACAGCCATGTTACATTTTTCACATCATGCGGCGATATTTCATTTGATTAACTGAAACGGCGCGTTGCTCTGCAAAAAGGTGACGTCACGCGCGCGGGTCAAATCTCATCAAGACCATTTGTAAATACACACTCCGTTATGCCAGTTATGTCGATAAATCTGTCACATTTGTGAAATCGACCAGTGGGAAATTAAAATATGCTCGTTGCGCGGAGACCAAAGCGAATGGCATCTACCTCTTCTTACTTTCTGCACAAGGTCACTGTTTCCATGGCGACAGTCTGATGGCTAGTTTTGCCTCCTTATTCCTTATCTTTTTTTTCCCCCCACTCCTCTCCCTTCATATCTGTAATATATCTGTTTGAAGACCCCTCATGGCTGTTGTGGGTCTGCCCCCCCCCCCCCCCCCCCCCCACACACACACACACACACACACACACACTTCACCCCCCCCACCCCCACTGTTCTTCACTTTTCATCCCTGCCTCCCTCTTCCTTGAGCCTTCCTCTTTGAAAGACTACATGAAAAGAGCAAAGCGTAAACAGACTACCGGAGAGACAATGTTCTGATGGTCTATAAATGATGCAACATCAAAGTGGGCGCGTTTTTCTCAGACAAAAATTAAACTGAGCAACGGTTGCTTTCGATATCAAAGGCCCCTAACCCGGGTTAGATGTTGGGCACAGGGGGAGTGGAAAAGTCTCCCGCTGTTCTGTTATCAGCTTTCCTCTGTTCGTCTGCAAATGAACTGCTGATACAGATTAATGAGCTATAACCCATCTCCTCTTATTTTGTTGCAGGTTCCCTATCTGCCTCACTGACTATGTTAGCCCCAGTCTGTGTTAGTCTGACAGGGTCACACTACATTACAAAGCAGCCTCATTTGCCTCTTTATCTGTATAACAGATGGACCATCAGCGCCTGAGCTTGTGTGACCCCGGGGGTGATGGCAAGGTAACGCGACACTGAGTGGACGTAGATCATTACTGGGTTAACAGGGAGGCTACAGACTGCAGCCTTATGCTCCCCCTCATTTTCCCGAGCAATATTCTGCCGTCGTGCGGCACACGCCGGCGGATAAAGCGAGACAAATGAGACATGGCGAGGGGGGTGAGGAACGTGCCTGAGCTAAGTGACAGAGAGACAATCAAAGAAGCGATACGACACGGAGGAAAGGAGAGAGGCTAGACGGAGAAGACGAAGCACTCAGACAGAGGAGAGGAGGAGTAGAAGGAGAGCGAAGTAGTAAAGGTTGAAGTGTAAAGGAAAGGTAGGTAGGAGGAGTGGGAGCAGGAACCTAATCTTAATTAAAGTGAAGGATGTATGGCTGTTGTTTAGGAGCCACGGGGGAAATGCACAGTTACTAATTTGGCTGCTCTGCTCCTCAGGCATGCTGGCTTCACTGTGATATCATCCAGAGCTGTGTCATTAAAAGATCCCATTTTGCATTGAGTGACAGCTAGAATACGATGGCAATGAACATAACCCCATTCTGGGTTTTGTCTCTCGTAAACCTCCGCCGAAATTGGAGGTGGTGTGCTGAACAAATACATGCTCATAAATGCTGATAAATACTAAAGCAATGCCCTTTAACAAAACTTATTATCAGTTAAAATCAAAGTATTAAATCGATGGCATTGCATTCATTTATGTTCAAGACCAATTTCTACAGTGGTTTCACATGAGCTGCATTTGATCGATTCCACATTCAGGTTTTGTAAACCATTCCTTCCCTTGTGCAGTATTACACAGAGAGAGAGAGAGAGAGAAATAAAATGAGCTAAAAAGCTATCACAAAATGTTTTTCTTCATTTAGCCACTAGACATACTTTTAATAAATAATCTTTGTTTTTGTAAAGACACTTGTTAAAGTATCATATGTCGTCCCTTTGCCAAATGCTGATTTACGCCATCAACTTTGTCAAGTCAATGTAATTTTGCCTCCTTTTTATCTTCAGGTTTTGGTCCATTGTACTCCAAGTATGAAACTGCTGATACTGGATGCTTAGTCAAATTCAAGATCAGATTTGGGTCTCTTGTACATTGTCTTTTGAGCAGGCTTGAATCAGTAAAGGTTCCTGTGTGGCTGAGCTGTGTATGGTACTGAGCATGGGACCGTGGTGGTAGGAGCTCTTGTAGGTGTTGTAGTGGTTGTAGTGCTCGAGAGGGGGCAGCGATAGGTGCCTCTCCATGGCAGCGACACCTGCAAGCTCTTCTTCAACTGTTATGACCTCCATGGAGGAAGCGGGGCCATCGGGATCCTGCTGGTTGTGCTGCTTCCTCATCTTGTAGAAAATGACCAGCAGGACAGCAGCCATGAGCGTGATGGCCACGAAGCAACCGATGATAATCTTGGTGGTTTTCATCACCTCATCCAGGCCATTGAGGGCTCCCTCTCCATCCAGATCAAGAACTGGAATTGTGTAAGTCCGCTCTGTGGTCCTTGTTGAAACGGGAGTACCTCTTGTCGTCGAGGTTGACACCCAGCCAAATGGGGGAAGCGGCGTTTGGCTATCATCCCCCGGGGTCTCAATGGTCTCGACGGTGACTGTGGTAAAATAGGTCACCCCACTGTTTTCCACAGAAGTGACATTAAGCACAGCAGAAGCAGAAATGTTGCCGGCTGTGTTGCTAACCATACAGGTGTAAGTCCCAGTGTCCTGCATTGTGACGCTAGTAAAGTTCAATGTCCCATCATTTAGTACAGACAGACGCACCTTATATGCCCCGTGTGTCACCAACGAGCCGTTCGGCGTAAGCCAGCTGATGGATGTCAGCGAGCTCGTACGACATTTAAGCTCCGCACCCATGCCCTCTGTCACATTCAAGTCACTGGGTGGCTCAACAATGACGGGAACATCACACTGGAAGTAGCTGTGGTCCAATTCCCCAATGTAGCGACCTTTAAAGACTGCAGGAGAATGGCACCGGGCGCAGCAGCTAGTATTGGCAGGTACAGTCTCCTTCAGCCACCAGCTGAGCCACAGGATATCACAGTTGCAGTTCCAAGGGTTGTGGTGGAGGTGGACCCGCTCCAGGCGATGCAATGGCGTGAAGAGGTCATGTGGTAGAAAGGTAAGGTTGTTGTGAGCCAGGTTGAGCTCCACCAGTGACTGAAGGTCATCAAAGGAATTCCTCTCGATAGTTTGGACCTGGGCGTGCATCATCCACAGCTTCTGGAGGTTCACTAATCCTAAAAATGAGCTGGGCTTGACGACGGAGAGCTGGTTTCCTGACATTTCTAGCTCCTCAAGCCTGACCAAGGGTAAGATGTTGGGTATCTCCTTGAGGTTGCACATTCCCAGGTTCAGGTAGCGCAGGTTGCTCAAGTCCTTGAAGGCTCCGTCAGAAATGTAGGAGAGACGTTTGAGCTCACCTAGATCCAGCCTTCGGAGCGAAGGGACCCGGTTGAAGGCATAAGATGGTATACTTTCGATTGGGTTGTTCCGTAGCCACAATTCCTTTAGCTTGGACAAGTACTCAAATGCTCCATTGGGGATTGTCGTAAGCCGATTATCAAAGAGCTCCAAGGTGTTGAGACTGGCCAGTCCATTGAAGGCGCCAATTTCAATGTTGCGGATGTGGTTTTTGCTCAGCTGCAGGATCTCCAGATGGCGCAGATGTTTGAAACTGTCCACCTTGATGACCTGGATGAGGTTGTCCTGAAGGTTCAGGTAGCGAGTGTTTGTGGAAATGCCATCTGGTACGTCCCGTAGACTGCGGCGGGTGCATATGACTTTGCTGAACTGATTGCTGCATGAGCAGACGGAAGGACAGGTCTGAGCACGAACCAGTCCTGCCACCACCAGGATCTGGAGGGCCAAAAGCAGCACAAAGAGGGGGTTGGACAGCGCCCCCTTCAGCCTACGACCTCTCATTGTCTGGCGCTGGAGGGAGGAGATCATTTTGTTCAGCATTCATAGTTCATTTGCTGTTTGTGTTCTCTGCAGAAAGAAAAAAAGACAGAACATTATATTTAGTAATCACATAAAGTAGACAGAAAATGAACTGACAGAAAACAAACAAATTGATGAAGATGCAACTTGGAGCTCTGGTATATTATAATAGGTGTTTTATCCCTACATATAGTCCAAACAATTCATCAAAAACTTGACGACAGATTAATTGACAATGGAAATAATAATTACTTACAGCCCTAATCTAATTAAAATGCTACAATGTGCATAGAATGTTGAAGAAACAAGATCTAAAGGAATTAACAGGCTTCAATAGATTATCAAATGCTGCCCTTATGTAGAATATAAAACAGTTTTTTGTTAGCTCTCTAACCCTGGATTGTCACAGATTTCCAGACTTCACCGAAGCTGATGCATCTGCACTGGAGACCGAAAATGAAAAGCGAGAACTTTGAGCATTCTGATATTAAATTAAATTTGAATTAAATGTCTTATAGGGATCCTAGAATTATTACCCAAAGCCTAAGTCATAGACCATTTTAACATTGCAATTTTAGCAATACACTCAATGAATGTGGCCCTGCACTGTCACAATGAATCTTATCTATAAAGAATAAATGTCCACGCTAACAACAATGTAAAAATGAATGCAACCTGCAAAATGCATGCATGCTCACAAAGAGGAAGTCCACATATTCGTCCTTGAAATTGTGCTATAGAGCTCATATCTTAATGTAAAACACAACATTACATGAACAAAGTCAGTGATAAATGTTATCCAGTGACAAAACAATGAAGCTAATTTTTCTCTATTTCGACATTTTAATATAGTACTCTACATCCTTTTTACTGCCTTTGAAATTATTTATCTGTGATTCATTTCCTGGAGTTACAAAAACAACGCTTTTCATTGATTCATGATTAATGCCTTTTTTCACTCAAAGCAGTACTGCAGAGCTGTTTTCTTTTTATTACGATCCAATTTATTGCCGCACCGAAATCTCTCACAAATAGCGTGATTCGATAGTGTGGAGAGGCCTGATATTGCCCTTGTAGAACTATAGCAGGATTTACTATCTCCCAAATCAAGGGACTGACAAGAAACTCGTTACTCTGTTATCTTAGATTAGATCCAATTAGATTAGATTAGTCCATTCAGCCTAAGTGTCTAAGAATATGCCTGAGTGTGCTCAAGATAAAAATAGACCGAGACATTCATACACATACAGTACAGCATGTACCTTTCACTTTCACACAGCAGTGTTGATGTGTTGCTATCACCCCTTATTATCTCCTGCCCGCAAAGATGGCAACCAACAAATAAATCAATATGCACTGTATTCCAAACGTATCATATATGCTCGGAAATTATAAAATGTGACAGCATTGTATCACGCTTTTCTATTAAATGATACAGTCACCGTTCTTCAGTGCAGTCAGCGTCTTTGCCAAGAGCGAAGCACTCTCGCCTCATGCAAGACATTAACCTTGCCTACTGGGTCCTTACGTTTAAGTATTTCCCCCTGTCGCTTTCCAACTCTTCAATCTCAAGTTATCTGTTAATCTCCTCTTTCCATCAACCCACCAGCAAGAGGAAACGAGTCTATTATGACAGGTGTTTTCTAAACTGTAAAAATTGTTAACTGAGGTGGAAATGTTCTCCGGTGAGGATGAGTGGTTGGCCTAATCAGTAGAAATGAGCCTTGCATGTGGCTTGGTTTTTTTTGCACCAGCCAGGCTGCCACGCCAAGCCGAGGCTTGCAGAGAGATGCACCTCTGCAGGGGGAATCGGTTGAATTAGGCCTCCCATTGGCAGGGGCTCATTTTGTCTGGCTGGAATTACAACAACTCTGCGTTGCCGCCTAAGAGAAGAAAATGTCATACATGGCAAACACGCGGATGGAGAATGTCAGCTGTCAATAACAAATCTCTCTCTCACATTTCCACCGGAATGCTTTTTCAGCAAATTCAGCAATGAGCATGTCGATCTACCACTCAGAGTAATTGTAGCACATGCCTTTTTCATAAAACATTGTATCTGAATACATTTTATCAGCACAGAAGGCCTTTGCAGAAGAAAAGAAAATTGCTTCAAACATATTTCCTCCCTTTGTCGGCGCAACACTGAGTGGATTAATTCCATCTAGGCATGCTCAACATGTATTCACAGCCTCTGAAAGCAGTAGCCGCTTACATCTAAAATCCTGCCAGCAACATAAAAACACACCCACCCTTACTTTTCTGCTCACTGCACCAGCAGCCACTGGCATTATCTCCGACACCACTGTGATTTGCCAAATCTGTTTGTTCTAATGAGTTTGTTGGAAAAGTGCAAGGGTAACTTATGTCTCAATCAGGGCGCGCACAGCAAGGAGGCTTGTATAAAGCGGAGTCTTTCAGAGCATGTAAACTACAATGTCAGATGATTAGAGTCTTGTCAGTGTTGTGCACTGCAAGCAATGACATTCGACTCCAACTGGCCACATGCGTTAGCTTGGACATTCCCACACACTGGGGAAGCAAGCTCGAAAGTCTTTGATGCAAATGACTACAACTCCAGAAGTGAGGTAACAAAAAAATAGTCCCATGGCACGAATACAAGAATAACTATGTTAACACTGCTCCACACAAGTCAAATTGACAAAGATTATCCATTCATGAGGATGAAACGTAACAAGAAATGTTGCATTATTGAGCAACTTGCTTTGCAGGCATTTCTTTTTTTGATTTTGATGTTTGTCTTTGCTTGTTGGCATATTAAACATTTCCCCTCAGAGTTCTACGTGGGGGGATTTGGACTGTTTTATGTTCAATAAGATTATTCCAAGCAAGCGACAAAAATGACAAACATCTCAATTTGCATTTTTACAATCAGACAGAAAATGTGTGGCTACAAGACTTGTCGACAAAGGCCAAATAATGTAAGTGACATTGTTTATTATGCAATTTACTGATCAGTCGTTTGCAGTTGATCCAGTGGGTGTTGAACTGATGAAGTGGGTAAAAAAAGGAAGAAATGAAATGTGGCAAGTCCCTCATCATGATGGAGAAAGAAGCCCGTGGCCGATTAGTGGGCTGTCCGTTGAACTGAATGTCCTTCTGCTAATTCATTCAACACTATACTGATTCATTACATTTGCATACGTTTGTTGTATGTCTTGTTGTGTCCTCGTTTGTGCTGATGCTGTAACCTCACAGGCCATCTGGGTTTTACAAAATATATGTGCAAACAGACCTCAACTTCTTCTTTCTTTCTTTCGTGCGGTGGGCTCGTACGAGTGTGCCTCCTCAGATTAAGGACATCAAACACTTGTGTAAATGACCAGCGTAAACATGGTGGATGCCACCTGTTCGTTCACGACAAAGTAAAATTTGCATAATTTACGCCCCAATAATACCACATAAGGCTACGCATCCTGCCCCATATGTCTTATATTGAAGTCCTGCTTTCGGAGATCCAGAAAGGAACTTTTTTTTCTTTAAACAGCGTCTGTAGCAGCAAAATTAAGGGACCTGCTAAAAACAAGGAATGGGGAAACATAACCAGTGCGGTTAATGTGTCACCTGAGGGTCGGACTGTCACTGAAATAAAAAAAGAAATATTTCAGTATATAAAAAACATTTCGCCACATCGAGGCGATCGATCACTACAACGAGAGGGTGTCGAATAATTTAAAGTCGTTTTGTAGTTTGAGATGTTTATATTGATAATGAAGAATTATACAATAGCATCAGGAGCCAATGGAAACTAATGGTGATATTGTCAGGCTGTTTGAGTACATTTTGAATTATATTAGCTTGTAATTCAAATTGCAGTCAAACAGTAATTTTCATGTAATTCATATAGGGTTTTCAAAATTGCTTCAAAGTAATTAAATATAACCCATTAGTAAAAAAATTAAGCTTGGATAACAGCAGACTAATTGCACATGACAGTCTGGACCATTCATATATTGTGTTTCTAGTTACGAGAAATTTCTAAATGAGTTCCCCTAAATCACTCGTACGTGCCCCTTAACAATGAATCTGTAGGAATGATTGTGCCCGAGGAGACACAGATAAATAACTGCATATGCAGTATAGACAATAAACAATGACCTAAGCTAAAAAGCTAACAAACTTAACACGAGAGATATTGTGGAAAGGTAATGCTGGTGATATCTAAATCCAAATCCATTTTTATTATTGTCAACAAATCCCAGGAAGAGACCAAAACCAATGCTGAGTTAGTTCATCTGTCAATACTTACTGGCTTTCCTACTGCACCTGTGGCACTCAGCCCGAAGCCTGTTTGTTACTATTGAACAGCTAAATCTGTTGGTCGCAAATGCACACTTTTGTTCTGCTACAAAGGCTTAGTACTATCCTAAAACATCTGGGAACTGTAGTTCACTCAAACAGGACTAAATGGATTATTAGGGGACTATTTCTGGCTGCAGATGAATACACATACGGTGAGTCTGTAGAACTGACTCAATATAAAGTACCCATGTTCTTTGCACTAAAGGATAATGATATGTCACCCAATGCAACAATTGTTTGTTTTATTGTAGTTTTTGGACAATAGTGGAGATCTGCGGAACAAAAGAACGAGATATATCGCGCCTTAACTACACAGAAAATACTTGTTAGTAGAAGAAATTCATTATTTGGTCATTTTTAGGGGCTTTGTTGACCAAAATAAGTTGAGAAAAAATATAGAATACTGCCAGCATAATCTTTTGAAATGGCTTGGAGGAAATCAAAACAAATCTTCTACAATTCGTAAACGAATCGATAAGTTGATCTACAGAAAATTAATTGGCATCTATTTTCCTCATTGATGAATCATTTGAGTGTGTTTTTTGTGTGCAAAAAGTGAGGATTGAATGAATATCTTCAGGTTATGGACTGTTACTCGGATAAAAAGACGCAGTTTGAATACATCACATTGGACTCTGTAATGGGCAATTTTCGTGACTTGTTCTCGACAAAGTGATTAATTGAGAAAACAATTGGCAGATTAATTGATGACGAAAATAAACATCAATTAAAACAAAACAAAAACGTTCTTTTGCAGTTCAAATGCAGCAGATCAAAGCTGGGGTCATAAACATTGGAGAAACCATCAAGAGCATGCATGATTTTTAAAATTATCCAGCCGAATAACCCAGCCCAGTGTTGCCAACTCTTTTCTGTAAAAAAATAAAAAAATAAAGCTAGCAGCACTAGCTCCAAAGGTCGCTAAATCTAGCTTCAGCCCTCCAAGCAAAGCCACTCATCCGAAAATATCATTATGAACACAAACACATCATATTGTAGACAAGCCGGAATGAATGCCACCAATACTTATTTTTCCTTTTTTTGTCAGTGCATTCGATTTCTTGATTGCTGTCGGGGTGTAAGGAGAGTTTAAACACATATATCAAATAACATAACTCTCTCTAGCTTAAAGCTAAGAAATACATTGTGTTTCATGTTTCTTATGAGCTAACAATTGTCTCACATTTAGAAAATAGCTAAATGTGTCCCAGTATGACAAATGGTCTTTGATGATTTTCTTGCCATGACAGATTAATACAGCATAATTATTAAGATTAAGCAAATCCAGTAATAATCATTTGAATAAAAGACAACGGCAGCACTGCTATAAGCTTCCATAACAATGTGCGCTGTGGTTCAAAATCCATGTGCAGCTTTATGTGTGACATTGGGGGAGGGTTTTTCAAATCTTGCACAGGAGCCCATCAGACCGAGAGGCCACCATTGCTGCTGCCTCATTCTGACATGCAGACTGAAGAGTGCTTCACTCTCCGGCTCTGCTCCACCTGGAGAAAAAAAAAAGAAGGCAATTCCCCTCCCCCATCTTGGCCTCAGTACGCCGAGTGCTGGTGTTAGGGAAATAAATCTAGCATGCTGTTGGGTGCTGCTGACTTATCAGCCAAACTCTATTCTTTTAACAGGAACAGAAATGATGGCCCTTCCGTTGACTGGATGAGTCTCAGAACAGCAAAACCAGTGTATTTCCTTGAACATTTTTCACTCTCTTGGGATGGTGTTATTCAACAAATATAAAAAAAAAATATCTATATATTTTAAGAGTTGTCACTGGCTTGCTTGCTGCAGCCAATTTTAAACTGTGCCTGTAACTAGGGTAAGCCCAGGCTGTTTAGTCTACATACCCTACTGCAGCTGTCACATGCATGATAATGCTTGGTATATTGTCGTGTTTGGTGCTAAATTCACTCAATCTTGTTGATATATATTGTTTGCCTTTGTCTTTATCATCTGGTTTGGTTGGGTCGGTTGTTGTAGGAGCGATGCTTTGAAACAATAAATTTTTTTCAACAAGGTATGCTGGCGATGCAGCCTCTCTTTGCTTCACTCTCCTTTGTTAAAAGAATTACAGGCCACTGCTGCAGCACACTGTAGTCTACACAAAGAAAGGATGGTGCAACCAGATTTCAGTGTTGTTAATTTCTTTAGCTTTATAAACCCAATATGGAAGATTACTTTACTTAGTGTAATGCCCAAAGAGGAATGGGGAAATCGTTACATCAGCTACGAATGCAACCAAACAAACAATTACTGTGCTTTTCAATCAGGTGATTCAAAGTACAACTAACAGCAGCCACAATATTTCATTTTCAAGGTAATGAAAGTAACAATCAATCCTGACGAAAGTACCCAAGTACAACTATCTGGAGGCACAATATTTCATTTTCAATGGATTCAAGGTAACATCATCCTGATTGTATGGGAGCTAGAATGCATGAAACATAATGTCTCGTTGAAAGATGGCTGCAGATGTGAAGAAAAAAGAGAAAACATATAAGCAAGGTCATACTTGTGGGTTATGATGAATTTTTTTTTTTTCTCTCATCTGTGTGGAGATAAAGTGCTTCATGAATGGATGGCTGCCAAGGAGGTCAGTGAAAGGTGGAATGCTACGCTATAGGGCACAGGATGCTATGGAGACTGCAGCCACACTCAAGATTTAATAAAGCTGACCAAACCTAAAGTGTTTACCCAGTTGCTCACCCTCACAGCCAGGATATGTTTAAATTCCATATACTTTTTTATAAGTCATTTTGGACAGGTCAATAGAATAGAATTGGATTTTCGGAGCGCTTTCCCATAAAATCCCGATTGGCTCCTTTTAATTTTAAAGCTGCCTTAATCGATTGTCGGACCCCAGGGGCGGACAAAAACATGAAGACTAGCTGACTGATACATCGACTTGACCCTATACAGAAAATACTGCATGTAGTGCCATAATATTCTAAACATTGAGCCAAAAGAGGTTTGTAGAACTGCAGGGTTGGCTGACATTACTACTTGAATCATTTCATTTAATGTTCTTTTTTTTATTAAGTATATTGATTAAGCTTTGGGATGGCAAAAGTGTTTATGCTGAGAGTTCAAGCTCAAAGCCCGATAAAGGTATGGATCAGACATAGAAAACGTATCATAGAAAACCCATCCATCCATTTTTCACACCTATGATAGCCGGGGTGTCAAATATAAAGCTGAGGGCCAGAACCGGCCCATCAAAGAGGCCAATTCGGCCCACTGGATGATCTTGAAAAATGTGGAAAAACTCCACATTTGTTTACTGGGGGTTGTGTTGTCCTAAAAAGATCAGCAAGTCCTAAACTGGATACGCTGTTATAGATCCCACATGCTGGCTAAGGCTACATTACAACACCATCGAGCGTAGGCTGTTGTTCAAAGCACCTTTTCGTGCTCAAGGAGTATAATATTCGGCGCCACTGTCAAACCCATAATGGCGAAAAAAAAAAAAAAAAAAAAGGACAGCTGAGAACAGAGGAGACAAAATGATTTGTTGGCAGGTTTGAGGAAACAGCTGTCTGCTTTTAGTCGTTGCCGAGACCTCAGCGAAACATCTCAGGCTGTTCATCATCTGTTTTGTAAATGGATTTTTCGTTAATTGCGAACAGAATGTACATTCATGCTTTTCTTTACGCTAAAAGAAAGGTAGACATTTGGAGGTGTTGTCATCTATAGATTCGCACGGGATGGTTTTACTGGTTCGGCCGACTTGAGATCAAATTGGGCTGCTTGTGGCTCATGAACAAGAATCAGTTTGATACCTCTGCATTAGAGTCTATCCAGTCCACTACACAGTATACTGACAATAGTCCTGCAAATTCTTTTGGACCAAAAACTGTTGCCATGCATTGTTAAGCTGGATGTGAGGTTAAAAGGCCTTCGATTTCTTGAACTATCATCGTCTCTTCATCGTGAACTATGAGGAAGAAAATGGTGATGCGGTTGACCCTCAGACCTGAGCTTAACTTCCACCGTCCCCTCAGGGCAGCAGCGCTTCCAGATGGCACGGTCGCATTATTGAAAATCATCAAAATTTTAGATGACCAGGCTCATTTTCTCCCGTCTGTGATGGAGCGAGATTAAATTAAAAGAAAGGCAAAATTGAGAGCAATCAAGCTGCCATCTGGAATTACGGTCAGGCACACAGACAATCACTGTGAGAACAAAAACCTATAGACACATTTTAATTTGCTATCAGGCAGCATGCAACGCTATAATGTCTGAAAAACGGTACATAGGACATTAGTTTTAAAATGAATCTCTTGTTTCTGATGAGAAATGTAATATCATTATCAGCCATCCAGCCACTTTGCCCCATAGAGTGATGATTGCAGCCTTGGCTACTGAATTCTGACGGGCGTATTTTGTTTGCTTTTGTTTATGAAACGGCTTTGAAACTGCCATGACACACACTTCAAACTTTGTGGCAGAGTGAGAAAAGCAAAAGCAGTGAGCGGACAACTCGACGGCATTTTCATGTCTGACGTGAGAGAGGTTTAAAAGTATCGCACTACTGTGTAAACAGGTTCTGTAAGGATTAAAATGGAAGAGATCATTGGCTTAAGAGCAAGTGAAAGTAAGACATTACACATCTGTAAATTCAAGATATTTGGAGTTATAGCAAACGTGTTGAGAAGGAACAGCCAGTGTCACACATGTAATCTTGAGTGCAACTGTTTCTCTTGGAATTGCTCTTGTGTCACCTCTTGTGTTATGGTGTCAACAGTATCACATTACAGAAAGCTCTGAGTCCCCGCGTGTTATTTCATGTGCTTTAATTTCAGGCAAGTAGGGGAAGGTTGCTATCTTGTGCCAATACTGGAAAGAGGGAGAGAGCGCGAGGGTAAAGAGACACCTTTCAAGTGATGATTCAATTCCTATTCACGTAATACCGTACGCTGCCTCCATTATGATAATTGCATGGTCTAAATAATCTGCAGGGACCTCCATGTTCGAATGCACTCTGCCAAGGCTGTGTCTGGTCTCTGCAAAGGGATTAAGACAGAATGCCCTGGGTGGCAGACTGACTGAATGCGAGGGGCGCTCTTAGTATTCGTGTCACTCGCCCGGCCCACCAATCTGCTCCCATGACTGCGTTCCTAAAAGGAGATCTGCGAGATCGGCCAATTGCGGGTTGGAAGGGCTTCGCGGCAGAGTCAAGGCCGTTTGGACTGAATGAACACACGGCACAGTGAAGTATGGTAGTGGGGGACAATGTCCATAATTGGTTACACAGGTTTAAGCTAATGCTCACACTGGGGGATTTTGGTGTCAATGATCAGAATACTGTGTGAACACACGCAGCGTGAGGAAAGCAGGTGGCAGCCGGGGTTCAGCTAGGTGAGTACAAACAGCCAGCAGCGGTGGCAGAATAATGAGCTGCACAGACCCCATAAGCTGCCTTCTTACAGCAGTAAAATAGATCACTGCGTTAGCAGTAAGATTTGTGCGACTGGTGATGTAGGTGAACACTTTGTACCGCAAGCGAAATAATTCAGTGTACTCGTGACAGTTTTTAAGGTTGAAAGAGGAATTATTAAATATTGAATTCAATACATTTTATGCCTCATCAGTGGAACTTGGCTCTTTCCAAATGGGTTAATAACATATTGAATGTGATTCTTCTCAGGTTCAGAGGCTTTAGAAAGTGAGCCAGGTAGTTGCCTTTTCATGATATATATAATATATATTTTTTCATGGCCATGGTATAAAAATGCTTTTAACTAAAGAATTTGTAGGAACCATTTACATTCCTCCCTTCCTGTGTCCCATCGCTGGTGCAGTGGAAATACCTCCAAAAGGCCGACACACTGTCAGTCATTGTTAACGTTGGAAAAGACAACAGTGTCGCATTAAAAACGACACAATAGGAATGTAGCTTCAATGGCCATCTTGGCAGGTTGCCGCTCCCTGCACAACGCAGAGTGCTCGGAGGGATTAGTTCACTGAAGTGTCCCCTGTTCAGTCACAGCTATTTGCCAATGAATTCCGGCCATTCTAGTTTGCAAATTGACTGAATGGGAAAAGTTGGAGGCAGTTCTCTCTGGAGGTTTTGTGTTCACATCGGGGTGAACAGGGGACCGACAACAGATGGCACCATACGCGGTGCTGTCTTTTGTTCTTTTGTTTAAGATTGCTGCCCACCAACGTGCCGCTGTGTCTCTCGTTGGGAATCCTTCCTGTGGATTCTGCCCTATAGTTATCAGTATGTGAGAAGTCATTCACACGTCTCTAATAACTGAGACTATGTGAGCAGTCGCGTATAGCCCCCATGCCGACACGCCGTCGGAATGTAGATTGGTGTCAACACAGCCTCGCAAAGAATTTCACACAATTTTCGAAACAGATTAGATGTGTGAATCTGAATATTGTTTAGGGCACATTTATGTTGTGTAATTACAGTAGCACATTTGTCTTGGAAAAAGGTAGGTGGTGGTAAAACCAAGGCACTATAAAGTTATTATTCTGCTTTTAGCCGTAGTTACTGTTGCTTTAACAAAAAAAAGGGGGCTTTAGTATTTCCTAATCATCCATAACATGTCGTCTTTCAGACAACTGGAAATAAAACATCCAAAATACACATTTATTTGCTTCTGTTGATTTCCCCTAAATTCGCCAAGAGTTACCATTAAATGATGCCTCATTTTGGAATAAATGTAATGTAAGTCATTGACTGGGAAAGTTTAATGGTGATATTTATTAGATAAAATGTTTACTCTATTCACCTGCAGTGTCTCCCTAAAAGATCAATAAAATAAAAACAAGAGTATCAAGTATACATGCACACGCACGCACGCACACCCACAATCATTAAATCGATCCACCTAAACAGGTGTAGCAAAGCCAAAAAGATGAAGCCTGAAGCCACTGAATGCTGCTTTCTTTTCTCCTCATCCAAAATGAAACAGTAGCTGGTTGCTGTGTTTTGCTTGTTGGCTTGACTGGGTTTTTCACTTGACTTGACCAAATGTCACAGCGAGCAGTGCAAACTAATGATGTGTTTATTTTGGAGAGAAAAAAATGTGTAAGTCACAGAAATAAGATGCTCCTCCTAACTCGCCTGGGCTGACTCGGTACTGCTGACTGTTGGCATTCATATGTTGGTGAGCAAAACTTTAAACATTTTATAGTGCACGTTACTGTTCTGATGCAACAGTGATGGATTACTTGGACTGGGATGTCTAGTTGGGTGCATCCACCCTGAGGCCAGACTCCAGCATTTATAATCTGCTTGGAGTCTTAAAAAATGCCCAAGATGAAAGAGGAAACATAGTTCGTGTGTAGTTCATGGGCTTCACCATATGAATTCCACTATAGTATAACACAATTACACCACACCAAATTCAATTCTCAAATTTAACACTTGAGAATTGTTTCTTTAAATATGTATTAGTTGCGTCTCCAAATATTTATCAGTCACTTTTTTCGAATCCACACGAACTCTGCGTTGGCATACATTTTATCTGACGCACAGCACTTATTTCAAAAGAAAATGTCACTTATAAAGCTGGTTACTGCCATTATGTCGAGTTTCCATTTAAACAAAATGGCAAAAACTGCACAATTATAGTGGAAACACTACGTTGTTCCTCGTCATAGAGAATAAAGAGATTCTTTGATATTCTAAAACTTGCACAAACACAAATGTCCTATCCTAACATTTGCCGTGAAATGAACACAAACACATTAATCTTATGATCACATTTCATCCTGCAACAGCTGAACACATGCACAGCGTGAGAAATATATACATGTACATACTGTTGAAGCGTTCATATCTTGGTCAAGGATTAAATGCAAGCTTAAACCCTTCGCCCTCAATATTGCTTGAATGAAGTGACAAGGGTGTGATACTTCTATCGACCCCCTGCAGTGCAACTCTCTTTTCACTTGGCTCCCTCCAGGGAGGTCAGAGTGTCGGGTCATTTTCACATAGAGCGCCTCTGGGACTGGCATCGAGTCACTGGGGAATCGCTGTGTCTTGCTCAAGGGCAGGGCAAGAATGGCGTGCACATTACGAGCTCTTTCCTGTGTGGCAACAATGGGAGGATCTTAAATCTCTCTCCAGCTTAGACTGTCTTCAAACGAACTTCCCAACGTAAGACACAAAGCTTCTGGAAGACGATTTTTATTTGAAGTGAATATTAGGAGAGCTCCATTAGGCTGTCCTACTTCGAAAGGCAGTCTATTCACCTCTATATAGAACAAAAAGAACAATGAGGTACTTCTCAACTGTTCTTCTTAAAAGTAAATCTCTACCTTGTGCCTTGTTGTATTATATGGGTGCCACTGGTGCTAATTGGTATCTCCACATTTGCACAAGTGGATCCTGTGCAATGTTCCATGTTGCACGTGTTGCCATCTAACTGTCAGAATTGCAGGACTCTATAAATCCCTTTCATAAAGCGAGATCCTCAATCCCACTGCAACGATTCGAAGCTTCGAAAATTAAATTCCCTTCGACCAGATTACTATAATTATCTGCCTCACGGTGAAGGGTGAACAGAGGATTAAGGTCTGTTTAAAAATAACCACCATCAAATATATTTGGACTCAATAAATGAAAGCTGCAGAGCAGACATTTTCTCAGCGGTGTGATTTTGATTTTTCTCTCTCTCCTTGCTCTCCGCATCTTTTCTTTTCTCTCTGCTAATCTGCTTTTGATAATTCAGCGGCGAATGCATGACGCTCGCTGGGACACCGTCTTAAAGTCAGTCACAAATCAAAGCGGGGAAATTGCAATTATTCAAGTGGCAGTCAACAATTTTGTAAAAGATGGATGTACGCTGTACAAACAGTCAGTCATAAAGGCTCAGATCTACCAAGAGGATCACAAATCATCACCGTGAACCGCGTTATTGTTCTACTCGTGCAAGGTCATTTGGTAGGCCTAGGATTTGTTGTTCTGTTTTGCCACAGAAGCATAATGTGCCTCTTTAACTTTGTATTGTACACTGATGATGATGATGATCATTACCCCGCATTATTATGTTTTATTATCTACCAAACCAGCTGCTGAACAAACTAGCTGTGGTTGAGCTGGGCAACGCGTCCTGTTAGTTTTCTCACTGCTGATGGCTGATTGATTGTATGCAGCCAGTGTTGACAGCATACAGTAGGTAGTCCATCTTGTTTCTCCTTCATTATTTGTTCATGGAGGGAACTCTCAGCTGGCACGCTTAATAAGCTGTTAAGGATTGGTGTTGTGCCAGAATTTGTCCCCCCCCCCCCACACACACACACACACAAAAATGTGTCTCCACGTTGGTTTGTCCTTGTTTGTCCTTAGTGTTTGTTGTTTCTATTTTGTGTGTTTTTGTATATATTTCTTGGACATTTCCCATCCCATTATCATACATGACATGTAAATGAATGTGTTGTATACCGCAGTAAGTTGCGCGATCTCAGTGAAATTCAATGGGCCACTTCCCTTCTATTAAATCCAAACAAATGTTGTTTTCATTCAAAAAGGTAGATATGAATTTAATCCACAAAGATGTAGAAAAATAAATAAAATGCTGATGTAATTATTGCACAACACACATCATTTTATGGAGGAAGCTTCTCCCACCACAACTGCAACAGCCTCCTAAACGCTACATTGTGCACGCATTCGCAAGACTTTAGTTTTGTGATTTATGATGTCGTCTTTATGTGAAGTTAATAAACAGAACTTCGCTGCTCAGCATGGTGATGAAGACGGTGGTGGTGATTATATATGAAATTAAGGCACTCATTCTATCTTTGACATTAATTTCACCTTTGTGAATCACGCTGCAGTTGTTCATGGGCATTAATCCAATGCTCTACGGTCCAGACATCATGTTAGGCTACATGTGTCTTTAGCCTATTAACCTTGGTCTTTAGTTAACATTACCCTGGGTTATCTTCACACGTTTTACACTGTTTATATTTAATCCCAGTTTGCCTAAAGGCGACGCTGTCCTGCCGCTGTGCTGCTGGTTATTGTTTGTTTGAGGTAGCTTTTTTTTCTCCCCTTTCATGTACGGTTGTTGAGTCAAGCATGTAGCCCCCCAAGCCGTGTGTTTGTATTTGTTCACAAATGTGCAATTTGTACTGTCAATTATTTACGATTTTATAAAAGTACAAATTTGTTTTATGGCTAAAGATAATGTCGGCCAGCTATGGTGTTTAAGTCAAACCATTCTTCCTTTTTTGCGCGTGTATGCGATGCAGCGGGCTTGTAACTAACTCCAATGTAAACACACCAGCGTCTTTCATTAGACGCTCAGAGCAAGTTGTGGAAAGGGTGGTAGACGGGTCAAACAAACACAGGACTTTCAGCCAGTAGACTGACTCTCAGGAGAATGCAGTCTCCACCAATACCTGAGAAAATTACCTGGCTTTTTAGCTGCTAAATGCTCCTCAGGCTGGTCTCATCCAGCATCCGAAGCAATAACTATGGAAAATATCCCACGAAAATGTTTCCGTATGTGTTCCACGTAATTTTGAACAAGGACGTATAAAGATTGATAAATCACACGCCGGGCGGGAGTGGAGATGGATGGGTCCCAACAAACAGCGACTATTATTTGTTCTCCATGTGAAACGAGAAGTCAATGTTGATTTATTTGTCACGAAACTTGCATACTTCGGTGATGACACTTCTGTGGTTATTTTAACCCAAACTACAATCTATTCCTCAACCTAACTATGTCGTTTTGTTGCCTAAACCCTCACTAAGTGTCCTATGAAGACGGAAATTATTTGGAAAAGACCGTATGCATTGTAACATGGGGAAAGTGAATTATGTTGCAGGCTTTCGTAGGAAAACACTTGAAAAATGAGGAATAACGTTTCGTAGGATATCATCCGAACCGTTGTATGAGGATACGTTGCTCCTCGACGTTCCCCATAACTGTCTGACCGTCGTGTGTTGCTGGGAAGGTGGTGCACAGCTGTTTTTTTTGCAGCTATTTAGCTAAAGCAGCTGCAAGCTGATGACATTAAAGACGGTGGTTCAAATTAACGAAGACAGTAAAGTCGTGGGCCTTAAAAACCAAAACAAAGACCTGAAAGATACTGAAATGCTCCAAACAATGAACTGCAGAGCTGGGTGATACTTCTCTGACGGTTCATTTGAACGAGATTATAGCAGTTTTAAATAATTCAAAAATACTTCCATCCATTTTCTACATCACTTGTTGCGCTCAGTGCCTTGGGGGGCTGCAGCCTATCCCATCATGCACTGGGGGTGAACCACCCTCACCAGTCTATCACAGTCCTAACGCATATCGACAGGCAAACACATTCACACCAACAGAGCCTCCGCTTCATGTAACCTGCATGTCTGAGTGCTGTGGGAGGAGACCGGGGCACAAATTGATGCAGACATGTGGATGATATGTATTTAGCTAAACTCCATGGAATTTGAAGTTGTGCACGCTGAGCACATAGATTACATTGTCTTTCCCGCTCTCACTCTGCATGTCTGCAGCTCTGCTGCATCTTAATCCTCTAGCTTTTTCACTCTCTTTCCTCGAAGCACCTATCTCCTTCCCCCCTTACTCCCCTGAGAACCACTATCTGTCTCCCTCTATCCGGGAGCCTTTCTCTAACTCCGTCTCATTCTCCACTCTCATCACTAAATAATTCCTTACAGAGGGAAAATCTAATCAAATGTGAATGAGTGTGGAGAAAAAAAAGCAGAGGTGGGAAGAAATTGTGTGTGTGTGTGAATCAGACTTGGAGAGAAGGGGGCCTAAAAAAAGACGGAATCAGAAAGCAACTTTGGCAGTGTGTGAGGGGGTAGTGAGAGAATTGCAAGTGCATTAGCAGTCAGAGCACTTAGTGTGAGGAATCTATTCATTATTCATTAGCTAATTCACCATGTATAGTAATTAAAATCAGGGCCCGCTCCAAAATGGAAAGAGCTATGATAAACTGCTTTTCTATGTACAATATTTAAGAGGGCTGTTTTTCAGCACTCATGCTCCTGGCTTTTTTAAATCATGTGTTTCTGTTTAAATGGTGCGACTTGCTGCCCGGACACTTCTGGTGCACTCGAGTGACATCTTCACCGACACGAGAATGTGTAAACGTGCAACATGACCTATAAATAACAAACAAACCATTACCTATTTATCGTACAGTATGTGAGAAAATCAAACGCATGTTAAGATATACATTTAAAAATCTAAGTATGCATTTTTACATATTTTCTGATGAAGATATTTCAACAGTTTTGTTGCATTTTATTTCTAAATTCAGACAGTATGTGCATACAAACTTAATCATGAACGACTTTATATCTATTATGTCGTGCCACATTAAAAAAAAAAACTGAAGACTGAAATAATGTCATGTAAATTATTAGCAAACGGAAGTAGGGCGTGCTGATCATTCCTCTGTTCAGTCTGTGGGGGAAAGAAGAGGTGCTCGTTTGAGCTATATTTGAACAACAACGTTTCGTGTTCTGGCCTTGTTCTGACAGCAGTGGTAAAAGGTTGGAGTCAAAATAATCCTACAGTATGTGTGGTGAGTGTCTGTGATGTGCTTGTTTATTCCAACCGATAGACTAATTGTCTGTCTGGCAGGTGGCTCAGATCAATGGATATAACCTCCAGCTTCTTTTTCTTTTTTTTTTGTTTAAATTATTATCTGTTGACTACAATCAAAAAAATCTTCCTCTGGGTTGCTTCTGTGTGAGGCACATATTACTCATTTATGAAACAAGACTGATGGTGGTTGAGAATCGATCCGGAATCCAACCAGAATACAGATGTGCAACAAGCCCCATAAAGATAATGCCACCATATGTATGTTAATCTCTATGTTAATCGCCTTTTAACACAAAGGCAGTACAATAAAGTCAATAACGACATCTGATTACCAATTTAGAACACATCAAAACCCTAACGTAGCACCTACATTGCAACATCTATTGTTCTCTATTGACAATTCCTACCACAGAGTAGCGGTTCAACATATATCCAGGTCATGAAAACTTTAACATCTGCTGTGCAAGCACTCGGTGTCTCGTAGGTCTTGTAGAAACGAAAACTCTTGTTCAGCACAGAAAATGATGCTTCTGCTTTTCTTGGAGCAGCAACAGCAGCTTTTTGGGGAATAAACAGGGGGGCAGTTGGCATGAGCAGCGACAGCCACGTGAGTGAACAAACACGAAAAAAGAATGCCACCTGCAGACAGTCAAATTACACAAAATGTAAGGAAAGGGATACACACGTTTAAATAACTTTCAAGCTAGCCAAAAATAGAGTGAAGATTGGGATTGACTTTCAAAGATGAATAGCACAGCAAGGATAAAGGGGACAATGATGATCAAAACAGACTTGTCCTTATTTTGGAAAAAGCAATGATGATTTATCACCAAAGCTACCCCCAAAATAAAATGAAGACAAAACAATCTCATCACATTTAGACACAGGAGGTGTCTCCTAAACAACAGCGGGTGACCGCTTTTTCAACAGAAAGCTGTATTTCACAGCTTTACATTGTGTGCTTCATTTACCATCAATAACAGACAAACTGTACCAACAATTCCTATAGGCTCAAGTAGTTGCAGTCTGTGCAATGCGGCATCATGTTGTTGTTCATCATGGACCATTTACTATTGCAGTGAAGTGTCAGGTGTCACATCTTTTCTAGTCTTGCATTAGCCAGACGTATCTCCACACGCTGTCAACACTTAAAAAAGATCCATTCTGATAAAAGGGGGGAAAAAACCAGACTCTGGCTTGGTTGTATTTCTTTAAACCAATCACAATTGTCTAAACACAGAATGCAGCGACTGTGACCTTGCAAAGTAGATTGGATAATGCCGACTGAAACAGGCGGCCAATGGCAGCCTATTTCAGACTGAGCTTCTTCGTCTTGTATCTGATGGCGTTGTCATAGAGAAGGTCAAGACAAAACCAAACAGGAGGGTCTGTTGGCGAGCCTGTTACCGATCAAATGATCAGAGATCTTTCGTCCCATGATACAGCATTTACCGATGAGTTGTCAATAAACACTCAAACTCATCGCTGTTAATTGGATTTCTGTTGCTCTGCATGTGGCTCTTGTTTCAATACTTTTGCAAAGAAAATAATGCATAATGATGTAGTTTAATAGCCAATTGCTTTTGGACCTTCAAAGTATTTAATTAAAAAAAAATGCAATTATGGGTACATTTAGTTCATATGTTTGTGTAGCCGACTATATGGAGCTTAGTTTCCTGGATACACCGATGAACTGATTTATGGAAATTGCTGAAATACATTTTCTTGAGTCCTCGTTTTGTTCTTTGATTCGTACTAATTAGAACCATTTTAATTTTCTTTTTATGTAATGTATGATATTAACATCAACAAATTAATATAATTAAGTGAAGTCATGTGCAGCCCTGTCTATTTCTAAAGCGAACATCGAGTAGCCATTGGTGGTTCTGCATTTTAAGGCACACAAATATGTTTTCAGCCACAAAAGCAAGAATTCATAACTCAATACAAAATGTTCTGCACGAGGTCTACAGCCAACATTTTTTTCCATCATCAGTGAATCTGCCAATTTTTTTATTTTGAAAAATGCCCATCCCAATTGTTCATGTTTTGTCTGAACTAATCTCCGAAACTTAAAGAAGTTCAGTTCAGGATCAAAAGACAAATAAAGCAACAATATCCTCACATTTAAAAAAAAAAATTTAAATATTGTTTTTAGCAAAACAGTTGCCAATTATTTTTCTGTCGATTCATTAATCATGTGTAAAAGTTTTTAGATGTAATGAATAGATTATTTATATTTTGTAAACTGGATTGCTTCACTCCACAAATGAGGAAGAACAAATTATTTATTAAATCAGAAGCCAGTCCCCGTTCTGTTTTGTAGCAGTTTATGTTACACATTCATTTTTATTCAGAGTGAATTGTTTCTGCAATTAACATATCCGGTCTTGTGTCACCATTTTAAGTGGATGAAAGCGACTGGCGGATGAGTGAATGGAAGATAGAGGGAAAGTGACAGATGTTGGCTGAAGTCACTGTTGCTCCTCTCTCTCTGCCCTGGTGTAAAAGTGGGTGTTCATCCCCTGAATACAGATGGCATTACACAAGCAATCCTCTAAACGGCTGAGACACGCTAACATGCTGCTGTCTGGAATGGCCCTCGTCTATCTGCAGCGCCTTTGCAAAAGCCAAACACCTCAGTTAATCTCACAGCCAAGAGCCTCAGTTTAGGCTACGGTTCAGAAGACATGTCATATTACCTTTTACACGCACTTGGTCCTCAAGTAAATGTCCTGCATTGTTTTAGTTGTTCTTTCTTTCTGTGATATCAGTGAGAGGAGGGGACAAGTAGTATGTAGGAAAATTGGGGCAACTCTTTGAAGCTGCCCGACGGTAGTCTCCACTGAAGAATCAATGCGTGATGGAAAGTATTGCTTGAATGCACAATCATCTTAATAAAATTGAATTCGGTGTGGCGCCTTTCCTCCGGTCCCCCTCGCTCGTGCCTTGGCGGTGGATTGGCCTGAACTTATGATAATTAACCTTGAACACCGTAGGGGAAAGGAAAGGATGGAGCCCGCAAGATTTTCAATAATTAAATTATCCTTCCTGTTGCACATCTCGGAGTCCACTGCCACATCTTCTGCCTCCCCAGTCACTGATGGTTCAGTTCTTTGTTGTGCAAATTCCTATTCATCGTATCGTACCTCATCATTCAGACAGTGTTACTCTACAGAGAGCTGCACATGAGTATGCAACTGCTTTATAATTTAATACATTTGACATGCTAAATGCTTTACATTGCTTCATTATGCAAGCAAAGGCAACTTACATGTCTCTATCAATACATCTGTGTAACTTGACATTAGGGATGCTAATTTATATATATTTTTTTTCTTACACTCGTTAACCAATTATTAACCGTCAAAATTAACGCCCTTGCATGCAGGGGCGCTGTGGTTGTAGTGCCTAAAAAGCCACCCAGTTACAACGATAACCTGCTATGCGCAAAACAGGCAGCCGTGTCCCCAGTTCACCTGTCCAGGAGAGATAGCAGCCACAATGTAGCATGCATTGTCGTGGACACGTGCAGCCAGTTTCACAGCAGGTTTAGCTGCAGGTTTAGCTGCGAGGTTGTCAGCTATGTGTCTGCCTGGCATACTCTGTCAGGGTTTGTACCAGTGTAATGTAAGCCCGGCGTAACGTTAGCGAGTGTCCGGTCAAGAGAGAGAGAAAGAGTGTGTGTCAAGTCTCAAATTGTGCTTAATATTGATTAATTTATCTATTTAATTCACTTATTTACCAGGGACAGTGCACATTAATCAACATTTCAGTTTCCACCTCAATGTAAATGTGCCAAAGTTAGCTGGAGAGCCAATTTTCATCTGTAGTCCAAGGGCAGGATATTACAAGCCAAATATTTTCAGTACAATGCTACAGCAAACACTATAGACTGTACACTGTAGAGCACAATACAACACAATACGAAACAATACTTAAAAATACATAAAAACTACCTGCTGATTAGAGTTAAGGGTGTTAGCCCCGAAGCTAGCCACAACTCTGGCTCAGACTTAAGATGGGCCAGATGTTCTCCTTTAAGTGACAAGCTGCTCCTCTAAATTTAGCTTTTAACAAAAACAAAAAAACAGTTCAAAATTCTTATTGTTGGTTCACAGTTAAACTGTTAATCATTAACATCCCTACTTGACATGTCAAATCAAGTGCATATTGGTTTGAGATTTGATGGTTTTGTAATGAGGTTTGGAAACTGTGTGACACCTGTGAAAACATGTGTATATATACTGTATATATTAGGGCTGGGCAAGTTAATGCGTTATTATCGCGTTAACGCATTAATTAATTAATGCCGACAATTATTTTATCGCGCATTAACGTAGTTTTTTTTTTAATTACTATTATTCTTTTGAAAGTCCGTTGCTCACTGGCTCTGAATACACATAGAAACAAACCATGGGTGACAGGAGGGGTGGGATGTTCATCAGTATTGGCTTGGGATGGGCGTCATCACGCGCCTCAGCCAATGAGAGCATTTGGGGTTGGAGGAATGGATAAATGCAGTTAATTTTGTCATTGTGTAACTACTCAACCTGCATCACTGAAAGTGTGTTTTGTCTGAGATTCTCCAAAGGAAATCCAGTACAAACATGGACTTCACAGACTAAAAAGTCCCCTGCACAGTAAATCCAAGCTGTGTACTTGTTTTTGTGCTCGACCACTTCACCGCACTCTAACAGGGACACTTGCTACTGAACATAGACTGTTTCTGCTGGTAACTGTTCAGATTTATGAATGTTAACTTGCTGTTGCTCGGAAGGTGCCTGTTTTAATGTTATGATCGTGGCTCTGGACTCTGAGAGTAACTTTGTTTTTCTATAACAAACTAGATCAAACGTTAATGCCTTTGGTTACATATTTGATTTGATTACATTAATGTTTAAGTTGAGATTTACAAGAAATATATTTAACTGCTACTGTGTAAATGGAATACTGCTGTTAAAAAGCACCTTATTTATTTAAAGTGTTTTCTGCGATTAATCGCGATTAAAAATTGTAATCGTTGCCCAGCACTAAAATATACATATATATATATAAATATTTTTTTTACTGCACCATCCCTTTAATATTCACATGCAGAATTGCAATGTATTGCACATGCCAGTCGGTGGCAGATTAAGAGGTCTGTTGCACGTTACTGAAGCCTCACAGAGAGGACCAGTTTCAGTTGACAGTGCTGCTGTACCGATAGTCATGCCGGTGAAGTAATAATAGTGAACATTTGTTATGCACCACTAATGTTGTCGCACTCTGAATGGTGTTATAACTGCTTTATCTTAACCATTTAAGACCAGTGCCATGGGGCAACCTGCAATTCAGAGCCTTGGTTCAGGGCAGAGGCAGGAGTATTCGTAATATGACTTTTGGTTTGGTTGGAAACCTGGGTGAAAACAGGGTTGAGGTTCAGTCCAAGGACCTTATAGCTGTGAGGTGCCAGTGGAGCCTTTTTCCTACCTCAGACTGATCCAGAAACAGATTTTGATGGATAATTTCCAAGCTCCAGAACAGCTGCAATGTGTTTTTTTTATTTGTATTTGAGCACAAAGCAATGAGAGCCCAGTGAGTGGAATTCATCATTCATTCAGGTTGAGAAGAGCGTTGGCTCAGTCAGGTGAAGGAAGGTTTCATGTTCATGTCTGAGTAAAGCAGAGAGCTGCCAATCATCCGCTAAACAACCTACTCGACAAAGCACTTGTCTCAAGTTAATGCCTATTGATCACCAGGAGCAAAGCAAAATTGTGGGCCATGCTGGCATGGATCCACTCTGAGGAAAACAAGCCATTACTGGAAAACAACACGAAAATAACTGTTGAGGTGGCTGACTCAAAGTCTCCATCCAGCTAACATTCATGTCGTAACGGTGCAATTATTTCCTGTTGTGCATGTTTGGAAATGAGAGTCTTAAAGAACCGAAATGTGTAATTATGTGCGGTAGAGACATTTCTGAAGTACAATTTGTACTCAAGGTATAAAATCATATTGAGCACCTTCACAGCATCATTTCTATGGGCCATTACCAAATATTGAGCTATGATACTCACCAGGAATTTCATATTTTCGTCAGTAACCACAACCAATCAATCTACTTCGCAGTCAATTTTAGACAAAGGCTCTGTTCAAATAGATTACAGGCCCACAAAGTCATTGAATTGTGATTGTGACCTTCAGTTTGGGGATCAACCCAGGAAGAGATGAGGCCCACTGCGGTGTAAAACACTCTGATCACCTAATGTGCTATAAATCCACACCATTACAGTAATTGACCAACCGCATTGTAATCACAAACAATACTGTCCTTTCTCATTTGGATAATGTAAATTAAGTGCTTTTAAAATTGACTTTGTCAAAGGTAATTTCTAGCAAAACTGAGCAGACTGTATTTGTTATGGCTGACAGTAACAATATGCTGTTGTCGTCATTTTCTTTTTTTACTGACCTGAATATTTCTTCAGCTGTGATACTATTTACACTGTGCATCTAATGATTCCATTGTTATTGCTATGTCTCTCACACACACACACACACACACACAAAGAAACCCCAATCATAACAGGTTTGAAGGTTAGCAAGATTTTTTTCTTCCATCCTAAACACTGTTTACACAGACGCACTTGCGCTCTCTCACTCACACACACACAGTCAGTTACACATGTACAGGTGTCTCACGGGGCCTCCTTGCAGCGCTGCCCTTTTCCTCTGGATATGCTCAAACAGAATACACGAGCTCGAGGGCTTGGAAGAAGGCCAGGCTCGTCTCCTCGATTTTGGGTCATAAATGCGGCCTCTGCCCGAGGACCCCGGGGCCTTTTAAAAACAGGGCTCAGCTTGATTGGACACACTTCTGTTACTCCGTCCTGACTGCTGGCAAGCCAGCTGATCAGAGAGGCAGAACAAAGCCGGTTCTCTTACAAGCCGGTCAGCTCTCAACCTCATACAGTAAACAGGATATAAATATATTAAAAAAAGACTGTCTTCGCTTCACTACTGCTTGTAGATGGTGGAAACTGCTGTAAGGACAGCAGCCAAGGATTGTGTACCAAAAGAAAAAGGTGATATACAGGCTACATAGAAATAGGAGTTCAGACCACAAATCGTAATAACATGCCCAGCGACTACAGATGAAAACTAGTTCTCTAGCTAACATTTACATTGAGGTGAAAACTGAAATGTTGACTAATGTGCACTGTCTCTGGTAAATTAATTAATTAATTAAAATTAAATAAATAAATAGAACTGACATTCCCATTCAAATATACAGCAGGATGGTCAGAGCTGTTGCATTGTGGTCACTGTAGTAAGCTAACTTCCATACAAACTAAACTGATTTACGGCAAGTCGCGGACTCACTGAGGTGAGGTTTTGCAGTGACGACTAAAACGAGCTTCTTTTCTGGAACCAGTGTAGCATTAAAGTATGGTGGAATCAACAAGCTAGCTAACTTACTAGAAAGCAGCTGGCTAGTTAGCTAGCTTGCTAATTCTGCCATGCTTTAATGCTACACTGGTTAGAGAAAATTAGCCGAAAAAGCAGCAACTCTGGCCCTAACGGTCCCTCCGCCTCACTCCCCACTGCTCTGGGGAAGGACAAGCTACCTAACAAGCTAATTAGCCAGCCATCCGAGAGCTGTGTCCTCTCACTTCCTGGGAAGCTACGCCAACCATTTATGGCCCCACTATCATGTGTTATCTTATCACCATAACAACTAACAACAATCTGCAATTTCTTTTGTTCTTGTCAAATGACCGTGGCAACTGTTCAATGACTTTTTTACTCCCAATCCATTTCTATAGAGATAGATTAAGCATCAGCAGTTCATTTCAACAGGTCCTTAGGATGGTCTCTATATGTTCTTGTGCTTACGCTGGTGTTTTGAACGTCTAATTTGGTCTTGAATAACACAACATGAACCATTTGGCTCATGAATATGAAATAGATAGAACCAGAGGCTCTCCCCATAATCAACAGTCGACGCACACAGGCCATCGTCAGCTCTGTAGCTCTGCAGCAGCATTTCCTCTGGTGCATTTAGCCGATCACAGCCGATCATAGCCTTAGCAGAATGTTAGTGTTGGTACAAACTGTCCGTGAATAATGTGTGAATACACCGTCTTTCGTCGCCAAGGATATTTTAGTGGATCACAGACGTTCTCCCTCTCCTTCTGTCTCTCTTTTTTGCTCTCTCTCATCTTTATGCACAGACAAACGGTATTTACTGTGTGACAGCCCTAATTCCCTAGAAAACCAACTTCTTATAACATGCAGCAAAAAAAAAAGAAGACAATTGTAATGTTTTATTCACTGCTGTTGGATAAACAGTGTGCTCTCTGTAGAAACAACAGTGAAACATGATGAGGAGCCGAACTGCTAATGCACCAACAATCTCTGCCCATCCGTTTACCCCGCTTCAAGCCACATGGCTCTGCTCCAACATGGCCATATGCCCCTTAGCCTAGCTGCTCTACGCTATATTAAATGACTCATGATACGGAGTCTACATGTCATCACTACCCAAGAATGAGAAAACACGACTGGGGGATACAATCTAGTGAATAGAGATATGGATGCTTGTTTGGCTCAAGTCATATTTTCAGTTAAATTAGATGTCAATTCCACAACACTATTTTTCAGGGCTGCTTTACTGCCTTCATCCATTGGTCTGTTGAACCGTTTTTGTAATAAGTCAATGATTTTGTTGAAAAAGAATATCTGAAAATTCTGACCCAAAGATTCAATTTACATTTCTATGATTATCATAAAATAGCTGATATTTAACAAGTCGAAATCAAAGAATGTTTTGCTTTTTTGCTAAAAAAAACTAATAGTTACAAAATAGCTGTCAGTGTTCCTTTGGTCGATTGTTGAATGAGTCTTAAATGACAATGACAGTCATTTTTCAGCAGGAATATCAAACATTACATGGTTTTGGCTTCTTCAATTTAAGAATTTGATGGTTTTCTTTGTCTCATATGAGTAAACTTAGTTGGACAAGAAACGCAATTTAAAGACATCACTTTGGGAAATATCAGAAATATGCAATCCTTGTTGCGATATGGTCTATTGAGAATGCATTATGAAAACATGCACGCTACTTAAATGTTGCTGATTTTTACTTCATTTCAGAAGGTGCATGCTCCTCTTCGGGTTTGTATAAACTCTTTCCCTTTCAGAAGTATTTTTCAAGCCTATTATATCAACATAACAATACAAAGCTGTTAAACTCGAAAATGAAGCTTTTTTCATCGCCTGAAAAGTTTGAGGCAAAGCCCTTTCAATGCCTTGCTTTCTTCTACACTAGGTATGACCTTGACTATCAAACGGCAGAATGCTCATATGGCTCTCTTTGGTGTAGGTTGGACTGTGCTTTGTAGTTGTGTAGCAGCATAAGCAGAGGCTGTGCATACTTGTTAGTGGGTGGCATACAATATATATTCATCGTGTCCCACATATAAGCTGCTTTGCAGGGTATAAATTTGCCCTCTGTGGGTCTGGTATTAGCACTATGAGTCAAAATACAAAAAGTTGAGGGGAGGTGTACAACATTTAGTCACGCTAGTGGCATGGGTGACCATCTGTCTTTTGACTTTTCTGGTTTTGATTGAATGTCTTGACAACTATTGGATGAATTACCATGAAACGCTGACATTACTGTTCAAATCAGGTGGAGAAAAATGTAATTCCTCCAATACTGTAGTTTGTGACTAAATACCTGTAAATCTCATGACATCTCAAAAGCCTGAGCTGTACTTTGTTTGATGCTGATAAGAAAATGTCACCGTGTTAACACGCTACATTTAAATGTTTAACTAAGCATTGTGCCTGCTAAACATCAGCATGTGGATTTGAATGCTGACTTTAGCATTTAGCACAAAGCCCCATTGTGCTGAACAGCCTCACAGAGCTGCTAGCATGGCTGTGGACTCTGAGTTCTGTTAATTTTCAAATGCACAAAACAACTACAATGTGGGTTGGGAGTAACTCTGCCAAACCCATTATATTAACAATACATGGCAGCTAAAGACAAAGCTAATTTATTTTCAGTACCTGAAAAGTGGACATTTAGGCTAAGAAATACAAAGTTTTCACCAAAAACCAAGGTTGTATTCTGAGTACTTTGTCTGACTGGACACACACACAATGTGTATTTATGTATCCAGGACATTGATGCATCCTTATCTAATCAGATGACAGGTCTTCCTAATTGAAAAACCCTGCACCACACGTAGTAGGTAAGTTAGTCAAGCAGTGCTACATTCTCTAATATTATTAAATGGCCCTTATTGTTAGTCATTTTCATTACCAAAGGTGTGAATGAGATAAAGACTCAGGACTCCCCCTCAGCTGGTGTCCGTATTCCCTGCATGGTTAATTAAAGTCCAGACAGCAGGTGCTATTTAGACAAGCTTGCAAAATATAGCTTCAGCTGTGTATTCACAAAGACATTACAAGGAAACACTTACTGAGCTTCAGGTGTAACAAATAATTAGGGCTGTGACTAATGAATATTTTCATTATTGATTAATCTGCTGATTTCCCTCTTCATTAATTAAGGTGAAACACTACAGGCGAAAACATTGTTTTCCTATGAACTGGTCAATTTTGAGAATTTGGGCTAATCTGCTTCCACACTACGTCCTCTTTGAGATATTAGTGGAAAAACCCTATCTAAACTACTACTTGTATTCTACTCCACATTGTCTATTTGCGTCTGTAGAATTTGCCTTCGTTCACAGAAAGTTAGCATTAGATAATGCCTCATTTGCATATTTAAATACCATTTCAGAAAAACTGTAATAAAAAAAGTAACTGTTTTAATGTAAGTAACCAAGAGGGGAACTTTCATGGGGATAACTATTAGTTGAAGTTTTTACCCATACTACCTGTAGTGTCCTCAAAATATTGTAATTTTATAAAACAGTCTCTGACTAAGACTCTAAGCCAGAAATTTCCGCTTCAGTAGCTCTTACATACAACAAACGTTGCAGATTTATTCCAGCCTATATTCTGAAGATTTTCACAGAAGGGTTTGTGTGCTAATTTATGCAAATGTGCACATATTTTGTGTACCTTCATTTGCATATTTAAACATAATATTTTAGAAAACATGTAATACAAAAATGTATAATTGTCTTAAAGTAAGTTATTAACTGGATATGTTTAATGGAGTTATAACATTGTTATCCTATTCACCTGTGGTGTCTCCCCTTAATTAATTGTGGAAAAAGGTGTCGTCTTAAACATATATTCATATTTACAATGATACAAACACATTTGATAAGCAGGTACTAGTTTTTGGCAGTTTTTGTTCTAAAAATGACATAAAGGATAAATATATTATCAAAATTCTTTAACCATTGATTAAGCACCTAACTCACAAAAAGCATTGTTTTTTGGGTTAAGCCAAGTGTTGTTGAGCCATACTTATGATTTGTCTGAGATTTCTGCCGCCACCCAGTAAAACATTTTTGAAGCATTGAAAAATGGCAATAGAAAAAAAACAATGGCAATGTGTGTTTCCAGAAACAATACTTAGTCTGGATAACCTGCTACTATTTATATCTTATTGTCTAATTTATGGCATATTTAAAGCCTATGAAGTGTTTGTTTTAAAGAAGTTTTAACGGAAAATATATAAAATAACTAAATTGAGCCTTTATGTCTTCTAGGATTCTCATCCTGCAGATCTGCGGATCCAGACATTGTTTTAAAGGTTCGGTAACTGTGATGAATAAAACATGGTATCGGCGACTCAATGAAACAAATGTTTCTTCAGTGATGTAAAACAGTCACAAGATGCAGAAAACAAGTAAAAGATCAAACTATAGTGCAACTGTCATTTAAGTACTCTAGCTGTACTCTAGGCTTAATGTATGTCACAACAAATGAAAGGGACCTTGTGTAATTATTGAGAATACAAGACACAAAGAAAGGCATCGTAGGAGCTTTACTCTTTTTTTCCTTCGAACTTGAAGGACAAAATGCACTTGTGGCAAAGAATGAGGTTCACCAATTATGTATTAGTACATGGCAACAAGGGAACAAGATGTTCGAACAGCCTTGTTCAAGCCCAGAAAACACTGTGGTTAAAGAGAGACGTCATAAAAGGGGGAAAATGTAGCAGAGGCGACTTTCAGCCACACACTAAAGAGGCATTCTTGTCAGACTTACAAGATTCCCTTCTCGGTTTAGTAGTGTTTGACTTGGCGCCAGTAACTGGGGTCTCATCTTTGCCAATTAAGCCAATCTAATGTATTCCAGCAACTGGAATCTAAGCTGTTTGCCAAAGCATTAATGAACGAGATATTCATTTCATTCTTACACTGATTTGGTAGTTTCCTTCAATGCATCATGAACCAGTTTCTGTTCCTCGTGAGTTGCAACATGAAAGTTCCCCAAGTAATGTCAAGATATTCTCATCAATTACATCTCAGCAAAATGAACTGGCAGGAGATAAAAATGTACATATGTGGGGAATTAGATAAATAGGGTAAAGTTAGAGAGGGAGACAGAAAGAGAAGGGAGGGCATTGAACATGACAGAGATAGAGAATCATCATGACTGTCATCACTTCAGCTGTTATCCCTAATTCTCTAAGGGAATATCTCAGTAAGGCGGAGTCAATTTGTGGCTGATAAGCTGAGACAATGAGATTTGCCCGGGCTTTGTGGCAAAGCCCTTCCAAGGGCTTGCTTTCACCTACAATAGGTTTGAACTTGATGCATCAAATGGCAGAACACTCATATGGCTCTCTTTGGTGTGGGTTGGACTCTGCTGTGTAGTTGTGTTATATAGCAAGATATGCAGGAGCTGTGCAGACTTACATTAAAGATTCACCGTGTTGCACATACAGTATAATCTTCCTGTGCTCTTTGCAGTGTAAAGATTTAATTATTTCCTCTGCCCTCTGTGGGTTTCTAATGGGCACTATGAGTCAAACCACAAAAAGTTAAATTAGAAAGTGTTAGCATGCTAACAGGCTAAACTAAGATTTTGAACACATCAGCATGTGCATTGTCATTGTGCGCATGTTAGCATGCTGCCTTTAGAGACATTTTGAGCAATGCAGTGCAAGTGTAGCATGTCCACCATGGAAATAGAATAGGAGTAGAACGGACATTGAGCTGTTTTAGATGATCATTTGACTAGTACAAAGGAAAATGGTGTTTGTTGTTAGTAGTTATGGTGACAAGTTAACACATGTTGGTGGGACCGCAAATTGTTCTCGCAACTTGTGGAGAAGAGAGCAGATGCAGCTCCGCAAATGGAAGACTGGCTAGTTAGCCAGGTAGCTTCTCCTCTTTCGGAGAGGTAGGGAGTAAGGCGGATAGACTGTAAGACCTCGTAGCCCGCTGTTTGTCTCATTTTCTTTAATAGCACTACACATAAAAGAATTAGCAATTTACCTAACTAGCCAGCTCTTGGCTAGTTATCCAGCTAGCTAGCTTACTAATCATGCTTTAATGTATGGATGAGGCATCAATTGTTAAATTGTACTCATTTACTCTGGCTTGTTTTAGTTTTTACTCCAAAACTTCACCTCAATGTTTCTTTGACTTGCCGTAAGTTGGTTTAGTTCATATGGAAGTTAGCCAGCAACAGTCGCAATGGCAACATTACACATACAAAAAATATATAAATATATACATATATATCTTAAGACCAAACACTCAATTCATAGTGTTGAAAGTAAGCTTTTTTTATGTTTTTAGCTTTGCAAAGAATGATTTGTTGCAGTTCCAACATGGATCCCAAAAGCTGGCCAAGTTGCTGGTTACAACAACGTTTTAATTTGTATACAGAAACGTCCGCCCTGCACAGAGTCCCCCCTGCAGCATAATATTCTTCTTTTTTCACTGTCCATCCAGATCATCAGTATGTTCCAAACCCTCAATAGCTTCATGATTTGGCAAAGAATTGACAGGAACATACTGACTATACAGATGGACAGAGGAGAGACAGATTATGCTGCAAGAGTTTTGTGGTTTCTCTGGACATTTTGTTACTTTTTTCCCCCTCTGCTTTTTTGAAATTTTTGTATAATTCATTGGAACAGCTGTGAATCCCAGCTGTGGTCCTCCATGAAGGAACAAGAGCCACCTTTTAAGCCTACACTGGGAGAGTGATATTCAAAACATAGGTTTACGTTTTCAGTTTCTTGTTTGTCTTAGTGACTTGCCATAGGAGAACCATAAATATACATGTCATCCTAATTAACATTTTTGTTTCGTAGATTCGTAGAGTCCTACTTAGTTCATTGTACATTCCTCAAATTGAGATTCAAAAGCATTTTTCTGAATCCGGTATTGAATCTCATTTTGAAATGAGAATTATATTTAAACCATTTTACAGGTTTAATAGTCAGCAGGTTTTATTAACAGGAGGTTTTAATATAAAGCCTTAAACATATATTGAACAAAAATCAAAAGACTACCATTACAACAATCAACACCCATGTTTTCCATGTAGATTATATCCTAATAAGTGTTGATTTGGTGTTTTTCAGGTCAAAAAACGTACACAGTGCTATCTGAAAGGCCGAAGCGTAAGTTCAGGTGGCATCGGTATCGGCAAGGAAAATGGCTTCAAAAATCAATAGCTATATGAAGATGGTACATTTAGCTCATATTTAACCTCGATGTCTAGACGTCTTTTGACCTGCAAATCAATACCATACTTCGTGGGAGATGATTAACTTTGCTAAATGTTTTCACTGTTCTTACTAATAAAATAGAGAGGACACAACAGATTCAATGAGAGATTGGTTTGACTTTGAACTTGACTAATCAGAGTGTTTTATCAGCTTGGGATCGGATCCAAAATGAAACCAGCTATAAAATCACAGCCCAACACATTCCCAGGAATAATTCCCATGATGCACAGCTTTCTATGATTTCCTCTAACCTGTATCAACCGTTGTGATATGTCTTGATTGTATACATGTTACTACACTCTGTTGAAAACTTTTGAAATGGTACAAAATAAAAGCAGTGAAACGGTTGTATAAAAGCCATAACTGGCTTTAGGACATTGTTTACTGTGATTATACATTCTTCAGAGCAGTGGGCGGCACTCAGCTGCGCTTCACATCACAGCATCACCATACCTATAATCACAGCAAATAATGCTGACTGCTGAGCGTTATCGCTAAACTCGTATATACTATGTGTAGGCTATGTGTAGAACTGTTGTAAATCTGTAGAGGAATCTATAACGGGCATTATGGCATTTGCAAAAATTGTCTGAAGAGGCAGAAACGTGGTACCCGTAGCCTGAGCATACTCTTTCCATCAGAGGCTCTCACTGGAGTTGATGGCTGGTTGCCGCTGCAGGCCACAACAGACACGTAGTACACAACACAGATGGTGAAATAAGGCACCAACGGCTACAGTCAAAACAGTGAATGTGTCATGATGACATGTGTGCCATAAGTTACATTTTTGTATAGCAGGCATCAACACTGTCACTCCACATAAGGCGCACTCGGCGGTAATTAACTGTAGTAGGTCGGCAGGCACACACAAGCAGATACAGCCTGTTCTCAAATCACCACATTAATATTTGTTGATTTAGAAATGCAGACTCGTGAATGACACAGAGCAGGATTCGCTGAATAATCCCCCTTTCTGGTGCACAAAGGCATAACTTAAGCTGCTACAGTGAATACTAAGTCTCTCTAGCCTGGCATGCGTTGTACTCTCTCACACCCGAGCAGTTCAACTCGCTCAGATCGGCCTGTCTCTTGACTCGACACAAACACATGTTTTTGGAGGTACCACTGGAAAGCTACAGAGTGCTATCTATCAAAATGGAGCCGACTGGAACTCAGCCTTATCTCAAGCTGCATTCCACTCGCTTATTTATGTCTCACCGAGACATACTTTACACATACATATACAGAAATGCACACAATCCTGCTGTATTAGTTAAGATAAAAAGCACAGGGCTGGAGGGACTGGGACAACCAGACAGAATCTCGGCCATAATTTATCGCCACTCCAAATGCCAATTCTCATATCAGTATGCAGAAGGCCAAGACGCCAATATAAATTGATGAAACAACAAAACAGTGCCCCCATATAGTAAAGCATATCCCTCAAAAACACTGACTACCCCATCAATCCCTAAAAGTATAAGTGCAAGGCCGAAGATAGTAATTTCAAAATGTATTGGCATTTTTGCTGTTGACAGATCGAATCCTAATGGGGCACGCTCACAGGGCACAAACCAGGCGGCAACCTCTGGGTCTGAAAAGTGAAGCCAATGTTGAAGTGTCTTAAACTTGCATTCTTTCTAATGTCCATCAGGGGGCGACTCCTCTGGTTGCAAAAATAATTTTAATTGTATCGAAGTCTATGAGAAAATGACCCTACTTCTCTTGTGCTTTATTACCTCAGTAGACATTGTACACATGAGTTTATGGTCTCAATCTCTAGTTTCAAGTCTTCTTAAATACAGCACGATGTTAATTTAGTACAATATGGTCCATTTTGTTTTCGAGTGAAATGGACCATAAAGCTATGCTTTAGGGCGGGGCTACCTTGTGATTGATAGGTAGCTACCATGGCATTGTCAAGGTCTGGGAGTTTGGGTCTGTGTTTTCATCTTAAAACTTTAACCTTTTAACAGTGTGTTTTCACTTCATGAAAGTTAATTGTAACATTTTGGTCGCCTAAAAATGTCTTATTCATTGTTTAGTTGCACTTAGCTCCACCCCTTTAGTGGCACTTGTGGTTGCAAAAAGCCAAGATGGCGACAGTCAAATACAAAGATGGAGACAGCTAAAATGCCAATCTAGAGGTTTCAAAACTGCAGTCAACAAATCAATGAGTGACATCACGGTGACTACGTCCAGTACTTGTATAAAGTCTATGAGTGTAACAAACATCATCGTTACACAAAGAGGGGTTTCAGGCTGGCCAGAAGGTTATTGACAAAGAAAAGGAAGAAGCTTCACAAAAGGGCAATATTTTCATCTCACATCTGAGCTGTTGGAACCAGCATAATATTTGGGACTTTGCTTGATAAATGACCTGTGTGTTATTTTGATGTCCATTAATCATTTATCTGCTAATTGCTATTGCCATGAGTTTTGGAAATTAATTAGGAAATCCGAGTTTGACTGACAGGTCATTGACATCTGAAACATTGACTGGTCCTTAAAATTAATCCATGATTAACGTCCCACCATGTTTGTTGTTGTGTGTCAAAACCCTGGGCAGACCCGTTTGCTCATTATTTTGTTTCCTGTGGCTCAATAGAAGAAATCGTTGACTTTTACAGAGGGCTGATTGTTGAAGTTGAACATTGTTGAACATTTTTGCTGGAGCCTCTGTGATGTACATTTTTTGACTCAATGATGTTTCAAAATTAGAAAATGCAGCTAAGTTGATGATGGCAGGAAAAAGCGTTGAAGCGACATTACAACCCGGGAAGAATGGGTGCATATAATCCTACAACTGTGATGTTAGTGTATTAATTCTAGATGCAAGAGGAGAAAAAAGAAAAAGAAGTCACCATGAATCAGCTCTCTACAAATGTCTGTCTGAGGTGTAAGAAGGCAGCTTGTCACAAACAATGTTGAGGGCAATATTATGGTGGAACTGCATCGTGTAAAGCCCTTATACCTAAATTACCTCTTTTACGCAGCAATTTGTGCAAGAACAAACTTTACTGAGGAGTATGGTTAGATGAGTCACCCTGTTCTGAACCAGTGGTTGACTAGATGTGTGTCACGCATGAAAAGAAATCTATTCGCCCAAGTGCTTATTTCCCACAGTGAAGGCTTCTGTCAGAGCTGTTCTGGTGAGTGGTCCAGGCATGGTGTACGTCCATTCCCTTAGCAGGCAGGTAAATGCCAAAACTGCAGCGGCTGTCAGAGCGAACACATTTATTATGCTTCGCTGTTTCTGTCCTGATGACAGAGGAATACTACAAGGTGACAAAAGCAAATCCACCGGCTATGACGGGTCCCTGCGTTATTCGGTAAGCATGGAAATCATGTTTGCCACCCTGGCAGTAATGGTTACCAGTCCTCAACCAGGCAGAACATTACACTGATTGTATAAACAATGTTTCTGACCCCCTTTGAAATCCACATGGTGGAACATCTCAAAAGCTCAGTGTAGCAGCTCAGGTGGCTCATGTCATGCCATATTGAGACACTTATTGTTGTGTGGCCTTCATTTTTAGCAGTTACCAGCGTGTTAGGGTGCACTGAAATAATCCAGGCCTGAAACTGAATGTAAAGCCAATTTAAAATGTAACCGTAAAGCTGCTGAAATTAGTTTTTTTTGCATATCATATGAGTGAAAACACAAGCAATAACTTGGCATTTTCAAAATTTAAATTATAATTTTCTCTGGGTTCTCACACATTTAAAGAGCCCACTGATTCTAAGGAGTAAATGAACCAATCTTTCTCCTGTATTTAAGATGATTCAATTCACCGCTTAATCTTCAAACTTCCAATCAAGCAGGCTATAGGGGAACTAACATGGGCAGGCAAATATTGTGGTAACCAACCCTACATTCACAGCCCCATTCTTAAACACTCCCGAGTTTGTCCTTCATTTTACAAGCAGGTTGTAAAATCGGCAGATGTGCGTATGAGAGTGTACACTTGAGGAAGAGCGGGTTCAGGTTTTTAAGTGCAGTGTTTTTGCCTGCAGAAGCACTATGGCAATTTCAGATGTGATGTCTGCTCCAAATGCGGCTCCCTCTGCCCATTTCAGCCAACACACAAGTATTTTCAGCATCAAGGCATTTCAGCACCTCCCACTGATGGACAGCTCCTATTCACATTTTCAACAAAAAAAAAGGGAAAAGAGAAGAGGCTGTATTGCCAAAGCAACAGCTCTCGGACTTGATTTTTTTTAAATGCGCCTTGTACTTCTGGTTAACCTGTGGTAGGGAGAAATGACAACCTCATTCATATCACCCATGGGTGGCTTGGCTGGGGTTTTGCAGACATACTGGGTCAACAAGCAGAACCACAGAGAGACAGAGGAGAAATGTGTATGAGGTGTGTGCATGAGCAGCTTCTGCAAAATAAAGCTTGACCTGAAGCCTTTCTGCTTCGCCACATCCCCACTCAAAGCGTCCTTTCCTGAGGGGCAGCCTGCCCACCTGGCCAATCCCGCGCTCTTGTTGCTGCAAACGTGTATGCTGAGAATACCTGAACTGAATTTGAATTACCATATGACGTAGGTTTTTTTCTAGCAGTAATGTCCTGCTGGCAACAGGGGCTACCACAAACCCATACAGTCTCAAGCGCTCAAACACACAATTTGTTGCACCAGCTAAACCCCTAAAGACACACACACACACACACACACACACACACACACACACACACACACACACACACACACACACACACACACACCTCCTCAACCCCTTTCCAGTCCCTATCAATCTTTATCTATATATATCTCACACACACGCACGCACACATTCTGAAACCCACACACACAATCGCTCACGCTCGAAAGAGGATGCGACAGCTACCTATAGAGATGGGAAAAGAACATATCAAAAGATACAAATAAAAAAAGTATCTTTCTTTCCGTTGAAGTCTGCCAGCCAAGCAGAAATCACCGGTTAAATGGCGATGAATCGGTTTGCACGGGGACACACAACAGCACAGCACGCTGAATAGCCACAATTGGACTGAATTCAACAAAAAAGAAAATACTTACGCATTTTTTCGAATGAATGAAATCGAGGCTGAGAGCAGTGGAGGAAAAACCAGCAGGGCCCCGGTCCCCGTTTTCAAGATTTGCAGCACGAGCGAAGCACAAATCTCCATGTGAAAGGGGATTTTTTTTTTTTTTTGGAGGGCTGCTGCAGTCCGCGTCTCTCTCGATCACAAGTCAAGATGCTCGCCTGCAAAAAATGCCAAACATTCAGAAAGAGTTGCGCGGATCTGCGGTGCGGCCACCATCCCCCTCGGATGTCCACTAAGCGCCGATGAGAGCCCTCGGAGGAGCAGCAGTAACCCCCTTGGACTTGAAGATATTCCTCTGGACTGAGGAGGAGGAAACCCTGCAGAGTTTTTTTTTGATGGGGGGGGGGAATCAAGTCTGTATAGGCCCTTCTTTCCCCCAGAACCAGTCACAGTCCAAAATTGACTTCCACCGGTGGTTTTCCTCTGTGAAAGATCGCTAAATCAAATCCCACATTGAGCAACAAAAAAAAAACCAAAGTGTACTTATTCTTTTGGATTTGAGAGTCAAGCTGTATTTTTTTCACGCGGATCATTTACTCAAAAGAAATGAACAAGATCAGAGGACCGACATGGAAATTAATTACCCATTTAAAGCATTGTTAAGGTCAGAGCAAAAAGGGGTGCAAGCGTCCTACCAAAAAAAAAGCCCTGAGAACGCCTATTGGGTAGAATTAAGGATATCCGTCCCACTGCAACCATCACACGCGTCGCATCAGGACAAATGGGTTGCCATAGGCTGCTCTACAAAAAAATCGCACGCGGCATACAGTATTTTTCTATCAAGTAGAACGGGGAAAGATCCACGGGATGCTATTTGTACCCCCCTTCAAAGCAATCCGGTGTATCGATTACATAAGCGCAGCTATTACTAATAATTCCCCTTGTCAGGGAGAGCGTGTCCGATCCGGGTGGTGTGGCAGCAGCAGCAGCATCATCATCATCATCCGTGTGTTGCAAATAAAGCGGTTTTTTTTCTTTTTTTTTTGCCACCGGCTCCTAATGGTTCCCCCGCTCGCTGCAGTCCATGACTTGAATAGCGAGCACGTTGAAATCACGGTCTCCAGGCACAGATCGGGCGCGCGCGGGCGCGCGAGTCACGTGTATGTGTGTGTGTGTGTGCGCATGTAGTGGGTAGGTGCGCGTGTGTGTAGGCGTGCGCGTGTTCCCGTATTGCCCAGGGACCACTTTAACTTTGACCACTTTGCCTGCGCGTCCATCTGTCCGTTTAAATCACCCAGCGGTCGTTAATTATCAGGGATCAATTGCATTAACGCATACAGCCCAGATCTGATGTCTCTCCGACTGTGTGTTTGTGTGTGCGTGCGCGCGAGTGTGCGATTCAATTGTTGATGAGGTATGGTTGCCACCTACAGGCGTTAGTCTCTATCCAGTCATCCAAAACGCACTGTTTCCACAGTCACAAATACATTCCCATTCAACACATTCAACATGTAGAGGTCCCAACAGTCCTCCTCCACATTAAATGCACAGCTAGAACATGTGCATGTGTCCAACATGTAATCTTCAGCTACAAAATAAATCAGGATCAATGCTTTTAGAGGTATTGGAACAGTGCACCAATCGTTGTTTCCGCTGAACATGTGTACGTAGAGCCAATTTATTCCTTTATACAAATGCTGTCAAACGCAGACAAAAGTAACCTAGGCAACCCCAGCGTGGCTGAAACCTGCTAATTCCTTTTGCTGGTGATGGTCAGATGACAGGAAAAGTGCAATAACTGTAGGTTGGCACTTATGGGTGAGGAGGTAAGTCACTAAAGACTTGCAGACCTTCCGGCGGACAAGTGAGTGTGCGTTCATTTCATCTGAGATGAACAGCGTGTCTCATTAGAGGACATAATGGACCACAAGTCGGCAACGTGATAGAGTGGATACTAGTCACTGAGGCCACGCTGCTTTATGGGCTTCAGGCGGCCAGAGAGAACAAAGATGAATATAAATCAGTCATAGTGGGGTTGTATTACATGTTGTTTTGATTGCACACAAACAATCAAATGAGAGCTGAGTGAGAGCCTATAGTACCTTTAGTAAGTAATAACAGTTTAGGAAACTATAGACAGGATAAACCAGAATAAATAATTGGAGAGCAATGAAACAATGAACGCAGATGCTTCCATTGTGGGCATAACGGGTCACTGAATGTTTGATTAGTAAAGAATCATATAACAGCCTTAATAATTACCAGATCTTCACCCAGTTGGTCACATATGGGAGATTTTAGAGTGATGTGTTACACAGTACTTCTCACCGCCATCATCAAACACCAAATAAAGGAAATGGTGCGGCATCTTACAAGTATTTTCTCAAGGAAATATTTTGCCGAGAAAATGCCAGGAAATAGAGAGAAATATCATCAAAATGCATCCAACAGTCCAAAACCCAAAGACACTCAATTGGATTAAGAAAACCAGAAAATAATAGCATTGGAGAAGCTGTAACCGACATACTTTTGGCACTTTAAACTCTAGTTACACTCCTGGCTCCATCAGGATGAAATTTTGACCTTGACTAAAATTCAAGGGATCAGCAAAGTTCATGTCTGCACCAAATTGCATGGCAACATAATAGGGAACCACTAGTAAGGGGGAACATGAGCCAACATTATCACGGCTTTATCAAATAGTTGAGCAAGAGCAACAGACCAACATTTCCACCACTATAGAGCTTCACGGTTTTAGATAGTTGCAGAGGAATTTTCTGTTGATTGACTCATCAATAATAATGTAACTTTCAGCTCAAGAGGAAATATCTCTGAAAAGAATGGCGCTCCATCACAGTTGAGAAGACACTTCTGTTGTTATGTAGTGTACAGCGCTTTAAGAGCTATGTAAATGCAAGTTAATTTACCATTTACTTCTATCCATCTATCATTCAACACACATGATTCTGTGATGTGCCCCAACTCCCTCTTCTACAATACATCCCTTTCTTTAAGGCTGAAAGCTATAATCGAATGCATGTATTCACTGTATAATGAATAACTTTGTGTTTTGCAGAGTTTCATATACAACTGAGATGAAATAGTGCATGTGGGAGGATCATAATGAGTATTTCTGACTGAATCAAAGTCAGAATCACAACCTTAGAAATGAAGCTCAACCGTGTCCTTGTGCGTCTATTTTTCATTTTAAAGCTCCTTTATGAACAAAACCGACGTCAGCATACACTACGTGTGAACTGATTTTGCCGTGTCATGGCCAAGGGTGTAATAAAGTCATAATTTGGTGGACAATACTGGTTCGTACGTTCTTAAATCCCCTTTTGAATCAGCTATCAAACCTCAGTATCTTGAACTGAAAGCAGTTAATACACTCTCGTAAAACATTACACGTCTGTGAAAGTCAAAACTGTCCTCATGCATAACAAAAAATAGGTAGCCCGCAAAACAAAAGCCAATTTCACAAAGATTAAATATAATCCTGGTCTAAGAAGCTAAGTCGCTGGAAATCTAATCTGAGCAAATTTTTCATTTCAAAACTGGACCTTTAGTGTGTTTCACTCCACCTATGTTGAGGCATAATTGGACTTTACTGCAGCACGGTTTTTCATACACTGCACTAATATTAATGTGGCAACAGTTACATAACTGTAGGAGTTTTTAACAGTCTCTCCGATAAAAACTGGAGATACATTTGATATATTTTCTGTTATCAGCATTTTATTCACTCTTTGATGAAATATGAATTTTAATTCCTCGAGATCTCCTGAGCAGAAGAATTAAAAATAAAGGCGCACGGAACAAGGGGGAGGGATGCAACACCCCGTGTTGCTGTAAATGAAAGCCTCAGCAGATCTGCACGATCAAATCAATGTCAACCACATGCTGCTTCGACAGTGTACTCCCTCATTACAATGTTTTTCTTGCAAGGACAATATAAAAATACTGTATTTCTTATTAAGCCCCATTTCAATCCATACAAAAGCAATACTCAGTGTCAATGCCAAAGATTGCCAGCCCACACATGACAATGGCGGCAAATCAACACATGGAGTTTGAAGCGTTTTTGACAGCTTGACAGCTTCTATTACTTGTATTTTCCATGAAAATGGCAAATTTGGAAATGGTTTGGACCAGGCTTGAATTTGTATGCATTTTCATAAACGAATCCGTCAAATATGCTTGCTTGGAAGTTGCTTGATTAACTGAGTCTTGATGTACATTAATAGTTTAAGTTTCGGTTTTTGAAAGAGCGATGGATGGATGGATAGACTTTCAACCTTTATTCAGCCAGAAGAATGAGCCTAGAACAGCTTAAATACTTGATCAAAAATACTCTCAAATACTGTCTACGTCGACCAATTTGCTTTGGTCTTCTAAATGCAAATGCAGATGGATTTAAACGTGCAGGCATTCTTAACCGACGCAAAAAGTACAATGTAGATCACATTTTGTCGTCTTCATTGAACCTCACATAGTTTTCATATAACTGCTTGAGATGTGATAGATACATGAGAATGAATGTTTAAAACGTAAAACTGCTTTATGCTTCATTCAGTCTTTTGGGGAGGAGTAAGGTTCTTCTCGTTGAGTTATTTAGACATCCTGGCTTTAAAATCTGTCAAACAAATTGAAGGACCCAGATGGGGAAAGCTATGTAAAAGTGTTTAACAAATTATAGGCAGAGATGGCTTTAGTTGATTCTTTTCATCCCTCGTTTTGGTCTATAGCCATTTTTCTGTCAAACTAGATTTGGCCTCTATATTTCTTTCTCTCTGTGAGACATCACTTTTCCCATCTTCCTTCTTTTCTATCTTCTCCCATCAGCCTATTGGGATTGTTGGATCGGCTGCTGTTGTAGCACACGTCCCAGACTGCTTTCTGGGACAAACTTCAAGAAGCCGGGCTGGAAAAAAGATGGAAGGGAAAATATCGTGGAGAGAGAGAGAGAGAGAGGATCCTCTAGCACTACGGAGCCTCTTCAATTATTCAAATGGCCGCTGTCCCTCTGCACTTGTTCTCTCTGCTTGGTTTGAATATTAAAATGGCGGCCCCCAAAGAGACAGATATCCAGAAGATGAAGCCCACGCAGAGAGCAAAGGCTGAGAGCGCTTGACTCCTCGCATCCCCGCCGCAGCAGTCGATGAACGGGCGACTATCTATGCAACATGACTTTGAAGAGGGAAGTATTCCTGTCACGTTTGGCCTAAATTCCATTAAAGACAGGCTGAGGGACTGCATTATTAGCATCAAGTAGATCATGCTACCTGTATCCCAACAGACAGGAAATGCCCAGCACGCTCAGAAGTGCATGGTGAAGTAGTGACGGAGGTCCTGACCCTTTCTTTGGGGGTCTCTGTCTGGTCACCGTAGTCAGATGAGATCTTGTGACATATTGGTGAAGTTTGATGATGATGAGAGATTGTGATCATCCTCAGGCGCAGCATTGATTGGAAATCACCTGTCTTAAACTTTAACTTTGTTAAAATCAACATTTGAAGGTAGTGCAAAACGTCCTTTCATTTGATTGAATGATCAAACAGACAGGCTGCAGTTTGGCCATTGCTGTAATGGTAAGGTAGGCCGGTGATGGAAGAAGTATTCATTCATTCATATTCATTTACTTATCTTGAAAAATGTACTTGGAACTATTTTTGTTGTCCCAAAATGGGGAGATTTGTTTTCACAGCCAGTACACCACACACACACACACACACACACACAAACAACCCATAAAATCTTCATGAGTACATTTATGCAACAGTGTCGAAGGAAGTTTCTTCAGGGCGGCTGTGGCAGCCATGCAACAATGTAAAAAATACTCATATTTTATATGTCATCATAGGTTTTGCGAGTAAAATCTGAATCTCTAACTAGTAACTTTCAAATAAATGTAAATGCAAATAATAAATGTACATTCTCGAGTCAAGAACAAGTGCCTTAAAGTTGTAATTTCAGGACTTGGGTACTTATATTTAGTGATGTTCCACCACTTCCGTGGTTCAGTGCCTGCCTCCTCCTGTCACTGTGTCAAAGCTGTCACTCTCTACACATACAGGGAACAATGGACCCCAGACAGTAATTGAATGGATTACATGGAATGATCCAATTGAGATACAAAAGTGGATACTAATGAAACAAAAGAATCAAACTATCAAACTGTCTTAACAAGGTGTTGTTGGGCCACCTGTTTCAGTGCAGCCTGGCTAAGACTCTCCAAGTCTGTGGCGGGATGAACACCATTCGTCAAAACCGTATTACCTCATTTGATGTTTTGACGATGGTGGTTGGGAGCGCTGTCGAAAGCTGGCCAGACACTGTATGGATTTATTTCTGCCAGATCGGCTGTGGTTTGACATGCAGTCTGAGGGGGGGATCACAGCTCTTGATGAATTGCCTGAATGATCCAACAATCTGGATCTCGGACGATTTCGGTTGGATTTCTGGCAAGTCAGTTACTTTGGGTTGGAATGTCGTTGCAGTTTGAACAGTTCAACGGTCCGATTTCCTACATGGCTGCTGTTGGGACGATATACCGATATGCAATGCTAAAGATTAAATAATGTTGATCGTTTATAGTTGTTTATACTTAGATTTCTGTCCGTTTTAAGTTCTGATCCTTGCATGTGGGAGTCAATCTGGAGCAAATAGGTGTTTTGCCATCATTACATTACATTACATTACAGTCATTTAGCAGACGCTTTTATCCAAAGCGACTTACAAGAAGTGTATTCAACATCGGTATTCAAGAGAACTACTAGTCACCAGAAGTCATAAGTGCATATCCTTTGCTAAACAAGTATCTAAGAGCATAAACCAGAGCAAACGTACAGTGCAGAAACATACAATAAGTGCAACGAGCAAATCCGCAATACAATAAGTGCAACGAACTAATACGATTACAATAAGTGCAATAAGCTAATATGAATAAAATAAGTGCTAAGTGGAAGGCTCAGGGTAGTACTTCTTGTAGTACTTCCATCACGAAGAGGGAACAACATGCAGTAACAGTTTCAACCCAACCGAAACATTAAGAGCTTGAAAGAAAGTCAGACACGAACCAGAGAATGAGAAAGTGCTCAGTAATATTCATTCGTCAAGTATGTATTTCACACAAAAGTCGTCTTTACCTTGTGTTTATTCAGGCTGGTCTCATCCAGCATTCGGTTATTTCACGTAGACTATTAATTGAATTACCAGAATACACGCTATATCGTGATATGTATTGAGATTTAGGCCATATCGTTTCATTTTTTTTTTTTTTTACAGCATTTCGGGTTAAAACTGCAGTTTTAAATGAGACTGCTGTGAATTCCCTGCATCGTACAGCAATCTACGGCTTCATATTTTACATTTTTTCTCTCTCACTTTTTGCTCATAGTAGAATTGCACAAAGTGATGCCAACTTTGTTGAGGACACAGTGATCTTGTTTGAATAATCTTCATTGGTTTCAGGGCTTTCGTTCAGTGTGAGCGCCACGTCGTGGCCGATCAATTGATCCGTACAGTGAGGGCTTTAAAAAGTCTCAAGTTCCGGCTGCAGAAAGGCAGATTAAAAGGTGTAGCGAGTCAACGCAACGTACATAAAAACAAAAAAAAAGTCTCCGCTCAGCTTGACACAATCTTCCCATAGGTGAGACTTTGCATCTTCCTCCACTCATTTATTCACGTCACCTGTCTAAATATTAAGGCTAAGAAGAGTACAGGAGAGAGGGAAACACAACACAGTCTACTGTATAACTTTACATTTTGAATGTATTTGTGCATGTGGCTCAATAGAATCTCCCCCTCGGGGCATTTTAATATGTATTTTTGTTCTTTATTTCATTTAATTGTGTTAGTATTCAGTGATCACAGTAAGCAGCGTAGGAGGGTGAACCTTAATGGACCGTGTTTCCTCTCATTACAGCAGTTCCAGATAACTGAAGTGGCATTTCTGTGTATGCACATTACACTAAAGCCCCATTGTGGGTTGAATAAAAAGAAAAAACTCAGCTGGTGGAGGCTGTAAATGTCTCCACTCTACAGTGAAGGGAAGCGGGCCAGTTCAAGATGCTCCTGGGGGCAACAAGCTCACTTTCTTGAAGACAAACAATCCTGGGGAGCGGTTTAAAATATTTGCAGCAGAAAAAGAAAATGTTTAAAATAACAATTTTTTGTTTATCAAAATCAGTATATCTGGAGTTAGTTTGCAGGCGCATAGTGTGTCTAGCACGCCACTTTGTGTCTTTTTCTTTTTGTGGCTTATAAAGGCCTGAAATTATCTTTAAGTAGCTCCAATTGAACCATCGATTCATATTCTTTGCCGTGGAACATGGCTTCCCTATGACCTTTGGATCCTTTGTATCCAAAGCCTCATTTTTTTTAAAGGCCTTTGTGACTGATCATTTCTCATCATTTCTTCTGATCATTTCTTCTACTGAATTAATTTGAAGCAAAGATAAGTAGAAACCAGAGTGAATGTACATCAGTATATCGAGACTTAACAGCTAAAAGTCTGTTTTTCAATTCCTTTCACAGCACCTATGTTCTTTAAATTAAAGACATGGTCGGTAAGGAGTAATTCAGAGGAACGTTTTTCCTCATAGACATTCATATGTAAATGCAGCAATATCTGCAGAGACAGTCAGACGTTTAAGTCTTTCTGGTGGCTGCTTAACACGGAGCCACAGGACGATATGCAAACATTTTGTGACACAAATTGTGAAAGAAAGCACAAACAATGTCGGGGCCCTTCTCATAGGTTCTCGTCCAGATTATTTTTGGGTGCAGAGAAACAATGGAGAGTTATGCAAAGCTGCCTCCACCCCCTTGCCATGCCAACATGGATACCTTGGCACAAAGTCAAATACACTCCCATCGTTGTAGGAACGCTGCCGTCCAACAAGCCTTGTTTTTTCCAGGATACATTATTTTGATTAATTACACCAGGTCGCTGTTTAATTTGAATGACCTCCAAAGGAGTGTACCAAGTCCTCGTCACGTGACTTCCGGTGCGGCCCCAGATTTCTATACAGCATCATAATGAGACGTATTAGCATAAACATGAAGACAGACAGAGGCTCTTAAAATGGGCTGGGGTGTTACATCTGTTTTTTTTCTGGTAACTTTCTCGACAGCTTTACCGCCTCACATGAACCTCTACAGCACAGGGCAGAGAAACGAAATGCATGAGGATGTTGATTAATGCAAATGCTTTGGGCACTGGGGGAGTGCACAGGGGCCGCAGTTAAGGAGAAATTTAGTGTGACCTGTTATTTTGTCATAAATGCCGTGGCATGTTACGAGAAAGCAAACCAGAGTTACGACGCTTCCGCGTGTGTTCAGCCTCACGGCGGTGAGGAACTACAATCAGCTCATTAACATGCATGCTGTCATACATGATTGCGCAGCGGGCAGCCCTGAGCCTGATGCACGGGACGTCTTTACACTGAAAAAAAGCTCTCGAATGGTTAAAATGATTAGGAATTAAAAAGAAAAGAGGATGAGTAATGCATCTGTTTTGATACGCTTCGGATAAAAAGTATATGCTCGTAAGTTTTTAGTGTCGAAGGTGTTAACTCCCATATCATCAACTAAGTTTACGGAGGAAATTGTTCTCTTTCACACTCAGTTGAGGCAGATGTGTATTTATCACAGTAAAGACGAAGCAGCAGGTTAAGATAACGGTGGTGCTCCTGCAGTGGCAGTTCAATGTCTTTCTTAATCAGAACAGACAGTGGGTGTCATAATGGACCGAAGCAGTGACCTTCCATTTTGTAAGAATTGCCTCTTACACCCCGAGCCAATCTTCTGCAACATTGATCTCTCACCGTACCCACGTACTGAATTTTGAATCGTACCTTTCAGTAACAAAAATGTTCTGAATGTCAGACACATTAGTGTACAGAATCAATGTTTAGAGAAAGAAAAAAGAAAATTATCTCTGGTTTGTGGGCTTTCTTTAGTTGTATTGACGATAAAACTTTCACCTTAACGAGACCATTTTCTCTCCTCTGAAATCCTGCGAAGTGGCTGGTGGATGATAGATATGATCAGGGGGTTGTATTAATCAATACACAGAATCTGATGTGATAGTCCTTTGTGCCACAAAGGAGCCTAATTCAAATTCACCTGCAAAAGGCGACCGGGGCATAAATCTATGTGACAAACAGACAGGCAGCGCAATTCATTATGCAACCGACTAATCCAACTGCCTCATTCACCAGCCAACTAATTTAATTATTAGAGGTTGTGTCTCCTGGGTTACTCGATTCCTTCTAAATCAGTATTTTTCTGTGTCGGCAATAGGTGAGGTTTCTGGAATGACTAAAGACCACCTGGAGGCCTCTTCACGAATCAATACCAACCTCATGGTCGGCGTTATCTCCTAAGGAGGGGTGGGGGGTGGGGGGGGGGGTTGAGATTGATTGTCGTTAAGCACTTTACAGGATGGAAAGAGGATGAGGACGGATCATAAAACGCCCACACACCTCCTACCCATCCCTCTCAGCTGCAACCGAGTGCAGCCAATCGATAGGAGCAGGATCAGCAAAAAAAATAAATAAATAGAAAACGGCAACCGAATAAATATCTAAATAAATCAGATCTCTGGTTGAAAAAAAATGAGGAAATACCATGATTCAAAATCGGTGGAAGCAACCAAGCCTGATTTCAACGTTGTTATGTTATAATTGTAACTAATCCCTGTAGGAGGCATGTGGTGTTTTTATTAGTTTGTGTAATCGGTGGAGTCTCTGTCACTGGATCTCTTTAGAGCCAACCTCTGTGTATTCCTGACATGAAAAGAGAAAACGGCAGATCAAATTAAATAACCGTGGCCCTCCTAGCTCCAAATTAATAAAGGCAAAGTGGAAGTGCTCGCTGAGGAGGTAACAAATATGCACAACGGATTGTTAGAAAGCCTGTGATGGATTAAGATATCACATTCAAGGTGAAGAGGGAGAAAGTTTGGTGTACACACATTAACTCTGAGGATAAGCAGTCAGGTTATTATTATAACCTGACTGATAGATTATATAAAACTATATATTATCATAGCATTTTTTTGCAGGTATTTGTTAAAATACCAAAGAAATCAACATAACATAACTGCACCACCTGACCTCCTCATTTACGTCACAGCACTTTACACTTAACATAATATCTACAGATACTTTGGGGTTCTCTCATTCATAATTTCAATCTGATATTTAAATGTTGTCTTGGAAATGAGCCACCTGGGTATTGAATCTTAGGGACTTCACACACCGGCGGCGTGACTAATAAACCACACGGAATTGCGAATTACCTGCCGCCCAATATTCAGCGTCAAACGTATTCACTAGCCAGTGATGCAAATTCGAGAGAAATGCTAGTGCGCATGCTCGATGGGCCCCCTTATCACCCAGAAGATCCCGGGTATATTCATCTGACTTCTATACGAGGAAGTTTAACTCTTTTTGCTTCATGCGCCACTAAGCAGAAAGTATTCATGACGAAAACAGTTTGAAAAGAATATATTGACGTGCTAATTAATCGCAAGAAAAAACCGCCCCCGGTGTGTAAACCCCTTGAGTCATGGCTGTGTATCAGTAATTCATTTACATACATATTTTAACTCCACAACACTGCTTTATTTATACGCTTATGCATTAAGTCACATTAAGCCAGTGGTTCCTCTCAATTTGACCCCTTAACAGAATTAGTGATACTTGATTCACAACTTGGTAAACATTTCTACCAAAGAATAACTCTCCTCTGGCTTCTTCTGGTTTCACAGTAAAAAAGAAACACTTCCTTGGGTTGGGAATACAATCATTTTAGAATAAACTAGGATAAAAAAAGAAAGAAATGTACCTGTGAAAACCTGCTGTGATAGAAAAAGATTTGACCAAGTTGGACACAGAAATAACGTTCAAAGCGCTGATGAGGTTTGTGCGTTTTGTTGCCTTCATGCTCTGTTTCCTTAGCAGTGGGTGCTGTGGATGACATACAGTCTCAGTGCAACAGTGTTTTATCTGCTTGTGGATGAATAAACCCACAGATTTGACAGGATTTTCATCATCTCAGGGCGTGATGATGCCTCTAATGTAGAATTTGGATTGTTGCCATTTTGTTTCCCTTATAATTATCAAGCAAAGCAGCTATATAGACAGCTGGAGCCTGTGATACACTGCTATTTGAGGACTGTCCTCACCAGAGAAATGACAGTACTGGTTGTTTGTTCCAACTCCTATAACAATCTATCTACCTACTTTTACTCTTTCCTGAAAAGCTTCCTCTAGCAGTCGTGAGAGTAATGACTCTCCAAGGCCCAATCCCAAACCCTCCCAATCCGTGACAGAGTGATCTCAGTTTGTAGTCACACTCACAGTGAACGATGCACCCTTCTCTGAGATGTAAGGTATCAATACAGCGGCAAGGCAGCTATAAATACATGTCAGAATCAAAAATACTTTTATGATCACCAGGGGGGTAGTTGTGTTACGTTACAGTTGCTCCCATTCTGGAATAGAGATATAAAACAGAGAAATGATAATAAAACATAAATAACAAATACGTGAATGTTCTAACAACAATACAAATAATAATGCTGAAAATGAGATCTATGATTAAGTATGTAAAAATGCAAGAATAGAATCAATAATTACGAATATGTTTTAATATGTAGAGTATAAATAAATGTACTGTAGTATTGCACTGATAAGTCAGTATTGCACGGTTAAATGTATAAAGTATGCAGTTATAGCTGCTGATATAGGGGTAAAATAAATATTAAATATATGTTGTTTATTGTTGTATATAAATATATAACACTTTACAATAAAAATGAACACATCATATTGTGGCTTCGGGGGTGGTGATTTGCATGTTTCCATAAAGGACTGCTATGCCGCACAAGAGAATAAATCCTTACCACTGTTAAAGCGCTCGCAAAATTCACCTCTTAAAATGTTTTGTCACAAAGAGTACTTTTTATATACGACATATTTTAAATATGACAACAGAACGAGGCTGTTCTTGACTGTAGCACAGTGTGTTCCTGAAGCAGCACATCTCTGTGTTTTCCCATGCAAGGGGAAGTCTTCGTCTTTCCAAAGTCTCCCACAGTTAACATGAAATCATCAAAGTTTTCAAATAGTTGAAGGAGTGTGACACTTTTAAAAAAAACAAGGGAGTCTCGAGATTTAGTCAACATTGCATACAAACAACCGCTAAACTGGCTGGGTGATTTTTAATTAGAAATGTTGCATAATGTACATTGTTAATGTTTTACTTAATGTTTGTATTTTTGTCATGTTAAGTTGAAGAAGTGACTCATCCATATTCATACACAGTACATGTAGAGGAAATAAATATCACTCTACCTTTACTCGCAGATATCTTTGACACAAATAATTACCTGTGAAATCTGCTAGTTTCAGAAAAATGAGGAGAAACCCAAATATATTAAGAATGAAACAGGCTTTGACAGGTGTGTCGTCTTAGAAACTGTAAAATAACTTTGTAATTTCCCTGAAAGGAAATGCGAACAAAGTGACTTACCGTTAAAAAGTGAAAACCTTGTGTATCTCATGGCTTCTTAATAGAGGTAAATCATAACAGCTGTCAGCTGCAAAAAAATAATGAAGTTTGTGTAAAAAGTAGAGAATGACTCATGACATATTTTCACATTAAATTCCGTTTAGCTTTGACATTGCTGAGGACATTAAAGTAAAGTAGCTTTAAATACTATAAAGTACCAAAATGCAGGCTGACTTTTCTCCTTTAAAGACAAAAAAAAGAAGAAGATTCAAAACATTTCTGACAGTCTTTGGCCTAAACTCGACTGAATTAAACAGCAGTACACTGAGTCGAGGCTATAAGCTTCCAAAGATGATTTCATGACAGATTACAGTCAAATAACCGGGATGCAGATCTCACTGTGACTCACTATTTTTAAACTTTTTTTTTTTTTTTTTCAACGCCGGAAGGAACATTTTAATATGCTATTACATGTTTTTCCTCCTTAATGAAAAAGATCGGAGTCGCAGAAGAAGAGTGAAAATGGAGCCAAGTGTGCCCTACACTCCTAAAAACTGGGCTGGAGGAGGACAACGCTGGGATCCGCCAGCCAGACAGTGTTCACTGGTAACGTTGTAGGTGTAAATGGAGTCATGCTCTGATGAAAGAGTAAGGCTTGTGTGCCCGCTCCCCTCATCCATCATATTTGAGTGTGTGTGTGTGTGGGTGGGTGTGTGTGTGTCTGTCTATGTGGGCAAGGAGAGACGGAGGATGCTCTCCAGCCGGGGCCCAGGAGATGGGCTGAAGGGAGGATGACAGATGACGGATGAGGTGCCGTCATGGTTTCCTAAGAGCTCAGTAAGATCTGTCTTCTGGCGGCACGTCTAAATTATTGCCTCAGCTTCGGAGGCATTTGTAGACGCTCAGCCCTCCTCGTGTTATTCCAGCGAGGCTGCAGACCTTTGGGTTTTTTCGCGAGCTCATGAAGTTGTTTTTATTTTTCACCCTGCGTGGGAAGTATCATCTGCATACCTCTCGCTGTTTAAATTAACAAGTGCCTGCTGGTTTCTAGTGGCTGTGTGGCGATAGTACTACATCTTGAGTGTATAAAATGTAGTCGTGATGTTCAAAAAAACTTAACGTCAAAGCAGAGTTGGTCATTCCCATCCTCAGGAAGCCAGAAGCTTTACACAGCCTCCTTTTCACCAGACAGGTGCGATGAAATCTCACATCTGACAGTCATCTATTTTTTATTCCCCGCTCTGACTGCTGTAGAATATGTAAGCCCCGCATGTTTCACGATTCAACGGCCACTTGCCAAGTCGCAAAGCAATATGGACTTGGTGTGTAAGGAATGATTATGCAAAAGAAATTAACTTTCCAAGTGTGTCTACATATTCCTGGCGCAGCTCGTCCCGGGCGATCACTGCTATTATACAATCCTTGACACAAACAGAGCCCTTGTGATGAATCCTGCGGCACACTCATGAATTCAAGAGTTAAAAAAACAGCAGATCCCACTCCAAAATCTTGCTGTGAGCTCGGACCGCGAGGGGCCCCGTCCCTCTGTGTTTTAGACTGTGGCCCTAGAAAGCAAAACTGGCAGGGAGGCTCTTATTAAAAACGTGCACTAGACACATGTGTCTGCCAGACACTGTGGGCTAGTGCTGAGTGCTCCAGCATGCCAAGTTGGTGTGGAGGAAAAGTAGGGCAAAACAATGCAATCCAAAATACAACAAAGTGGACTTTTTCTTTTGAGCGGAAATTACACTCACATATAAAGTGTCTAGAGGATTTGCATACATTTGCAAATGAAATAGCAACAAGAAACCATTGTTATAGCGAGTGCAGCTTCCCTGCAGTCCCATGACACATTTGTGGTTTTGCAAGCTACAAACAACGTTGCAAAACTGCAGCTACAATCTGTTTGTGCCAGTGTTTTCATTGGGCGTGTTAACTTTAGGGAAGTGCGACGTGTATTTACACTATTTTACGTGAAGGTGTTTTTTTTTTCACTCATGACACTCAAATGGAGAGAACGTGATTCATTCGTAAGAGATGAGGCATATATCTGTGAGAACCTGAATTAGAAATAGAGCGTTGCTTTTATAAAAGGTGTGATGCAGAGATGTCCACCACCCACGCACTCCTTTGTACTGGACCTCTGCTCTGCCTGGCTGTCTTTGTCACCTCTATTGTGAAAATCTTACTTTAGTGTTTCCATTAATTACCCATCCGGAGGGGGTTCTGACAGGCTAATTAAGATGCAGCACTGTCGTCTCCATCTCATACTACACATGTATCTCTTTTATGCAGCATTTCATGGTTTTCTCTGTACATTATTAAAGGCACACTCCTTCATTGATGTCCAGAATTCCAGTTTGATTGAAATCAGTAGTTGCTTTTATGGTTTGATAGTTTGATAGTCTGAGAGCATCCACTCCTGTTCTCCTTGTCACTATCAAACTCAGGGATAGGTTTAATTAATTAACCCTTAATTAACCCTTCATCATAAAGTGTTGTTCCACTCGCAAGTGAAGAAGATCCATAATAAGCCTGCCGCATGGTTTATGCTGTTTTAAGGGCATTGCCAAATGAATTTAATGTTTAAGATGGCATAGTTTTACTTCTTAGTTAGTAAGGTATGTTCTGCATTTAATATAATGTTACTTGCAGTTTGTATTGTGTATTAATCTACTGCACAGTTGCTGCTTCACAACCTACTGGAATATTTGCAACACAATACCAACACCCACATTTATTTTCTATATAGAGCTCAATAGATCCATATATATATATATATATATAGAGAGAGTTGTTTTCCATAAGTATGGTAAGAGTTATGTTCTTGTGTTGCATGATGATGTGTTGCAGACGAGAGGTGGAGCAGATGAGTAGGACCTAAGAACAGCTGTTTGTGGTAATCTTTTACTCCTCTTCAATTGTAGGTCAATGCGTATGACTCCCACAATCTATTGAATGCAGAATAAAGGTGAAATGACAGCAGATGGAACAGGACCTTGAAGAGGAACCGGGTGACTGAGATGATGACTCATCTGATAAAGACAGTGTAGCCGCAACTGATGGTGTTTTATTCTTTCTTTTTTCCTTTTCCTTTTTGTTCGCCATGAAGCCTTCTTCCCTTGAGGAACTATATGCAGAGGATGGCAAATAAAGTAAGAACAGAGGACAATGTCAGCGTTAAAGAGAAGGTTCAGCAAGAGGTACAGCTCTACAGAGGTCTACCATCCACCCTAACCTCCTCAGTGACTCCAGCGACCTGGTGGGGGAACATGACGGACACTCTGCCAAAGCTTTCAGACTTGGCAACCAGGTATTTCTGTGTGCAAGCATCATTCCCACCCTTAGAGCGTACATTTCTACTGCTGGGGACACTATCAGCCAAGTACGGGCTCGTCTGTAACATCTGCAAGATGTGACGGTCTTCAGTAAGCAGCAGTGAGAATTAGACACTGGCTTGCAACTGTTTGACTTAACTGCAACTTTAACACCATCATTGTAGGCAGATGGTGCAGTTTCATAAATGAATTACAAATTAAGCATAAATGTACAATGATTGGCCTTCAATTTGAAATTGAGGAATTGTTAGAGTAATTTGTACAAACATTGTCTTTGGTTTTATGTATTTATTAAATTTGTATACATTATTCCTTAGTTATTGTACATAACATTTTTTTTACTGGTATACTACTGTTCATAGATAGACTTGTTTCATAAAGTATCAAATAAATGCCCTAAATTCAGAGAGATTCACCTGAAATGTATTTGTTTTAAATATATTTTCACACATTTCTGGTTTCCCCTGATTTAATCAACATTTATTAACGATTTTGACCATAAAACCTGCTCTAGATTTGTACAGTTTATTACATGTTATTTTGTGGAAAAGGTGTTTGCTGTAATATGAATATATCCGTTTGTAAACCTTGCTGCCAGTGCTTTGACTATTTTCTAACGTTTTTTCTGTATATTTTCTTTTGAATCACAGTAGTAGTAATAATAGACCTTCACAAGCATCAATTAGCAACAACAGGGCACCAGCAGAGAGCATCAAAAAATCATGTTCCCAGCCAACCATTTGTAGGGCACCTCCAACAGCTCCATGAGACAAGAATCCAAAGTGTGCAGCGGGGACAACCAGAAAAGAAATGACGAAAGCTGTGGGACAGCCGCATGCTTATGGGTTCAACTTGTGACAGCTAAGCTGGGCTAACATATTGCTGTCATGTTGTGCTGCAGAACAGTGGTGAAGCTGTCAGCTCCCTCAAACCTTAAAGTACCAGCCGTGCACAGCTGGACAGTTACTTGTTGTCTCAAAAGCTCTGACTTCAGAAGCAATCACATCTGCTTTGTAAAAACAGTTTGAGAGTTTTAGGAGTTGAATCAAAATATGGTTTATTGCCAAGTAGGTTCTTCACTTCTTTTGGTGAGTGCAAACATGTTAAGAGGAAATAAGTACAGCAATAGTCAAGAACATTGGGGTCCAGGGTCTTGTCGATGAGGCTCACTGCGGTCGGGAATAAATTGTTTTTGTTTGGTGCTGATGGACCTCAGCCTCCAGTTGTAGTTTTTATTTTTGTCTTTAACAATAGTTTTTGTTAGGACCACGTATAATGTCAACCACAAAACTAGTGGTTGGAGAACTGTGTGGGAATTACTACTGAAGTGTTCAACGTGAAGCCGTTGGCATATTGCCATTTCCTGGAATGTCAAGTCTGTGAAATGTCTGTGGTTCAATGTCGAGAGAGCTGTCTGAAATCCATGCGTTCTCCTGTTTTCGGTAATGAAATATTAGCGATAAAAACTGAAATGCGTTTACGTTCATATTTTACTGTTTTTTTCCTTTGCGTTATTTCAACTTTTCTTTCAGGATACAGTCTTTTTTAAGTTTCAATTCTACTAACAATATTTTTCAATGCTTATTTTTTATATTTTGTTATTTCCTGGGGTCCTGGAGACAAACAGGTCCTGGAGGGATGGCAGATTGCAGCCATTCAGCCTCTCAGCAGAGTGAACGATACGCTGCAGTCTGCCCTTGTGCTTTGGAGTGGCAGCTGCGCCAGAGATGAGTCCAACGAGGGTGGTGTCGTTGGTGAACTTCAGGAGCTTGACAGACAGGCGACTGTAGGTGCAGCTGTTAGTGCAGAGGGGAAATCACTTGCACTATACCTCTTTTCTACGAATGCATGTTAGGGTTAACGTTTTTACCTTTGAGGTTCAGAGTAAGGACTAATGCAATAATGTAGTCATCCAATCAGTTCACCTGAGAAAACAACCTCCATTCCTCAGATGTCAGATAAATAAGGTTCTGCTTTGATGATCAAATATGTGTAAAACAGTATCATATTACATCTACTTGGCTCACAGTTCATTTAATCCAGATGTGCTGGTAACTAGATTAGAGGCAGGTCTGCCAGATCTCCACTGGATGTATCCAATCACGTTATGTATGAAAGACACTGCAGGAATACAAAATAATTTAACTGTGATAGCCGCGATGTGCAGGGGCAGCTGCATAGGCGCTCTGTCTTGTGGCTGCTTCTTCAAGCAGGGAAGTGTGCCAAGAAGGGACTAAGTCCCTTGCAAATCCATTCACTGGGAATGGTTGTCATCCCTCCAATCCATTTAATTTGATTTGGCAAAAAGTAGTTTGCATGACAGAACCTTGAGCTCCAGTTGGGGGAGGTGATGAGGGGGAGGTGAATGACACACATGTCCAGGAGGCTAAATTATTCAGGAAGAGGCTGAAACAGTTCACTTGGTTAATAAATCGAAGACCTACTTTAGTTTAAGTAGCTAGGACATATGCAAATACATCTACTGTACAGTGTACAGTAGATATGATGGTGCCTTATTGGGGGTAAGGCTCCGGGTTCCAAACCTCTGGCTGTCTGATTGTATGCAGCTTGTATATTTTCTCTGTGTCCTTGTGGGTGCTCTGGTTTGGGGTTGTGAATGGTTCAATTCCAGGGTGTATAGATGGATAATTTGTTTTGATTCATTTATTAATCACTTTATAAAATATTAGAGCTTTCCAGAATGTCATCATTTCCCACAGTCCAAGGTGAAGTCTTTAAATTGTTGGTTTTGTACAACTTAAACCTGAAGATATATTCAATTTACATCGATATAAAATGAGAAAAGCAGGCTTATTACAAAATGTGAGAAGCTGGGACAAGTTCGGCATTTCTTATCAATACTGTATATCATTTAATTTTCCGTCTGTCAAGGAATCCCATTCCAACAAAGCTGTTATATTCAAATATGTTTTGTATTAACAATGGATATATGTTTGTAAAAGGTGTTGCTCATTGTGAAAATCCACTTTCAGCACAAAATTACTGTTTTCAATTCAATGTGGCTTCACTGGCATGAAAGTGTTAAATGACAAACTTCCTTATAATGGCACACAATACTATGGCTTTGTTACTTTTCATGACATTATATACTGTGGCTTTTAATGAGCTTTGATGACGTACTATACAATGACATTTTTGTGATTTTTTTAAATGACATACTATACTATGGATTTTTATGGCATACAATACTATGACTTTGAGTTTTTGACAAACTATATAAGGCTTTTTTATGACTTTTATGACAAACTTTGCTATTTTTTTGTGAATGTGTTTCTTCCACATACACTACTACGACAGTTCTATGACTTCTTTTATGACATTTGTCGACATACTATTCTGTGCCTTTTTTAACTTAATGACATACTTAACCATGCTATCTGATGACTTTATGACATAATATACCATTACTTGTTTAGGTCATGCTATACTGTGACTTTTGAAATGAATTAATTACTATCCTTTGATTTTGTTATGACATTTGTTGATATACTTTACAATGATTTTTTTCAAAATGCTATACTAGAACTTTTTAATGAAATTTTACCATATACGATACTATTGACTTTTTTCTAAATACAATACTATGACTTCTTATGATATCAAATACGATGCCTTTTAATTATTTATTACATTTTTTCAGTATACTCTACTATAACTTTTTTGACGGGCTATGCTAGGACTTTTGTTGACAGTCTATCCTACGACTTTTTATGATTTTGGTTGACATACTATACTATGACTATTTCGTCATAGTATACCGTTGGTCAATTCGACATACTATTTAGACTTTATACTATGACTTTTTACAAAAAGAAATTGTTTTTATATACAATACTTTGACTTATTTCTACATACTAGTTCATTACTTTTTTCAATATTTAAGACTTTTTTTGGTATACTATCCAATTACTTAATTCAACATACTATACAACGATTTTTTAAAGACTTTTTGACCCCACTATACTATGACCTTTTTATGAAATGTTTCAATATATTATATTATGACTTTTATTGACATAATAGTCTATGATTTATTTGAACATAATATAATATGACTGTTTTTATCATTGATTTCGACAAACTATAATAGGACGTTTTAATTTTTTTATTCTATACTTTGAGCTTTTTATGACATTTTACAAAATACTATACTATGACTTTTTTTATTACTTTTTTCGCAATGTAAGATATCGTGACTTATTTCGACGTACTATGGTGTGACTGTTTTTATAACTTTTTTAGACACAGTATACTGTTACTCATTTCGACAAACTATACTATGACTTTTTTTGCCATAGTATATTAGACTTTTTGACATACTATACTATGACTTTTTTTCAAAATAGTACACTATAACTTTTGCGACATACTATACTATGACTTTTTAAAGACGTTTTTTACACACTACACTACGACTTTTTCTGAAATAGCATACTATATACTTTTTTTGACATCCTATATATTGTAAATAGATCTACTTTGAGGCCCCATTTGCAGCAACAAAACCAAAGAGATTTTGAGGATTAAGGTTAACAACGCTTCTCATATAAGTCCTAATTGAAATGGACCCAATTCAGGACTAATAAAATAATTAAGATTTGCATGTGCCACATTTTCAAGTAAAATGTCAGCAGGGCTATTCATGGACGTATTAGCACATTTTTGACTGCAGTCCTGACTGCACTTGGATGTGACATGAAGGATGTGAGAAGATGTATAACATTAATTTATGTTTGTAATCCACTTGATATATGTCAGGTTAGACATATTTATTACTGTGGCCCAACGGTTTCAAGGACAATTCAACATCAAAGCTTTGCCCATGGGCTCTTGATAAAGTCACCCATACAGAGTATTGGCCTGTCAGATATTTAACACCAGCTAATTTAACCCAGGCTTTAACGTAAAGTCAACATGAGATTAATACATTCTTCACCAATGTGCCTTTGGAGAACAGACTTCTATCAGCATTATTATTTAGTGGCATTTCTTTGTAGAAATGAGTATTGCAGACTTAGAGTCAGAACGAAATGTATTGCCTGTTCTAAAGTCTGCAGGATCAATATAATGTATGACTTTGGGCCGTCCAGCACCTGGTTGTCATTTGGAAATTCGGATTTCGAGGAGTTATTATCAATCAAAGATAAGTCTGGCTTATAAACTATGCCAAAAATCCTCTCTATCATTACTTATCCTGTATGTTCAGTGTTTTACTCTTAAATAAAGGAGATATCTTGCATATGATTAATATAAAAGGCAGGTATGTGTACACATTTGCACATAAAAGGTCATATTAATTCAGAGTTTTTATTGATGATATTCCACGTCCAATCCATCCGTTTGAGGATCTGTTCAGAGCCCTCGGGAAAAAGGCCTCTGCAGAGGAGAAAACCAACGCTAGAGTCAAAGCTGTGCTCTCACAGCCAAAGATATAATGAACTCCATGCGTTTGAAGTCAGACATGCAGGCATCTCCTCAAAGAATACTAAATATATAAAATGAATATAAAATACTACTGTATAAATGCAGTCAACTGATGAGGTATTCATAAACAGGTAGCTTTTGGTCACTGATAATCACACCAGAGCTCTTCAACTATACTGTTTCAAAATGTAATGGCCGTCCACTGACGCTGGATTCATGACAAGACAGCTCACATCTAGTTGCACTGTACAATATGATAAACAAATTCAAAGCCTTCCTAATTTAAAATAAAACAAAATGCCAATAATTATGTATTTGCATAATTCAGTATGCTAGAGCAGTCATATAATTTAGATAACAAAATGGGTTCAATAACTCATGACAATTTCATGAGTTCATTTAAAGGCGCTCAATTCATTCAGAGCCTATTGTCTCCACACGGCTCATAAAATGGCGGTGGCTGAGCCGGCTTGCAGTTAGCGGTGCTTGCCGCTAATGGTGCTAACAGCGCTAACGGTGCTAACAGCGCTAACAGTGTTTACCTGGGGGGAGGGAATCAGAGGGTGGGTGCGATGCTTCCACGACGACGCCCTCAGTGGGACGGCGTCATCAGCTGTAACTGCCATATGAGTGAAGTGCAGAGAGGCGGCCATGAGCTAGCTAATGGGGCACGCTCATATGCACTAAAAGGCATGCACGGCCTATGTAAACAAAGCACAGACAAGCTTGCATTACAACACAAAAAGATGTGTTGCTAAGTACAACAATACTCCCCTAACCTTATGTCTTTGCATTGCAAATAGTTGTCCATCCATGGAGCCGATCCAAGCTGCCATTGGGCAAAGACAGGGTACACCCTGGACAGGTCGCCAGACTATCGCAGGGCTGACATTTGGTGACAGACAACCATTCACGCTCACAACCACACCTACGGACAATTTAGAGTCATTAATTAACCTGAACTGCAAGTCTTTGGACTGTGGGAGGAAGCCCGAAAACCCGGGGAGAACCCGCGCTTAAACGGAGAGAACATGCAAACTCCACACACAGGCCCGCCTAGTCTGGGGATAGATTGCTGCCGTGGAGCCCAAATAGTTGTTTGCTGCTATATTAATTCTCTACAATTACAATGAATGCAGAAATGCCTCTCAGTGAATGGCCCCTATCAACAGACCCTAAAGCATGAAATATTCTATGGATGTTACCTAACTTTTTAAAATTTTAATTACATGAGTCCATTTTTTTCAAAAATATAAAATGCTGCTTTCATATTTAAATGTACTAATACAATATATATATATATATATATATATATATATATTTTTTTTTTTTTTTTTTTTTTTTTGCCAATTACATCAATCGTTAACAGCCACATTACAGGCTCATGCCCCTTTTATACAGGACGCAGTGTGCGGGGCATCGTGCTAGCTATTGGAAATAATGTGTTTCAGAGTGCAGCAGCACAATAGGCACTTTGGTTCATTTTTGACCGCTGACTTGCATATCTACAGTTCGGACAGAAATAATTGCATTTTATGGTGCAAACAGAGGTTTTCTAGGGAAGGGGATTGATGTTCTTTACATCTCTATCAGCAAAGTCAGAGCAGGCAAGAAAACAAAGTAAGGCCTGGGTGAAAGGATTAAGAGAAGAAAAGGGCCCAAAGCAAAGTGCTGCTGCCGGTCTGATAAGTTTGCTGAGGAGGCTGATTCACATTGGAATTTGGCAGACATCAAACCATTACTGCCTGCAGAGGACATAAGCAAAAGTAGACAATTCGTTTTTGTTAAACTGTAGCTAGAAACCTGTAGCAGCGCAGACTGTGGAAATAACCCTTTTGTTTGTGTAGGTAAAAGTCACATCAGCTACAGCCATTTAGCTCGATCCATTTGTTTTACGAAACTCATTTAGCCAGCAATCTGTGAGATTGTGTGGCATGCAGCTCTGTAAATGAAACCTGTCAGAGAGACCAAAGCCTCAGTGCCAGCAGCAGCTCTCTGCCTCAGGTCCTCATTTAGTTGTGTTTTGTAACCTGGTGGGTCACAGAGATGAATTACTGATTTTACAAATTAAATTACACTCTCAAAGAAGGACTGTGTGTAAAAACGGATAGCTCATGGTTGTATTTTGGGCGTTATAACGATTATAACAATATTGCTACAGCTACTACTTCTGGGGTTATGGTGACGACTGTTTTAAAAGGGGACATATTATAAAACTCACTTTTTCAGCGTTTGTGTGCATACATTTGAGTGTCTACAGTGCCTATCAAGCCACAAAATAAGACAATCGAGTCAGTTTTTTGTGGTTTGCATAAATCATAAAACATGTGATCCAAAAATCCATTCAGATTTAGCTCCCCTGATGTCACGTGCAGGCTCATTATACTGCTCACAGCTTTAGAACTACATTCACAAACCAAACTGGGCGTTTTTGGGGGGGGGGGGGGCTTAAAGAGACAGGCACTAAAACGGAGCATTTCAGACAGAGGGTAAACACAGGTATAGTCAGACAGACTGTGTGAGAAAAATGAATTGTTTTTTGAACATTAAAGCATGTAAACATGTTCTACTAGAAAACAGAATTACAAGTATGAACCTGAAAATGAGCATTATATGAACCCTTTAAAATGTGACACTACAAACATGGTGTGAAAGCGTTGCTGCCCACTCGCTCCCCCCGTGAGAAGGCTTACAGAAAGAAAATTGATATTGCTTTGTTGTCGATGGGCTGTCGGTAATCACCAGAAAAAAGGTTGCCATGTTCAAGTGCTTCCATTGTGTGTTTCTTATATTTAGGGCTTTGAAATGCATTGTTTTCTTGTTCGAAAAAATATATATATTTAATTTCTTTAGGAGCCTAATTTATATTATGCTGAACTCACATATTGAAAATTATGTGCTTATTGACAGATGACTATATTCAAGAGCCAACATAATAATGCAATGCATCCTGGTGACTCAACAGGGCTAAGGATCATAAAATAACTGCAATGTTCTGCTTTCAAATCTAACACTTTATCATGCTGGCTCCTCTGTTTCCATATTTTCTGACACTCTCTTGTTAGAGCTATCTAATGAAGGCAAAATGCCAAAATAAGAAAGAACAGAAAGTCAGAAAGGAGCGATATAAGAATGTGAAAATGCAAAGTGATCTTTTAAATGTTGACCCTGAGATACATAAGTGAGCTTAAATAGTTTTTTTTGTGTGTGTGTGTGTGTGTGGATGTGTGACTGCTGGCTGAATGGCTGACACACATAAGAGCACCACACTTGTGTCTGAACATCAATAATATTAATTTATGTCACCATTTGGCCTGTCACAAGGCTTTTACTGAAGCTAAAAATCATAAACACATTTACACTTTAATCAATATCATAAAAAATATGGTGCAGCAATGAGTATTCCTTTTCTCCTGAGACATGGGTGCCAAACACGTTAATACAACTTGAACATAATTTATGGGTTGAGAGGCGCCACCACAGCAGTTGAACAGTTATACATCCCTCAATTGATTGAAAAGGCGAGAGAAAATAACTGTTTTTTTGCAATGCTGATAATGAGATGCTCAACATCTGATAATGTGTTCAAGAAAAGCCAGATAATGGCTGCAGTGATGAAGGAGAAGAGGATCAAAAACAGTGATGTGATTTCTTGTCTACCGGGGCAACATACTGTATATGTAAATACTGTGTATAGCATTCAACAAACAAGAATACAAATAAGCTTTTTGAGGAGTTTAACATTAAGTAGGTGTAGTAGTCGGGGTTCTTTGAATGTTTCATTCATTTTGGATGATGTGGAAGCTACTACATTGGAAAACGCAGTGGCAGAAAGCAACTTAAAGTGCGATTTCACCTCGAGGTCGGAGCCTGAGTCCAATCACTGCATCACTCACCTCCGTATAACTAAAGCCTCGACGCACAGTCAATAAATATGAAAGCCAGAGGTGGAAACTAAAATGTTGATCAATGAGCACTGTCCCTGGTAAATAAATAGAGCTGATAACAGCTAGCTACACATAGATATAAAGATGAGATGAGATAGAATGTTATCACTCCCGAAGGATCAGAGTAGAGGGCGCTAACGGTCTTTTATTTCATGGCGTAGATAAGTCCCAAACGGGCAACTCTATCTCAGAGCTGGACTTGCAAGATAAGGGCTGATTTAATTTTCAACCATAAAAGGCCCATTTGTACAAATTTGGTAAAAATTGTCAATATTAAACACAAGTATTGATGTGTTTCACCAAAGGACAGTCATATCATTTATTGTATTGCTAAAAAGAACTTTAAATGCGCAGTTACTCTGTAACTCTGCCCTGTGGAATTTTGTACCCATGAGGTTTTATAAAGATGTTGAATGCATCTAGTACTTATAAAACGTTTGCAAGGCTTCTTTTTGAAACATTTTAAAATCCATAGCTCTACTGCAGGTAGAAAAAAACCCTCCAATATAACACATCTGCTCCATTTCATGCCACTTTATACTTCTAACCCTCTATATTTCAAAAAGAAATAGTGTACTTTATTTCACTACGCATATCTGGCACTTTACCAATTACATTTCACATTAGGATTTAACATAAAAACCACGAGTTTACCCTGCGATTGTTATAATTTACATTTAAACTAGACAACAAGTTCAGTCGGGCAGACTCTCAAAATTCACAAATCTCTCTTTTTCTCTCTCTGTCCGTCTCCGTCTCCTTAACTCCATCAGCTGACTATGACAGCTCACTCTAAGTTAAACCAACCAGATTTTCCCAAAGCCAATCAAATCGTTGCTGTCAAACTTAAAACTGCTCTCCTCTCTGCGGCGGTCAGTTGTCATTTCAGTACAAACCGATGCGACGCTCCTCCAGCCCGTTCACCTCCGGTCTTCATCACGTGTAGTGTCCAGTGCTGCTCCACATCCCATCATCGGCTCTTCAGCCGACTCCCTTCACCACCACCAGTGAGGGAAATATTCCTCCACAACTCCCCTCAATATTCTCCGTCACCACTTCTGTCATTTTAGTTAAGTAGGCTTTAGAGGGCTTTTAGAGTAATATTCTCACAATGTGATATTGGTATTTATATTTAAGTAAAAGATCTGGATACGTCTTCATACACTGGTAAAATGTCATTTAATATGTTTGTTTGATACTTGTTTTATTCAATACAACCTATGGGCTTTTGTATTTTGTTTTATTCATAATTGTAATAAATTACTAGAAACCCATTGTTTTTGCTATTGAGGTATACAAATGGCCCATCAGTGAACATGTTAGCGCCTTTGTTCCTGTGCTCTTTTATATAGCTCAGAGTTTCTCCCACTCAGTCCCTAGATATTTGTAGGAAAGAGTCTTCTTTGGCTTCATATTCCATTCCGAATACGTCTATTTCTGTCAGCTTTACAAGCTGACAGGTGATACATATTAATATGACCGCATGATGGCCTGCATATTGGAATTCATAATATGCATTATAACATTTGGTTTCTGGTGCATTCAATCTCCTCCAGTCTGACTTTGACAATGCGTAATACTTTAGGAACAGTTGTCATCCGTTATCTTTTTACAGATCACTCCTCCAAAAAAATCACTGAAGCAGCAATTCACGAACAACTGGGCTAAAATCTGAGAACTATTGTTTGTGTGTTCAAGAGGGGAGACAGTGAGACGCTGACATTGTGACGCTCAGCTTCCCGTCATCTTTATGTTTCGGCTGGTGTTCAATTTCTTTTGCAAATGGGTTTACCGGAATTCCTCATTAATCAGAGGATGGGGAATCTTGGCAGCGTTAGCGCAGCACAAAAGAGTTCTTGGGGTTTTTTTTTTAGATTCAAATAAGCCTGCAGCATATTTGACAGCACACTGTTTTCAGAGAGTACAGTGGTGGAGGCAAGGGATGGTGGCAGCAGAGGGAGCTTGTTAACAGAACAACAACTCTGGCTTACATGAGAAACGAGTATGCAGACGAACTTGAGGAATGCTGCGTTCGGATGTGAAATCGCTGCACCAAATGCTCTCCTGGTGGGCTCAGGAAGTCCATGGACCCAGCACGGGTCCTTTCTCCACTGAGAGGTGTTTGACAAGATGACCACAGTCACTTGTGTGTACAGCGTTTATGTGAAGTCAAAAAAAGGGCCTTTGTTTATTATATTTGTTTGAATCCGAAATATGGCTTCAAAAATTCTGAAATGATTTGTAGCTTCAAGAAACAGATTTACCATTTGCATTCCATCGTTTTTTTATTGATTGAAGCAAAGGCAGTTAATCACCGTTCCAATCAATTGAGATACACAAGACCTTGAATAGGAAAGCATTTGAACCCGAGGACTTCGATTTGCCAGCTGTTCACTCAAGAGTTGTCCCACAGTGTTTTTGCCACGTATCTCCAGGTGCTCACGGATCACAGGCATTCAATCTCCTCCAGCCCTGGATCTGCCCTTACCATCAAATTTCATCAAATTTGAAGCAGGCCCGGCGTGAAAGACATATGATTACAACACGCTCTCCTGATCGAACGCCACTGACCTTTCTGCAACACGTCTCTTTAAAAAGCACCAGTGAATGTCAAACTATTCCCTGTTCTTCTGTTGGGCGGGCTGAAGGGTCCATTCCACACCGCTTCATCTGCACAGCCATGTCAAACAGGTAGTCGTAGCATTCACACCTACAAAATGCAGCAGGATGTGGAGTGTAGGAGGAGAAAAACACAAAGTAAGGAGTTTAAAATCACTTTTCTTTGGTACCACATGCCCTCGATACGATTATACCTCTATATATTTAGTCATAAGCAAGGTGAACGAGGCCGATAGCAATGGGAGGCAAACGCTCACATGGTCTTGGCTTTTTCCCACGACTCCCCCCAGACATAGACGCCGTGTCTGCGGACGAGGACGGCACATGAATCTGGGTATTCCTCCATAGCCCGAGCCATCCGGTCTTTCAAGTCCTTCTCCTCTGGCGTGTTTTCAACGATAGGCACAACCAGGCTGTCATCGTACCTGTGTACATGCAGGGTACAAAATGACATTCAGCACGAGCTCAAGCAGGGTCCTGCCTTAAGTGCAATGTGTCTTGACACTCTTCGGATCTACACCACCATTTGGCCGACACGTTGATAAGTGTGCAGCTATGATTTTCACTACGAGTGCCAAGATCATTTATAAACTTCCACTTCAGAGATGAAAATGCTCGGGACCTCTTTGGACTTCACTAATCCTTGCATCTTGATTACATACCGATAGTTGGTGCCTGAGGTGCCTTTACGAATCCCCTTGATCATCTCCTGGTGTGTTATCCTGAACTCTTTGCCAGGATACAGCAGTGTTGCCATGACAGCAGCTTTGGAGTGGGTGTGTATAACTGCCTGTGCCCCTGGATTTTAGCAAAGGAAAGGCAGATTTTGATTTTTTTGGAGTGTTGTGTACGGGTATTGTGCCTCTTTCTCAAAATGATAATTGTGACAAGACGAGACAAAGCGTGCAACCACCCACAGACGATGAACCATCAAGGTGCGCTATGCTTTGAAATTATTTGGTTCAATTTAAATTGGCTTAGTTTTGGAGGCTTCACGACCTGTGACAAGCTGAAGAAACTTTCACTTTATCCACTCCAAGATAGAGGGGGATGAGTTTAATTTCATCAAATTTAAATTGACCTTTAAATTATAATACATTTATTAAACAGCTGTATCTTACGAGTGGAACCTTGGACTGCTGCTTTATGAAGTCAAATGTTTTTCCAGAATTTTGTCAAAATGCAATCTTTCTACAAACCACAGCCTTCAAATTAAAGACCATGATTTAACACTCAGTAACATGCATTATATTTGTCTTATTCCATTCAGCCTCACAAATTAGAAACATTTAGATTTAATCAAAACATATCTTTCAGTTCTCCTCTCTATTTGTTCGTGCTGCAGTAAACAATATATTGAAAGCACGTATATATCAATGACTTAATTAAAAGGACGACTGGTGGTTTGCAGGTTACTGATTCTTTCGCTGACTGAATGGTGGGATGCGTATGAATGTATTAGTGACTCACCTCTCATAGTATAGGCGTTCATAAAAAGAGGAGTACACTGGCTCTTCCTGAAGTTCTTCCAGGCAGGTGGACAGCTGATGTCCCTCTCTTCCACGTCACACACAAACATGTCTTCTGGCTGTGGAACACAAACATCAAAAAGGTTTAAAAACACACAAATCCAATGCCGCTGTCGTGTATTTCAAGCTACAGTGATGTTGAAGTGATGATGAAGGAAGCTCCGCGGACACTGTTCTGGCTGGTATAATGAAGTTTACTACAACAAGCAACACATGTCATACGGACGGTTAACACACCCGGAGAGCCCTCGGCCAATTCAAAATGACTCTCCCGACTGGAGAGTCTTCGTCCTCTTAAATACAGATGATGGTGTCCTTTCTATGACACCTAATAAACATGTCTCGGACATGGGGCCCCCAGCTTCTCCTCGGACTCTGGCTCCGATAATATGAAACATCTGGACATGTTATCAGGGTGCATAAATTAAGGACATCGCTTCTACATGGCCCCACACATTCCATATCTCTGCTCCTAATGAAAGGACAGAGTTCATGCACTTTATGCTGCTACATACGATAGAGGAAAATTCACCACACCGCTAAATCAGATTATTTGTACAGCGGTTAGAACCTGCTCACCTGTATTCTCTCTTTCTGGACGCCCGATGGTGCAATGTAGATCTGCTCTCTGTGAGTCACACAGCAAACAACATGGTATGTATTTATATCGAGGGAGAAGGACAAGGACAATGAAGTCGTTCTTGAAATGGCAGTGCTTTGTCATAACATAATGGAGCACCAAGGCCTTGCCTGGCACACAAACAACAGTACTCTTAAGATATTTGTGATGATATTGTGTCTTTTCCTCAAGAAGAGCGATATATAAAAGGAACTGAAACTCAATGACTACTACATTTGAAAAAAAACATTCACTAAAGCTTTTCCAGCGATCCATAAAGAACCAATTTTCTTGTCAGTGTTTCTTCAGTTTTTATCTAAAAGTATTTATCTCAGTCCCCATTGTTCTATTTACTTGAAATACCCTTTCAACTGGAACGTAAATAAAGCTTCATTCTACAGCCTGGACCAAAAAAATCTAATGAAAAAAAAAAAAAGCCTAAAGACTCAAAGTTAAGAAATCCACTGCTTTTCAACACACAGCGTCATTTCATCCACAAAAAGTCTTTCATGACGATATTTTTGCTGAAATGGTGAGAGCTTTGACGTTTCCCAATAGAAAGAAGAGGAAAGAGCTATTGTGCTCTTCTTCACCGAGCAAGGAACAAAGCAAATAAAGGACTATCCTATTGATTTCTGTTCTGCAAGGTTTGGCGAGGCTGCCTTAGGCTCCGAGGCTCTGAGTCAAACCAAAGCAACTGTGAAAAAAGAAGAAGCTTAAAACCTTAAATTCTGTGAGACCGACGCTCACAGTACATAAAAATACACTTACACAGAGTTCTGTAAAATGACACTGCTGCCTATTTAGATTGCGTAACATATTTCCATTGATCCACTTTCTTTTATCCAGAGTCAGTGAATACGTGTTAGAGGCTTTTAGGTTGCTAAGCTGATATTTAAACAGTGTACACATGGCCGCATAATGGATGAATCTGAATAGTTCTCATTAGTGGAATACCTAGACAATGTTAGGGCCACAAATTGGGGCTTCAACTGTCTCCCGTTTATTTTACTTTATAAAAAAAGGTAAGCTTCAGTACTGCAGCGGAGCGTAGAACTGCTTATTATCTATCGAAATCTAAAAGGTATAATTATTTAACAATGAATGGAAATTCTCCTGTCGATCATTTAAGAGTTGCAATGTGTTTCTACCCGAGCGAAGCACCAGTACACATGGAGTGGCAGTCAGTAAATCTAATGTGGTTTCCTCTGAGGTTTCATCAAATTCCCCTGTTGGCTTAAATAAATGTCTGCCATTCCCCATTTCAAACAGGGATTTGCTGATGGGTGGCGCTTCCTTTGTAGCTGCCATCCAACACAACACAGTTCAAAGATGTTTGTAATAGCCTGTCAAAGCACTCAGTTTGAATTCTGTTTCTCTATGGTACAACTGTGGCCTTCGGTCTTCAACCTATTTGCACACATTGTCGAAACTGATGTAACTGACCTCACATCAGCCTCGCGGCACTTTTCAAAAATATTACATTTTTTGGCATGATTGTCAAAGATATGCAAACAGAAAAAACATTTATTTTCTTTGTAAGTTAAATGTGGGTGTTTCTTTTCTGATCCGTCACAACATTCTATAGAAAATGATTATGACGAACCCTCGTCTTAGACTGATCCCTCCGCCCGTCCCCGTCACCCAGCCCAGCTGGTAGAAGAGTCGGCACAACTCCGGGATGAGGACACGAGGATGCTCCTTCTCCTGTAACAAACACAAAACTGTTGATTAGTATACAGCAGACGCCGTGATTACATCATGGTGTGAGCTAGAGGCAAAACAAAGGAAAGACTGGAGGAAAACACAAATCACCTCAGAGTAACAGGCTAAAGTTACACAGCGATAATGTCACATTGCTGTGTTGTTGGGTGCCGGAATCAATATTGCATACATTTGAGATGAAAAAACATGAATAAAGGCTCTAGCGAGTTATAATATTGGTGAAGCAAAGCCATAGAAGGATGGAGAGGAAATGTTGCTAAAAGCTTAGCCTTCTGCTAGCATTAGGCGGTGTGGATGAAGCATTAAGTTGTTAAATTTGACTAATTTAGCAGCCGGCTAATTAGCTAGCAACCTTGCTTAATCCACCATGCTTTTATGATACACTGGTTACAGAACCCAACGGCAGTCTGGTGGCAGAGGCATGGCCCCTCTGCCTAACTCCTCACCGGTGGGGTACTTCCTTTACTGAGAGATGTACAAGCTAGCTAGCCAACTAGCCAGCTTTAAATATGTACAAGCTAGCAAGCCAACTATCCCTCTTTAGAGATGTACAAGCTATCTAGCCAACCAGCCAGCTTTAGAGATGTACAAGCTAGCTAGTCAACTAACCAGCCTTAGAGATGTACAAGCTAGCTAGTCAACTAGCCAGCTTTAGAGATGTACAAGCTAGCTAGCTAGCTAGTCAACTAGCCAGCTTTAGAGATGTACAAGGTAGCTAGCCAGCTAGCCAGCTTTAGAGATGTACAAGTTAGCTAGCTAGCTAGTCAACTAGCCAGCTTTAGAGATGTACAAGCTAGCTAGTCAACTAACCAGCCTTAGAGATGTACAAGCTAGCTAGTCAACTAGCCAGCTTTAGAGATGTACAAGCTAGCTAGCTAGCTAGTCAACTAGCCAGCTTTAGAGATGTACAAGTTAGCTAGCCAACTAGCCAGCTTTAGAGATTTACAAACTAGCAAGCCAACTAGCCAGCCGTCCTCTTTGGAGCTCACGTCTGCTCTCCTCCCAGCGTAGTCAGTTGTCTGCTAGCAGCAAAGGGGTCAGCTAATCTGGACCCGTTGGTTCATGGTAACTTTCTCAAGTAACACTCTGTAACCCGGAGAGTGAGTGTTCAGACATCATAGAAAAAGAACAAGTCAACAATACTTCACAGGCAGCTTTAACTAACGTGCTCAGAGAATTATTCTGCCTCCACCTACGCTCAGCACACAAACATATGTCATCAGAAAAGAGGTTTAAAAAGCAATTTAACTTAAAATGCAAATGGGTGAATGTAAAAGCACTGTGCTTTTTAATGTTGATGGCATTGCTGTACCAGTACCATTGTTCTAGGTGACATGTTCCTTAAATAGCATTAACACACACTGTGGTAGTTTTGACTCAATCCCACACACACACACCACCCTCCTGCCGTAAATACTCACTTGAGAACGTGTATTAATCCACAGTTGAAAATAGTTCCTAGCAAATGCACTACTTTCTTATTAATGGGATTGAGGCTGTGTGCCAGACACAGGATAAGGAAGTCAGAAAGTACTGCGAGAATTACTGAAAATGTGTATATGCACTGTGCTTTTGAGACTGAGGAGACTCCATCTGTCTCTTCAGATTGCACCAGACGAGAGCGCTCTTACCAACTGCGTTACAGTATGGAACGGCAACTGCTCTTTCTCGGACCAGAAGCGGTCCAGCAGAAGCGATGCAGAATCGTCAGGGACATTTGCCCTTCTCCCCTCTGGGAGGCGCAACAGGACTCTCTGTTTCTGAACCAGCAGGCTCGGAAACAGCTTTTCCCCACTCAGCTGTCACCTCTCTGAACTCTGCGTCAATCACAGTGATACTTCATACTGACACACTACTGCACCTGTATTATAAATGCACTCATATGCCAATACATACTTCTGTCCATACAGCACGCATTCTTACTCGCACCACTGTCCATACTGTATTGTCTATTGTGTAGAACTATATTCATACTTCCGGCTCATCGCAATTCATCTCACACTGATCATAGTGTATATATATATATATATATATTGTAGCGTATTCATATTCAATCCCTACCGTTTGTTCTATATGTATTCTATATGTTACTATTTATTCTGTACATTCCTGTTCCTGATTACTGCTACTAAAAAGCTTTCTCACTTTGGTACGTCAGGTGTGTTTCCAAAGAATCACTTCGTACAAATGGATTTCAAAGAAGCGTTTGTCAAGTCATGCGTACCTGTTTCTCTGCGGCCTCTTGATCTGCATTTTGGCAGCTGTTGCTGGGGCCACACAAAGATGACATCTCCTGTGAGAAAACCGTTGACCACATTAAGAGACAATTCACAATGGCAAGAGCAGATGTGTTAGGTCACAATGACAGCATTCTGTCAGCGTCTTACTTCCTTACTTTGATTTATTCCCGGTTGAAATCAGATGCTATTGAGATTACACAGGGAAGAATAAGAGAGAACTGGTTTACGGTTCTCTCTTATTCCTCTCCCTCCTTCTCCTCCCACACGTCTGTTAGGGAGAGGCCACAGTTTCCTTTGATGGAAGGGCAGATAGGCAGTGCTGCTCAAAAATCTCAGATGCCACTATTGATTTGAATTTCTATTTATACAAAAGGGGGGGGGGGGGGGGGGGGGGCATGAGCTAACATATGCCGATGGTCATGACAAAAAGCCTTTCACATTATAAACAGTTTCAATCCAGGGGAGGCGCCATATTTTTCCCTAATAATCGTACTTTGAGAACAACAAATCTGTGTTGAAATTGGCAGGAGGAAAGCTAGCTAACGTTAGCAGCTGGTGGGCAGCACAGTCCCGCAGAAAATGATAGGTTACTTATTTCTTTGCTTTATTTTATTTTGGCATGTGAAATTTTTCATCAGCACGAATTTTAACCTCTTAACTTTTACAACTATTTGTAAAATGTGTGACTTTTGAAAATTGTTTTTCACGTCATTTAATAAAAAATAAGCATATTTATTGATAATAAAAAAATTATTGCAGTTGCCCTAAAAATCAATTAAGATAAACTGTAGGATAATAACTCATTAATTCACTTCTGTAGAGAAGTATATACTATATAATAATATAGGTTACATACGGACCCAGATGACTAGATTTAAGGAGCACAGTTCTAATGAGAAGCCTTTTGGTGATGACTTGTTGACTACGTTTTATACAACTGAAGTTTCCTGCTACAAACTTGGCAGGAGATGCTCTCAAAATATAGGACATGTCAGCACACACACTGGATTGAGCAATACTGCGTCATTTAAGTACGAGTATGCAAATTTGTACAGCAAAACAACACAACGGGTTAGTCTCTCTGGTTCAAGTTGTGTTTTTCAGCAAATGTATCTGCTGTAGCTGAGTTAGAATTAAAACGTAACATTATAGAACTAAACTTAGGCCAATATAATATTCATACGACTATACTACATTCACCTCAATAAACAGGGGACTTGTTGCAACTTTGTTACTTTAAAAAAAACTTTTAAAACTGTGATGTTATTGTTTTTTTTTTATCTATTTTTTGGGGAGACAAAGCCCTTATGGGTCATGTGACATTCACATAGGCAGACACAATGAGTGCATTGTTTCAGGTTTAACCCCAACAAGTTAGAAGTTATAGGTGTTGAAGGCAAGACTTACTAACCTTAAAATGAACTGACCCTCATCCTGAAATAGAGCCCAACCTTTGTAGCCATCACTGACTGAAGGACATCATATGGCTAGATGATTTAGTTAGTGACATTAACTTACTAATGTTACATTTCAGGATTAGTTTGTGACTCAAGTCTCTAGTTACATGGCTTGTTAGGGGCGTTTTACCACGTCTTGTTGAATACAACTGAAGCCAGTTTCCTGTTGTGGCTTCTCTGGAAACGCTGTACACATGTGAGCACACATAATACTGGATGAGCAATGCTGTGACTCCAAAGACTGAATTGTTCAAATTTGAACAAAAGACAACATCAGGTAATATAATGTATATACATTAAACGTCTCTGTTTCAAGTTGTGGGTTTATCAGTGACTTCACCAGCTGCATTCTTGGTGCCGAGTTAGAATGAAAACTATTTAACAAAAACCTGCATTTGTGATTATACAGATGCCCCACTCAGTTCACTAATCAGGCACAATGTTTAAATTCCTTTGTAAACAATTACCATGAGGCACGAGACAAACGCATGACGTTAGGTATTCAAAATCTGGTTTACCAAAACAGTAGGCAGCGCTCGTTAACGTTGCTATCGTCTTGGTTGTGTAGCATGACATTAAGTTGTTACCTCATTAAAACATTATAAAATACAAGTTCTGTGCAGCTTGTGCTAACGTTGCCTCGCCTGTAGCAGCTTTGGCTAACCTGCCTTCAGCAATTTGAATAACTTTTAAAATATGTCAGTTTAGCTTGCAAACACATTGCGTTGCGTCATGAAAATGAAACTGTAACCTCTAGAAAGACCAGTAAATATGATATAAAGAACATAACTCTTTACCTTACTTACGTTGTGAAGTCAGTCGGTGGTTAAAAATACAACTACGATGACAAAACAGCTAACGTTACTACTGCTGTTACTGCGTCATCAACGTGCGACATGCAAACAGGATTCATTTCCGGGTGTCATATTTGGCCAACAATCCTGTCTTTCTCAAACGTTTCGCTTCAGGATGATATTATTTTAATAAAATATAGTATATTTACTGGTTCTGTCCGTACATACAGGCATATCATCTGCGGTGGAAGAAGCTTTGTGATAATATACTTTAATTGTGAAGCATGCACATGGGAGTAGTTAGCCTTCTAAGCCAGATAACTCCTTAGGTTAAGGGGATTAAGCAACACAGCTAATTGGTTAATTTAAGGGAAAGGATAATGGTTTAGGTTAATAAAAGCCCTGTCTTTCAGAAGTCCCGAAAGACAAATTACTCCAAAGTACAAGAAGCATGCCATACTATATAAATACTATTACAAATACAAGTCTTGTATGAAAAAATGTAGCCTACTCCACTAAAAGTTGATTAAAAGTAAGGTGCAGAATTGCCCATGTCAGTGTCACTGTAATAATTCGAAAGCAGTCCTCAAATGTTGTGGTTGGTCGAGATGGAGCTTTAAACAGCTTTACATACTTTTGCGTAGTTGAATCTATTACAGACATCATATTTTATTGTAACCTTTTTATTTAAAATCTCTGAAAAGTAACAATAGATGCTAGATAAATAGCCTGGTGGAATAAAAAAGTAAGCTACAATGTTTTCTTTGTGTATTCATGTTTTCCACCACTGCATTTTATACGTGTGTGTGTGTGTGTGTGTGTGTGTGTAGATATAATATTCCATCATGCTTCTCTACCCCACTGGTTAATTTCTCATTCAGGACATTCATTCATCTTTAAACATGCACTTTGCTACAGTTTACACCATCTGGTTTGATGCTAAACTGCATTTTTGTTGCACTGGCTCTCACTGTGTGCAGAAACGACAACATTTAATCTAATCAGATCTAATCTTTGATCTTTAATAACATGGTTGGGGCTGCAGGAGAAATTTGTAATATGAAAATGTCTCCTTCAGCCCCACCCATATAAATAAACATGACCCATCGTCTCACTTTACATGTCAAAAGTGTCTTTTGAATACTGTCCATAGCATCCTCGGTGTTGAACATTTCAGCTCTGTTCAAGGCTGTGTTATGATCGAAGCCTCCACTGCTCGGTTTGATGGCATGCTGTTTTGGGGCTTTTCACATCCACCCTGCCAGCTATTTACTTTAAAATCCCAGTTTAAAAACTGTGATCACAGTAATGCTGTCATGTCTAACATAATTTATAATTCCTCTTTCCAAACAACATCACATATTTTATCAACATACTGCATACCATCGTATCTAACTGACTCTTCCCAGCCTACATCACACGACCTATCAACATCACTTACAACACATTTTAAAGCCAATCATTTTTGACCAGGAACATTTTGGTCGAAAAATGTTGACACACACAAGGACATTTACTGTGGTTGTCAGTAGCTCTCAATATACTTACACACAGTGCAGATCACACATTTAAATGAAGATAACTGCTGGATAACAAACATACATCATACGGGTCATATCGTTATGGTACACTGCATTTACAGGGCCAAGGAACAAGTAGTGCAAGAGTGCATGTTAGGGCAAAACGATGCTTGATTAAACATTCCCATATTAACGTGTTGTTTCTTTAGGTAATCTCTGCCTCTAAATACTGTAAATGACTGAGCCCCCCTGTTCTCCTTCTTCTCCTAAATCCACCTCAATGTTGAGCCCATATAGAAACCGAATATATAAACATGCTGTATATGTCTGTGGTCATATCAACATGTGCTGCATATCCAACTCATAAATGCAAATACCATGTATGTGTTTTTTTGCAAAGCAAGTGATAAATATTAAAGAAGTTCATTTTTAAAAGAACGTATGTGTCTAGTCTTAACATGCTATCTGTTGTTTGGTTCACAATTGCTCTGTTCAACCACTCCTCACGGTTTGGCTTCGTTTCCTGTTGAAAAGACTCCAACTCCTATTGCGTATGGGAATGGGTAACTCTGAGTACTCTGTGGAAGTCCCCATTTTTGGCCAATCTTTAGTCTGGCAGATGTCGTTTAGTATCTGCCTCTCATCAGAGCGCTCGTCAGAGTAAGATTGAAGTGTCATTAAATTCTCCAACTGCAATAGCGGCACAGACCCAGGCTGAATAAGGGTTATAGAAAAGGAGTTGAAACCGGCCCACGCTCTTTAGTACTACTACCATGTTTTTTATCACCTCGATGAGCTGTTCTGTGTGTACATTTGCTTATTTGAACGTTTTCTTAGATGCAGTTCGACTTGAATTGTAAAGCTCTTTTTTATTGGTGTTTTGGTGCACATAGTACAGATATTCATTCTAAAATGACGGTAAGGTCTTTGGTGATCTCTTTACTTTTCATCTAGAGCCATCATTGGGTTGGTTCATTTCCATAACAATTCTTTGAGAATAGAATGCCATGAAATGTTGAACACACATTAATTATAAATATAAATGCAACAAAAATCACATTCGAAATTAACAGCAGGCATAAAAACAAAGAATATTACAATAGAATAAATAAATGGAATAATTCAAGCAAACCAATAATCAAGCCTTTTCCAATGAAGAAAACGAACGGTATCTGATTGATTTGCTCGGGAGTCTGGCAGCTGCATTTTGTTATTAGTGAACTAGGAAAAGAAAATTAAAATTTAATCAACCAGGGAAAGTATTTTGGAATGACAGTGATCTACATTGTAGATAAGGTATATTGTACCTTTGTCACATTTCTCATGGAGTAAAAACATTGTGTGACAATTTTTACATTAAACAAGATGAAACCATGGCCAGATTAATGTAACCAAAGAATGCAGTACTGTACATGTATGGTACAACATTTGTATTTCATAATTTGAACATGTCAAGTCTGCCATTTTTCAGATGCTAAGGTGGTCTATTTACATTACATTTGTAATGTTACATCCATTTAAATGTGCCATTCCCAGGTATCATACTTCCCCGTGGGGCATAATTAATCTGCAACTGAAAAGGAGTGGCTCCTTTTAAAGAAGCGGCTTTTCATGTTTTGCCATGGTGATATTATAAACTGTTGGAAATAAATACAGCCAAGAAATCAAACTGATTTCCCGTTAAGAAGGTGAATTGCACAGGAATTCAGCTGCCGTATTTTCTTAGGTCTACATTGCGTTCTGTTTAAATTACCAACGTAGTCTAACAACATCGTGGTAAACAATGGTAAAACACAAATAGTTCACATAACTGAACTCAAATGAAAATAAATCAGTCTTGTGATATTTTTTATGATGAACTCAAACCTTGGTCTTAATGGTTGCACACTGTAATACACTAATAATGAATATGTTACGGTACATACACTTTGCCTTCTCTGCAACACTAAACTGTTTCCCTTCCCTTGCTGCCATGCAAGCTGGGAGGTTCAAACGCCGGAGGAGGGCAGCTTAATAAAATTAATTAATTGACTTTGATTTACCGGTGACAGTTTACTCATTATGTTTCATAAGTTTTTACAGTCCGTGTATAGCTGAATGTTTTTGATCTGACATTATTATTGTGTGCATCCTCGTGATTGTTTTGCAGGTCATTGACTTACCAGCGTCCAAGAGTCCTTTTGATGTGACGTAGTCATTGCCCCAACATTCAATTCATTGTACACACCGACTGAACCAGGAACTGATTTCTGACAAAACCATAGATTTTGGTTTCTGAAGAAAGGTGGCAGGGGAGAGGAGAAGCTCTATTTGTGTCACTGATATGAAACTTGCACTCTCATGTTACAATTACATTTTTTTTTTATGTATTGGGGAGGACTTTGTGTAAGCCCTTTGTCTTTTCTCCTCCCTTGAACATATCTATTAAGCTCTATGCTTACATGTTTTCCATGCTTTAATTGTGTGAACACATAAAAATGAATCACTTCAGTGAATAAAACATATGCATTTATGGTTTGTAATTCAGATTGCGTGATGCATGAACTTTTCAAACTTCCAGCGAATGTAATATTTTCCCTGTCAGTTGAAACATTTCATTATCTTCCTCCCTGTTTGAATTCATAAATCCTTTTCACATTTCACTGAAATGGTCCAAATTGGAAGGTCGGCGAACAATACTGTTTTGTGGACGCAATAAGGTCCGCTATTATGTGTTTTTATGAATCCGATGCAGAAATGTGCGAACTGAAGCGGATATTTGGCCATGGTAGAATAGAGGTGATAAAGGCTGACTAGCTTCTCTTGATTATTCTTGGTGGTAATATATGTGAGAGCTGCAAAGAGAGAGAGAGAAAGAGAGGGAGAGAGAGAGAGAGAGAGCTGGGACTTTTGAGACAGGAACAATGGTTGCTGCCATGAAACATGAGATAACAGCGAGGTGGAGGGAGTCTTTTACAATGGCTGCTAATTGGCCTGCACACGCCCAAAGGACCTGCCCTTAAAAGACCCTGTGTTCTGCTGCTTTGCAAGTGTTTAGCCATTCACGCTTTTGATTGTGCATGAACACAGAGAAAATCCTGTCATGTTGAGTTTTAAAATCTGGCAATGCTGAGATGGGTTGGTGTGTGTGTTTGTTTTTTATCACTTGGGAAAAATATGAACACACAAATTGATCAAAAATTTGATTTGTGTGAGTGTTTAGACCTTCTACTATAAAGCAAAGAATCTCTGTCTGTTCGTAGGTATATTCTTCGCATATTATTCAATTTACTTTACACTTGACGTGTAGACTACTGCTCAGGGCCCAAGACGATGCTTTGGTAAGATTTGGTGCAGACACCCGACACGCTCAATATCAAACTTTGAATAAACAAGCAAATTGCACTCTCATCAGCTGCAGGAGAGGGGATTCAGGGCTTCAGGGCTATGCAGACTGAGTCCATTGTGTCGTACACAAGCGGGCAGACCGCGGCTCATTGACTGCAGTTCACATTACAACTAAACTCTTCTTCACTTTCCCGGATGTCAACACGAGCAGATAGCCAACTAGAGGCAAGATTGAACCACAGTGTATTTCACCGGTGTGACCGTGAGTAAACTGTGAATTGGATGTGCTTTCCCCTGTGAGTAAGACTTTATTTCACCGCTGTACGACTTGATATTAACTAAAAACAATGACTTTATCGCCCTCAAAATACCTCTGCTAATAAAATCCATGCTACTTTATATCTGCTGTGGTTATGTCAAAGCAAGCGACTAATATGCCTTTTTGGAAATAACCTCAGCTAAGTGTATTTCAATCAAGAGAGACTTGTTTTATAGTTTAACAATGATTTATTACACATGCATCAAATATGAAAAGTGCAAAGTCTTTGGCGATTTGACTCCATCCTGAAGTACTCTCACCGAGGGTAGGGATACTGAGGTCCAATAGGCCTAATCCCTTCTGGAGTCCAGACACTTCAATCTGATGATGAATCAGGAGCATGACTGTGATGCTCACTGGAGGTGACTGGGGTGGAGGAGGGTCATGTCTGCTTAGCTGAAATGACAACTGACAGCAGCAGAGAGAACACTTTTAAAGCTGACAGCAACGATATGATTGGCTTAAGGAAACTGTGTGCAGCATCTGGTTGGTTACTTAAAAGTGCACGCCCCCAATCAGCTGATAGAGTAATTACAAGGAGAGGAGAGACAGATTAGGAGTGAGTGTCTTCCTGACTGAACTTGAGCTTCATTTCAACGATGTTTCTGACTCCGAGTTAACACAACTTTGGTGTTTTTTTCAGGGGTAGATTTATTGATTTGGGGCCCCAGGCAAACGCCATCCAACGCTTTACTTTCCACCCTTTCTCTAGTAGTAGTAGTATACAGTTGATTTGCATATTTCTTAAGTGCTCTTTGGGCCCTTTGTAAGTTATTTTGGGGTGCGATAACTTAGATAGGTAACATAATCCAATATTTTTCATATTCAAACATCATAATAAATCTATAGCTGTTTGGGGGCCTCAGGCTCAGGTTGCCTACCTTGCCTAAAAGTAAAGTCTGCCCCTGGAGTTTTTTTCCTGAACCAGAGTGTATTTCACCTTTGTTTCTGACCATGAACAGCACTGAGTTGGGTGTGTGACGGAACGATGTCGTTAGTGTATTGCTGAGGGCCCAAGGAATCGCAGTGTTGAGTGTGAATCTTTTTGTATGAGTGGTTTTTGAGGAAGCTGACAGCAGCAATACCACAGGCTAAGCATTCAGCCCGTTCTTAAAAGGCATATTTTGAACAGACACTGCACTGGTGTTTTTGAAAAGTTTCACTTTTCAACATTTAAATGCATAATGTAATTCTGAGGAAAAACCTTACACCAGAAGCCAAGCATTCACGGCCTTCATATCTGCGTTTGCTTTTGAAAAATTAAAAAAGATGTTCAACCAAAGAGAAATACTGCTCGAAGTCCAAATATCTCAAAAGGTAAAGGAATATTTTAAAAATGAGAATCCAGTCATTATTGAATCACCCTCATGTTAGTTGAAAAGACATTGAAGTTTGCAGGATGATGAAACACAGAACCAGTTACCCTTCATAAATCTCAGCCTTTGCCCCAAACTACGGTAGTTATTTCACTGCACCAAAATACTGGCTATTTTTACCATGAAAAAACCACACATGTTTTATTATAACTCAAGTATTAAAAGGGCGATAGTCTATAGGACATAATAATATAAAGCTTTGACTCTCTGGACCTATATTAAAATCTCTGGAACAAACTATTATCTATTTTTTCTAAATGAAATTAGACATTTATATAGGATTTAACTTCTCTCATGACATAATATGTTGAACTACTTCTGTTACCTAGACAACCTACCTGCTCATTACAAAACCACACTGTGAGAAGTATTTAATCATGAGCATTGTCTAGCCAATGAAGCTATTGCACGCTTGTGGAGTCAGGAGTTGCGTTTTAGCCTCGTGTTATGCATCATCAAACTTCCATTCTTAACAGTAACAGAAATGAGCCATGTTTGGGTGTGGAGTGCAAGACCGGACAAGTGCACACCCACACAGTCTGAGTAAATCATGACGTCTGTCTCAAATGCATGAACGTGCCAGATAGCCCCGGGCTAAAGCTCCGTTGTGACGCATCAACTTCCGTCAGATACCAGCGAATGGCAACAGTCATTGTATACAGTGCACGCTGCCTGCAAGGAGACGATACTGAGCCGAGTAATGTGACAAGGAAGTCTAGAATTGAATGCAAAAAAATTAAGATCCTGTTGAAGACCATATGACATGTGAATAAGGAAAGATAGAATGATCAGGAAGGACTGATAAGAGGGGAAAAAGGGTGTGTTGTTCTGTGCGTCTCCAAAACCGCCCATCATTTATCATCTGCTGTTATTGAAGTCTTTCCAAGGCATTTTCGCAACTGTCAGCCATGCGATGTTATACTTACGTGAATGCCGTTTAGGAAGACGTGCAGGGTGTTTTTTCTATGTTTTTCATAACTAAGTTGCTGTTTAAACTTCATTCATTCACAACACAATGTGGTGATTGATTTGTTTTAGCCTATGTAAGTTCAGTCCATGTCAATGTGTCCTTGGGTAAGGCACTTAACCCTAAATTGCTGCCAAAGGCTGTGCCATCGGTGTATGAATGGGTGTGAATGGTTGACTGGCCCTGATGGATGGTGGCACCTTCCTGCCATCAGTGTATGAATGGGTGTGAATGGGGCAATGACATGTATGGTTCAAGCACTTTGAGTGGTCGGAAGACTAGAAAGGCCCGACACAAGACCATTACCATTCATTAGCAGTACATGGACCTGTTTCTTATCATTGCATTAGGACCAGGTAGTTACATTGTTACATGTAACCTCATTATAAAAAGACATAACTCAAATGCTGCTTATAAAGTGAATATTGCCCATCGTTTTGCATGCATAAACTGGCAGGAATGTGTCGTGTTCTTCTTCATTTTTTATATTGAAAATGTCTGAGTGAGAAACTTGATGGGAATACTATGTCATAAAAATTCTGCCTTCATTTTTTCTTAAATTGAATATCCCACTCCTTTGATAATCATATTAGTTTTCTCCTTTAGGTTGTTTTGTTTATATTCCTTTGTTTATCTTTAAAAAAATATATATTGTTCTTATGTGTTATGTTTGTACTGTATGTGTGTTGTTTTTTGTTGTATTCTTTTGTTAATTAACATTAAGTGGCAGTAAATGTAAGACTTAGGCTCATCGACAGTGTATTTGGTATGTAGTTTTATTTTGTAATGTTTTAAACGTATGTAGTGTTGATGTGATCAGTCAGTGATATTTCTTAAGAAACTGATGTTATCTTTCTGTTGCATTGTCTTCCACCAAGGAGTACCTAAGAAATTACTGAACTTCCCGAACAACTGGATTGTGAACTGGACGTTTGTTGTGTATCAGGAAGAGAAGGGGGGAGCGTGAGAATGTGTGGTAGGAAGAAGGTGTGTCCACAGGTGTGCCAGCCCTCGTGTGTGTTTGTGTTTTGCCAGCCATTGTTGTAGTGATGTGACACCTATGCTGCTGTGTATAAAAAGCAAGCGCATGATTCATCTGCTCCATTATCAGTCCAGTGCGCCAAGTAGTTCCTGCTCGACAACAGTCAACTTCATTTACACGGCTGCGTCAAAAGTTTCTGGTTTGAAGATGAGGACTCTTCTTTTGGGGGTTATTCTTGGACTTCTTGCTGTTGTCCACTCAACACCAGTTAATAGTAAGTAATAGTCTCACATTTTTCTGTTTAACGCATTGAATCTTTCTTAAACACTTAAAACAACACTTTCTATTTCAGCCGAGTATGTGTGATATTATGAGCCATGTGGTTTTGTCTCGTAGGATTAAACTGTAAAAGGATAAAGATTGAATTCCAGGTAGATTATTTTGATCTGCTCACATCCTCATGTAAGATATTCACCGGTCATCAATAGGACTCTCAGGCTAGTTTCCTTTCTTTCACATCAGGACTAGGGAGGCCATAGTCATGGTATTTACACAGGACAAACGCAGTATTTCTTCTATACAGACGTCTGAAATTTCAATAATTCCCATGGTGTCCTCATTCTTACCCCGTGAGTCAGCGCATTCTGCTCCCTCCCTAAGATGCTCTTTATATTTCAGGTCTAACTCTTTCTGTAGGAATTTCAGTGTACTATTTCATCGTCGGTGCACAGGTTTCACTGGCACCTCCAGCTTACACACAGAGATCTTTGTAAAATGTTCTGAGCTGCTCCAGGAGGCGCATTAATGCGAGTGTCTGGAGTAAGGTGAAACCAAAGATCAGCAAAATAGCTGCCACACCAGTTTGGGCAAACGGGTAACTTCATAGGGAACACCGGAGCTGAACATGACTGGCCTTTTTATTTATTCATTCTCATTCACTTTTTTTTTATTACTTTAATTACATTTTTCAAGGCATCCGTTTGTTGCGTATTACGGCCAGACATCGGAGAAGTACTTGTTCTGCAGAAATGGTCCCTGTGACTAATAATGTTATACATTGTATAATGATATTGTTAAACCTGTTGTATCAATGAGTAAGTAGCATTTTACTGTTGTAGCTGGTAAAGGTGTAGCTAGTATTTAGTACTTTACATATATAATTAGTTTAGGCCAGTGGTTCCAAAGGTTTGGGGAGTCAGGCCCCTCAAAGAGGTCACAAGATTAATCTGAGGTGTCATGAAGTGATTAATGGAGCATATAAGAAAAAGTACTGCCACACAAATTTGCATTTATTTTTTTCTTACTACTCTCTAATCTTTGCTTTTTTTATTTGGATCATTTTTCCTCTTCAGGCGTGGAAAGGTAATTCAAATCTAACCATCTGAGAAGCTTTTGAATCTCATAGACACTTGTGGAAACAACTGGTTTATTCTGTATTGTATTTTGCAATATTATGAAATACTTTTTAATGTAAAATCTTATTCTGAGAAGCAAGTCGAAGCTATAGCTGTCAGCAGAAAGAGAGCAATATTTCCTCCTTATATGTGGTGGAGTAGAAAAAAGTAAAGTAGAACCTGAAGACAATACTTAAGCACATGCTAAATGGTTAATATGTTCAATCCATTTTGGGTTATGGTATGCTATGAAATAATAATAAATTAACAATAAACAATAAATATTTGAATTAATAATACAGAACATTGCTTATTAAGTCCTCTTTCTTCCACATCCCTATGGCACAAAACCCTGATAATGGCGTCTTTCCAACTAAAACAGACTCTGTTGCACTGCACTGGGTGTGTCAAAAGAGTGGTATGCTCTTGTTAAACTAATGCTTTGATGAGGCTGCCTGTCGTTTGTTTGCCCACTCATAGTTGATTAGTCACCCAGGTTAATCATTTCTGCCTTCCACCACACCTTACGAAAGAAGAGCGCGACACAAGTTTATACAAGATTTTGGGAGAAGCACTTAAGCCCTGGTAACTTTCCTTTCCTCCGCTCATGTCGGGGCTGGTACGCAAACACTTGATGTGACCTGTGGATGTTTTTTCTTTCCTCCTCGTCGTAGCTGTGACCCAGATCCCCGCCAAAGCTGAGGATGAAGTCTTCAGAGAGGCCGCGACGGACGGCTTCCTCGTCGATAACTTTTTAAGCACTCCAAGCGCACCCGAATCACCCGAAACAAACACAACCGTTCAGGCGTCCCAGCAGCCGACCTCTGACTCCAAAGAGAGCGACGCGATTGAGGGCAGTGGATCGGAGGCCAGCGACAAGTCCACGACCCCCGTGTCCCTCCAGTTTGGAACCACAACTGTTTCACACGCCACAGTGTTGCCAAGGGGCACTGACGACTCCAGTTCAGATTCATCCACCACCCAAAGCCTTCAGTCTAGCTCGACCTCAGTGCCGAATGAAGCCCAGCCAAGCGTCACCCCGGACCACATCTCGGCCTCTCAAACCACTGATCCCGCTGTCTCCACCTTTGACTTCCTGACCACCCTGAGTTCTGACTCGGGGTCTGGATTTCAATCGAATGACGTGTACTTCATGACCTCCAGCTCAAACTCAGAAACTAGCGCCACATCATCAACCTCCATGGCTGCTCCAGGAATGTTTGCAACAAGTGAAGGCTCAGGCTCAGGCTCAGGATCAGGGGAAGGACTCAGTTATGAAGCGAAAATAACTGCTATAACGGAAATTGAGCAAAGGAGCAATGTTCTCAATATTGGTAAATATCCAATAAAGCACCTGCCTCAATAGTGATGCAAACAATAACTTTTGTAACAGCTTTTTTGGATTGCCTATGGCCAATTTTAAATATCTGATTTTCTGTTCTTAGGTACACCAAACAAAATTGGGGCCAATATGCCGGCACAATCCAAAGCAGGCGGTACACAAGGTGAGTACAGAAAAAAATGCTTATAATAAACCGGATTTTCTGGCTTTGAGTACATTTTTTACTAACTCCTACTCCATATCCCCATATCTCCAGGATGGATGATCATCGTTGGTTTCATTGTCGGTCTTGCAGCACTGGTAATGCTCTTAGTCGCCATCGCCACAAGAGACAAGTAAGAGTTTAAAATCAGACAGAGAAGAACAATGTTTTGTAGTTCCAACTATTTTGAGCATAAAATTAAATTCTCACTGTTCCTTTTTGCACAGGTGGAATGGACCGAGCAAGGCATCCAAGGTTGAGGACAAATCTAACTCCTCAAACCAGCAGAGGGAGCTGGAGATGGAGACGTTCCTGCGCAAAGACAATCCCAAGGAGAACGGACACGCGGGAGAGTACACAGTCATCCCCCTGGAAGAGCTTTCGGAGAATCATTCATCACACTGAGGTTCAGAAACATGACACTCTGGAGGCTTGAGACTCATCACAGAACCACAAGACTGTGTACGAAGCAGATTTGATCAGAACAAACCTGTCGGGGCTGTTGAGCAAAAAGGTTTCTGCGGACTTTCACAGCTCTGAGCCCAGTCCCCAAAACTCTTATCCATATATTTACATTGAAACAGCAATATTTTGGTTGATGCTTTTATTGTATTGTATTAACTGGTCGAGTAAGTTCCACAAATGCCCTTTATTTCAAGTCTTTACTGTGTTGTTTTTTTGTTGTAAATATTATTTTTAACTGACAGGTCTGTGTAATGGATGGACACAAGGAAAAGTACGTGTCCAGCATGGTGATTTTTTTTTTTTGTAAAGTGTCCTTATCATTAATAATATTTTAAACCCTTTTGTAATAAAGTGATGTGGATTGTAACTTATATTAAGCTGTTCTGTTGTTTCCCCCACATTTTATTAAAGAAGCTCTGTGTACTGAACAGTGCTCAGATAACTAACTCGTTAGCTTCTCTTGAAAACCAACACGGCGCTTAATAACAGGCACACAGTGTACCGTGTGTTAATAAATGCTGCGCGACAAACACCCTCATCTGAGAAATAAACACAACGGAAGCTCATCAATAAACATTTATTTGTTTCCATTAATATTTACACGCAAGTATTAAAACATTTACACACGTTCAATCCACTTGCCTGACAAATACTGTGTGTGCTCTGTTGTAGTGTATTTAGTGCGAGTGCATTCAATCCTGCATGCATTTATTTTGCATCACAATGAACGTCACACACAAGGGAAATGTTGAATACAGTCTTGGACCAATATGTGCATAGAATCAAAAAAGTAAGATAGAAAATATATATTCTATTATCTAAAGATTGTACAATTTCACATGTTCATAGAAAACACTTGCTACACGAGGCCAGTCCAATAAGAAAACTTTCTTATTTAGATCGAGGCCCAATAAGAAATGCAATAGATGGGAAAATGATGTTACGAATTAATAGATAACGGGGTTGTTGAAATGAATCAGCGCGTGCTGTTAATTACTGAGGAAGGCTGTCACAGCATGTAGACATACTGTAGCTGCCAACACCAATATTCCACATACAAAAAACAACTACCCTAATGTGCTCATAATCCTTAAATAATCAATAACAATCACTAATTAAAGAAGTAAGAAATATTGGGCTTTGAAAAGTAGTTTCTTTTAAAAACAGATAAATCGAATGCATTGTTTGTAAATAAATAGTCCTAAATTCACAACCTATCCGGGCAACTAGTGTCCCACAAAAGGAAAATTGACATACTAACATGGTTGCATATGTATAGTTATAGAAACTTTTAGCATAGCAAAAATAATCCTGATAGATGACATAAAATGTCAAATTCTATACGTTTGATTTATACACTTTATCTAAAGAGAGTATATACACAAAGTGCAAGGAGGCACTTTAAACATGATTATATAAACTGTCGCTTATAAAAAAGGACAAATAAATAATCCCGTTTTCACCTTGGTTTGAACAGAGTTGCTACACTGAGTTAAACTCAAAATCATGTACATATTCAGCCAACACCCAAGGACCTTGTTGTTATGGCCTCAGATTTATGCGAGTGCTGGAGGCAGAATTTAGTGTGCACTAGCTAGACTTGACCACAGCTAATCCTAGCAGGTTGTTTGTATTTAAATCTGCAGTGCAGAAACTACATTGTGCTCTAAGTGAGATCTAAATGATATCTTGAGAGGGAAGCCCGACCGTCTTCGCTCTGAGTGTAGTAAAGCTGGGATGTGGAAGAGCTTTTCTTCTTCTACAACACGTTCTCACTCCCAACTAATCTAAAAACAGTCTGAGAAATCTGAGTCCCAATATTCTGTTGAAATGAATAGTTCGAACAGAAATGTGTTCGTCATCACACTGACTGCACTCTGCAGTTGACATCGTCAAGGCAAGGTTGTCATGTAAGCAAAGAAATAAACAGTTTTAAATAAAAACACAGAGCAGTGCACCGGCCGGCTGAGAGATTGAGAGACGCCATCTTTGTTTCCTCTTGTTGAACCTTCAACTTTCTCTCCTTGTTAATCTTCCTCTTGCTCTCAGAAACACACATGAATACACGGCAAATTCCAGCACACAGGCAAACCTTTTGACTGCAAACAGAAACTTAGTGCATTGCTCATACAGAACATGTATACAAAAAGTAATAAATCAATAAATAAATAGCTGTGAGGGCAGCCGTCACATACTCTATTTTCTGCTTTAAAGCTCTCTGCAACACATCCTGTACTGTTTTGTTGCCACTTTTAGAGGTCACCCCCTCTGCTCTTATGGTCTTAGCCCTAAGCTTTGCCTCTTAGGCTTGGCCATGTGTGTGACATCACGGTGTAATCCCATAAATCAAACAGTCAAAGGTAACACAGTGTTTAACCATCACATACATCACAATGCCACACCAAGCACTCTATCATTCTGTTCGTGTTCTGTTTTCATGAAGCCAGTTTGCGTTATTTCGAAACCCTTGGTCCAGAGTTTCTGGATATTTCATAAGAAGACAGAGAGTCTCAGAATACACAAATACACAATGATAATAAAATTAGATGTTGCACGAGGTCGAAGAAGTCTTTCGTTGACAGAACAAGAAGCTTGCAGCAGCACCAAGTAAGGCCCTGAGTGTAGTCAACTGCATGATGTATTCTTCTGTACAAAGCGCTCGAAATGCACCAGTTCATTTCAGTTTGTGTCTAGTGCAAATGCAAGATCTAACACAAGTTCGGTGAGTCATCTGTAGTATGCTCCAGTAGCTCCCCAGACGGGTGACTGAAAGAAAAAAGACTGGCCGATTGTTCGTTCTCGTGGTACAGTTGACTCTGCTTACTTTCACTGTGTTTTGCTCCTTCTTTTCTATGTGATTTTTTTTTTTTTTTTTGCTGATTTCTATAGTTGTGTCGGCAGAAAGTTAAAGCTGTCGGAACTCAGGGTAAGGCGCAGCAACATCTGGATCTGCTTTACTCGCATTTCCATGGTCCCTCCTCAACAAGAGAGAACCCTGAAGTGTTGCCAATTTTGCCATTGGTGACCTGTAAGCAATTATCAAGAACATCTAACTGTGGGGCCAAGGCACCGTCATTTACAAACCGTCAACGGTTGGGAGCAGAGAAGCCATTGTGTCTTTACATTCAGGCCATTGACCTCGGGGCTGAATTATTGTTTGAATCCCCCAGCATTGAAAAACATGTCATCTCATACAATGATACAGCGATGCTGTTTACATGTCAATGTGGTTTGTCAAATACAACATTATATGTTTCTTTAGAGTTGGCCATGTATTGTATGGATTCTCTGCCCAACCGAATTACAATAATCAGTCATCAAAGTAATCAGCATGCAAAAGTTGCATCATACAGACAATGAAATATCAACAAAATTCTACCATATGAGTGAAATTCTGTAAAAATAAATGTAATAGGCATTTCATATATGCATCACTCTGGATGAAACATGGTGAAACAGCAGTCTTTATGTATACCACTGGCTACAAAAAAAGACTCTTTTAAAAAGATGGCCAATGATTGAAAAGTGTAATTTGGTCAGGGCTGCCATAAATACATGTCCAATTAAATAGACAAAAGAAGAAAAAAAAGAACAGTTTCTTAATAAAATCAAAACATACAACATCAAAATACAACTTAAAATGTAATTGTGTACAAGACAACGCATTAGAATGGTTGATGCTTCAAATTTAACACTTACATTTGGGTTTCATGAGAGTCGAACAGAGTTTTTGAAGATGATAAAAATCAAAACTATAATATAAAAAAAGAACATACTTTGCTTTTGTTGAACCCGGTACCACAAAAACTGCTTTTTCATATGAGTAACAGGTGAATAAATAAATATAGAAATATTTATTTAGCGATACAAGAAGTCACATCGAAAAGAAACACAAACATAGAAAGGAAAAGAAAGACGAACACAGTCACAGAACTGGGGAGGACTCTCTACATACACGTCTCTATGTCCGTTAACGTCAAATGTACCTTGCAGTCGTCTATCAAGATTGAGTTGTTGCGAGTGTACACATTCTGGTTGCTGTTATTTTCCAAGAAGGATTGTGTCTTTGCCATCTCAAACTCCTCCATCCGGGCCTGTTGGTCGAAGAGGTCCAGCTCGTGCTTGGACAGGTGGTACACGATACCTGCTCCATAGGAGTCCCCAACCACATTAACGGAGGTACGGAAACGATCCCTGCATGTTGAGGAGGAAAGTGGTGCAAAAGATACAGTATACCATTATACCGAGCGACCATTATTAAAGGTTACGTGGTATGGAAGTTACGTAGCAGAAGAACGAGTAGCAAGAAAGTCCATTAAGGACAATGAAACATTACTTCAAAGTTTTCTGAATCTGCTTGCTTGATTTACAGAACATCATTTTACAGGGAAAACACTTCCAGATGAATCCAATATTCGAACGAAGGTTGTTTAAATAATTATATTATTATTTAACGATAGCAAGTTTTGTCTTTTAGCTTTTTAGGGTATCATCTATAATAATAATGGTCCAAGAAAAAAAAAAAAGAAAATTCAGATTCTGTTTTTTTTTATCCTGCTGCATAATATGTTCAATCATTCTGACTGGGACACTGCTCCTAAAACCTGATTGAATAACGACCAGACGATACACACGCCAACATCTGAATAAGGGGAGTACTGGCACTTATCTTCATTTCCACTTCAAGTCCTGGATACAAGGCCGATATAAAACTTTTTCAACGTATACCGTGATTTGTAGAAATGTACAATGGTAAAACAAACAGGACTTTCAACCAGCAGACCTGTGTTCGTATCCCATGGTGTTGTTGAATGATTTTGAAGTTATGTAGTGATTTTTGTGTCATATTTTCCGTACTTATGTTGCCTTGTTTGTGTTTTACTTAGTTTATGTATTTACTTCAAGCCCAACCATGATGTTTTCCCTTAAGCTAACTAAGTGGTTTTGTTGTCTAAACGTGTTCTTGTTTGAATTCACGACATTAGCCACGTGTTTACTGTGACAGTAGTGGTATGAGAACGTGTAGTCTATATGCAGCTTTAGAAAAAAGATTTTAAGCATCCAAAGAATTGTTGGGAAAATTAGAGACAATATGGCGGGCAGAGTTTTGCTTTGAAGCTGTTATTTGCTAAAAACCCACTGAGCATGATTTGTTTCTCATTTTCTCAGATTTCTTAGTTTTGTTGAAATGACGGCACATTCTAAAGAAAGAAAATATTGATTTGGTCTTATCCAGGGATTTTTGAGGGGTATACAGATTGGAAGTGTCTTTATGTTTTCAATAAAAGCATTTGTGTTGACGGTGAACTCACAGCAGCCAGTCAACAGCGACCAGGAGGCTGATGTCCTGGGTGGGCAGCCCCACCGCCGTGAGGATCAGAAGCATGGTCACAAGTCCAGCACTGGGGATACTGGCTGCTCCAACACTGGCCAGGGTGGCTGTCATACTAAAAAGGGAAGCAAATTCAACTCTCAGCAGGAGGACAGAACGCACTGCCACTAAACCCTTTTAACATGCATGCACTGTATTTCTAATAAAAACGGTATGACAACAACGTCAACATTTGAAATGACTCACCCAACTCACCCAACACCCAAAACGAAGTGTATGAGTAATATAGTGCCTGATAAGTAAGACAATTATCTTAAAAATTAAACATATCATGTGAAACATATCCACAATGGTACGAAAACTATAGTTTTATTCAAGTTATGAGATATAAACAGGAACAATCCATGAGCTTTACTGTGTTTAAAAAACAATTCATTTTGCTGGAGGTCTTCACTGCACAAATGCTTCACCATTATTCATGGAGGAAGATTATGATTTAATATATTATCTTTATTCGTTGGCTCACGCGGATTTAAAAGGAAGAATTTGGCTAATTCACTGCCGAAATGTAACCTTGCAAATGTGCTGTGATGTCTGCATCTGGAGCCGCATTATCACCTGACAGTTATAATTTGGCCCCAGTCGAGGTTAATCCCATTCATCTGAGCGATGAAGATGGCAGCCACAGCCTCATAAAGCGCCGTGCCATCCATGTTGATGGTGGCGCCAACCGGGAGGACAAAGCGGGTGACCCTCTTGTCGATGCCCAGGTTCTCCTCCAAGCATCGGAAGGTGACGGGCAAGGTACCGGCACTGCGGCAAATGAAACAGGAAGAAATGTTGTGATAGTCACGGACAGGATTGCAGTCGGGTTGTTTGCAAACTCTGCACCCAATTTGGCAGGAAATGTTTTGCAGACTATAAAGAACTTCACAGCATAGTGTGTCTGTTGAGAATTAATCAGACTGGGTTGCACTTGACATTGCACTAGTTTTTAAACTTTTCATACGAACATCAATCCACTCTGAACTTTGGGAATTTATTCATTGTTCATTTGTAAAATAAAACAGACTAATATAGGCTAAGGCCTTCATGAGTTTCACTTCACCAAAGAAGCCAAAAGTTATTCAAGTTTGAGTTCACTTTAAGGCTGAATCTCATGGAGAAAACAGCAGTTGTGGCTCAGCAGTTGTTGTGTATGTTTTTGCCTTATAATTAACAAGTGTTTCTGGCACATGGCGGACAGCGAGCGGGCCAGAACTTGACAGTACCAAGCTCACCTCAGGAGGGGAAAGAGTGCATCCACGCCATTAATAAAACATCTGTTCAGGGAAGTGATCCCACACGGAGGCAAAGTGAGAAGCCAATGATGGCAAGACTACTTCATTGTTACCATTTGAAATGAAGCTTGCATCCGTTATTTACCATATGGCCACGGAGGAAAGGGGAAATGTGAGTAATTATAAAAACATGCAGCACACTGTAGAGGCGCTGAGCTCACTACTGTCAGAATACTCCAAGAATGATAAGCAGGAACAGAAATCCCTCATACCTGGACGCTGTTCCAAGTGCCGTGACCCAAGCTTGGAATATCCCCATGAAGAACGTGAAGGGGTTTTCTTTTACGATCACAAAATATATCAGCGGAAGGAAGATGCCTCCGTGGATGATCAGGCCCACTATCACAGTGACCATATACATCCCCAGCTGCCTCGCGACCATCTCCAAGTCCGCAATGGAGATGATCTTTCCACAGATGAGGCAGGCAATACCAAAAGGGGAGTACCTTAAGAGAGACACAAGGTGTTTGTCATTAGGATTACATTTTTATGTTGTATCTGCAAGTATATTTAAAGTGTTTTGAATACATTGAGGAGGAGTGGTTTGGAAGTGTCAGTATGCCAGTAGTGGACAGCACTTACCACATAATTGCGCCAACAAGCCTCATAACAATCTCATTCAGGACGTTGAAAAACTCCAACATCAGCTTGGCCCTTTCCCCCATTTTGCCCATAATTACTCCAAAAGCGACAAAGAATCCAATCAAACCTGTACAAACACATAAATGTGGATAAACTTAACTCGTCTTAGAGGAAATAAATAGCCTGAAATATATCACAGCAGAGAGATGTAAATGTCTCTTGGTGTGTGCAATAATACAAAAAAAATAGGAAATTCTGAAAAGTAAAAGAACTTCGGCAATAAAATTCATTGTTACACCTGCCAAGGAGGTTTTGTTTTTGGATCTGTTTAGGTTCAGGTGGGTGGTCTTCTCTAGTTAGTATTTACTTGAAAATGAAAAAGAACTTTTCAGCTCTGCAGTGGGTGTGTTTTCAGACTTTTCACCTACCTAGGACATTCATCCCTCCCTTGAAATGGAGCGACCTTTTAACTGTGAATTGTGGGGGTGCTTTGGTTCTGTTAGTGGGCACTTGTACTTTGGTGGCTACTGTTTGGATCTGGAAAAAGAAGCAGAGAAAAGAACAAAGAGTTGGAGCAAGTGACATATGAATCAGATATGATGTGGTGAGTGCAATCTCTCTGTGAGACTCCTACCTGCTGAAAGCAGGCCTGCACCAAGTTCTCTGGGAAAAGATTTCGGATGAGATCGAAGAAAGCGTCCATGCTCGACACATCGTCGTTCTTCTTTCCCTGCCCGAGGTTAGCCTTCAGCTTGGGGTTACCGGGATGGATGACCAGCACCAGGATCACTCCCAGGACGGCTGCGATCACCGTCGTCGACATGTAGTACACCATGGCCCTGGTGCCTAGGCGGCCGCTGGATTTGGCATCCAAACCCGCTAGTCCTGTTGGCATCGTATGTGTTAGAAGAAAATCAAGGTCAGTGCGCAGTATTGAAAATGTTTCTCTCTTTATCAGATTGTGATGAAGTACGATTTTTAAATGTATCTGCGCATTTTCATGCTCTTTTGCCCCAAAATAGAAAGCTGCAATATTCTGCATTATTTTAAAATCCCTCTCTCTCTCTCTCTCTCTCTTTTTTCTTCTATTTAATTTAGTAAATAAAGTAGTTCCCTATTATATACAAATGCAAAATGTTTAGCACAAATGCTTAACAATATTTGAAACGCAACATTACCATTAAGTTGATCAGCTGCCTTCAAGAAACAGCTGCTTCCAGTCAGACCAGCTTGCAGCATTTGAACTGTGAAACCTCCACCTCCACACATACTGTAAGGCCTACCTCAAATAGATAAGTGTTGATTTGGTGACTGTTCTCGCTGTGAGAACATATTGTGCAAATATATTGGAAAAACTAATTCTGTACCCAACAAAATTCACATGGCTTGCTTCCAAAGAGAGATGACTCAGACAGAGACTCTGCTTGAGTACACAAGAAGAACATTTCTACACTTTAATTTCACATTTGTACGGACAATAGGACTAATCTGTTGAATTTGTTTTCCAGTTTGACAGCAAGTGATTGTAACACTGTTTCTCGACTTTGTCAACTGTCTCAGCCTCTGGAACGGCACATAATGAATAACTGCAGTTTTCAACACATGAATTGTTTACTGATGGTAATTGAGTTTGTAAGGAAGGCTTTGCTAGTTGTGTGAACTATCAAGGTTGTGGAGACTTAATGTTGAAAATGTATGTGCACACTGTAGCCTACTGTGGACAATGTTTCGAAATATCACATATGCATTATTATTAAAACAAATACAAGCTTGTAAAGCAAAGTTGTACTATATATTATAAGCGATTTGACGTGTGACCACAGGTATTTTCAACAAAAAAAATATTACAACATGAATACATTTTTTAAAAACAGGTCTACTGTGATCTAGATGCACTTGAACAGCACTGTACGTCACAATCAAAAGAACATACGCACATAATAAACTAAATGTTCAAATGAAGGACAACCATGTGCTCTTTCATTTCTATAGATGTGCATTTCAAAGGGAATGTTGCCAACACAGTATACCGGCAACAAAAGGTACTATATCTAAAATACTGTATATCAATAGATTTTGTCGTTTGAAAATATGTTAGCATTGTACATTTCTAAAAAAACACGGATACGTTAAATGCCTATATTTCTTCACTACAAAATACACCATGCAGCTAACATTGTTGCCTAAACATTGAACTACTTTGTTAAAGTTAGAAAAAAGATCATGGTTTGTGTTAAAATAGTAAGATAACAATGTAACGTAGCAACTCAACTAGCAAAATTAAATAACAACCGTCATTATCAGACTTTCTTTACGTAACGTAACATGTGTAACAACGTTACGTAAAAAGCGTAAAGTCAGCGCAGACTTCTAGTCAGAGGTCTCAGGTGAGAGTCCACCCTTAGAGGGCTTTCTGGCTTGTTACAGCCTACTTGTTATTATATAACTTTCAAACACGGGCGCTCAACATACTATGTCCCTTGCTCTGCTCTGCGCGTGTTTCTTTGTGCTACGTCAGTTGCTGTGACCAAATACAAAAACATAGACATTCAACGTATCCATGGTTTGTAGAAACATACAATGCCAACATTTTTTCTTGCCGACTGGATTGATTTGGTTCGAGTTTTGCCTTTTGAAGTAATATGATGTCCATGTTCTCACTAAATATATTTTTTAAGTGAGGGAAAAAAATAAATTAAATATGCTTCTCGTCCTTCTAACAGGTCTTGTTTATACACAAAGTGCCTGAAGAAAAAAACCCGCCTACTCTCTCATCTCTCCCGTTGCAACGCAACTCTCAGGCAGCAACAAGTTGCAACATGCGACCTCATTTCAGCAAATTGAGCAGAACGTTCGCAGCAGCCACTTTACCAACTCACCCACCTGTGACCAGACTGGAAACAACAAGAGGCAAAATAAGCATCTTCAGCATCCTCATTAGGATCTCTCCAGGGAAGGCGATGATCATAATGACATCAGGAGGGAGAGGCGATATGTGCCGCAGCAGCATTCCAGTGATGGAGCCCAGAAACACACCTAAGCCAGCGAGAAAACACAAATCAATTACAAAGCGCGGTGACTCGGAGCCATGAGATACTAACCCTGAACGCTGAAGGTGTCTGAACACGATCATATCAACTTTGTGTGATAAATATAATCTTACTTATTGCTCATTAGAGTTTTAAAATAACAACGCAACCTGTTGAGTAGCTCCTCACGTCAGAGTTTTCACAGAATCATTTGAATGCACTATACTTTCCCTTTGAATGCTGAAAACAAGAAGCTATGAACCATTTTCATATTCGAATGGTATTTAGCAAAACCTATTAGCGTCACGTAGGGCCTTTCAGCAGTTACCACCTCAGCAAGAGGGTCCTGGAATGAAGTTTGTGTTTTTGCTATTGTGGGGGTGGATTGTTTGCTGATCCTCCAGGTTCCTTCAACAGTTAATTTCCCATTGGTGTAAACATAGAGATAAAATAGGAGAGGAACGGACATTCTCATTCAAATCGAGGTAGCAGGATGGTCAGAGCAGCGGCCATTTCTAAGTGCACTGTTGCCATTGCGACCGTTGTAGCGGGATAGCTTTCGTATAAACTAAACTGACGGAGGTGAGGCTTTGCCGTAACGACTAAAACAAGCAGTGGAGTAAATAACGTTACAAAGCACAGAGAGCCAGAGTAAATGAGTGAAATTTAACAACGTAATGCGTCATCCACACCCTCTCGTCACAGCGTAGGAAAGCACGTATCAGTGACAACGTTGTATGACTTATTTTCTGTAACCAGTTTAGCATTAAAGCAGAGTGGAATTTACACGCCAGCTAGCTAGCTGGTGGACAGCTGATTGGTTAGCTAGCTTGATAATTCCACCATGCTTTAATGCTACTCTGGTTGCAGCAAATAAGCCAAACTAAATAAGCTGCCTAGCTAACTAGCCAGCCATCCGTCTCACCTGAGCTGTGTCCCAATGAGCTGTGAGGACACTTGCGTGTTGTCACCGCAACAATTGTCTTTGTTTAATCAAATAACCATGTAAAACTGTTCAATGTCCGTCCTACTCTAATTCTATTTCTACTGGTGTTTGTTCGTCTAAGTGTCTTGGTGCAGTGATGGACTGAACAATCTATCCGGACTGTACTCTGCGTTTTGTTTAATGCATGCTGGGAAAGGCTCCAACCCCCAAGAGTGTAAGTAAAGAATGGATGGATTGTGGATGGGAGTAGCAGGGTTGAAACGACTTACCCAAGATCGTGAGAGTGAGAACCATGTTCTTCATGATTTTATCACACAGACTGCTACATACGCTCTCAGAACTTTCCACTATGGGCTCAAGGTGGCTCCCGTCCATCTTAACCTCCACTTGCTTCTGCATTTTGTTGGCACTGAAAAAGGCAAAGAAGAATGAAAAGCTGGTATAAATTATCAGCCGAATGTTAAGCTCAGATGAGACATAAACACGATGAAGGAGGCTGAAAATAGAGATGGGGTTAGACTAGAATTAGGTGAGAGAACTACCTTCTAGTAGAAATGTTCCATTATTCCTGAGTATGAAACCAATAGAATGCTAGAGACTTCCAGCCTGGTTGTGCATTCTGGTAATGTTTGTTAGTGGGAAGCCAGTGAGGGATTACATTGTTGTCACTGCAACTTCAAGTCCTACTGGTTGGTCAGGGCACCTGCACAGGTAACGGTGGGATCTTGGGGGATAACGTGGAGCTCTAACGCATTATATCCTAGTAGTGCGATCATGTGCACTGGAGGAGACACATCTGTCTAATATACCCTCACCAGGCTAACAGTAGAGTTAGCAGTGACAAATCGGCAACACACAAGGTATTGATGATGGTATTGATATGCAATATTTCTATTTCGAAAGTGTTCACTTGTTGATTAAATTAAATGCATTCTGCATATACTCTGCATTCTGAATGCATGCAAAGTTGTAACAAGTTTGCAGATGGCCTTTTATAATTAGTGACTGACATTCCCAAACAATTAGCACAGAATCAATAAAGAAAGCCTGTTTATAATCTGCATTTTAAACGACTTATTCGTTTTTACTCGATTTGATTAAACAGAACACCAGCTGTTACTCGTATCCCCCTCCTCTGCTTCTGCTGGATTTCTATGCATAGTCATTTATGATAATTTTTAGATATTGTTTCTGTGTTAAAAGGGTTTTTCCATCACAAGGAAATACACATTTTTTATGTGGTCAGTGATTTGACTTCATGCTTTCTGAGAGTTTCCAGGACTTTCATGGCTCAGAGACGTTCATTTCACACAGTGATCCAAACCATCCTTCGATCTTGCTGCTTCATCATCTCACCGAAGCAACAGGTACCTCAGGTTTGTTGTGGTTTGCCGCAAAGCCTCTTTGACTTAAAGACCAGCTTTCCCCTGTGCAGCCGATAAATCCTCTGCAGAGCACAGACGTGCACAGTTATGCAACAGCGAATGCCCGTGTCACTTGGACACTGTCGACCTTCGTGACTTTAACACCTGGAATATTAATGCTGGCAGCAAACACCACAGAAGAAAAGTTTCTCTCAGCGAAGGTGGAAATGTTTCCATCCAGAAAAAGTACTTCCCTTCAGGACTACACACAGTACAGATGGTCAACAAAGCTTTAACTATAGGCACTAAAGAAACATAATGCACTCTTCTTCCCACAGTCAACAAAACTGAACTTTAATAATCCAATATTTGAATAAGATTTTGCAGAACTGAAAGTGAACAGGGCACTCTTGAGGTGAGGGCAGAGCAACTGCCAAGTCAATCACACCTGTCTGATACACTGTGCTCTAGCATTAATTGAGACATAAGCCTTCTAAAGAGGGTAAAATTAGCACCTCCAGCACACAAGTGATTGAGTTATGCAACACAAAAGGGGCTTCCCAGGAGAAGTCAAGGTGTCACCATCACTCAGCCTGACCACTGTTAAGCAGGAGATTACAGATTTGAATAACAAACTTTAGTGTTATTTGTTTAGGTTTCTCCAACAGCAATGGACAAATCCTTTAAGACCAACATCAACACAAAATCATGGATGAGCAATGTAAGACAGTTTCGTACCAAACATAAGGACAGATTTAGGATTTACTTCTTACTTTTTTTCAATGCAAGCTGGTAATTGTACGCGTTTACCATTAACAGTCACACAAAATACACTCTATCGACATCTCTGCCTGTGAGGCTGATGCAAAAGGGTCAAGGGGCGAAACAAGACGGAGTGACAAATACATATGAAAAACATCTTAATTCAACTTATCAATAGGATTATACGGGTGTTTTTCCATTATACCGTTTACTTCCGCACACAAAAGGCCGCAGCTATTATTGCATACATCATACATCTCTTAAGGCAAAGCTGAATGTTATTTTGATGCCCCCCCCCCACACCCCTTCAGAACCAATGTTTTGGTGACTCATCTCAAACACTACGACCACATCACTATGTGCTACTAATAATGCTTACCAGTTGTTCTGTATGTTGCTTTGGATTGAAATTGTATTTGTGGAGAACTACTGCACAGCCTTCCGCGTCAGTGGAAAAAATAACAAAGTCATGACTCGTGCATTAGTAAATCCAGTCAGAACCTCCAAAAACTCTTTTATCCCTTCAGACAGGGCTCGTCACTCCTTTGAAATATCTGCAGATCACTTCTTTCGCAGCGTTAGATGTCTATTCCCACATCACAGATCATTCAGCCTCAGGGTGGTGCGTAAAGGTAAACTGACTCCTGGAGGTCTGACAGGAGTCTCCCAGACCGGGAGGGTGGAGTCAACCTGCTGAGATTAGCAAGGGGGTGAAAATCCTTGTTGCTTTCTTTCTTTCTTTTTTTCTTGGTTTCATTTGTTTACTTCTCCTTCCAGCGAGAATGATTTACATTTGCTTTGGACGTCCAATGAAATCAAGTCACAGAAGGTTCTGGATGGGTTAAAATAAGTGCTGAGAGTTGTGTTAGGTTCTTGCTTCACTGAAAACACAAATCGTGTTTGGATATTTCAAAAAGCTTATTTACTTAGATTTCATGAATTAGAGAAATAAAACAAAACAATGCATATTCAGCAGGGCAATTCTTAAGCGTCCGCATGCTGAACTTGCAGAGCAGATATTTATAAGTGCATGGCTTGCAGGTGTTTTTTTGTACAGCCCCTTTCAAAAAAGGTTTGCCAGGAGTTTTAACACCTCGGCTATGCATATACCGTATTTTTCTCAAATGCTGTTATTAAACAGAGTCAAGTAACGCACTTCATGATGGCTGATCAAATGTGTACTGTTCATCTGTGCTGCCATGTGGAGAATTTAAAATGATTTACTGCGATTTGTGGGCAAACAACACAACTAAGCTTCTCGCAAAGCGAGTGATTATTTTGTAATCTCAAACGGTTTCATGCTTCATTGATATGTGAGCCATGGAAGGGATAGAAACAACTTTGTCAGGTTCTCATTTCAAGTTTAGAGCATTCTTGTAACTCATTGGCTACTGGTCTGACAACGGATAAGCCTCTGGGGGCAAGGGGCATATATATATATATATATATATATATATATATATATATATATATATATATATATATATATATATATATATATATCAGGGGTTCTGGTGAAGCCAGATGATATCCAGGCCTAGACTTCCTTTTCTGTGCATTGCTCGCTGTTTCCAGCTTGAGACTGGAGTCGGAGTTATGAAACGACATGTACGACCAGATTGTTTCTGAAGTAGCCAGTTAGTAAGCTCATTTTAAACCAATAAAAACTGAAATCATCGTTGGACGATTTTGGATAATTACCCAAGATTGCATTTTGGCCATGCGTTCCGCGTCTTTTGCTCCAACGTAATTGGTCAATACTACTCGGATCACAGACGGAAAACAGATGCTTCCAACACCAAAATGTTGTTCTGTTCAGATTCTGCATATGAGTGCACAACCTGTTCATGGAGATTAAGTTCACTCTAAAACATAACTTACAAAATAACCTGCAAAAAGCTTCAAGGAGAACTCATTGAGTAGAATAAGAGTTGATTATGTGAGCAAAACAAAACAAAAAATAACTGATTGCAGCTTTTTCCTCAACACTTTTTTTAGTATTTAATCAGAGATCAATTATGACTTATGTTTGGGTATGTTTTTGTATTTCTCACTGATTTTAATGGTTTCGGCATGCGTGTGGCTGGTCATTTCTATTACTCGGCTTAAACCAACATCAGAATGCTTGAGATTACTTTATAATTGGGATGAAGGCAAATAAAAAGGGAAATAAAGCCAAGTATATACTTTTCATGATTTTATAAATCACGTGTTTGTCGTCTTCCAATAACATGACCCTGAATGTTTTGCCGTGCCGCTCCGCGCTCTGCCAGCACTAAATCCTGATTTGAGTTGAGGTATTTGCAGTGGTGCGGCTATTTATTGCTGCTTAGTCTTTGAGTGGCCTCAGTATGATACCACTCTTCCTGGCTCCTTTTAGTTTCACAGTGTGACACGGCCATTGGACGTGAAGTTATTGAGGTTGAGTTGCCATGGCAGCATTTATTCCTAAATGTTATGTTGGGACTCTTTATATGGACAAGATGATTACTGAGGTGCAGGTTGTCATTGGAGCCATTTTAACATTTTGACAGTCGTCATGCTCCTATTTGGTCTCTTATTATAGGTCAGTCATGGCGTGCAGCCTGTTAAGAAGGCTTTAAGCCTTATAATTTAGTCATTGAAATGGCAACTTCACCATGTTACTACTTTATCGTTTGACGCGGGAATCAAATAATTGTTGAGCCACAATTAAAGGAGAATTAAATGCCAGCTGTCTAACTGCAGGACGAAGGACTATTTAAAAAAATAGCTGCTGTAGGAAAGAGGCGTATCTCTGCAGTTTTGCCGGGTGAAAGTGCTTTAAGTGAGTCACACTTTCTACCGGTAAGGTGTGTGAAGATGCCCATTGCTGCGCTGCTCTCAGAGCTGGGACGCAGAGGAAAAGAGTCAATCTAAGAGCACATGGCAGAGCATTTGTCCATGCAATGCCATACCTTGCTCCGCCTTTTTCTCCCCTCGGCGCGAGCCGGCCTCATGCTGCAACACCTGACAACGCACACCACGCTTAGACAGCAGGTGTCTATAATTAACTAATCTGTTCTGAGCCATCCTAATCCAGCACACATACACACTGAGATGGATCAGACGTGCTCAGAGAACAAGTCCGCATGTGTGGAGCACATTTCCACAAATCATAAAACAAAGGTCTCATCCTTTATGCGGTGATACTGATAGCGGATCACTTTGTGGCAATCAAGTAATGAATTAGTTTAACAGCGATAAACAGAAACAAGTCAGCAATAGTTGATCTGTGATGCAGGGTTTGCGATCCGCTGTGTGAATCTTTTCTTCATACGTTTTGTTGCACCAATCTGCACTACACACACCACAAAACTTGCTCATGTTTCACTGTTACAGAGCCCCAAAACTGACAAAATGTAGAAGTCAAGGTTTAGTCATGACTAAATACAAAAACACATACTATTGGTGGGTAAATCGTTGAAATGGAGGGTAAAAAGAAACAAAGCTTTAATCAGTTGGTATAAAAACAAAAAATGAATACACAAGTATTGTTTTATACTGATGTATTCAGTTTTTAGACTTTTTTAGACTTTTTTTTTAGACTGAGATTTTGAAGAATGCAATATACATTTTGGGGACATAGTTTGTAGACTGTTTAGCAAAATCCCATATTTTAGAGATGTATTAAAGGTCGGCTTTTTGCTAAGGATCCTCTTTGCCTGTGCAGCTTTCTTTTGTTTACAGGGTTTCTGCGGGTCTTTAAAAAGTCTGATATTTATGCCTAAATATATCTTAAATACAAATAGTAATGCTCTGCTAATAATTAAGAGGGTTGTTGGAATTTACTAAAGCCTGCCCTACTTTATGGTCTATTTGACTCTAAATGGGACCATGATTTACTAAATAACATGATGCTGTTTTAAAGAAGACTTGAAACTAGCGATTGAGACCATAAACTCGTGCTCATAATGTTTACTGAGGTAATAAATCAAGAGAGAAGTAGAGTAATTTCCTCATAGACTTCTATACAACCTGACTTTCTTTTCCAACCAGAGGAGTCGCCCCCCGATGGCCATTAGAAGGAATGCAAGTTCAAGGCACTTCCGCACTGTCTTCGCCAACAGACGCCGGCCATCTCTAAATATTGTTCCCTCTCATTCGTCATTTATGACCCACTAGAAGTGTGTGGTGGTCTCTGTATCTACAGAGACGCTGCCCTCTGCCTGTATTTTTTTTTTTCTTTTGCTGTGTTCGGGACATTTCTGGGCATCGGCAAAGAGTGTTTGGACACCATGTGTGGGTGTAACCCCCAGCCAATAAGCAGGGTGTGCAGCCTGTTCTCATTCCCAGGTCAAACACTACTACATCAGCTGAGAGTGTAACAAGGTCTCAGTTGTGTTTACACTGGAGTTAGTTGAAAGCCTGGTGCGTTGCATACAGAGGCTACAGAGAACTTGACCAAGCTGCAGTATTTGATGTGTGCAGGCCTTTGTCCTTTGTTTATTAACTGGATAGCCATTTGCTGACACCTTCCTGGGCTCCGCAGGCCTTTGTCCTTTGCCCTCAACTTACATAGACACAGAAGCCAGAGCCACATTATCAGCAGTCTATATGAGGAATATTATAATCCAAAACAACCCCACAGTCGGAAACCTACAGAAAGAAATCCATTTTGATACCAAAATGTTTTTGACAGCATTGACTTAAAAGGGAAAATTCCTCCGAGCACATTCAGACAGAGACTGCAGGAAATATTGTACTGAGCCAAAAATGTCTTTCTGCTGCTGGCGAGGATTAATAACAAAAATAATAAGACTCATCGCTACATAAAAACTACAGCATAAACAATCAAAATCAGCAGTAGTTTCAACGTCAGTAATTATTCATTGCTGCAGTGGAATAAAGGAATGAACGTAAACAATAAATAACAGAACTTTTACAGCCCTCATCCACAGTATTTTGATTTTAAACCTAAGACAAAATCAATCTCCGTGCTGTGACAGAACAGGAAACTCAGATGTATGGGTTATCTATCTTAAGAGTTCAGCTAACCAAAGCCCCCAGAGGGGCACAGCACTTTGTTTTTTGTTACAAACCAACGCCTATCAGACTCAAAGTTTTGTGATTGTAAGCACCCATACAATAAAAAACATTTTATTAATGTATGTACAATATAACTTTACGGTAAACCTTACAGGTGTTTATACCTTCTACATACTGTTGATACATGTTAAAAAGAATACAACTCCCAGCATGCTCCAACCCCCGTTACATAACATAGACACGTGGTTGCTGTGGCTGCAGAGAGTCCATTAACTGCAGAGATTTAGTCTAAGGCTGTAAGTCGGGGGTCAGTCAGTCGGTAAAATACTGACAATTCATGCAGAAACAATGAGGATTAATGGGCTTTTCTGATGGTTCCATGTGTCAACCTGTCAATGCTTTTAGGGATTTCATGCTTGCAGATCAGTTAAATATTATATGCTTCACTACAGGTTTATAAATCTCCATATGCTGTAGAGGAAAAACATCTGTCAAAAACTAGATGCATATTATCTCTGCAGAGTGAACATATAGCCAAACTTTAAAAGTCAGAAAAGTTGTCATTTATACGTGGCTTTGATAACAATTTTCATCACTATTCTCTGATTTACAGACAAACAAAGCCACACGCTGAAATTACAGTTCAGAGGATCCTGACATAATGCGAATATTACAAAAGCATAAAATGTTCCTTCAGTGTACATTGAAACATTGCATCTATTATTCATGCAGGCAATTGTGCCTCTTCATAGAACAAGTGAGATCATTTAATTAAGTGTTAGTTGGGGTCTAGTGCGGACTTGACACTTATTTCTGGCAAATCATTTGTAGATTTGCTCACTGGCCAGCAACTCAGACTGTGGTTGTATTGGGCAGCTTCCCGGTGTGAACGTGTGTAACTATGCAAATGTGATCAGGGCGTTCCTGCCAAAAGAGAGGCTTCCTCTCAGTGAAATATAGGTTAAAAAAAATAATGAATAAATCAATGAATCACAAACACTTTCTCAATTAATACCAATTGATGCCAGACCGAAGAGATAAAAGTAAATATTCAACTATACCGACGAATATTTTTGGCTTACGTTAGAGAAATCTATCCAAGTTTTTAGTCGTCGGCTCCAAGATCGAACTGTAATTAATGTCAGGATTATAACAAAGATCTGAAATACACAAGTAACTCCAGGCCATCTTGCACTTTGATTACACCATCCACAGGGGGTCCTGATTGCCCACTTCGTACCCTTAGTTCCGGGAAAACCCTTGCTCTAACCGCATCTTCAAACTCGGGCCTTCATGTTGATCGCAACTACAGACATTTAAAGTTTCGTGGCGCCAAATCAGGCCAAGGGCGTAAAGTTACATGACTGAATCTTGCAGGGTTGCAGTCATATAAACACCCGGCAAAGTATTGAAAACCACTTCTGTGGTAGTTTCCCACTGCATAAGGTGTCTTCCAGGGCCACATTTTTGCCACGAGGACACACGCTGCAACTCAAAACAACACCAGCCTCGCTGTCGCCTCTGGTTAAACTGGAACACAGTGGATGCACATCGGGGAAGGCTACGGCGCGTGTTGTCACTCACTAGCTAATAGAGACCCTGTTTTGCATCATAGAGGCATGTGGCATGGCATGATGATCCCGTCTCACTGATGATTTTAATTACATCTGTCTGCTAAGAGCAGGATTTTGTGTTGGATCCGAGCCAGAGCTCAGCACCAGCTCATGATTATGAGAGTTAACTGCTCTTACTTATGCAGGGAATGTACAATTAAAAAAAAATTCAGATGGATAAGGAGCTCTTGACTTGCTCTGCCATCATGCCCTCCACTTGAGAGTGAAGTTGAAAAGGAGATGCTGTTTCCACTCAGACTTCATTTCATAAAGCCTCCGTGTCCTTCTTTAAGGCAAATTAAAGCTGGATTGATATCAATCTCCATCTCTGTGCATTTAAAAGATTGTTCCAGGAAGTCTTTGGCTTTGCTGGAAGCAGTGGGAACCAGCTGCCATTGACCCAAAATATAAAAATCCACATCTCACCCGCCCCAACAATTATGTTTACATGTTGAATCCTGTTAGCTAGCAAGCTAGCTACCAATGCATCCAAGTGTTACCCCAGGTGTTGTTCAGAGTCACGGACTTCAAAATAAGGATCGTACCTCTGTGATGCCGCATGCTAGCACTGCTAGTGTGCACTAAATCAGAATCGACACATCAGCATTTCAAAACAAAAGGTTTTATGTAAACATGCATGTTTTATAAACACCTGTCAAAATGAGTAATACAACCACTGCATCCTGTACAGTGTATAGTCACATTCTCAATCACAAAAAAATAAAATAAAAAAATAATAACAAGAACTTGACATGAAAACTGTCCTCCTTGTCTGGTGTTAAAGGATTTAATAGATTTGTCCGGGTGCATCCCCCTCTGCAATTGAAGTGTTTTTAATGTATTTTTGATCTGTGGCAATAATGACCTTGTGAAAATACTGTATAGGAAAGACTCAAAAGAATTCCTATGACAATGGTCAGAATGGCTTTTGATTATTAGTGGTAATCATACCTTATAGGCACAACATGTCATTTTAGTGAAGGAACATGGATAGTTCTCCTCAGGCCCTCCAGCTAGCACCTTGATGAATGAGAGGAGCCCCTTTCCTTCAAAAATATTTTAGGGTGGGCATATATATTGTCTTATTTTTGTATTTTTTATTTGAGGGGTTAGTGTGAAGTGAGTGAGTGATGACAGGTAAAAAACATGTTGATGCTACAGGTGTCCACTATGTTCTTAATTGGTACGATTTAACCTCTCTCTGAGAGTGCACTGTAAAATATGTGACCAATTTGAAATGCGCAAAATACATTGTTTTATTACTATGTGGTTGTCATTATGTCTGTAGTCAGATTCCCTAAAAACAAGCTTAAAAAAAGAAGAATCTGTCTGTTGTGCAACCCATCTACTCTGGATTTACAGCGTAACCCTCCGGGCTATTCTTTTGAACTTCATCTTCTCGCAGCCTTGTCTCGAGTTTGGGAGTGTGGTGGGAGTGGATCTCACAGAGCGCCGTATCTCTAATGATGCACATGTGGCCCAAGGCCAGCAGTTTTGCATTGCTTTAAGAAACTGTCACTTCCATGAAATGCATTGGGTTGACTTGTTACTGTCCCCAGATGTGAAGCCATTAATCTTTTAAATCCACCAACAGTTTGTGTGTTTCTCGCATTTTTCGGTGGATGAGGACCAACCCGGCTTGTTTTTGTGCACTGATGGTTTTCACTCAAAGCATTTTGCCAGCATCCTGAGTTGACCTACAACGAGCTATTCACTCCGGAGTATGAACACAATCACAGGCAGCACCAACCATTACATTCAGGTATTCTTAGAATTGGGTCACACAGCAGTAGAACATTGTAAAAACTCCTCCCTTGTAGCTACACATTAATGTCTAACCAAGCAACCATCTTAAGTAGGAGAAGTGTCATTCAGCATCAACATGCATCACACTACAGAGGATGACGCTTGGGTCACCTTGAGGGAAAATCGCAGGCCCAATTGCTCTACTTTACATTTTTTATTACTTGCAATCACCAGTTTTCCAGTTAAGGCACATGCAGAATAGTATAATCATCCGCCTCTAGCATCTTTAAATGAGAAGTGCTCACCTGCTGAAGTCTTGTCTCCGTTAAATTCGTGGGCTTCCCTGATTGAAGTGAACGTTAATTTCCTTCAAGTGTGGGTTGAGTCAAAGCAGCATTGAGAGATTGTTGGAGAGAAGTCATACAGGTGTTGCAGCATATTCCCCCTCTCCTCCTCTAGGCAGACAAATCCTTCTACCTTCCTCTTGGCGACGTAAACAAACACCCTGCACACGCACAGGGCAGGCAGACAGGTGGGGATTTGAGATGAGAGGTCAGTGCATCCACTCAGGGTGTGGGTGGTGTGTTCTCTCAGTTAAACAGTAATAGATTAGCAGACTTCCACCCATTGTTAGTAACGCGACATCATAGATGGAGACCTCTGCTAGTGTAAAACTTTAAGGCCCGAGCCCATGATGTCGACTCAAATGCAATTACTTGTCATTACTATCATTTGTGTTTCCTCATGTGGCTCTCCTTATGATTTTTTTGATGTGAAATAGAGTCAGTAATGTGTTTTAAAGTTGCAGCCTAATGCATTTTACAGTCGTGTACTTCAGTATTTGTTCTTGTCGTTCAGTTTCTAGTAGAAATACAATCTTCAGTTGCTATGTTTGCCGATCCATTCGCAAGCCGCAGAGGCAGACTGTACTGAGCTACTCATTGTTTAATTGGCCGGGCTTAAAAGGTGTCCTGCACAAAGCTGTGGAGAGCACAGCGGGCGTCTGCGTCTCAGGAGTAAGAGCTAAGTTTAGCAAATCCTCTCAGTGTGTTTCTCAATGACGGCACATGTTGTACAGTCTACGGGGGTAAACTCACCAACGCATCGCCTCACATGCGGAAAGAGCGCCGAAGACACTCGGGTACCGTGCAGGCAGTAATTTACCGTGACGGATGAACATGCAGACATGCATAGCTTGTGAAATGAATGCAAACAAGCGGAATGATCCATCACTGCACTCTAAATGATGGGCTGTATGAATGTTTGCGCTTTTGAACAGACAAATGCATGTTAAATGTCTGCAACGGTTATATTGGGAAATTGAAACTATACATGCAAACTGAATACATAAATGACCTTATATCAGCTTAGCAGAAGTTAACGTAAGCATGTTTTCACACTACGTGCCCTACTGTGCAGAGAATGACTTATCTTTCTTGGAAAATGTATTCAGATAAATGCAGGTCAGAGGCCATGGGCTTGCCCAAGGGTACTCCAGCAGTATGGAGACACGAACTGGCTTTTACATTATATTATATTTTTTCTTATATTATGTGATATCATTTTATATTATATATACCTGTTCATGATAGAAATAGTAACACAATCAGGCAATAAGCACAGAATAAAGCCGAAGTATTACAGCAGAAAATTAATGACAAAATAAAAAGAATTAAAATCGGACTGCTTATGACTGATGGTCAACTCTCTTTCAGTGTTAAGCCTGGATGTAGAGATACCTAGAAGCATACAACGGCTGAAAGTTAATCGGCAAAATTAAGAAGACGTCAGATTCTGTGTCATTGACTTGCTGTTCTAGCTCGGTGGAGTGCAGTTCATCAAAGACTCCACGGGACATCCGGTGGACTTCTTTCATTTTTAATGAGCAGTCTTTATTTTTAAAATTCTGAGTTGCGCAATCACAAGGTAACATTCAAAGATCATGAATATGTGGGTGTGTTCCTTCACCAGCTCACGTAAGCGTTGTTTGAAGTGGAGGTGGCCCAAATACAGAATAACAAACACACATGAGAGATACGGGGAGAGAGCCGGGAGAACAGCTCTCACCTGACATGACGTTGACACAAACAGCAGGTACAAAGTGATGACAGCAAATAATGTGTTCGAACTGTACACTCCATTTCCACCATCTCCAACTGTAAGGTTTACAAAACTGGAAAGAATTATTTAAGATTCAAATTGTTGGCAACTGGCTTAAAATGAGATAAGGGAAGTAAAAAAAAAAAATCTACTTTGTGTTTTCCTCTATCCAGTCTCGAAAGTTGGCTATTCGTGTGTGAACTGTGTACGTCTGTTGGTGGCAGTTCTCCTCCTTAAAGCCGAAACTCTCTAAACCAAGAAGCTGCCAGCCTGTGCTGGACGCCCCCCGAGCCTCCTCTTGACCCGACCAGCCACCACTCGTGGACGAAAACACAGCTGGCACGGTTGCGATGCCTGGAATGACTCTGGGACAAGGGCTTTGGGGACTGGACGGCTTCCTGAAGACACACAGCGTGTTGTCACTGATCACTGGGGTGTGCGATCCTCCTCGAGCAAATTCCCTTTCGCATTGAGCGACATCACCCAACGCAACAAGCGTGGTCTGGCTGGTGGGATTGTGGCGGCTTCTGTGATTCGGTAAAGTCCACCTCGCAGCGTAAGCCTCCTGCGCCGTCACCTCTCCACCTTGCACTTTGGGTAGACAGACTGGCAGCACACGCTCACTGATCCTGGCCTTGTCTTTTAGCTTGAGCACGGCCACATCGGAGCCCGGTGTGGAGTAGAAATGTGGATGGACTAAAATGTCTGAAACCTGTTGGGGCAGAGAGGTTTGAAAATGGATGAAACTTGGAAGTTAGAATACCTGAGAAAGCCTGATGTCACTAAGAATGCGCCAACTTCTGTTGTTTTTGTAATATTTGTCAAGATTAGATAATACGCTTCAAGATGCGCAAGGATTTCAAATCCAAATCAAATATCCCGGTAAAGCTTTAAGTGCACATTTTAAAAGCCAAAGGATTTCTTCCTGTTCCACACACAAACAAAAAGCTATCCGGAAGATTATATTTATTTAATGAAGATTCCTTGCTTAATATTATCACCGCATCTGCTGTTTGGTAGTCATGGGAACCTTTTGTGCACCGTTTGACTTGAAAATAAAAATACCACAAAAAGTATGGTTATGGTAATTGCAAGGTCAAAAGAGGTTACGGCTTTGAGGTTAAAAGTGGAATAAATGGTTGTACTGATGTCTAAAAAGCTTTTCCACCACCGTGTTTTACCGCCATTTAAATGAATAATTCAACTGACAGGACTTTACAGAAAGAAATAGTCATTAACTTGAAATTCTCTAAAGTAAAAAAATAAAATGCAACTTTAAAACCGTAGAAATCTTTCATCCTTTAAACTAATTTACATTTTGTAGCTAAAAACTCTTCAGATAAGAACAAATATATTAACTGTCTGGTGGATTTTCACACTTTAAACTAACAGAGTAGATATTTTCTGACTGTGTTGTACCCTGAGGTGGAGCAGGCTTTTCTGCCGGTCCTTGGATGTGAGGTCCTGCACGCCTATGACAACCTTCACATGTGCCGGGTGAAGGGTCTGCTGCTTGTCCTTGTCTACCACACACTGAGCTGCCACCAGGACGCTACGCTGGCTGAGCAGAGCGCCGCTGCAGGCGAGGTGCCAGAATGTGGACTCCTCTGAGGCCCCCTGCTGGACAGACACGGTTACTCCACGGGGCCTGTGGGCGCTGGCGTTACGGTCAGGAGGTGAGCGGATGTAGACGGCTGCGTGCCACGGCCACGGTGTGTCTGTGAGGTTGTGTGGACTGGGAGTGTCGAATTTGCCACAAACTGTGGGAAGGTGACATTCAGAAGAGAGAGAGTGAGTCAAACGTGTTATTGCAGTAACTAGCAAATAGGCCTGCATTTCAGAAAAACTGCTTATTAGTTTTTATTGCAGAGTTAGAAGAGGACATTACCTTTGGACATTTGTGCGTACACACAACCACACCAGATAATTGCAAAGCAGACAATTGCTTTGTCGCCATGCAACGCCCATCCTGCAAACCAGCCTTTGATCAGCAGCCGAAGCGCCGCTCGTGCGCGTACACACACACACACACACACACACACACACACACACACACACACACACACACACACACACACACACACACCAGCCTCTGATCAGCACGACAGACAGCAGCCAAAGCGCCAAATTCATCAACGCAAATCTACCCTGTTTAATCCATCTATCAAATATGCATCAAGGACAAATGTAAAAATGCATAAATAAAAGGCTATGACTCAAATATATTTGTTAGACACAAGGCATGAAGGTGGTATAAATAGCTATGACATTTGCAAGTACTTTCAGTATTGTGGTTGAAAAGCTATACCCAGAAGATATGCACAAGAGGGCCCATCCATAATAATAAAGCTGCAAAACCTTCATGGGCCCCTGACAGCTTCTGGGCCCTTGTGCAGTTGCATATTTACGCCATTGTCAAGAATGAACTTTCACACTCTTCTTGAAATCAGCAATCTAATGTTAGTAGACTTACAGAGCAATATCTCGCTAAAGCATTTGCTATCATTAGCCATCGTAGGTATTGGTCAAACTGGTCAAAATTAGTTTTTTTAGCAGGCTTTTCATTATCTGTGAAAGAAACTAAGATTTCACTTCCCAAGCTGGGTCTATACTGTTGCTGCTCTCACCAGGTGAGCAGGAAACATGGAGCCCACTCCATCTGCCAGACTTTAGACAGGTGCGTCGGGAGCTCCCCGTGTGGCGGTAGAGCGGGGAGGCACATATGTACTCAATGCTTGTGTGGATCGGGTGGAAGCCACGAGGAAGCTCCGCGAAGACGTCGTCGTCTTTTTCTGACCGTTTATCCGATGCAAGTGGAATAAAACCAGCTGACAAATAATCGTGCAGGTTGTACCTGGATGAGAAGTGGATTCTTTGCTCTGGATTCTCTCTGTGGAAAAGAAACAAGTTGTTTTCTTAATATCTCCTTATGTGTAAACTCCAGCCTTAATTTCCCATCACAGTTGTTTAGTTTCATGTATTTATGGATATTAATTGCTTCCTTATCCACCTGTATTTGCATAGTATTCTGTTTAATTATTTTTTTGTAAGAAGATGCTATAATCGGATAAGGGTGAGATACTAAAATGATGCTGATTAACCAACTAAGGCACAGCAGTGCTTTGAGCTAAATGCTAATGTCAGTATGCTAACATGCTCATAATGACAATGTTAACATGTCGATGCTGAGCAGTTATGATGTTTCCTGGGGCAAAATCCCATACTAACATACTAAATATCAATCAGTACTGCCTACTAAATTAAAGAGTAGGTATACCATCATCAGCAGACTGTTCACCCTGAGGTAAACTCAAGTAACGTCTGTATTACATGACCGTTTTTAATCTATGTTAAATATTTAAACCGTCTTCCTCGCAATCCGCCATTGGAAAGTCTAAAGAGACGCAATGCATTTTGGAGAAGTTATGTCTCTTAAGCTCACTCTCAGAAAAAAACATCTGGGCATTTTTTCAATCCACATGTTACTATTATATTATTTTTTAAATGTTTTGTTTGACAAAAAATACGCCAGCTCGTGCAATTCTTGTGAATTTTGGAGCTTTTAAGTCTTTGAAAAGGCGCTTGCTAACAACTGGCTTTCTGAGACTATGAAGCGTCATCAGGCTGACTAGATAGCCTTGTTGTGTAGCGCTCATGCAACCGTGGTGTAGTTTGTTTATAGCCCAACATTTGCTTTTAACTTCTGCCGATTGAAGACCTGCCACAGAGCTTTTCAGCAATAATAATACAAAATCCTGCTTCTTTTTGAGGAACTAGTGTGATGCTAAAGAAATACCTCATCCCTGCACCTCTATTTCAAGCACAGGCCATGTTCACCAACTTAGTTTAGCATGTTAGCATGCTTACATTTGCTAATGAGATCAAAAACAAAGTACAGCTGAGGCTGATGGGAATGTCATTAGTATTGAGACTTGAAATGCTGCACCTGATGATGGCGCTAGATGAAACGTTGAGGGATCAGAACCCAACACAAGCCTAAAATGTTGTTAGCATGGCTAGCAATAACTTTGCTAAATCATGTAAATCCACACAACACTGTATCTTAGTTGCTACCTTGACATCAGATGTGGCTTCACAACACTTTGTCGCACGAGTTCAGAAACTTTGGGCTCCCGACACGCTGTAGAGGCAAATCAAGCAGGTGACTATTAGTGCACAACAATCCCTTTCTGAGCTCCCATTGCATAAATAATTCGGTTTCAGTAACATGAATAATTGTGAGCAAAGTAAATAGGAACAAGTCTATGCATAAAATATAAGGGACAAATGTATTCATTATTCAGAAAGATTCAAAGCCATTACTGCTTAATCTTGTCAAACGAATGGCCTTGTTATGCACTCATCATTGTGTTCTTATTTCTGAATTGTTACTTTTTTATGTCAGGAGATGTAAATTTCCAGGCAAATTGGCTGTCAGATAAATTAATAGTAAGACCACCTGTGTGTTGGAAACATTTTCACATATAAATGACGTAGAAAATAAGCTACTCAGTGTGTTCCCAACCCGAATGTGATTCTAAAAACGGCTACCTCTCACACACTTGGGCGGCCTGCCACTCCAGGATCCATTAGAGAGACAGCTGCTCTGGTGGTTCCCACTCAAAATGTAGGACTTTTTACACAAAAATCCAACAACCTCTGCGCCTCCAGCTGCGTCCAGAACAGCTCTGTAGTAGCCATTGAGCAATTTGGGTGGAGGGGAACACCGGGCTCTGCTTGTTTGGCCTGTATGTGTTTCAGAGAGAAAAGGAATTCCCACAATAATAACATCATGTGGCTTTTATACTGCACAAACATCAGAAAAAGAGACCAGAAGATACCTGATGGGGAAAAAAGTACCTTTTTCACATGTAGGAACCGTGCCACTCCACGTGCTATTAGGCAGACAGATTCTCTGCTGGGAGCCGATCAGTGTGAAAGGTGGATGGCACCGGTAGTTTACAGATACAAGCTCCTCCTTTGGTCCATATACAGGCAGTAAATACCCATTCACCGGTTTCTCTGGGGTTGCACACACTTTAGTCTTGATTTCCGAATCTGTGGAGAAATGCTCTATAGTGATAAATGAAAATAAAAACCTCCACTGCAATGCAAAACTCAATAAAGATAAATGTGTTACTGTTTATTGAATTCACATAAATGGTTCAAAAACTGATCGTAATGTTTGAAAAACAGTGTTGGAGAGTAGTGAACTACATGTAATTAAAACTACTTGTTTAACCATGTTTCCAGTGTAGCTTGCTTGTAGTTCATTCATATATCTGCATTCATATATTGCATTGTGATTGAAGAAGTTAAATCACCTTTATGACATTTGTGTGCAGTTAACTACTGAATTTTTGGCCATAAAAGGAAAGGAATGATTTTTTATTGATATTTGCCATTTCGTCTATACTGTAATTGAAGCCTCTTTGACCCGCCCACTGTTTTAGACCTCTGCGCCAGCCGTGGCCACAGGCATTATGTCCTCTGGTTGTCTGTTCGGTCCATTACCATGAACGCGATTTTCATCAAATTTGGTATAAACGTCCACTTAGAGCGATTCGAATTTTATAAAGTCACTGTGACCTCAGAAAACACGCTTTTGGCCACAACTCAAAAATGTAATGCTAATTGTGACAATTTCACACACATGTCTAATACGATTAAATGGTGAAGTGATTACATTTTGGACAGACATGGATGTAAACTGCAACATGACTGGTCGGCGGAGGCATATAACTCTTCTAATGATGACTTGTTTGCTTACGTTTTTTCCCCAAATTAATTCACAACATTAACCTTTAGTAATTGGAGTTAAATTGAGGAAGGAATTGAACCCATTTGATTGCCCTGCCTCTCTATTGCCACCACCTTTTGGTTTGGCCTTTTTTGATATTATCTTGAAGAGGTTAATTGTTTGCCCTCCAGTATTAATTATCTGCTAAACCTAACCCTTCTTTGACTCATCGAAGTAATCTTTACGGAAATATTGTTAAATCGGGGGCCTTACAGTCCTAACAATTGCCGCAGTCCCACTATGATATGTTCAGGGTCGCTAGCAAGAGCAGGAGGGGTTCAGACTGGATAAATGGAAGGCAAGTTAGATGCATAATTTGCTTCAAAGAGGGCAAATGGAGAGAGATGAGTATGATTAATCTGTGTCGCAGAATGTCCGTCTCACATCGTTGCCCTGTATGGGAGGCTGCACACACACACACGGCAGAATGAAAGAAAAAGGTCTTGGAGCAATCTAAGAGAAGTGCTGCGTGCAGGGAGGGAGAGCAGAGTATCATCTGCATCATGTATTCATGATGACCGTGACAAAGTAAATACCTGGAGTATATCATGAATGAGATGAATATCAGACTGATACATTCTTGATATATTCTATGTGGATTCCACAGAGGAGAGCACATTATGCAATGCATCAGCTGAGCGTGTGGACAAAATCAGAGCAAAACCACACATTACAATGCAATATAGTCCGTCAAACCGGCCATGGCAAGCACACTGCAGGGAGTATGAGATTGCATTGTGTTGTCTTCAGTAGCATTCCTGCTGTATCACTAACGATGGCTGTACCTGCCTGAACTCTCCTGAAAAGTAAGAACAAAGCCGTCAAAGTTGTTGTAGCCGTCCGAGGTGAACAGGACGTGCAAGAGGTTCCCAGAGCTTTTGACCGGAGGGGGCAGCCGATCCCCACAGAAGCGGCCAATCACAGGGGAGCTCAGATCGCCGCCGTCGCGCACCTCGACGTAGTCGTACCGACAGCTGTGGTCCGACTCCAAACTGAGCCGCGAAAAGCTGCAGAATAACAGAACAGATGTTACGTTTAAATTGTGTTTTTTTTTTCAATTCAAAAGATTTCACATCAGTGTTCTGTTGTGTGGGCTTTTTTCCACTCGGCTTTCACCGTCAGCTGAGCTGTGCCAGTTGTGCTGAAGATGGTCCTACGACTGGAACACTGTTTGCACTTGGAATAATTTCACCTTTTTTGCATCTAAAGAGCCTCTTCAACTGTACTTTTTGTCAGGGCGCAATTTTCGTATGACTGTTTACTTTTGCCTACACGTAGCCTACTAAAGCTATGTCTTGAAAACCCTTTCACAACAGTTTGCTTCAACTTCAGCTGATGGAGATAAAGAGCCGGTCCACTGTGATTGCTGTCCACTGTGACTTTTCCTGAATCGCAAATTCAAAGTAGTATCCAGCACACATGAATGAAACATAGCCATTAACTTGGGGCCAGTTTCAAAAAGAAGGATGACACATTTCCTGTTTTGTCAGGCTGTCGTGCATCCTGTGCTTAGCACCGCCCAAGACGATTGTGATTGGATTAAAGAAATACAAAGAAGCCTGAGCGTTTGTTTTTCCCGCTTTACCAAAAGTAATAACGTATGGAGCCAGACCTTTCTTTCTAGCACTTATTGCACTGTGGAGACGCGAGACTAGCCTAATATAAACTGCTGCAGAAAGTAAAACGCCCATGCCTTTCTCATTATTTATCACCTGAAGTGACTTTAATAAACAAAATAAACAATATCAATCGTGGTGTCTTTACAAATGAAGACTGACCATTCCCCCCCCCCCCCCCCCCCCCTTCTGTTTTAGATATTGAGTCCACGTTTGTTTCATGCTCGCAGAAAAGGTTTTGACAAAAGTGACCCACCTCAGCTCGACGCTGCTGCCGCCCGCCACTCGCACTGTCCACTCACACCGGGCGTTTGTTGGGTAACTCTCCACGGCTATGTGACCCTGAGCCCGCTGAATGACGCCTCCACATGCTATAACACAAGAGAACTGCAATTACTTTTACTTTTTTTTTAATTTTCACCTAAAATTCACATTCAAATGTGCGCTTAATCACAGTAGCACGGGGCATTTTGACCGTGGCAAGCATTATTTAATGTGAATGCTTGGCCACTTGGACCGATACAGACGCCAAACAGGTTGGGTAGGAAAAGGGATGTTACATAATGGCCCCATGTCTTCCCTTGTGTACGTCAAACTGATGGAACATGACAGAATGGCATCCAAGTGGCCGTTTCCCTTGGGCCATATAACAAAAATAACAATGGAAGAATATAATGAGTGTGAATAACAGGAGTGGCAAGCAGGTACACTTGTTTGCTCTCCTCTATTAATAGCATGGTGTTGCGGTGGGATTTACCAGCACACACTGGATTTAACTCATTCGGTAACTTCTGTAGCGCAATGCCGATAATTATGTCTTCAGTATTTTTGTGAACGAACAGTACAACTAGATACAAACAGTTGACTGTAGCTGCGGCTTGGCTGAAACCAAACAACAAAAAAGCATTGTCGCCACCAAGTGTCCTTAGGGTGTATTACAAATGCTTAGTGCGGCAACATGAACACTGTGGATCACAGAGATGATTATGATTAAATGTTCCATCAACTGATTGTGTATTTCCTCATGGTCCTAGATACTAAAGAGGTTTATCTTTCGGTGTTAATGCTTCTTAACCTGTAATAAACTTATAATTGAAACATGCCAAGCACATTTTAAAGCTTTGCAGTACATGAAGGTCATTTTAAGATGTCACATGTTGTTTGTCTTCATATTGTCGGCTCTGTCAATCATTGTGGAATGGGAACCTTGCATATGACCTTAGGTTAATGTTTTTCTATGTGCATAAAGAGATGTATAGATGGTGTATGAGAACACATCAGCACTTATTCGTAATTGCATCATTGAGTATTCAGACTATTCAGCCAATTCTGTGGCAAGACATTGCATTAAAGCAATCCAACTCACTTCTACAGTCCCCTCCACTCCAGCCGTGGCGACACTCCGTGCAATACTTTCCATTGACGAAGAAGTCGTCATTGGCTTTCCACGTTCCATTGTTGCAGGCTTTGCAGTTCTCAAACAGACTGCAGCCTGGCAAGGACGAAAGCAGAAAGGAGTGTTTCATGTTCGCAGATTGTTACAGATAAGGGAATATCTACAAGCGACAGCGAGATTGTACCTGGGTGGATGATGCAGGGGTCACACTCGTCCAGAACATTGCGGCAGCAGGGAACAGTGTAGCCGACCCTGGACCCTTTCGAGGGACAGCGACACTGGATGAGGTGGTACTCGCAACATGGACGACACATGGCGCTCCACTCGGAGCTCGGGCAGTTGTCCCCTTTCAGAGGTGTGGAACCGAAACAAAAGGACAAGTGGCATCAAATTGAATTTGCAAACAACTGAAACCTCAGACTTCTGATAGGCTACTTGTGTTTTGTGGCCTCCGTCTTTTTTCTGGATTGGACCCATATTGTGTATTTTAATTAGCTCCCAGGTCAATTCAACTCAATTCATTGTGGCTTTAATGGCCAGCAGACATATGAAAGAACAACGTTGCTAAAGCACCAACATAAAAAAGTACACAATAGTATTAATAGGAATATTAACACAACATTAACTTAACATTATTATTGTTATATAATAATACACATAATTATATTCTTTCAGTGTTTAAAAATCACAGAAACACTTTTTTCATCCTTTTTTCACATCCTAAAACAGGTTATTGGAATTTCTATTTGAGTGAGCACAATGAAATGTGTGTTTGGAGTTTGGCAGTCTGAAGTATTTTTGTTGGTACATGAGCTTTAGGTTTTCAGAATTGTGTACATACTGCAATTGTTTTGTGTGCTCAATGGAGAAACACTGTGGTACAGCACTTTTCTGGAAGTGTCACCACAGACTCCCAGTTTGTTGTGCTGGAAGTTTATAAGTGTGTGATGCTTTCATGGATGGGTCACAGCCTCGGTCACCATTGTGTTGCCTCATTCGGTGATGGATGATGACTTGACAGACATTTGTACGGTTGAAGTGACTCGAGATTGACCCTTCAGGGCTTAGTTTTAGGTATTTTCTTTTCTTAAGTTTCATATTACTTTTCTTATTCGTGTGAGACTTTTAATTTTTTTAATAGGAAAATAATTTCCTGCTTGGAAATTAATTGTATTCATAATTGTAATCAGTTATGTTTAGATTATTTGATTGTTAAAATCTAAAGTGGGGGAGACCTATGAGAAGCGTTTTAGGATCTTTGACTCCCTTTCATGTTCTATTATTATTTAAAATATTTCATTAAATGTTTCTTGTAACGTGCTATTAAATAAAATAAAAGAAAGAAAGACAGAAAAAAAAGTGTAACTCCTCTGCTCTGCTTTCACATTTCATCTTATATAGACATTAAGGTACAAATATGTCCATTCAGCACATATTCCTGTTACCCGAGGATGCAGATCACACCTTCTTGCACAACATTTCACGATGACCGGACAAACTGCTGAGATGTGAAATCCATCTTGGCAGCTGATTTAGTGGCAGACGACGCAACCAAACTCAAGCTGAACTGTGTTTGTGAACCAACTCTCAGATCTTAAGCTGCTCTGTGACCTTTCAACCCACAATGATGCGCCGTGTTGAGCAGCTCGGGATGCAGAGACTGTTTGAAATATGTCCCAAAACCCCACTGAAGATGCCGGCTTTTTTTCTTCCCAAAGCCTAATTTGAATAAACGTTCAATGGAGCAGAGGAATAGAGGACTCTGGATGAAGCAGGGAGCTACAGCCAACTGTCATCATCACAGGTTTAATTCTACCCCTCAATAGTTATGGATTTCTGTGCCAAGTGAAATGCAAAAGCTTCCCAGGTATTGAACCCTCACTAATATGCCCGATATCTACTTTCATTGGCAAGAGAAAGAGCTGCGTACGAGCTGTACCAGCATTACTTATGTGCTGTTCTTATTTCAGTGAGGCACATAGAGTCCACATGAGCTGAGACAAGTCGTGGCAGCAGAAGTGACTCATCGACATGAAATAACTCCACAGTTAGTCAGCAGTTAAGCCAACAGGCTCTTTGAAGTTGGCAACATGTTCACAAAGACAAGGCCATGTAATAAAAAAGATAGTACGGTAAGAACAAAATTAGATTTAAGAACTGCTAGAAAAAGCCTTTTACTTACCATGTGGCCAAGCTTCTACACAAAGACAGAGATTTAGGAGGAGGTAGTAGAGCTTGGGGTCCAGAAGAGTTGACATGGGCGCTTTCCTTGCGGGGAAAGTGAGCATGTTGGCTGCCAAGCTCTCAGCAATAAACCTCCAAAGATGTCCCTAGCTGTGAGAGAGGAAGAGAGATCTTCCTGTCTCCTCAAAATGTGATGTAGCTATGTATGATGAACTCTCCCCATTCCTTCCGTGACGCTGTCACTTGTATTCGCTTTTGAAAGTGTTCAGCGCAAATCAGTGCCAGGTCTTCCAACTAGTTCCCCCGGTCTCTGCTCTCGTTGTGAGACGCGAATGAATGCCGCGTGCTGAATAGTAACAGGGGGAAAATACTTGTTGGCAAAGGAGACGGAAAGGGCATTTCAGGGGAATAAAGACATGCTAATGAGGAAAACAGTGAAGAGTGATGAAGGGAAAAAAAAAATCCATCTGTCGGCTTGCTGAGAGGTTTCAAGGAAAGAACAGAAGGGAATCTCACTTATAGCTGCAAGTTAGAATTTGTTTTCCCAAAAATAAGTCTTGAAAAAACACCTCTGCAGGTGCACCGAGCCAAATGTGTTTGCTGATGCTCCATCATACACCAGCTGTCATGCCGGACATGACAATTTCCCAACTGCTTGGAAGACAGATAACAGATGTCCCCTCCGTGTGATGTTTATGATGTCACGCTATATAGATGTGCCAGGAGCAATGAGGCTGACAGGATCGTCACAGCCCATTTCATGGCCAAGGTTGCTTTTCCATTATGCCTTTACAGAGGAGTTTCCATGTTACCATAGCTGCCCTTCACCTTCTGCATTACATCAGGTTGTAAGCAAACAGATTGAGGCTGATATTATTACATGACTTGTGTTTGTTTCTCTTTAAAAGCTGTTGTCTTTTGCGTTTTGTGAAATCTGATGCCATACTTATTTGATATATATTTTTCTGATATTACCAAAGATGAGTGTAGATTTCTAAATGTACATTTGAAAGAACTGATTTTCTTGCTAATTACTTGAAATTGCTCCGTTCTTCTTTGGTTCATTGTTGGTATACGCAAATGTTAATAAGGATCTATATCATGTATATCTTACATACCTCATACATCATCAATGTCCGGTGATAAGCCTGAATCAAAAAATCTGGTGATGTTGAATTTTTTCAATAAATTAAAACCATGAAGGAGTGACTGTTCCTTTATGAGTTGACATATGTCTTCTACTGTATTGCTCCTTAATAAACCATAACTAATGGATTATCTATTTTTATTAGCTCGGGAAAAGTTGATGCTTTGGAAATACATGTTTTTACAGGAAATAGATGTCGTTTCTTGTTAATAAGCTCCAGGCCTTGAGCAATAATCAAAGGCTTCTCTTTTACTGCTCCATTTATAGATGTTGACCACTGGAGGGCAGAACATCTCCATAATAAGTTAATGGTGACCTAGTATAACCATATATCGATAAAGAGATTCAGAGCATTAGTACCTCATTTTCCATGTAAAGATGTTTGGTAATGTCCTCCTGAGCAGAGAATAGAGTGCTGCAGGGATGATGTGTTCTTGTAGGCCAATCGGAAAATGAGCATCGGACTGGTTCCCTCCACAAACGCCAATTGGATTTTGGATTATTGCAGAAAATAAACTCTGTAGCAGACAAACGTTACATCTTTTGTGCAGCAAGATCATCTTCAAAAATGAACATCACTTTTATGATTTTTGAAGCGTAAATGCAATCGTCAGAAGTTGTTAGCAACCACCTTTTTTAAGATACGTAAAATCTTAAAAATTGCCAAGTGGGATATCTGCTGACGTATTTCAGATGTTAAAAATCTCTTAAAAGCTTGTGTTAACGACATACCTTATTTCAGACATCTAACCAAAAGAAAACAGACATCAAGACGAGGGAACCGGATTTTCAGCTTTTATGACTTGCAGGACTCTATGAAGTCATGGTTCCTCTGTCTGTGCTGCTAACGTGCCGGTTGCAACTGCTATCGCAGTCCTGACCGACGGTTTTATCACGGAAGCGTAACACCCATCTGTCCAGCTCGACTTTGAGCAAACATGCAGGAGGAATATGAGAAAATGACAGATGTGGCAAAGAAAATGAAAGCTGTAATTAGTGCCGCGCAGGTGCTTGAACAAAGTCAAGACTCAAAGTCGATATTAGCTCATTCAATTGGAATTAATTTAGAATTAATTATCCGGTCATGCTTTCATTTTGACATTCTATAATATACATCATATTTTTGCTAAAATAAATACAAATACACAGTCCCACACGTTCAAGTCCACAAGTCAACATGTACTATTATCTACCCTGAACATACACTGCAGTGTGGCTGACAAACTATCATCACATTGGCGAGTGCATTTTCAGGCAAAGAATTGTGGATACCCAACTTCTGCTGATAATAGTTTATTGCTTAAGGGAAATGTGTCCGGTTCATAGACCTCCAACTGCTCCTTTAACAAACTAGTGAACAATGTGGAGCATTTAGCAGCTACAGAGACAGCCATGTTCCTCAGGAGAGGGTGGAGACCAAAACAGAGCTTAAAGGAGGGTGAATACTGGACTTGTGTTTCATCTGGTGGCCAGAAACACGACTCCAAATGAATGCTAATGTTGCTCCATATAAGTGATTGCTAACGCTATAGCGTGATATTTTAACAGGGTGGTGTTTACAGCTGGTTTTGCTTCCCTCAAGTGGCCCAAAAAATGAATGAAAGCCGGTTTAATAACGTGGCTGACGACATAGAATTACATGAAAAAATATACTTAACAGAGTACTTAAATATCTGCGACCCTCCTAGCATTTGCATTGGGAATGTGTTTCTACACATAGCAAGAAGATACTGTCGTGAAGAATCTGAACTGGAAATGTGACAGTGGTAATTAACTCTGCCATCAACAAAGTGACAACCACATTTTGACCACCACTTTGAGCTGACACGCATAAAGAGACATGACAAGACTACTTATGATACTTGCTGCCTTTGAACTGTCAATCATGATTGAAGATTCCGCCTTGTCATGTCACGTTAAAACCTGACCCAACCAGACATGAGAGAGAGAGATGAGTGAGGACTTTCACTGGAGCCACAAGGCCACATTCACTGTTGAAATGAGCTTTTGACATCAGAGACCAGCGTTTCCTTTTTTTTTTTTTTTTGGTACATTTAATTGCCCATGGTGCTCTGTCAGCTATTTTTAGCCATCCCGTTGCTCGTTGAGAAATATTCCATTTGGAGCCCAGAGACTTCGTGCCCCAACATCCACTAACCTTCCTCGCCTCCATCTAGTGGTGACAATAACCAAGCAACCCACACTGACACATAGAGGGGACGTCTCATCTTAAATGAGGCCCGCAGAAGTAGCTCGAAATACGAGGATAGATAAGATATTAAGCTCTGCAGCTGTCACATGGATTTATCTGTGAGTGTCTTTGCCAGCAGACATGGGCTAGAATTACGTACAGTAGCTGAACATTAAAAAACAATTAGAAAAAGGAAAGCACGACTGCTTTAAGCAATTTAACAAAAATGTGGATTGCAAATCTACATTAGGGTTTTTTTTACTAAACGGTCAATCATCTGATGTAAATGATGTTGCAATGTGGCCACTGTTGCATGTCACCGAATCTACCCTTTGTCCTAAACGAGCCATTAAAAAGCTATTCCAAAGATCTGAAGCACACGGTCGACTTTGTGGAGCTTTCAGCTGCATTCCTCATACATTTCCAGTACGATTGTTTTTGTCATGGCGAGACGTGATCGTACATGCTCAGTTTGCAATAACAGAGATTATAGAGAGATTCAGGACATTTTTAATAAGATGTCCAAAAATAAAGACGTTTTCATTTCTATCAATCATTTTTTAGTTAATTACATTTCATGAGCACATCATTCAATTTGACATATTTTGGCATATTTGATCATGCTGCTTTAAGACAGTAATATCTGGTCTATATATTAATTTGTTTTGATTCTTTCATTCATCCGTTAAATGAACACATCTCAGAATCACACTAGTAAAACTCATCTTTGATTACAATACAAAAATATGTATGTAAACTATATATATATATATATATATATATATATATATATTATTTGACAAGAGTGCCATCACTCTTTTAAATACATCTATATTGAGTCTTTTTATTGTTTAACCCTGAAACCACAATGTCCCTTATGACAAACAAAACTTAACAGTTGAATTGTAGAGTACACCACCTTTAATGTTTTCTTGAAAGTAAGCTCCCTTGTTCAAAAAGACATTTTAGAAAGCTAGTTTTGCAGACAGACGACGGTAGAGATGTCACCTGGAATCTCTGAGCACAAGAGAAGAGTGAAAGACGTGTGCAAACAAGGACTCGTCGGTCGTGGTGCAAACTCATTGCTGTGACACGTAAAGATACGAACATGTAAATGTACAGACGACACAAGAGACCCATGGGAAGATATGCGAATGTGTTTTCATACACCATCGTCTGGGTTTCCAATTCAAAAAGGACACCAGCTCAGGAGCACCATGACGTGCTGTAGCAAATCATTTACAAGTTTATGTCTGTTGAGAATGCAGGAGGAGTGTTTACTCTGGAGATAAAGGGCCTATTGTACGTCAGTCCCACTGGCACAAGGTTCTCATTACCTAGGTTAGGGTTTCTTACTGGAGGATGTTACGGATCCTTACGTCATTCCTTTGTTCACATATTCTATGGTAGCCAGAGGCTACACGTCTATGTTTCACAAGCCCTGCGAATACAATTTATAGATTCATAATCAAACTTGATCGGAAAAAAGTGACTTTTTTCGCTATTCAACTCTAATACCCCCAATATGAGTAAACATACCCTCCCTGTGAATGAAAACATGATTTTTTTCCCAACACTTTGGACCATATAAGACACATTATCACATTTCTTAGTCAAAACAATTGTAAAAAGGCCCCAAATGCATGTGAATAGCATTAAATAAAATATATATATATACAAATTCCTTCAGGCCTCAAATAAATCTGTATAAAACCACACAACGTTTGAAACCAACACAATGATTGAGTCCATGTTGAGTCCAACGCTGATCAATTATGTTCTAAATGTTGCTTTATTTCACATTCTCACGGCTACAAGTTGAAGGTTTTTCCGTTACACTCCTATGTCGTCTTTCTCCTCCGGCAGCAGTTTCTCCTTGGCGGAGTCCTGAGGGTCTCTGTGGGGAGCCTTCTTCATCTCTAGACTTTTGACCCAGGTGTAGGCCGACGAGCCACAGAGCACCATCATGTTGCTGGTCCACCACAGCAGGCTTTTACTGGAGGAGTTGTACACCACCGCAATGACGGTCTGCGCACAGGCCTTTGCCGTCCCCGAGACGTTGTGCGTGAGCGGACTGGTGAACTTGATCTGCAGGCCCGTGACGTAGCCGATGGCGAAACCGAACACCCCCCCGAGCGTCATCATGCCCCAAAATCCGAGGCTGCCGAGGCGGCTGAAGCCGGCGAGACTGCCCAAATCTCCAGACACAGCGATGAGCGGGAGGAAGAGGACGCAGGCATTAATGTTGTTGTAATAGGACAGTTTCCAGATGTTTCCTTCCACTGCAGGCATCACCTTCTTGGTGTAGATGGCGTTCATAGAGACACAAGCGCTGGCTATCACGCCAAAAAAGACGCCGGTCCAGGAGAGGGCACCCGTCGTGGCTTCCTGGTCCACACCGAGCCAGAATCCACCTGAGAAGCATGGAAACATGCAGGACTGTGAGATCACATTTCACAATGACGCATGTTTAACAATGTAAGCTGAATTTCAGCACTGAAACTTTTCAATGTCTGTCTGACTAGTATTGTCAAAGTGATGCAAGTGAATAAATGTAATATTTCTCTGATATATTATTGCTTAATTTCAATATTATGCTATTAAAGATTGAAGGTGGCAATTAAATAAATACATCAGGCACTCATAGTCCCATGTCAAGACTGACTAGTCCCAAGTCCTAAACAAGTCATAATGCACCCTTCACTGCATGTAATGTGCCTACTGTGTCAGCATACTGCACATTTAGTTCTCGAGCGTGTACGAAGTTATCTTTGGTCTTTATCCATTTCATATGATTCCAACCGGCGCTCAGTAAAGTCATGTTGGTTCTGCACGATCAGGTGGATCGTGGTCAAGTGGGAATTAATATTTAATTGAGTCAGGAAATGAAGGGACATTAATTAATTTGTGGCACACTTTTTAAGTTGTGGGGCTTGGTGGAACGTATCAAGTATGTTTAAGTCAAAGGGGTCAAGTCCAAGTGAAGTCACGAGTCATTGGGGTTAGTTTTTATTTTGCCAAGTTCAGTCCTGACTCAAGTCCCAAGTCATGTGACTCGAGTCCACACCCGTTTTGAAATGAGGCGTTTAATGATCATACAATGTCAACATGATTTTGTGCATGAGGATGAAATACATTATTTCTGACAGTATCTACTTGGTGCAGATTATATGTTCAGCCATTAACCTATCTCAACATACTTCAAGAATACTTCCAGATAAATAAGAGAAAAATGCTGTGTTACAATCCACATGCAGAAAGAAAGAAAGTTAACATACCTAGTATGATCCCACAGCACACTATGGCTTGTAATGAAGTGGTTTGCTTCAGGACAACGTAAGACAGCAGCACGTTGAAAACTGTGCTGAGCGACCGACCGACCGTGTAGAAAGCCACTCCGAGGTGTTTCAGGCACAGGTTGTTGAAGATGATCATGGAGATGAACACGACGGACAGCGGCAGGACCTCCCGGGACGTCTTCAGGTCGAATCTGACCGAGGGGAAGTCGATGAGACCCGGCCAAAATCTGGACAGCAGCTGCATGAGCCAGCATAGTCCGACCGTCACCACGCACTGGTAGAAAGTGACAAACAGCGGCGCGTCCAGGTCCCGGTTGTCCAGCAGGTAATTATTGAGGAACACCATTGTTATTGAGACAAACCAGTACAGTGCAACCACAGATCCTATTTTGACAGCCCGCAGAATGAAAGTCTCTCCATTGTGTCCGTCCTGGTCCATTGTCTCCGATCCGGCTAGAGCCATCCTTAAGATACTGGACCGCTTCGGCTGCGTCCTGTTCATGATAACGGACAAAGAAGAACAACCTGGGTCATAAAAAAAAAAAAAAAAAAAAAAGCTGCAGCATTTACACGAGCTACTATGTAGCTACAGGCCAACTACTCGATAGAAAACATGACGAGCGTCTTCCGCCAACAGCAAGATAACGTCCGGTCTGTTTTTTCAAAATAAAAGCACATCGCTAGAAATCTAAAACCAATGTTTTCACAAACCGGCAATATTACAAACGTTATTCCACAGTTGAAATGCCACTCAGCAATATTTTAAAATGACGAGGTCGACTGCACAGTTTTTTCATCAATTATACATTGAAACTCCAGCTTTCACATGCTTCAACACTAACGTGTAGACACAAATTACATTTAATATCAACCATACTTGTGCATTATGAGACCCTGTATTTCTCGCTAGCTGGGGCAGTTTAGCAGTAGAAAAGCTAATTATGTTAACGAGGATGCAGGCAAAATTCATATCTAGTAGATGTTGCTCTCTTAGTTTCAACAGGAAACATATTTTAAAACAATGTCATCATTCTGACAGCAATCATTATCGATCATTTATTTCATTATGTGGGTGTTGTTGACGTCAAATACAACAAACATCATTTGTTTAAATTCCTGACTTTTATCTTGAAGGTGGACGCTCACGCCGGCGTTTCCTTGAGCGTGACTACTTCCTTGTTTGAGCCAACTTTTTATTTATTTAAAGAAATACTGGCCTTGAATAAATATGTTCAAATATTAGATTGTCAATTTATTATTCCCGATTCTATAAAAAAAATTCCCCCATTTCCCCGTTTTTCATCTAGTATCGATCTAATCCATTTTTCGTTTTTTTAATATGCCAAATTACTATTTGCATTAGCCTGCATTATATTTCGTGATTTGTAGTTATGGTGCATTATTAAAAACATGTTCATACCTTAAGTCGTCAGAGACTGCTCTATATTTGATAAGTCCTGCACAGAGAAACGTCTATCGTGTCTTGTTTATTTATGTGTGTACTACACCTCCCATTAAGCACCAGCCCAAATGACTGTTGCATGATCCATCATTTCCTAGTATACACAATTTGCCGTGTCAGAGGGCAGTGCATGCGACGAACAATGGAAGGATATTATCATATAATACAATCAATAATGCGATATAATGCAAGAGCATGTCTAGCCTGCTTATATTATGATTTCAGATGCACCTGTCAGGAGGAAGTAGGCCTACCTGAGGATCTCAGACTGCACTAACTAAGACGAGAACACGCGCTCCAGGCCAATTTCTTTGCTCTAAACTTGAGCGTAACGATCCAGAATCTCATGTATAAAACTGACGGGCAGCCAAGGGAAAGCAAAGAAAACACGTCTTACCTATAGTGTCTCACACCGAGCAATACGCTTCAACCGGATAGCCTCGCCTATTGAACCAGAAGAGGAGGGAACAAAAAGGGTGACAACACGTTAACAAGTTAGTTTGGTTATGCCAATTTTTCAGGTTGAGTAGTTCACCTATGACACACTCAAGGAGGCTTTTCAGAATCGAAACAGGTTTTTTTATGCATAGAAAATTGCGAGGCAGGTGCAGTTTAATGGAAAACACTATTTTCATATTTTCATAAGTGTTGCGTGTGGCGACGTGATGGCGCGCTATTGTAATCAGCCTGTGACGGGAAACATTGTCGCTGCCAGATATTTATCCAATCCACCACATCTCCCACTTTATTGCATACAAGAGTTCAAACAGACACACATTACAATACATACATAGGCCCATTGATAACAGCAAATACTTTGAATTAGGAAGTGCAATAATAAAAATAAATGATATAAATAAAGGGTGCATTATTACATGTTAAAAGTGTATAGGAGGATTAGTACCACTTCTTCAAAAACGGAGTACTTCTTTTGAAAATAATATTCTGCCACTATTGAATTCATTTACAAGCTATTCTACTTCTTAGTATAGTATTTGTGGTCATATCCTCATTCTCAAATATGGCTGAATATGATATATTATACTTTAAGAACTAATATTGTTAGGACTCAACTTGAAGATGAGCATTTATTAACCAGGGATTCGCATTATAGACACTATACTGACTATTTCTGCAATAATTTAGCACATTGACCTACACAGTGCAGGACAGTATACGTCTATGTGTGAACATTGTTCAGGGTGGTACCATCTCTGCCATCGCATATTGAGCCAGGAAAAAAGAAAACATTATTTTACTTTGTTTGGATCAGTTATTTGGGGAAATAAACTGTATCTGCTCACACAGGCCTATTCTAACATACAGTATGGACACAGACTTTGTGTTTGGATGTCTTTTCTTCCAGTTGTGAGGCGCTGAATTTAAAATATGTCTTTGTGTTTCCATGGATAAATTCATGGTGTAGTAGAATAATCCAAATTCCTGTAATAGCGACGAAGTTTATGAACTTATACGTGTCACAGGGTTTCATTTTTTAAGGGCCGAAGAAGTTTGGAGTTGAGAATATCATATGCATTGTTTAAAGTTTTAATTAATCCAATACAAAACTTGCATGAAATGTTCACCTAGATAAACCTCAACAACAAAACCGTTTTTCTTGTTGTTTTCACTGTGAATTTACAATTTTTCTTTTCAATGTCCTTATGGTTCACTAATATATTACTACTGTACTAAAGCCTGAAGACAGCAGGTGGCAGCAGATAATCAATGTTGATTATATGGCCAGCTGCAGGACTATAAACACCCAACTCCTGCAAAGATATATTGTTGTTGCATAGTGACGAGGAGCATAATTCTGTTTTTTTAGTAGTGAACTAAATGATACAGAGTGGGAAATACAGTTTTCTAAAAGCAAATTAACACCTCAAAAACACCACTACCACAACAACAGTTACCTGTATGACATAAGGTTTTTTTATTTTAATAAATTCAAACACCAATCTTTTCTCATTTAGACTATTGGATTGCCCTTTTCACTCGCCTCAGATAAGCAATCCTTGATCACCTACAACACAGTCAAAATGCTATCAGTTAAACCTAATACCAAGTCATTAATACCATTCAGTGGATCTGTTCAATGACCACTGTTGTGTGCTTTTGTATTGTCGTTTATTATTACAATGAAGACGGACATGAAATGTGGTGAGGGAGGTGTGTGATATGCAATAAAAGAACAAGGAAGTTGTGATTAATGGCATCTCAGGCCAGTAACCTTCGAGGACACCAAACGTATGACATTTCCTCGGTCCTTACGCTCCAGAACCAACTCCACCCATCTGCTGACTGCCTTAAAGCACTGCCGCAAAAACTATTGTTTTTAGGTTTTAGTTGACTTTCTTGCCCTGATTATCTGTGTAAATGCTTTGTGTTTCTGTTTTTATGAACATATTTCATTGCACAAAAACTAGTTTAAAAAACAAAATAGTGAAATAGGTTTAACCTCAATTTCCTGTTTAGACCTTGTATAAAACAATGTCTTCCGGCCATCATCGTTCAGTTGCTTGCTCAGTTGCTGGGCAATTGCTGTAAGTGAATGTTGTCCATTGCAGTTATATTTTCTGCTACAGTACACAGCATGTCACTTTGTTGTAGGCCGCCGAGTTGGTAAGCAATGCCCATGGACTCGTATAGTATATGCTCTCAGCAAGGATGTAAAACTCCATCATCCTCCAAGAACACAGAGGCAGTATTTGTGCAGTCTGACTCAGCCTCGACTGCACATCCATCAAGGGGTGTCTGACCCCTCATTGTGCTCATTTTTGCTCAGGCTTTAGAAGGGGATGCCCTGCTGGAGCCAAGTTTGCTACTCAGAAGGAGGTCTGACCCCCTGCCCCCCCGTGGGCTGGAGAGATTTTCTGCACTTTATTAGCAAGCACAAAGAAAATGGAGGGAAGACGCCACTGGTGGTCACAGAGGCTCTGCAGCATCTACTGCACACCATCTTTGTGAAATGTCTAGAAAACAAGCAGTTAATATAGGAAATATAGATTAATATAATTGTTACATGAAACATAGGTTTCAAAGATGCTATGTTATAGCCCCCAGACACCAGAGGCTTGAGCCCAATTCTGGATCTCAAAAATTACAATGAGAATTTAAAAAATATAGCTAAAATTGTTTTCTTTGTAGCCCTGTGTCTATTTTATGCTTAAAGGGGACATGCCATGCTCATTTTCAGGTTCATACTTGTATTTTAGATTTCTGTTAGAACATGTTTACATGCCTTAATGTTTGAAAAACACATTCATTTGCTCATACTGTCTGTCCGAATACACCTGTTTTCACCCTCTGTCTGAAACGCTTCGTTTTAGTACCTGTCCCTTTAACCCCCCCCCCCCCCCCCCCCCCTTTCTAATGAGCCATAGGAAGAGGAGCCAAATCTGAAGGACTTGTTGAGTCCCATGTTTTCTGATCCCGGCAGCCCACATAAAACTGACCTAGTTGTCTTACCATCACAGTTTGTGGGTTGGTAGTCACGCCAGATACCTAAAGTTATGTGCAAAAGCACTGAAACATTGTTCATGAGATGTCCCCTTTAACTTTTATTGTCCAGGCTTTCTACATCAGGGACATTAGAATATACTTATAAAGATCACTGGATACACATCTATCAAAAGACAGAACTGCCTTCACACACTTATACACTTAAGCCTTGTGACTTGGTTTTACATGGTATGGATTCATACATTGAAATGTTGTTGAATGCAACAAGGTTTTTGTAACAGTAGCACTTCCAATTAACTTTTGTCCCTCAGTATCCCATCCATATATTTCACATATTCTGCTGATGGTACCTTTAACTAAAGTAAGTGATCTATGCCTGCAGTAGTCTTTAATAAACCGAGCATTTCTTGTGAAAACAATAATCTTCAATCTCTGTCCTATTATGACAAAGAGATATTAAATGAAAGTCGCATATTGCATTTCTTAAGGTACCATGTATCAGTCAGCTAACTCAATCACCTGCTGGATGATGCAGTTACGCATAAGCAAGATAAATGCCACCACAGAGCACTGTATATACCAACTCTATGTCAGCATCAAGGGTGTAATTTACAGGCATTTTTCTCAAACCTTCTATTCATGTGAATGTCTCATTCAATAAACATCTGCGGTGATGATCACTTGATAATCCAAAAGACAAATACCCCCAAATACTCCTCGAAAGCATTTTGCTCTAGTCGCAGAGCACAAAGCATGGTTAATGTCAAGTCAAATCACGTCAGTTTTATTTGAATAGCCTAATATCACAAATCTGCGTCAAGGGGCTCTCCAATCTGTACAGCGTATGACACCAACCATCCATTTTAACAACTGGAAATGCTGCCACCCTTTTCTCCTTCTACAGACCAATGACTGCCATCTGTACCATCTCAGTCTCACCTAAAAAGGGAACATACCACCTGTTTAGGATATAGGATACAGGGGTAAGTTAAAACGGTGTAAACCAGGCGGCAACCTCTAATTCTGAAAATTGAAGCCAATGCGGAGCCTTGCATTCTTTCCAATAGCTAGCAGGGGGCGACTCCTCCGGTTGCATACATAAGTCCCATTGTATGGAAGTCTTCTCTCTTGATTTATTACCTCAGTAAACATTGTAAACATGAGTTCATGGTCTCAATCTCTAGTTTCAAGTCTTCTTCAATACAGCATGATGTTCATTTAGTAAATTATGGTCCATATAGAGTCAAACAGACCATAAAGCAGGGTATACTCTTTTGAGTGTGGCTACCTGGTGATTGACAGGTCACTAGCAGATCTGTATACAGTGGGCACATTCTAAGTCTCTTATCTGTCATTTCCTTGATCCTCGCTTGAACAGAAAGTTGTTCTGCTCCGCCATCTTGACGGCCGTCCCAAAGCTCTTATTTCTGCTCTGAGGAGCGAGGATCGATGAGCCTTCCCGAAAGCCTTTTAAGGAGTCTTTTAGTTTATCAGATATTTGATTGGACGTTGCAGCCGATCGGACTGATCTGATATAATCTTAACATTACTGATATTTCATACCAGAGTGAAGACCGATCACAGATTAAACTCAAGTGTATCACTCTCAAGTTTTATATGTTTTCTGATTCACCAACTGGTTGAAATACATATTCATTGTAGGTCTGAACAACAAAAGGACCACAAACAACTTTCTTCGTTTATTAGAAAGATTTGTCTTTTTATGATCTGTTATTTGCCCCAATAGCTTTTATTATGGATACAATTAAAGTCAGAGAGAACAGGAGAGTCTGTTTCTGTCAGCAAGAAACACGCTCGACATCATTTAGCATCATTTCCATTCAGTCACGTCAGGCTGATAATTCCTGAGTGTCGGTTTTGATATGAGTTACATCTTTTCAATTTTCCCCGAGACATTTAGCCTAATATATACTTTCCAGGTTCAAAAGAAACCATCATTATAATATGGGTCATTTAATAATGACTTCACCGTCAGAATATCTATAAATACAGATGAAAACAAGGTATCAATAAGACAGACGCAATCTGACAGAAATCAATCCAGCACTTATAATCAGGACACAGAACACAATATAAATACAGAGTGCAGTTTGTTAAACAGGTAACCGAACAGAAACACTGCTGGAAATGATCTTTACTTTTTACCTTTATCATTATTAGTGCAGTTCCCATGTGTAGTTCCCAGCTGTGATCGGCGGCCTCCGTCATCGGAAACGGACGTTGCTTCACGCGACGCTTCAGAGGAAAGGACGTCTCTCATTTTGGTAAAAACATATTTCCTCATTTCATCTCTCCTCGCACGGTTTCCTTAAGTCTCTCCATGCATCCCTGGTGGGAGAGACTAAGACGCAAAGGAAAAGACGCAAGTAAGGGAAACGTGGATGCAATTAAAAGACTAGGGTCACTTCCATTCACTCTTTGCAAAAAAACAAGATGGCGATGGCCAAAATGCAGAACTCGAGGCTTCAAAAACACAGTCCACAAACCAATGGAGGACGTCGAAACGACTACGTCCACTTCTTATATACAGTCCAAGGTGTAAATGTGCCGTAGAACAACCATGAAGATCCTTCTTGTTTTGACAGACAAGCACACATGACACTAACTTAGATAGAATATCCTCTGCTGCGGAATAACTTTACCCTCCTAAGAGAGCCCAGTTTACAATGAAGCACACCTGTTCCCACTATCACCAAATTAGATAACATGCATCACCATCAACCAGTAATGTTGACCTTTTAACAGATCACCACTCTGTAGAACAGCAGAAAACTACAACAGCCTTGTATTGGCTGATACATTATTAATCGGTACAGGGCCCAGTAAAGTTAAAGAAGCAGGCTTTTCCCCCAGACCAAAGACAACAGAGCTCCTTTTCACTGAAACCACTGGGTTTTATTATTAATGACACCACTATCATTAAATGAGGCCGTTGTGACTACAGTTGCAGTAACGCTGCATGGCTAACCCGATGCCAGTGTTGTGCTGGTCTATAGGTAATTGCTGTTCTCAATGAATCATCCAGCAAGTGGGGTGAATGGATATTAGGCCGTGAGGGTGAGCTGTGCGGTACAGTCCACAGGGCAGCTTAATTTCAAACACATATAATCCTCCCTTGTGGACCAAAGTTGGTTTCCCAGCCATACCGCTTTCACTACTTTGATCTCCCTGTGGTTGTAACAAGCTCTTCTTTCCCGCTGTCTAGGGAAAAGAGAGCAGGAGGTCCTCCTTATGAATGCTTTTGGCGTGTTAAAGTAGGCTTGAAGGGGCAAAAAAATGGTTGATGGATGAAACATATAAAAACGTAACATTTAGTTTCACACTGCTCCATTATGTGTGTTTATTGAATCCAGGTTTAGAATTAAAAAAAATTGCTATGACAGCGGCAGTGCATGTACAGTCCAGTGGCTCCCACGAATTTGGCTCCATTTTTGTCTTAATGTCTTGTCTTTTTCGTCTCTTATCAGAGCACCTATGGCAAATGACAGAAATCCCTCATCAACACTGGTTAAGGAAGAGTGGGGATTAGCTCGTGGGGACGTGGACCATGAGACGAATTGTTTTGTTGCTGCTGTTTGCTTTCCTGCGGATGAAAGTTAAGAAATGCACGACTGTTTTGCTTAGTTGTTCGTCATGTTCTTCTTGTGTAGCAAATGGTCTACAATTGCATTGGGTAATGAAACCCTTGTTGCATAGTGACAAGAGATTATCCTCGAAGCCTTGAATGGCTGCAGTTAGTACCCTGCAGTTTAAAAGTTGTGCCGTGGATTTCATTAACAATAGGCCCTTTTCACAGCAGGCTTTTTGACAAGTCATTGCAGTGTAAACACAGGTGTGTAACTACTACCATTAATTATGCCCCTTTTCCATTTAGGTGTGCAAGAGCGCTGGTGTGTGCATGTTTGCTCACTGGAATATCTGCGACACACTAAATTGAAATCAAACTTTAAAAGAGAGTCCAGTAAAAAGTGTTAAAGATGATTTTTTTCTCTGGTTCACTTATACGTCATGTTATGAAAGACAAAACACCCATAAACTTTGTGACTGATATTGTACCCAAAAGTACACAATCGAGTAACCCGAACCATTCCTTGAGTCTTTCTCTTGAAATGATCAAGCTTTAGACCGTTTTAACAGAATCCCATTGATACACAACAGCTTGGGTCCATGTTTACTTCCCATCAGCTGATGTCATTCACATACACTGTGACAAAAGAACCTATAAATAACCTGCATACGAAATTCCATGTTTAAATGCTATTTGGTAGGCTAAAACAGTATGTGAGATTTTTTAGTATGTCTGAAATCTTAGTATGAATCCAATAGTACATGAATTGCAAACTATTCCCACGTGAAATATAACATTATGCAAACATTGGACACCATGCCCGCATAAATATCCCACAATACTGTGCCGACAATGTTCATAACAGACAGTGGCGGACAGCGCTGTAACGTCAATAACGGTAAGTTTAAGTATAGTTCAGACTGACATGAGGCAGCATGGGACACATTTAGAAAATGATCAATTGGAACAATTTGTTCAAGATAATTGAATGGGATAAAAGAATGGAAACTTTGGTTAATTAAAGCTATTCATTTGTGTTCCTATGCCACTGACTAAATATCAAAGTTGGATTTGATATTTAGTCAGTGTCATTTTCTCACAATATATCAAAATATTCATTATGAATTATCTAAGTTACAATCTTCTAATGCATGTTTGAGTTGTTTAAGTGCTTATGGTGCTGGAGTTGGCCGGGATCTCTTCACTGTGATTTTGTCTTTTCAGTCTAAAGCCCCTCCCTGTGGGGAGACCTGAAGTCAAAGGCATTTAATTGAGGGGACACTTCTTTGGCCATCATACACATAAAACATCACATCCTTGTAAGACTTTTAGAGCCAAGAAAGGAGGACATCCTCCTAAAGCACTAAGGCCATAAAACATGAATGAGCTGTCCTTTCAGAATTAAATAGCACCACGGAGCTATTAAGAATCCCTCCAACTATTCAGCTGGTCGTCGTCCTCTCAGCTCTGCAACATGAACTACAGCTGCAGTATATATATATGCAGATGTACTATTCGTCACTGTGAGACTGACATGTTGGCTTTGTTCACTGGCAGACTCCGAGCCCCCGTCATCAGGGAACGAGACGAGTGCGGTGACTCATCCTCCAGTGAGGAGCAGCAGTCATACTGTGGAGCAGCGTGATGGCAATGGTGCTGCCATTTTGTTTAGTAAGGCTTTCCACACATCCATTCGCTCATGTACTCCTATGCATTCATGTGGAGGGTAAGAGTCTGTCCCAGCGTGCAGTGATAGCGTTGAAACGCTCGATAGGTCATCAGTCAAACCACATGACACAGACAACGCTGGACTGAATGTCCTGGGAGCGAGGCAGGAAAGTGAAGCGAAGCCGCATGAACAAAGACGAGAAATACACACAGAAAAGGCGAGGCACGCTTCTTTATATAGAACATTTCAGCAGCAAGGCAATTCAAGGCGCTTTAAATAAAACATCAAAAGCTGAAAGACAAAGTGCAAAAGAAACACATGATGAACAAGGAAATACAATTAAAAACAGTCGTTAGAAACTGGCTGATTAAATAGAGAACAAAACATGCTAAAATAGAATAAGACAAGAATAAATGTTACAGTGCAGCGTAAGAAATTATTTAATAAAAAGGCAGCAGCATTTAAAAGAAGCGAGATTTGCAGGTGACTTGACGCTTTCTGGGAAGTTGTGCCAGGTATACGACATGAAACTCTGCTGCCCATGTGTAGGACAGAAAGTAGACCTGACAGGTCTGGGTGGTTCACGAGCAGAAGAGCAGAAAAACAAAACCGCATTTTGACATGAAATATTTGACAGACAGTAAAGACCTCAGAACTGAAGTGACTGGATCTACTTTCTTCGTCTTTGCAATTCCCCACCTCTCTTAAGCTCTGAAGAAAAGGCGTCATCACACCCTGATTGGCCAAGAGGGCAAATACGCCAAGCTGCTCTCAGTTCCTAATTGGGAGCCGGTCCCTCACACTCTGCAGGTGATCTGAATAACCCTCCAATCAACTCAAGGGAATTGTGACGTTCAGCCTAAATGAATTGGGGGAAAAGGGAAAAGACAGCAAGTACCAAAGAATGAGGGGATGTCTGATTTGTGTTTGCTGCTTCAATGAAAGCAGGTTTAAAGTCATTTATGAAAAATCTTTCTGAGTACAAAATCGTTTCTCCTATAGCTTATAGTCTGCAAGAGTTTGCAATCATAATGCAACACAATGTGATATTTTACAACGGTACATATTTAGAAGAGAGAAGAATAGGAAAACTGTTATCTTCCTGGATCAATATGGATCAATATGTGGAGGGGCTATTCATGTCAGTGACAACTGACTGAGTATGCTCTGATGAATTTCCTTTCGACCGAAAGCTAAAAATATGATGTTCTCTGCATAGATTTAAGAGTGCGGATATCTATTCTACTAGTGACAACTGAGCGGAAATGTATTTATTTTAAAACATTCATGATTCCAGTCTGAAGCCCTTTAAACACCAGAGGGCATTTTTTTCTTGTGAGTAATCCGTGCGTCATTGTACTTCACACAGTACGTCACACAATACGTCACACAGTACGTGAATGTTACCCGATGTCAAAAATAAGTTTTTTTTTTGGATTGAGGTCAATTTTTCTGAGCTTTCGAATCATTCGCAAGAACAGGGTAAGTTATATTTATGTCAGTAACAACAACTGGGAGGCTTCGTAGTAGGAACCAAGATAGCAAACTTTATTACTACTTTCAATCTTGACAAAGTCAGCACAGCTCAGATCCACTCTTTCTGTTCTTACATTTTACAATAAAAGCCTCAAACATATCATTTCCACAGGCATATCGGCCATATCGCCGGTGTGTTAAAGCTTTTAATTAAAGTGGAAATTTAAAAAAAATGAATGTACTATGCAGGTATTTTTGAATTCTCTCCTCATTTTTCTAGTCTGGTCAATCATTTCAGAGTTAAGTTAAACTCATCCCGCACAATTTAACATGTCACATAATGTGCACATGAGTGCACTACAAAGGTCGCCAGCAAACTACCTATCTGAGTGACTCACTGGTTACAACACTGCTAATGAAGCTAAAGTGGTTGTATGCTGCACGCTTGTGTTTCCATCCCCTGCACCGCTGCCCAAGGGCTTGGTTAATTATCTCCTTTGTTTAAAATGGTTCTCACACCAGCCTTGAATGTGCTGTTAGTGGAGTGAGTGAGTGGTTTGTGCTTGATCAATAACAGGACTGCGCAGCAGAAAGAAAACCCTACTTGCTCTCGTCTTGTGTGTGTTTTTCCCTTATTCAATCCTCCCTGTCTTTGCTTTTTATCGCCTCTGTTCTTTTTCCCTCTGACACTTTCCTGCTTCATTATCAGGCTTTCCTTCCATGACTCCTCTTTTCTAAAGCAGTGAGGTTGTCCTCTGCATAAAACATATACTATCTCAAAGTCCAAGTGATAGCAAATAACAGTTTTTTAATCACTTTATTCATCAATAATAAATGGTAAATTGGTAGTTAATTAAACTATATATATATATATATATATAATTATTTTACTGGTAATAATTAACTGATCATTAATAATGTTTATTAATTGTTAGTAATGCTATAATTTATGTTATCTTAACAGTGTATTGTTAAACACACTAGAACACTTTATATATTATATTTATTATTTGTTAATGATTACCAAATTATTTTTTTAAACATCTATATTCATTGCATAGATGGATGGACCATAAATTGATTATTAACTATTAACAAATAATGTGAAAATAATGTTTATATATGCTTTACAAAGTTTTTATTAACAATTTTGAAAAGTATAATAATCATCTATAATAGTCATCCAAATAATGTTGATAGACAGTTTAAACACTAATTATTAACAATTTACAAAGTGTAAGAATGTTGTCCACCTATATATGTGTTATGGATGTTTTACAAACAATTCTTTTTAAATATAAAGGTTAACAAAATAATTTAACGAATGCTTAATATAGTATATTTAAATGTGTGCAACTGTTACAGTAACATAAATTAAAGCTCCACTAATAATTAGTAAATATTCTTTATTATCATCTCATTGTTTGTTAACAGTAAAATTATGATTAACTTAAGTTGAATTACATTGTTTTGTTGTTGCAGTGTTGTTTATAAGGAGGTGAAGGGCATCTTCAACTGCTTTTGGTGTCGGGTGAAGTTCCATATTGGGAGGTTTGTAGTGTTGCCCTCATAACCACATCCACGGGGAGAGAGTGGATGATTGGTAGCATGCCATGTGTGTTGAAGGCCATTTTCCAGTACTGTACCATACCATAAACATTGAATTTGGTACAGTAGTAGTCAAAATAATGAATACATGTGCAGTTTTATAAAAAATAGAAAAGGCACGCACAAAACTAATCAAATCTAAATATGTTTTCACAGTTTTACACACAACTGGCTCCAATTACCTTTTGTAGTTGACAAGGAATCAAAACATAAAACCAACTTGAAATGTACCAGAGGAAACAACGGGAACATTTCCATAGTGCATCCAAAGTGTCAAACAGAAACAAACACAAGACCACGGCTACGGAATAAAATAAAGATTTTTCTCGTGATAGGATGGAGTTTCTTACCAAACTTCTGTTTTATTGCCTTTCTGACTTTCGCCTCCTCCTTTCTGGTTGTGTAGCCTGTAAAAAGAACTAATAAAATAAAAGTTTTACTTACCAATAAAGTTCCCACACAGACAGAGCCATGATTAACAGGGCCCCTAAACACACCCCTGCTATATTGTCACTGTCAAGAACTTGTGCACAGACACATTTTAAACCTGCAAGTCTTTATGCAATGGACATTGACGAGACAGCGGAGGGTTTACTGTGCAAGTTGTGAAGATTTTTCCCCTCATGCGGGTGAAATGCTGAATAATACGAATCTCCTCTGGGGTCACATTGTAAGAAAAATAACGTGACGTGTAAATCTGTAAAAAGAAAATGAGGCCGGCTTTAACTGGCCGTATAACAGCAAAAGCAAATCCAATGAGCGCCCTAGTGATCAAAGATTGCCTGTGATTGAATGATTATTTACCATGAGTAAGCAGAGAGGCTAGAAAACAAACACAACCAATACATGCGTATATGGCTACTTTAAAACAAGTCAAAGTTAGTGCTACACACAGTGAACTGCTCCTTAATTTCAACTGTCACTTGAAAGAAGTCTTCAATAAACCTCGGGGTCTTTTTTTCCTAAATGGAATCGGCCCAAACTCATTAAGGTTTAATGTCGTGGGCCTCATGTGAGGAATTACAGCTGTTGGAAATGTGTCACAAACATTCAGTGAGTCTCAGGAAAATAAAATTAAGAAAAACTGTTTTGTAAATTTGTGTGCAAATAACCTTTCAACAGGGGGCATCATCTTCCCGCAGCACATTGGTTTTGTTAAGACACAATAGAACGAGAGAAAAGAGGAAACTTAATCAGTCAATCTATAAAATGGCCACAATTTCATCCTCAAAACAATATTTGTTTTGCAAACAAAGGGATGTTAGATGATTCATAACTTTAATTATGAATCAAAATATGCTTAATTTCATGTTGGCAGTCGCTCAGAAGGTGTATCTAATTTTGGAGGCTCCTCGTTTACAGTTTGGGCTTTAAATACTTCAACTTTTGACTTCTCATCTCGTGCATCACTGCATCCCTCAAAGTCAGTCACCAGGGAAAATAACTCGGTGTGAAAAGACAAATGATTAAACAAGTGGGCCGGGCGTGTGTGTGTGTGTGTATATAGTGTGATGGGGGGGGCGGGCTGGTTAAAAAGAAGCTGTATTCTCCATTATCTCGCGGCCAAGGCGTCGTTTCTGCTGACACAGTGAAATATTGATGTGGAATAAATTCCAGTCTAATTAGAGTGGCTGAATTAATCGGGAAGCGTTTAATTAGCAGAGTTTTCTTTTCAGTCGAGGGGAGGTTTTGATCCAAGCCATATGGCTGCTCACTCTGATGTGCCGTGGTTCACAGGCTTTCAAAGTATGTATGAAGTATGAAGTACGTTTTGTGAGAAGCTTCAATGAAAATGAGCTTTTTGGTGTCAGAAGGTAAACTGTAATAGACTCGGGTAGTATGAGATACTTGTAATGGCATTACATAAATACTATAATCCTGTTATCCATGCTGGACAACTTTGGGACATTGTGGGAAATTGGAATTAAGTTATTGCTCCTGGGAGTTTTTCCTGTGCTTTTGATCAGAAAAATTCAGCTTCTATCATCTATTTGATTATTTTACAGTGAGTCTTGTAGACCAGTGTTTTTCAACCTTTTCTGAACCGCGGTACATTTTTTACATTAAAAAAATCCCACGGCACACCAACAACCAAAAAAAGTTACAAAATGACACATTGTATTATAATACAGCATATATGCTTGGGACCATGGCGCTGTTGGATAGCTTTTCCCCACACACCAACCGTAACCGAGTCGGTGACGTCGGATCCCCGGTGAAAGTAAATCACCACTCATACTCGGCTTTTCATCTGGGTAAGAATGTTGTCCAGGGTCCAGTTCAGACAGACATTTTTCCTTTTCAAATATTTCTCCATCGCTGTTCGTCTTGTCACCGCAACGTCTCCCGCTCATCATTTAATTATACTGTCTTAAATTAACAAGGACATTATTGCGCTACCGACTGCCACCCACTGGCATGGAAGAGTATTTAGTTACCGAGACAGCCACTATATTGCAGGCTCAGACGCTCAACAATGGCAAATTATTTGCAGCAACTAAATGATATTTTTTGGGACTGATTAAGTGAAATTGGACATTTTCCTGACGATCTCTCAAGGCACACTGGTGTGCCACGGCACAGTGGTTGAAAATTACTGTTGTAGACTGCAGTAATTTAATCCACTCCACAGTGGCTTTAATTTCTGATTTAATTCCAATTTAGGTTATCTGACATAGAAAAATAAGCCTTCAAAGCATAGACTGTGCATATATAGATGGACATTGTGTCTGTAATTCCAAAAGGAATTGTGCCATCTTGCATGTTTAAAGCACGGTTTGGCTAAAAACACGGAACAACTAACAATAGTATCTCTATTAATACATTTATGATGAAGTGGACACATGTTCAATTGCACAGACTCTCCGTATATTTCCTCTGGTTCCGCAACGACGACTTAACTCAGAGCAGTCGTCAATCATGACGCCACACCCCATTTTAATAGCATCAAATAACTACTTAAAACCATACTTATCAGAGAAACGAACACTTGAACATGCACGATAGGAACAACCTGAAATTACAGAAACCATCTTTGAGAAAAAAAAATATTTGACTTTGGATCACGAAAGTCATGAGGACACATCGTCTGAAAACCATGAATGTAAAAATGTGAAAATGTGCATCAATCCATCCAGGTAGACATATTTCAAGCTCTGACCGGCTGGTGGTGCTAGATCAAAAGTCAGAAGGTCAGAAAAGTGATTTGGAGTCTTCCTCTGGGCACCTTGGATATCTGTACCAAATGTGGCAATCCATTCAATTCTTGTCTTTTCACTAAAAAACAAGTAAAATGTCAATCTCATGGTGGCGCTATAGAATTTCATAGCAATCCACCCATTGGCTGTTGTGATATTTCCGACTGGGCCTAAGTGGTGAACAACAGACCAAACAGAGAGACATTCCTAGAGCCATACAGGTATACCTCTCATTTTTTTATAAAATGAATATAAAAAAAAGTTGGGATACCTATGCAAGAGAACTTAAGCAACGTCTAAAACTAAAATACTTGACACACGGAGAAAGGGCATATTGTTTACATGACATGTTCTTTTTTTACAAGTGTTCACTCCATCCATGAAATGTCCATGAGTATACTCGTGAAGTCTGGATGACATGAAGCTACTCTCTCGATGATGAAAAAACAGCTGCAAACAACTGCAAACTTGTTTCAGAACTAACCTAAAATCAGTTCATCGAAGCTTTGTGCCTAATAAAACACCTGTTGTGGCTCGGGGTGCACACTATCTGCAAATGATCTGTAGCATATTCAGTGATAACCCATATGGATAATGATACTAAGACAACGTGTCACTCAACATGAATCATGAACAAAATATAAAACAGTTTGGGGGATTTTTACGGTCTGAAAAACAATAAATAAAAACACCTGTGAATTTAAATACACTCACCAGCCAGACCCATTGCACAAACAGCACGGCGTGACATTTAAAATGATATGCACAAATCTGGGAAATGCATCAATGTGTCAAGCAATAAAGTTGGATAACACCAGCTACTTGAATTATATTGCACATCAACATTATCCGAGCGTGTGTGCATCCCTTTAATGTGCAAACTCACAGTGTCATTGGGCGTTTGATTGATGAGACGGTCAAAAAACAATCTGCCCTTCTGTCATCAGCCTATCAACGATGAGTAGGATGAAGGAAATAAAGATGGGAGAGCAGTCAGTTGTGCGATTCATGAGTTTGGACTTAAGTATTGTTGAAGAAGTAGATCCATACAGATGACTGTCACACATACCGATCAGGAGATTCATAGGTCCTTTCACAGTTTGCAAACAATGGTGATGTGCGAACAAATAGCCGAGTACAATAGCTTGTCAAGCTGTGCAAGGGCATTTACAACATCACATTCCAACCTAAAACAAGTTGACCCTCCAGATCTGTGTGCTATTAGTAAGTGGGCACAATACATTTTCAAGTGACCCAATATTCAGTGGCCAGATATACTGTATACACATGTTTTTGTAGGACAAACCTAGCATGCAAGGTTACTACACCAGCGAGAAATTGCAAGCATACAAGTCACAAGCATTTTTGATCAGTCTGCATATACCTTGCAGCCATAGACGTGTTGGAATTCTGTAAAAGTTGAACCGGCTGTTGGAATATCGATTCTAACAACCAAACATGCATCAACCAGACATGTTGATGCTGATAACAGGTTTAACTAAATGATTAAAGCGGGCTAACTTGCCTGGATGGCTGGGGCAAAACATGCCCAATACAGTCTGCGATTCACTAAACTTGTATAGAGAAGCGTATTTCCACCACTTCACAGAAAATTCTGTATTGCTGATAAATTACAGTAGTCTGGGATGAACGTTTAACTGTATGTTACAGTTATTATGAAATACTGTAAGATACCATTTTAAATCCACCATATATTTACAGCAATTCATTACAGTGTATTAAAAAGGTTCATACTACTAAGAGTAACAAATAAAAGCTTACTCGCTGCATACAGCTCTCTTCATACAGCCATGCTCTCTAGACAGTTAATGGCTCTCAACTCTAGTGCAATTCAGCCTTGTTCCGTTTTTGGTCCTTGATTAGACATATCTAAGATCAATTGTTTCTCTACCACTAAGACTTCCCCACTACAGTAAGATAAATGCTAAGATTAGCTTATGTGGCTAACATGAGCAACATCACAACGATGATATTTAAAAAAATGTTATTATACTATATTCATCCCGGAAGGGGAAATTGGTCTCTGCATTTGACCCATCCCTGTATACAGGGAGCAGTGGGCTGCCCATGACAGGCGCCCGGGGAGCAGTTATGGGTTCAGTGTCTTGCTCAGGGACACTTAGACACAGGACACGTAGCAACCAAGGATCGAACCGCCGACCTTGCGGTTACCGGACGACCATTTTTTTTGCCACAGCCCTCGCTAACACACTGGTCCCGACAAAATGATTGAGAATGCAGCGTCTCCAATGTGCTGCTAGTGTCTGAACACAGATTTACAGCTATTCTGAGAATGCGTCCATCCATCATCTTCTTTCCCGTGGTGGAGTAAACTGGGGTGCTGTTTAACTCAAGATAGCATATGAATAAATATACCAACTTCTAATAGTTGGATAGCCAACATTGGCATTCTGGCCCCTTAACCGTCTGCAGCTGACCTCTGACTTTATTGAGGGCAGACAAAAGGCAGAACATTTTTTACTAGAGGTGAGGAAAATCACACTGCTATTATCATACTGGCATACTTTGGAGTTGTAAACTGGTAATGTATGCATATGCTGTCACCTGTTTAGATAACAAGCTGAAACAGGAAAATTATCACAGCTGCTCAGCTTGCAGGGCAAACATGGCAGTGTTTGTTTGTCTTTGGGATCTGTCTGTTTGTTTGCTGTGGTAGGTCATTACTTTGGGAGTTCAAAAATGTAATTGAATGACCCTTTTACAAAGTTTCCACTGCGGCGGTGTGTAATTCAAGGCCAATATTGCTTCAGTTATTCGTGTTGATTAGAAAAGGTTTTAGGCTCTTGTTTAATATTTAGTCTGAAGGGTGAGTGAATATTGGCTTCAGCAGCTAACATTTACCAGCTGATAATGTTTGTTTCCGAGACTGTATTTGGGGAGTAGATGATTACATAGCCGGTTGTTTTTATTCCTTTAAATATTCACAAGCCTTCAGTAGAGTCAGTATTCGTTTAAATCACTTAGATTGGAAAGGTGTACGAATATTTCCATGATTATAATTTGAATGTTGTATAGCTGGTCAGAGGTTTGCACTGACTATTTAGCTGAACAGTGAGATTAACAGTCAGATTGAGGCTGTCAGTATTGTGATGTTTTTAAAAAAGGGCGAATAAAGCACAAACATCTCAAAAAAGAGCCAGTAGAAATGTGGATACTGAGATCAGCTTTGATATGTAACATCAAAACACAGTACTTGGTATCCTAACTGCTCTATCCAAGGGCGATGTAAACAGTCTCTGTCTTTCAGCATCAAGCCAAGCACAATGATGTGCACTAAAAACAAATCAAACATGCCACTCAGACACCCGTCTCAGACAAAATGGCCAGTTTACTCTGCTCTTTGTTATCATCGATGAGCACAGAGAGCCGAGGTGCTAGCTCAAGTGGACTGCCAGGGATCCCTTTTATTGCCTGGTGAAATGTGACACTGATGACAGAGCAGGGAAAGCGATATCACAGTCTCCTCTTTTATCCTGTTTTCCACTACTTCACCATTCTGGAAGTGTCAAGATTAGTGGACATATCTGCCATCTCGCCATCTTGTCACACTGAAAGGAACAGCGGGTAAGATGTAGGGGGATTTATTGGCAGTAATGTAATCTCATATTCAAAACTATGTTTTCATTAAGGTAGAATGACCTCAGCCCAAGAATCGTTGTGTTTTCCTTCGCTTAGAATGAGCCGTCTGTCTTCACCGAGTACGCCATGATGCACCACCGAGAACGTTAAAACCAATCACTGGCTCTAGCGAGGGCCTTCTGCATTTTTATGTTAGCTGAAGGCCAGCGTAGTTCCCAGAGACGCTTGGCAAGGGTGTGGGGGTGAGCAGAGGGCTATTCAGTTGGATGCCATCTGCAATTTCACCACTAGATGTCACTGAATTCCACCCACTGCTCCTTTAAGATTCTCAGTTATTTTTACAAGACGCGACAGCGATGCTTGCGTTGCTTTCACCTTGTGAGTCTCTATGTAAGTCTCAAGTTGTTTCTTACTGTCTGTGGACAGATTTGTATCAACGTAGCATCGAAACTGTGCAAGATGCGATCATAACACTTTACATGTGAGTCGTTGAACGGGTAGGGTAGGAAGTGAGGGAAGTCCCCCATCCATTTTATGACCTTGGCATCGTGATTTGCATCGTGGCTGCTGTGATCATGAGAGACTGAGGCTGGGTTCGAAATCATGTTAACGTGCTGCATACCACAAACACAATCAGTATGCATGCTGCCTACAAAATACACAGTTAATAAGGTGCAGAGTGTAGGATTTGGCGGCATTGAGCGGTGAGGTTGCATAATGTAACCAATGGAAATTCTCCTGTGTGCCAAGCGTGTAGGAGAACTACAGCCGCCGACGCAAAAGCGTGAAAACGCGAATGACCCTTTAGAAGCAGTGTTTGTGTTCTGGGCTACTGTAGAGACATGACGACCTGCTCTGTATATAGATACTAATGGCCCATTCTAAGGTAAAGGAAACACAATGATTTTCATTTGCAGGTGATAATACACAAATAAAAACATGCTTATTAATATTATATTACATGCTTCCAATAGATCCCCTTAACTGCTACACTTTTCCTTGAAGTAAGAGTTTACCAGCAGACTGTTCACACTGAAGGATGCTCAAGGCACCCTGCTAGCGGATCCGTCACATCTCCAGAAACATTGTGGCACATTTCCAAACAAGCCTTTTTTGGATAACCTGTCTACATATTGGGAATGAAAACATATTAAAACTTAATAAAGTGACATGTCGACAGCTTTCAGGCTCGAAATCTCACAAGACTGACAGCTGGACTCAAGGCACCATAATGGAATGCATTGTGCGGCAGTTGAGGATGTGCAGTAAGCTCATGTCTCTTACTCAGAAAATCTTGCAAATGTAGTATACAGCCGGCATTTCTCGCATACACAAAATCCACATACTATGTATTGTGAACACACTTCCTACTAATTCCTTCGTCACACTTGGTATGAATAGTATGTTAGTATGCAATTTCCAAAGCTGCCTGAGAGAATATGGATTTGTATCTAAGCATGTAAAGGCTTGACAAATGCATTTCAACTGTATAGATCAGTTTATATAACAAGTACAGTCATATTTATAGATTTTAGAAATATAAATACAATTTACAATATTTTCTCCCAAGATATTTCATTTCTCATTTATTTAAACTGCTGAATATATTTCCATGATTAATCATCTAATCTTACACACATTGAAATGTCATCTTTTGGTATTTATTCCTCACATCTGAATCACACTTCCACATACATAATTAACCCCAAATAACAGAGGATCACTCAAACCCTGAGGGGATTTTTAATGGTGTCACAGGGGTACAGTATTGATCAAAAACACTGTCGGCTCCTCACAGCTGTGTTGCGGTCATACTGTGCTATATGGGGCACAGAATGATGCCTCTGTTGTCCTGTTAAACTGTAGGTAGAAAATGCAAAGAGCCCATCCATTTGGATGGGTTTTCTCAGAGGATCCTCTCACAGACGGTGCTAATGATGAGAAAAGTGACCCAGAAATCAATCCAGGACCAGATACTTGGGTAAGTAACTTGACTAAGGAGGTTCCCTCTTGGACACACAAAAGAGAAATGGTGAGCAGCGATGTAATCAAACAAGGTCAGTGAAGGGCCATATATTTCTGGAACAGAATGGAGTCTGTCAGTGGTTTACTAATGGGCTCTTGACTGAGAGCGGAGGGGGGTGGGGATTCTGGGCTGCAAGACTAATTTCATTCAAACCAGCAGCCAGCAGCTTTCGTACATAGATTGGATTGAATTCTGTAAGTCAGGAGAACTAGTTCTGGTATCACTCACAATGCTGTGCATAATACTATCTTTTGTTCAGTACTCAGTCAAATAAAGGTACAAGCAATTTGTATAGCTGGCCTTGGTGTAGCGATAAGAAAACAGAGGCCTAAAACACATTTGATCTGTGCATTGAAGTAGGGACATTAGATGATACATTTGATTTCCAGAGCATTAATTTAGCAGCTATGAGTAATGTCTATCTGAGCTGAGAATTAAGTTGCGTTGTGTCGTAATCGAAGCTTCTCTTTGCTTTGTTTGCATAACCGGGCTGGCCACTTTTAGTGCACGAGAGCGTGCCCCGCTGGCTAGCTTGTGGCCACCGCTCTGCACTGCACTCATATGGCGGTTACAGCTGACAACGGCAATCTCAATCAACAATGTCCTCACGGAAGTGTAGCGCCCAACCTTTGGTCCCCCTTCACAACCCTGTCAGCTCTGTCAGCACTGTCCACCAGGTCAGCCGTTACCATGTTGAGAGCCGTGTGGAGGCAATAGAAATGCTCTGAATTTTTGAAAAACATTATCTAAAAATACAGAAATGCCATAATCAATGATTAAATATGGAATAATAATTAATTTAAGTCAGTCTAACAGCATTTTGGTTTGAGCTTTAGACGTGGTGTATGTGAGAACCTTACTGATTTTAAAAGCCCTTCGACATGGTGCGTTCCTTCCTCTTCACAACAAATCATTCTTGCTTACTAGATGTCCTGCTTGGTAAGAAGTAGAATTTGATATATTTCAGCAGCTGTGTCAGATGTGAAAGCTTTTCAATGACAGTTTAATACAGCAAAGTTATTTTCCGGTCTTTTCTTCTGAATGATGAGAAAATTCTGATTCCTTCAGATCATGCGAGTCCAAAAATTCAATAACACGTTTTTGAAAGTGGACAGTTAATTGTATTTGATTTATAGTGAATGAGCTTAATAATTAGTTTTTATTAACACGGTTATTAATTCTATCCAGATCCAGTGATATCTAATCATAAAAAAGGATGAGGAGCTTGAGAACAGTTGAAAGTAAAATGAACACCTTTGCAGTGGAGGGTTTTTTTTTCAGTATATTACTCTGGTTATAATGAATCCAGCATACTGAAGTAGCTTTAATCACTTCCCCCTCTCTTTCCCTAACGTTCACAGTCAAAATGAATTAATACGTTTCACTATTATAAATCACCGCACTCAGGACTATCACAGCCTATTTGCCATTAAGAGCAGATATTCTTTTTACAGACATTTTATGTATTACTCTTCACATTAAGTGTCTCTAATTGTTTGCTGAGTGCTAGTGATTTCATTTGCAGGATTGCTGATAAACTAAACTGTAAAAACTGCAGTTTATGATTTATAATCTGACCTGAGATGTAGCCAGTGTAGAAGGTTGTCAGCAAGCTCCTGTGGAAAGCGATGCAAGTTGAGCAGCTCATGAAATCAGGCTTGATATCCCGCTGTGTGTGTGTCCTCGCAGCATATTCAACATGCAGTATGCAAACAGGCGACACCCGTACCATGCATATTGCTTATGACACATTCTTGGCAGGCGTAGGCATGGAGCACATCAAAATAAGGCCCCGGCCCAGTGCAGAGTACCAGGAGGAATTCCAGCAGAGCCAGAATCTATCTATTGCCAGGTGCAGCTGATCCATGGCCCAGTGGGAGTTTCATTCAAAAGGATAGGATTATTTTTTCCTTAGATGTTAGACTGTAAAAATATTGTTCACCCTTCACTGTTTTTAGTTTGCAGTGAAAATGATTTGCAATTACATCTCGAGGTCTATTAAATGAAAACCAAATATGTAGATTTGTACTATTTACCATCCTATAATGTACAGCCTATATATTGAATGACAAAAGGGGATGTGGTTATACAGTACGAGTCATTCTGTATGTACACATTCTCTCATAGCACATCCCGTGACATTAGTAGGTAGTTATGGGCTCAAATGTAGTAAAACTATTAACTCTGTCCCTTTTTAAAAAATAAAACACACACTTAAGAGGTAGATGCTTTATATTTATTGGTTTATATACTGAAAACTGACCGGCTCTCACATCCAGGAAGCCGTCTCTTCAATTTAAGTAACTTCTACAGCTTAGTGTCTAGACACTTTAAAGCTACTATGTCCTTTATACACCGTGATAAACAAGCTTCATAACAAAGTATGGTGAGGGTTGGTACCAGGTTGAACCCGTCCTCCTTTATCTTCCTTTGAAACAAACGTCAGTGTTATCTGTCTTCAAAGACATCCTATGGACTGCAAGGTCACGGCTATAATGAGACAGTTTCTCTTTCTCAGTTACCAAGCATCATGAAAAAGTACAAGTATTATGCATATATCATTCTGTATTTTTCCAACAGTCCCAAAACCCGGAATTTGCACTTTCGGTTCCCTTGTCTCAGTCAAGGTTTTTTTTTTAATGGGTTTTTGGTTACATGCCTGAATTAAGGTCTGTGTTTAACAAAAGCTTAAGAGATTTTAACTTTTTCTTATACAATATAAAACACGTCAGTAAATAGCCCTCTTGTGGATTTTCAAGCCTTTACTTTTCTTAACAAAGGCGTTTGTAAGCAAGTGGCTAAATTAAACTATTAAACGCAATCCCGACAACTAGTCCGCCTTTACAGCCTAGTTGTGTACACTCGCGCTCATGCACATTAGCTTTTTTGCTTCTACTGATAAAAAACCCCATAAAAGTGGTGTTTATTATCTTGCTGAACAAAATGGTTAAGTAACAATTCAATGGAAAAATCCCATTGGCTTTTGTCACGGGAACAAGTGCGATGGTATATTCCAGGGCTGGCATCAGAATTATACTCAAGACGGTTTCATAACCAGCTAAAGGTTGCTCACTGTAGTTTTAAGTTTGAACAACAATGCAATTAAATCATTTCCCTTTCCGGATTATGAATCAGGCAGGAATAAGGAAGTAGACATCAACAGGATTTTCTCTTGTACTTTTTAAAAGACATTTGAAAAACGAGGAAGGGGAGAAACTGCACCTCTGAAGTTCAGCTGAGAGAAACCCGGTCACAGGATGAAGTTCTGACCACTGAAGCCCAAAATTAAAGCACATGGTGGAACAGTGTGGGAGCAGCTTATTTCATGGGCTGGCAGCAGACAGTTTCAAGACTTCCTACCGAGCACAGTGTGTGTGTGTGTGTGTGTGTGTGTGAGTGAGAGAGAGTGAGAAAGAGAATATGTGAGTGTGTGGCAGCAAGCTGTTCCATCCTCCTTTTCCCCAACATTTCCATCTGTCACACTCTGCTTGGCTGCTGCGGAAAAAGTATATATCACTCGACAGCAGTTGCAGAGGATTCAATTGTTATCAGTTTCACACCTGTCAAAACGTCTAAGTGGAAAGTGACCATGGCCATGCGGCAAAGATCCGCTCAGTCAATCGCTTCCACTGCTCTTCAGTGATGTTATACATTTCTAGATCAATTTGCATTCATTTTTAAATGTTCTGTTTTCTTCTCAGCAGCATAGGAAAGAGAACGACAGTTAATGACCATGGACCATTTGCTCTGCTGCATTTATTAGAAGTGTTTACGAGTTAACCCCCGTATTCTCAATTTCCCACCTTTCACTTTTGCTTTCAAACTACATGTCTAATTTTGCATAATTCCTGCCCACAGTTTGCCCTTAATACTGTAGAAACATTTTAATGGAAAGTGAATTTTGGTCTTTGCTGTTGAACTCTGGTGAATGTAAGAGAGCGGCGGTAGATAAATCAAAAGCTTTATCTTTATTGACGTCACATACCTACTGTTTACGTCACCTGTAAAAACAGGAATATTAAATACACATTGGAAGAGATGACTGCTGAACACAAAGTAGGGAAATAATCAGGATTGAAAAGATAAATTAATGCCCAAAACATTCATCTGTTTTTATAGTTTTTTTATTTTATAGTAAAAGCTCTTGACAAGACAATCTGGTCAGTGTCAATGATTTTCAAAGACAAAACACTGAACCTTTCTTTCCTACAGATGTAATCATTCGTCTTTTCACCACCCTGTGTTTTTAGCAAAGGAGGACAATCGGTGGCAAAGTGTGTCCTTTCTAGCCCGATGGGAAATCAGACTGCGGTTTACCTGGCTTCTTTCTTAAGCCCACTATCTCTATCTTCTCTAGATTCAATATTGTAGGTGTTTGCTGCTTAGGTTTTTGCCATGGTGAACATTTATTACTGTGAGATGAGAGGGAACGTTTGTTCTATTCTGAAATGTGACAATGTACAGCAGCTTTAAAATGGTTTGGAAACAATGTCCCTGTAGAAAAAAGAAAATACTTTCTAAATATGCTGTCTGGTCTATCGGTGCTGGCTCAATGCTGTTCATTTTACTTTTATAGTAATGTTCAGAGGTACTGACTTACTGTACAAGTCAAATAGGAACTCTGGATTTTGTTGCCGTTTCTGAAGCGTTAGCACAACGTGAAGGTTTTGTTTCTTCCAGTACAGTGTGTGTTCTCTCAAGGGGAGCAATGACACATTCATCTCAGCTTGATTTGTAACAGCTCAGTAGCCAGGAATAGATGTTGGCATTGTGCGTTTCTGTAAACCATGGATACGGTTCAATGTCAAAGTTTTTGCATTCGGTCAGAGCAAGTACACAGAGCAAGTAAAGGCCTTACATTTATTTACAGATTTCATTGGAAAATATAATAAGGAGACTTCTTTCAATAAATAAATAAACACCTTTAATTACTGTTAAAGGATAAAGCATAAGCTCGGTTCCACATTCTCTAAGAACAAACCACGATGTCCAAAGCAAGCATAAAGCCATCTGCCATTCAGTTGGATTTTCAGTGCAAACAAAATCAATGGAAAGATGCCAGTGGAGACAAACTGCAATTTTAGATGAAGAGATGTCTGCTCGCATTGAGATTAAAAATGTATGGTTGTATGACTTCTTGAATGTAGAAACAGAAGCACAGAGGAGAGGGTCTGGGGTAACATAACTAGTCTGTTTGAATTGTTACACTGAGTTGCTGCTTGCTGTCCGTCAGGGAACTATCTATTGAGAGCTTTTGGCCAAAAGACAGACCGAAAAACTACTCCAGCAGCCAAACTGAGCCACAAATGCACTTCTTATTGTCTTTCAGTGGAAGAGAACGCAGATGACCCCACTTCAAATTGCTCACATAGTGCAGTTGATATGTTGACAATGCTTATTGTTTCATTGTAGAGAGAAAACACAGTGTACATTTTGTTACACCTCAACTCCCTGCATTTTCTTCTTCAGACGGTCACGTCTCAAAATGCAGACTTGGCCGCCTCTCACCAACAGGCTCTGTCAGCCTGTCAAAAAGCCATCAGCAGGCATCTAATTAGAGTTGCCTCATTTAGACAAGAAAATCCATCTGTGTATCTTTTGGCAGGAACATGGCAATGATAATGTTAATGGGGTAGGGCATAATACACACAAACAATGCTCTGTGCAAACTACTGAAGAAGAGTGTCCGACTCCCATCTCGGAAATGAGTTTTAATAAATAATCTTTTCATGCGGGCTAAAAGCTTGCTCTTTTCCTTCAGTTTCAACTGTTTCCTCCTCTCCATTGTGCCCTTATCTCTCCCCACCGAGGTGGCAGAGAAATTAAATTACTTATCTCCAACTTCATTAACTCTCTTATCTTTGCTGAGGCACATATCAAACAGAATTTCTCTTAAACATCTCTCCCTATTCCCAGCCTGTTTTATGCATGAGATATTTCAGCGAGACACAAGCGAGCCGAGCGTGTGTATTCGATGTCGTGTAATAAGGGAAATAATTAAATTCTATTTCAGCTGCCTGACATGTTGAACATGTCCTGCTTTCAAGTCTACCGGTCTGGGATCAGCTATTCCATATTCTGTGGCCTGTCTGGAGTGCATTACAGAAATGGATGGCAAGCAGCCAACAATCAGGGGGCAACCTAAGGGTCTGAAAAGAAAGCCTATCCCGGAGTGCTTTGAACTTGCATTCTTTCTAATGGCCATCAGGGGGCAACTACTCTGGTTGCAAGAATACGTTTGGTTGTATAGAAGTCTATGAGAAAATGTCCCTACGTCTTATGTGATTTATTAGCTCAGTAAACATTGTAAACATGAGTTTATGGTCTCAATCTCTAGTTTCAAGTCTTTTAAAGATTTAATTGGTATCTCATCTTGGAAATACTACTATGGTAAATACAATTGTATGACTATTTCCTCATGGAAATTCTGATATTATTCAGGCCGATACAAGTCTATCAAACTCCGTCCCTGTGTGAGCCAGCAAAGGAAACTCACAAACAGTCCAGAGTCTGTTGAGCAGAATGCTGCGCTGCCACTTTTGCCATGGGATGAATTCAACTTCAGATGAACTTCTATCTGCTTACATAACATGTCTTAGAGCAGTTACGTTTTCAAGGACAAACCAAACCTGAATTGGTGAGTGCAATATATACATGTATATGGAGTAAACAAAATATTTCCAAGTGCATATATTCCTTTCGTTGAATCCTTTTCACATTCTATTTTGAAGAAATCGAGCAGTATTCAAATAAATTAGGTTTTATTCAATTCCTGAAATGTATCAACAGTCCCTTTTGAGACGAGTCACATTGATTAAGCTTGATATGAACACACAGTTTGGGTTTCTTTTCTCTACCTGACATGTCTGCTGTGTGATTACATGTATTCACTTCAACCTAATCGGCCAGAATAAGTGAAAACACCTGTGTGGGAGTGCATGACCATGTTTTGTCTGTAGCTTGGTCGGGTTGGTACATACGGTCAGAAACCATGCTAGGTAAAACATGCATGATCACATGTTGCCAGCAAGGCTTTGAAATTTAGTAAAACATTTGACCTTTTTGTCCAACTTCATGCCAAATGTCCGATGTGACTTTGGTTTAAAAGCCACGGTGAATATATTTTGTATATATCTTGTGAGAAAGTATCAGTTAGCCTTACAATAGTACCTCAGTCAGTAAGAAAGCCAGTACTGTACTGTACTGTATGCTCATACAAAGTGATGAAATATGCATTGCATCATTTCAGCTAATTACTGTTTCATCAGTGACTATAATTAGCTTTGCCAGTGTTCTTTCTTTAAATGACACATCTCTCAGACACTACGAATAAGAACATTAAGAGTTAAAAAAACTAACGAATGTTCAGTAAGATTGTTTCTATGGAAACTGTCCAACAGGAATTATGGTAATGTGGCTGCTGCTCAAAGGGAAAAGAAAACTTCAAAAATAATTTTCTCTGAAATGTATGCATCTGGCAGATCAATTTAATTCGACAAAAACATTCACATCTAAGTGAAAATCAAGGAGGAACAGAGGAATACTGCCAATTTGTTCCACACAAATCATCACCTTTTATTTCTGCTGATGTCATATGGGATCTGAAGGTCTCTCGTGTTACAACTTTACTACAGAGTCAGAACAAATAGTTTCTCCCCCGACATTATGAACAGTGACAATCAAACGGTACTAACCATGTCATTAAGGAACTGATTTAACTATCAAGGGAGGAATCTCTATCTGTCTGTTTTTTGGTGTGTCCTTCACATATCTCGGGAACCATTCATCCAATCTACTTTACTGCAGTCAGCACTAACTACATGTCATGAAATGACAAGCCAAAAGGGCAAAACGTGCTGTGATAGCACATTACTTCAGAAATGGGAGTATCATTCATCCACCAAACACGTCCATTCTCACGTGTCAAATAATGCAGCTTGTTCCGTGGAACTGAGCTTCAGACTATGACGATGTACATACTCCTCGAGTGTCACTTTTGCATGGGGTTGCAACACATACAGTAATATTCATGTGTGCTAATTCAATATGTAAAAAGGTAAAGCAGTCGGCCTCCCCGGGACAGAGAAAGAAAGCCTTTGGCCTTGTGATAAAACTGACTGGGAATACCTGAGGTTTAGTTCAGCATCAAATCTGTTTCACTGACCTTGCACATGAAATTAATTTGATTGCCAGTTCATATTTTTCTGAGAGCACAGTTATTAAGTGCCTCCATTCTGATTTGTTGAATTATGCTAAAATTGCATTTCTGCTGGCAACTTGATAGATGATTTAAATCGCATCCACCACTCGGCATTTTCTCGGTGCTTGAATGCATTCCCTGATAATAAGTTTTATTTAAATCAATTTTGTGTTTATTTCTCTTGAGGTTTGCTGTTTTGTTTGCCTAATAAATCCACTCCTACAGCCTCTGACATGCACTCAAAAGAGGATTATCGCTTGAAAGTGGGACTTCCTGAGATTACAAAAGAGAAGGAAGATGGTCATAAGATCAAAACAAATAACGCTGTCAATATTTGTACAGAAAGAAACCTAAATATCTACTTCTCTGTAATTCTACTCATCGTTGTGGATGGCATGCTTGGGAAAATACAGGGTATGGTCTGTAACAGACATGGACATTCCACAGGACCAGGCCTCCCCACGGGGGTGCGTGAGAATTCAGGGTAAGGCAAAGTTACTGCAAGGTGAAATCTGAATCAAAAATGTTACTCCTTCTTGGTGTCATAACTCTGTCAACTCTAAACACATCGACATTAATTCAGTGTGACTCAGACTTAACGGGGATATTATTTTCTCAGATGTCCATTTGGAATAAACATCCATGAATCCAAAAATCAAAGAAAACAGACTATTCACAACTAGAAAATCATCACTTTTAAAGTTTTCTTCAGTATCAGAATAATTCCAAGAGCTGCTAATAGCTAATTTGGTATATTTTCATGAGCCCCAATGCCAAAATGTGAACAAATAGCTCAACACGGTCTCAAAAGAGAAGAGAAGTGCTGACCTGTAGGTGATGTTGAAACAGCCTAATGAGCTTTTTCAGGGTCTTGTTCTTCTTTTTATTTTTTTCTGTCATCATGTTTGGTAAATAGACCTACATGTCTGGAATATTTCCATCTATCAGATGAGCAAAGTAATATTGACAATTTTCACACGTAAGTCAAATCTCAGTACAGGGAGGAGAAGCTCTTCACGGAAAAAAAGAGATCGACGTAGAAATAAGAGTACGTCGTTGCTCCAGACAAAATCAGCTATGCCCTTTATAAACCTTTTAGATCACATCCCTAGTCATATATTGTGCACCTATTTAACAATATATGCACACATTTTAAAAAAAAAAGAAAAGAAAAATGTCTTTTTGTATCAAAATCCAATCATCTTTTTTCCCTGTAAATCAAACAATGACATGTGCTTACGTAAGATAGTCCTAACCAATTTAAACTGATAAGATCATGACATCCATCACCTAATCTGCAACTTTAGAGGCCAGGGAGGTGTGTGTGTGTGGAGCTTTGTAGCTCCATATTGGTGCAAAATTACCCACATCCACCGTCAGGATGGGATTAACACCACTGATCAGGGCAGGTAATAAAATCACCTCGCCTCAGAGAGATAAATCTAGTCCAAATGGAGCTTTAGATGGATTTGTATTTCACTTGGGAGATTACCATGCTTACTGGGTTATGTTCACAGTAATTTTCTCCAGTTCATTTTAAGAAACGTGACTGATGCCTGCTCAGAGATGCAGTCCACTGATACAAAGTAATACATGTCAACCTTTCAACAAGATAAACACACAGGTGCTCTCCAAGTCGCAGTGAGGAGATGTCATCCCTTTCCTCGACGTCCTCTGATATGATGTGCACATGGCATAAGCACACAGAAGACACATTACGCTGTTACCCACAGGCAGTGTTGTGTCTAAGCAGCGTGCATTTCCATACAGATTGCGTTTGTTTCCGCTCAGCTGCCGCGGAGTAATGAGCGGCTCTGGTATGTAGAAGATAACAGGATGGAGCTCATTTCCACGTACCTGAACACAGTTTTGAGCAATCTCACATCACGTCTCTCTGATACAAGTCTCATTTGACAACCCAAAGCAGCGATCTGCCTTTGTTCATGAGCAACCGGCATCACACGTGTGTGAGATTTAAGCTGCAGGAGCAACGCCTTCTCACTCCCAACTCGTCAAATACGGCAGCTTGGTCGGCGGCCCTGCGCTGCAAACTCTGGCGCTCTAAATATCCCTCTAGCGTGTGTCAATGTCCGCTCTTAACATGCATACACTGTCTTTTCAAAATAAACTTTCCCTCCCCATCTTTTCAATAAACCGCCTTTGCAGGAAAAACTTGGTTACCCAACAAAACTACTTGGTTAGCTTTGGGGAAAGATTTGGGTTGAAATAAGTATGCCTGTTAGTAGTTAGTAGACTATGTTATGCAGCGTAAGTCACGTACGCTATGCAACATTACGTTGCGTTAACTTACGTAATTTAAACAATGACAACTAATAAGTGAAAATTGTCTTTAGTCTGGTCTATGGGTGGAGGTACTGTGTTGTTTTACCCACCCATCCTTCCACCCTAACCTGCTCTTTAATACTACGGCACCTGACTTCCTACTTCACTCCTGCCATTACTACAGCCACGTACAGCTGGAGCCCAGTTTAAAGCAGACTTCTGTTGAATTGTTCTGCCCATTGTAATTTGACCGGTCAATCATGTTCTGACAATTTAACAATCTTGCAATGTCTTATTTTATTGCATTCCTTTAAAAAAAAATAACTGAAAAACATGTTTTTTATAATGATAATTGGTATCATTACAAAAAGGATGACCGGGTGGCAATACAAATTATCCAAACAACATCTGGTTCATAAAAATTAAAAACAAAGCTATTAAGATACATCTCTGCTTTTAACTCCTCTCTTGGGGTTTTAGGCAAAAGGTCTGTTTGCTGCAGATGCTGAAAATGCTCCTTTCCATTAAATTGGGACAGATGTTGCAGAATGAACATGTTCTCCAGATTAACTAAACTGTCTAACTAACTAACTGGCTGGTCTCATGTTATCCACCTCATCGGCCAGTTCAAGTACACTCAAAGTATTTTCTTTTAACCAAAGCTTGTCATGATGCTAAAACGTTTGTACCTCAAGAGCCATTGTGTACTGCAACTGCATCCAAACCAAGCATTTAGAAGCTGACTTTAAATTTGCTAGTGTTAACATATGAAATCTCTACCGTAAGCCCTTATATTGCCCATATGTTTATTCTAACAGGGATCGATACATGGAAGATTGATTATATAGACCGATATCACATACTGTATCACAGCATCAAAGCTGTAAATGCTGTGGTACCGCTAATGTGTCGACAAGTACTTGTTAGCACTAACTTGGCAGTGTGTTTGCAGATGTCTGGCTCTGCATGTGTCATCTGATAAATCTGCTGCCTCCCTGGCAGTGAGGAATGTTGGCTCCTCTCCCTGTTTTATCATGGGGAGGCAGCTCCGACAGAAAGTCTGACACAGAAAATCCTCATAGAGGAGAAGGTGAAGCAGCTTGGCCATAATTAGAATTAATGTGTGGAAGAGAGGTGGGGAAATGAACCATCACAACAGAGATCAGTTCTTATTATGGATCACTTATCCAGTTTTTTTTTTCACAGGTCAGGGACTGATGTGCCTTTTTAAAACTTGGATAGAGAGAATGAGTTTTAGTTATCTGTATCACCGCAATGGTGTAAAGTAAATTGGAGTAGCTGCACAGAGAGACTAGATTAGTTGACTTGCCGAAGGAGAAAAAGAACGTGACAGAATTGGACATTAAAAAAGGGAGTCATCCATGAAAGGCAGTGTAGCATAGACTATTCAAGACCTCAGATCTCTGTTTCTTTACTATTCTGTTTTAAGTTTGTTTCTTCAGACTTGTTTTTTTGCATTGACAGACAGACAGACAGATAGACATAAAACATATAAATGTTTCTGTTTTATAGGAACACAGACGAAGGATTTCAAGGACATTCTGAGAAAGTAGGATGCACCGTGACAATGCTGACTGACTTTTCTCACCCTGCAAAATATGGGATTTTCTTTTTTAACTGCTAACAGATAAAAAGGAAGTCATTTTGATTTCACTCCCTAAAGGCAACGTAGACTGCGAGTCAAATATGAATGCATTCCATAACAAGTCCCATGATAAATGGAGTTGTACTTTTATAGCGATTTAGTCTTCTGACCACTCAAAGCGCTGTAACACTACATGTCATTCACCCAGAATAAAAAACATGTCGAATTTGGCCAAAAGAAAGGTCATGTTGTCGACTGAAACAATGCAGCCAAATCAATCCAAGTTGTATTTGGGCTAAGCTGTTCTTTGAGTTTAATGCTAATGTTTGCATGCTGACATGCTAAAAATGTTTACTTTGTCATATTTAGCATGTTAAAATCTCATTATCTCAATTATTGAAAACAGAAGTATTTACCAACATTTTATTTTATTGCATTCCTTTAAAAATAACTGAACATGTTTTTTTTAATGATAATTGGTATCATTACAAAGGACGACATCGGGTGGCAATACAAAATATCCAAACAACATCTGGCTCATAAAAACAAAGCTATTAAGACACATCTCTGCTTTTAACTCCTCTCTTGGGGTTTTAGGCAACAATTACTTTTTTTGCATTTGTTAAGGAATCAAGTGAAAGGTTTGAAGTGAAAGTGAAAAGCGATTATGCAATATCTATTTATGGCAATCTAAGATCAAGCTAATGCTAGCTAAAGCCTATCCTCGCGGTGCTCACGTTGCCTGTAGTGTGTCTTGCCACACATACTGGAAGGGAAAAGACGTGGTCATGAATAGGTTTATTAACTTCAGTTTTTTAGCCTCTCAACTTAAAACACTACTGCTTTTGTCCACAGGGGTTCTCAAAATCAACACAAAATTAAAGTTTCTTGGAGTTACTTTCGATGTCTGCTGCTTGAAAATGAAGATAAGAGGAGCTGATGTCAAAGGGCATGATCGAAGCTCCCAAACTCCACCCGCTTTCAGAATAACATCATGTGGTAAGCGTGTGTAATGTATCCTATGCAGGCCAAGTCTGAATAGTGAGGTTTTTCCTGTTCACACGCTGTTCACTTAATCTCAAGATTATCCAGCTAACTGTCAGAAAACAGAAAATAAGCATCCTGTTTTCTTTATTTAACTCTAACAATAGCTTCTTCAGTGCCAACTTTTAGACCATATGACAGTGAGGAGTGCTTGTTTTCCATCCTTGCAGGTTGAACATTGACCCGAACACGCCCCCCCCAGTAGGTGAAATTGAATTGTTACTCTCTGTTTTTCTCAGCACACAATCTCCTGCCTGCATGTTATAATTTGCAAAAGCTTTCACTCACCTTCCACAGGGGTCTCAGAGTCATTTTCTTCTCTAAGGAATCCCAGAATCCCAGATGACTATTTTTGTGCTAACAAACAATTCCTGCCACCTCCCCAGACATAAAGAGTGTCTGTTTCGCTCACCGTATGTTACACCACTCAGAGTTCTACCTGTGTTTAATTTGCGCTCCGGAAATTGCATTGGTATTTCTATTTCCCCCTCTTGAGGTTTTGTTGAAACTGTTACGTCTACAGAATTAGTCTATAGCACAATTATTTTCTGTTAAATCTGGAGATATGTAAATGAATAATGCAAACAGATCCACAGAAAGGAAATGATGCAGAATCCACAATATTTACCTCAGGTTTATAACTGACGTTATAGTAAATACATATTATGTTTTATCAATTTGTGATTGATCTGCTCTTTAAGTTTATGGATCTGTCGGCTCCAATTGACCTGACACTTAAAATGAAACGTATGGACCACTGGGGACTCTAAATAAAGCGTGAGATGATACCCCGTCACAACAACCTGGTGTCACCAAATGGCGTGCGAATGACTCGGCAATTTTGAAAGTAATTTTGCGTGCCGTCACAATGCCGTTGTTGTTTTGGCGTGTCATTTTTACGCCATTTAGTCTGTGAGCATTTGACATAATATAAGAAGTGAGAAAGACTACTTATGATGGATTGTAGGGAAGGTGGATGGGTCAAACAAAACACAGGACTTTCACCAAGCAGTCTGCTGTGCGTGTCCTGTGTGAAATCAAAAGACTTGTTCAGTTGAAGTTATGTAACATACATATTTTACTTAGTTTTTGTACTGACGTTAAACCCAACCATGGGATTTTTCCTAAACCTAACAAAGCGGTTTTGTTGCCTAAACGTAACTGCGGTAGTTTCGTCGCCTAAATATTACCACGATCGTTGATGATTTCGCATTAAATGACGCAAAAAGACGCTTCACAACGTAAACCCTGTGGCGTGAAATGACATGAGAAACGCTTAAAATATGTATCACGTCAAGCGGAATGTTTTTAAAAGTGAAGTGCTATTTGTACACCTTCCCATGAGGTCACGTTGGTCACAGAAGACGAGGAACTGGTTTAGCTGTTTACAGCACAGCCAAACTAACTGAGGGCTGAGAGGGTTTATTGCATCACATTGCTTTATTTAAAAAGATTAAAGAACTCAGGTCATCCTCTGCGTAATTCTGAGCTCTTGATTACTTTTTGTCTTCAGTTTTGTATGATGTGTGTGTAAGTAAACTGTAATCTGTTGTTTTAAGTCACATTTCAAGTTCAAAATTGCACATTAAACTGACACATGTATAATAAGGATGTCACCAAAAACAAAGGTCTTCTCCTGTCTTTCATTTTGTGCGTCAGTTTTTGCATTAATCATTCTCTGTGTGAAAGGGAAATGATGTTTTAACGGGGCCTACATAATTGATGCTGATGTGAGCATAACCATTTAAAAAGTGATGATACGCCACCATCATCATAATTACCTCGGAATTCCACTGGGAAGTGAGGCCGGAGTAAAAAGAGTCAACTCACTTTTAGTGTGGTTTCTCATTACTTTTGTTTTTGTACATTTTCTTATTAATGTCACGACACAGTGGAAACAATAAATAGGTGTTCTTTTTAATATGTTCCGATAAACAGGCTGTTCAAAGCGGGCACCCTTGGGACGCCACTTTCTCCAGCTTCACAAAGCCTCAAGATTAATTCAAGTCATATTTCCGTGGAGCACTGGAAGAAACAAAACACTAGAACAACCCTTAGAATAATCACTTCATTTAGCGGAATGCATTGTTTATAAGTGGTGTTTATTTATCCAGGAGTTAATAAAAAAAGATGGCACTATAAACATTTAAAGATACTAGTAAGAATATTATTCTGGTAACACATTTAGAATAAAATTGCAAACACTGAAAATAATGGACTCTTTAGCTTTGTTCGTAACTAAAGTCAATGTATTATGTTATTTATTGTAGAATTAGGTGTATGTTTATTTTCTCTTTCTGGTAACTTTCTCAGGTTCACAACATGTACACTGTCTTTTGACATAGACAGAGTATCTCAGACTGTATAAAGAAAAAAAGGATATGAAAAAAGCTAAACTCTTTGTGGAGAAAATAGTAACTGGTGTCATTAGTATTACACTGAATACGTATTGATGCTTGTTATAGAAAGTGTACATTTTCACCTAAAATAAGTTTTTAGAACGTCGAGAAAGCGTAAGAGCAGCGCGGCATGAATGACAGAGAGTTAAGTGTACTTTATATTTATAGGGACCTTTTCATTGTTCCGACATCAGAACATCAGGTCCATGTCAAGAAACTATCAAGTGGATGTAACATCAACACCAAAGGGTTACAATAAAACATAAACTTTGACACCTCTATTTGATTTTTGTCAAACTTTGATTAATTTGTCATTCTGTTGAAGAAAGCAAACACCTTCCTCTCCAGACAAATGATGGATGAGAAGAAACACAATTATGGAAGTTATTGGGTGTCAGAGTTTCATGAAGACAGTTTGACATCACCCGCTTCCCCAGACTGTCTCAGACAGAAGCACATGCATCATCCTCCATCAACAGTGGTCAGAGGAGGAATTGTACAAAATCAGAATGCACTTCCAAAAGAAATACAATGCTTTGGAATACATAACTCAGATGCTGTGCTATTTAAAGCTCCTACTGTTTGTGTTAAATTCCGACTACTAGCTTTTTTTTTTTCTACTTAGCTTTTATCATTATATCAGCAGACTGATAATACTAATTGACATTTATACGTGCATATCGGTCAGAGCTTATAAATTAATTAATGCAAGGAGTCAAATTTAATCAAGATTATCTGAAACTTCCAAGCAAAAGACTTGTGAATGGACATGTGAGGGCGCAAGCATCGGCACAAGTGCTTCTAAAGTATCTTATCTGCGAATCACTTCACTATACTTTGAACGGCTGGCGTGTATTTCCAATGTGCCCAAGAGTCTATTAGCACTCAGTTTCAATTACCAGCACTCTAATGGATGTTGACACTGAATCTACCCCACTTGCAAATCCAGGAAGCTCACTTCTTCAGATGAGCGGGAACGTCTCGTCCGCGGCAGATGCTTTTGAGATTCAGTGTGACAGCACCCAACCAGATGGCCTGTAGTGTCTGACCCACATCTCAGGAAGTACGAGAAGATGGTTAGAGGCTTGAAGTCGTGACAGAACTTGCAAAGACCCATTCAGATTCAAAGCAGGCAGCACAGCAGGCTCACCCACAGGACTGACTTTATTGCCTCCCCAATTACCTGCCTGGTACTGGAAGTGCAATCGGACACTTAGTCCTTGATTGAGCGAGAGTATTGTCACAACTTGTCCAATCTAGTTGGGAAAAGTTTTGTTCAGAAGCTAGGCAAACACTCAGAATACTTAACAATAGGTTGTAGAAAGCAGTCTTATACATATACAGTTTGTGCCTTCTTTTTCTTAGAAGAATATCAAATTTGTAGACTTTAATTTGATATTCGCTTATACAAAGCACCTTGTGTCTCGAAAAACTCGACACAAAACTATATTGAAGCATTTCAGACTTTGCTGCAAATGAAAATATACCTTATGGTGTCAAAGCTGGCAAACGCACTCTAGAAGAGAATACATTACTGTCACATTAAAGTTTATTAGGTATCTGTGAATTCTAGTTTGTGTCAGGTGATTGACAAGCACTTTAATGCCCTAAAGGAAAACTAAAATATGGATTTATTGTTAGCATGTAATAGAGCTTCTATGTCAGTTGAAAAACAAAACCAACTTTTGACAGTTTGACAAAAGCAGTAGGATAGAAAGAAAGAGAACTTTACTGAAGAAATAAATTGATAACAGATTTACTGTCAGAATGAGACAAATGAAATGAAAGAAATGTAAAAATCAGGATGAAACATGTTTATAATGTTGTCAATCAATTCAGACGGCTCACTGACAGGATGATTTTCATTCACCTTGCATGATTCTTTTTAAATAACCCCTTTTTGCCAGACAAAAAAAATGTCAAAGTGATCTGCAAAATAACTCTCCATTTGCTGTTTCCATAAAAGTGCTTTAAAACATTTTCCTTTTTTATTTTGTAGTAGATTTTGAGAAAGAAATACACTGCATTTGAATTTTAAGAAAAGACCAGCTGGAAAAAAGGCAACAGGAACAGAAATGCAACCTTTTTTCTTTTCACAGAATGGACAACAGTCTAAAATTCATGAGCTAACTTTTTCATTTTTAATATACTAAAACGTCAGTGTAGTGCTTTGAGGGTTACAATGAAACATTCAATTGTACCCATTGTTAAAATATACCTGCCTGGACCTTTGAATCCACCGAGCTGATCACAGACCATGCAGTGGTCGGGCGCTTGGTCGTGCACCTTTTAGTAACTTGTGGGCGATCATGTGACTCTGACAAATAGTTCACTGATAAAAGCAATATTTAAATCTCTTGGGGTTATACAAAGAAGGTCAATTCATTTTTAGATGCTTTAGAAACAGGAGGTCTTTAATTAAAAAAAAACTTCATTTTGCAGCCAAATCAAATCGTTTACAGGATATTCAACCTTCGTTTCTTCATAATGCTTGTAATACTTGGATTGTTTCTTTACAGGGCTTGTGCAAAGGCAATAAAGAGCCATGAATATGAGATATGAGTTTACAGATAATCACAATCCCTCCCCTGCATTTTAGGGGTTGGTTAATGGCTTTTTGCCGGTTACAGTCGTTGTCTTTTTGATTCTGCACAGTTAATTTTGTTTGTACGCCCTCTGGCGTTTCTGAGAATAAGGCAATGAACAGTGCATTTAGCAATAACTCCTCGCATGCTCGGCGCTCTGCGCCATTTGCACGAGCATAAACAACGCTTAATGCCGGTGTGAAGCTTCTGTCACCAGTGTCGACTTAAAATTCCGTTATATTTAGGCGGATATGTTGGCTTCTAGTGATAGGAAAATCGTCAACACCATGACTCCAGCTGCCTTCCGTTGAACAGTGTATTTAAACAGTATGTCTTTGCTTTACTTCCTGCTTCAGGGAATGTCTGTTTAAGGGAAATTCCCTCGATCTGTTCCTCCATGTGTTACCCTGGGAACATAATCACCCTTGGATACCTCCCAGGACCCTATATTAATAGTTAGATATCAATAACAATATCATTAATAATGCGACATGAGCAATGGACTGAAAGTTAGTTAGGTTGGTTTCTAACTACAGCAGCTAACATTTGCACTGACAATTAACATCGGGACACCAACAGACAAACTAGTTAAGAAGGCCGGCTCCATCATTGGCTGCAAACAGTCTGGAAGAGGTGGTGGGGAGGAGGACACTGAAGAAATTATCATCCATATTGGATAACCCGGACCACCCTCTCCACCACCTACTGCAGGGACAGCGGACACTTTCTCCAACAGACTGATCCAGCTCCGCTGTCACAAGGACAGATAGGAGAACATTCCTGCCCGCTGCCATTAGACTCTACAATAAATCACCTCTGGCCAAATCAATCACACGATTATAACCCCTTTACATTGTTGTGTGTTTGTTTTGTTAAATCTTTGCACTATTGTTTAGTTAGTTCATTTTAATATTCTATTTCATTGTATATATTGTGCATTTTATATTTTTCCTCTGTTATTTGTCTTTACCTGTCCATAAATGCTGCTGTAGCGAAAGAATTTCCCTTTGCGGGATTAATAAAGTAACTATCTATCTCTATCCATCTAATGTTTTGTTGTGAGATTGAGGTACATAGATGCAAATTAATTCATTTAACATGGCTGGGAACTCTGTGCAGTGAACTTCACAGGGAACTTATCGGCTGTTGGAATTCTTCTACAGTGACATCCTCCATTTCACAAGGCTACGCATGTAATTCTCACCCACACACTGGTTTGTATTTTAGGTGATGCTTGTGAGGAGTGTCATTAACATAATGCATTCCATTTACCGCCTTCTTGCCCTGACCTTAAGGGAAGTCTGCATTTTAAACTGGGGGGAGGAGTTTGACAGATGTGGGCATTTACCAGGTAGTGAAAGATGCTATCAAGAGGGAGGTGTTTGAGCCATAACACAGACTAAAAGTCAGGATATCTGAATTTTTTTTTTTTATTCATTCATTCAATTTGAATTTTGAGAGATGCTAACTAGTTGCATTATAGGAAGTTTACGAGGTTTTGGGCCGTAATCCATACGGAATAGAAGTCAGAATAGGTGAGCCTCTGCTGCTCCAATTTTGACCATTATTTTGGTAAAATATCTCTCACAAAACCCCGGCTTCATGGAATTGTAATACTAATGTGCTATAGTAAATTGCATTTCAACCATAAGCCTAAAGTCATTTCTTAAACCTCAAGTTAGCCTTTTGAAGGACCAAACAAAATGGCCCCATGTTCCCAATGTACTCAAATTGAAAGTGATTCTCACCAGATAGAAGTACAAGAGTACACACACACATTTCCTGCTTGTCATACATTGTTTGCTGTAAGTGAAACAAGACTCAACGTGTCACACTTACTGGCAGCAGTCATATTTTTTAATGTGAATTTATGAAGCGGTGGTCTACTTTTAATAATCATCTTTAGCTGTAATGACAGAATGAATGAGAGAGTAGCTATATACTTTAGTGAGGCCTTGTAAGTGTGGGCACAAAGTGACTGCAAAATGGTCAATTAAGGACATTCAATGCAAATGTGGGAGGACACTGTAACATATTACTCCAGTTTGGCTTGTATGTCTAGGAGTTGCCTTGCACTTTTCATTCAATGTCATTTAGTAGAAAGGTTATTCGGGGAAATGACTTGGAGTGTTTCTATCCACCAGGAGCGTGTTCCATTTATTCACATGGCACAATTTGACTATCAAATATGTGATATTTAGACTGAGCAATTTGCAAAGTAAGTGCATTATGATGAACATAAAATACCCTCATAACCATTTCACCTGCACACTGCATGCTCAGAGGTTTCTCTCTTTTCTCTTGACACCAGAACGGGGTTCCATATTTATATGTTTTTACTGAAAGAACTGGGTCCACAGACTGTAGCCATGTGGACTGTCGGACAGCTTTGGCACTGATTTGTTATTTCAAACCCCACGTAGCTACAACAAATCAACCCTTAACGCCGGGTCAACTCAATCACTATGAGCGACAGAGCTTCGACTGCTACGAAATAATCAATACTCCTGCTAAATGAGGGAACCGGGGTTGGTGTAGAATGTTAGAGGATCTCACGTACAGTTAGCCGTTTACTTTTCACAAAATGTCAGCAGAAGTCACACGTTTGTGTTCCTCTCTCTAATCATGCTGCACTCCAGGCTCAAGCTGCAAGTGTGCTGATGGTTGTCTGGGATCCCGTGTGGATCTCTGTTGCATTTCCTGGCTGTCAGTCAACCAATCACGGACTGAGAGTGAGATGTGCATTTGTAACTCTGACTCCCAACATTTCTCTCATTCCTCAGTGGCATGAAGTGCTGTGCAATACATACAGTATACTGTACTTCAGGCAATTCACATTAACATATTAGAGCTCCTCTGGTAAGTTTTACAGCACCGTTTGTCATTCCTCATTTCCATATCTAATTTCTCTCACATTTAAAATATTCTATCCCCTTGGTATACAACATGGCATAATTTCCTTTCAGTGCATCACACTATGAGACTTCTACTGGTATCATGTACCTCAGAGGAAGTCATGGCATCTGTCCTGTTAATAACACTATCAGATTAGTGTTGAATGCTATCTGGGTTTTTTTAGGTCATTAATTAACCTAATTTAAAAGTTAAATAAACACCAAATGGTGGGCTAATTGTTATAAGAATAATTACAGGTGTTTTATGCAAATACAGCTCATACTCAGAGATGGAGCGCAGCGGTTGGGGATGAAAAAAATATTTAGAAAGGATTGATTCAAAATGTGTAAAGTCAGTCAGGAGTAATTGCAGAGTAAAAATGTTTAAATGGTCATGCACCACTAAAGTGTTGCAAGCCCATAGTTCATAGTGGACACCTTTGAGGATTACCTGGCAGAGTTACAGAAAATCTAAAAACATGTTTACTATTATTATTTTTAAAAAGACTTTGTTATTTCTTATAAAAAGTCAACTCCTCGCTGTTTTAGGAATTCAAAGTAAAGACAACAATTCTGTGTGGCAGCCCAGATTGAGCTCGCTTTACTTGAATGCATTCATTTTTAGATTATGGTCTATTTCTAAATATACCAATAGTGCCATGATGCTGATGTTTTTTTCAGTTAACTAGAAATACTGATGATCCACACAAATATTGAGTACATCTTAAAATAAATGTTTCAAGCTTGAGGGAACCTGAAGTAGAAAATATAGAGGGTATACATGTTTCATGTGCTCATCCATGCTGTATGGGCTGTGGACAGTGCATTATCAACCTGCCCTGTATCACAACATTGTGAGTGTGAGAGTTTGCCTCATGTAAAAGTTTAATGGAAAAAACAATACATAACATGTCAATCACGCCTCTGCCAGTGACATAAACAAGACAGAATGCATTTGTTATTTATTTATTTATATCTGAATATAAATTACTGGCTAAATATTTGTTTTTAATGAAAATGACTTTTACAGCATCTGTCAACTACCTATTGGTTTATAAATAACTGCAGCTATGAGTCCCAAAACACAGAAATGTGTTTGCATTTTTGCACTTCAATTTCCCCCATCTTGAGGTCAACGGGTTTTTTGATTAGGTTTTGTGTAAGATACCTTAAATAAGTTCTGTGGTTAACACAAGCTTGAGAGATTTTAAGGTGTTGTACGACATAAAATATATCAGTAAATATCCCACTCTTGACTTTTGTGGCGTTGACGTGTCTTGAACTAGAATTACTGCCTTGCCGTTGTATGCCTCGACATTTGCTCAGGCCGTTCCCAACAAGAAGGGGACGGATGTGAGGTCACCATGACCTTTAGCCTTCAAAATCTAATCAGGATATCACTAAGTGAAAGTAGACATTTGTGCCAAATTTGAAGAGTATTCCAACTAGGCGTTCCTGTGATATGGCAGGAATGGGCTGTGGAGAATTGCAGTATTAAAAAGTACTAGTAGTAGAATTTATAGCACCCTTAGTGGTGAATAGAAGTGTCACAATAATAAAAGGTAAAAAATGTTAAAAAGTCACAATATATTTACTAAAGAATGAATTATATGTTTGTAATATGTTTACATGAAGGATATTACATGCTACAGTATATTGGCTTTTCGGAGACGGGGGAGGAGAAGCTGAGACAACCGATGAGAGGCAGAGACTGCCGTAAGACAACAGGAGAGGACTCCTGGTGTAGACCATGCGGCCGCAGGACAGAGGGCAGGTCAGAGGTGACGACAGAGGGAGCCCAGCCACAGAGATAACCAGCGGATCGATGAAGGAGGGGTCAGAGCGATTGGAAGCCAATCACTGACCCCAGAAGACGGCCTTTGTGTTTTGCGACAGGTTTCGGACGCTTTCCGACCATCAAAGAACATAAAAGGAATGTTTGAGAGAGCGTGCGGTAGATCACGGTAGACTTCGTTTTTCAGCCACCCGGCAAGGTCGGACCTGTGAGTGGAGTTTGCACGTGGTCTCTGCTCTCGAGAAGCATACTATCGATAGTGTATTTTAGATTGTAATTGTCATCATCAGTTTACAGTTGTTATCGTTTAATTAAATACTGTTTTGAATTTGGAGCGGATCGAGTTACTTTTTGATGCGCCTGCGCAGAAAGAAGTAAACATTTGCGATTCCTCCAGAAACTTCAGGCTTAACAGGGCAAACCCGGCTGTTGCAGCCGGTCGTGAACATGTGTGGCTAAATGAGACTATTAATAAATGCCATCACGCCGAACACTAGTCTGCCTTTAGCTTAGCGGTGTGACGTGAAGTCATGCAACCGTGGTGAGCGTTTAAAGCCTTACGTTGGCTATTTACCTCTGCCGACTGCATTTACAAAAAGGTGCTTACTATATCATGTCATGGAAATTGACGAGATCTGGTTAAACGTATTTGCAGTATAAACACCTTAAAAGGTTTGAACATTAACTGCGGAGAAACCTCCCTCCTCTGTGGAAAGATGTTTATTCTTCCAGCTGCACTCTAATTTGGTTTTGAAGACTGTATTGAAAAAACAAACAGGACTCCAAGGATTCAAATGGGAAAACAGTTTTATTTTTCAGCGAAATTACTAATGTTTTACGACAAAAGGTTGAACTTGTTTAGAAAACGCTGGGGAAAGCACAGCAGGAGATCTGCCTCTACTTGCATGGCTTATGCTTTATGGAATTATTGTGGAACAAAACACCCACATGCAACTGCACATAAGGAAAATAAAACATACATTTCAAGTGGTGGTTTGACCTCATTGTCAAGGAGCAGACTCTTGAGAATTCACGAGTTCTTTACATTTGTGCTTCTCAGGGATAGAATATTAAGTCTTTTAAATAATAATTTGTATGCAATGTCTTTGACTGCCCTTTAACCAGTACAAATAGCTAAGATCCCTTTATTAAATATAGGATTCAATCCCAGTTTATTTTAATTTATATCTTTTGTGGTCTCTTACGCAGCTGCGACCCTGAAGCTTATTATGTCCCTTTTTTTAGCTGTGCGGAAACCTCACACAGCACAGCCATGTTTGGTTTCAAAGCTCTGCATGCAGCCATGGACATTAATAACTAGAAAAAGCAGCCTAATTATTAAGAGTTGTGACCTTACGACTTGATAGTTGGTGCATCCAATTAGTGGAACGCCAGGAAAAATTCTGGCTCAGGTTGGCAAGAAGGTTTTTTTTCACCTCCAAATGACTCATTAAGTCCAGACCAGCTCAAAATGATATATCAACACATTCAAACCCTGTTGCTTTTATTATGTCCTCAGAAGAAAAACACAAGGAAAAGATGTTCTGCAAATTTAAATTGAAGCCGCTCTCAGAGGAGCTTTGCAATCCAAATCAAATTTCAAGCACTCAGCCTGGTTGCTCAAATTGAACTTTAACTTTCAACAACTGCAAAACGACACATGATGTTTTCCCATCCAGAGTATGCTTAACTAACCAACATATATCAACCTCTGCCCTTGCTGTGTGACATGAAACGTTGTGGATGAATCATATAACCTGTTTGTTAACTGGTTTAAACCAGAGTTAAACCTCCGTGGCCACGTTTTGGATCAAAAGATGTTCCTCAGAGGAAGACGAATAACTTTCTTGGTGTCTTTCTCGAGGGTTGCTGTAGCCAACAAGAGTTAGGTAACAATGATTACATCTACTCTTTAGTTTGATGCTGAGTAGTAATCTAAGCTCACAAGCCGGCCTCGCTAGTTTGCTGGCTAAGTAGGTGCTCTAGCATTAGCAGGCGGTGTGCTCATGAGCTTCAACAACATGGACATCGCCGCAAAAATGATGGGTTGTATCTCATTGCTCAGACTGTTTATACAACAGGTTTATAGCTGTTTCCAGTATTTGCGTGACATCAAACTGGAGCAAAGAAAATGGATCTGGTGAGCCATTATATAAAATCATTGAGCTTACAGCCTATATGCAAGTGTGATGGATGCTGAATCAATGCAATAAAATGAATGCACTGAAGAGGCGTTTTAGTGGGGTTGGCAGTACGAGCTGTCTAATGTGCACATAATATAACGAGTGTCACAGAGAAAGTGACGCCATATTTTGCAAAAAGTACCAAAACTCGAAACGTTTGATACATTTCTGTGTATCAACTCGAGGAACAGATTGTGGGAAAAGTGTCGATCTGCAGATGACTACGGCCTTTAATTAAGAGACATTATGAAATTAAAGTTGACATACATTATAAGTGTCATTGGGAGAATGCCATTATGAAACAGACTTTTGAAAAAGTTAATTCGAAATAAATTTGCCAATAATGAAATCTTATCCAATAAAAACACACTTTTATTTTTTTTTACTAATTAAGGAAACATTCCAGCAGCTTGGACTGCTGGAACTCCAGATTTGCAAGCCTGGCACTGTGTTGGTCTGGAAGAACATCTGGCAGTGCTGCTGTCAGCTCTGTTTAGCTGTCAGAAAGAAGATGTTAGCATCTTGCCTGCTGTACATGTAGGGAGTTTGCTAGCTGGCAGGAGCTGTCCCTCATAATACACAATCGTCCTGTAATCAACAGCAGCATGCCATGTTCCTCAGTGGATTAAAGCAAAATGTGGTTTGTTCACGTTTCTTATGCTACAGCGATCTACCGCACATAATGAGAAACATATCTTTGAGTGACGTTTAAGATATTGGCTTTTTTCAATGGCAGAAAATACTGAATACAGTACACACCTTGTATGCTGCATGTGCAAAATGCTACTTAACTACAACAAACTATAGTGTCCTCTTTATACACTGTAACTGATAAGATGAGTGGACAGCTTTCTTGTTGGTGTATGGCTGCATATAACATCCAAAAAGTCTTGTCTCCTGAAACCTCAGGGCTAATACATATAGACAACAATTCACACCCACGTGCAACTTGGAGTCTCCAATTAACCCAACCTGCATGTCTTTTTGGACTTTGCTAGGAAACTGGAGCACCCTGAGGAAACCCACACAGACACATGCAAACTCTACCCAAAAACACGACAGCTTGCACGTGGGTTTGGACACAAGACCATCTTGCTGTGAATCGACAGCACCTAACCCAATGCAGAATTTATTCCTGAACATAATATTGTATTCATTACATTTGTCCTCATCCCTTCAACACAGCTTCTTTATACAGTTGTATATAGATACTAAATGTATGTGCACAAACAGTCCACTGTTATGTTAAAGCAAGTCAGATTGTGTTTGGATGATGTGCCGCAACGTGGAAACAATGCCATTGGAAAGTCAACTAGTACTCTTTTTCTATAGTGGACACACAAATTCCCAGAAACCAGTCTTTTTAACTTTAATCTTTTTAACGTACGTAGGCTAGGTTTTCTCTCCTAAAGCAAACAAAGTAATTGTGTTGCCTACACCTAACGTTAAATTGTTAAACCTAATAGTTGTTTCCATGGTGGCGTTGCAAAATTTTAACAAAACCCGTACCACCACGACGTGATGCGCTGTCAAGAGGTCGTGGACATTTCACGAGTTCCTGTGAGATCATGTTGGTTAAAGCAGGACAAAATAATAAGAAAAAGTTGTCATTTAATCATCTGTCATGGATAATCCAAAGAAGCAGCTAGAGATTTCATATGTTTTGCCTGTTAAACAACATATTGTTATTAAACCTATAATAAAATGTAATCAATATTGTGTATGTGTTCATAGCTTTTTACCTCTCCATACCACCTGCCAGGCTCGGTTGTATAGAGCAGCTACACATTTGACATCTTTTTTTAATGAGGTGGTTCTTTGGGTGACAGTGAGAACATACAAGAAGACCACCATGTATGACCTTACTACTGTAGAATGGTCATTTGTGTACAAAAGATTGAACATGTTGTAGATCCAGTAACATTAATTGTACTGTTCTTTCGAGAGGGGATAATACAACCCTTAAGTGTCCTTTATTTCCCTTTTGATTTACTCAGCTGAACTCTCTAAAGCCAGCTGGCTTCAGAGGCTGTTACCTCCTGAGCTGCACGTAGGTTAACTTTATTTGGGGTTGAGGTTATAACCAGATATTTGAAGGAATCAAGCAGAGATCAGCTGTTCTTCACATCCTTTTAAAAATATATATATAACAGGCAATTGCAAACCAATCTGCATCTCTTTTTGAATGTGCTCTTAGTTATTTCTGCCTCATCTGTTTCTCGACAGGTTTTCACTTCGCTATGAACAACACTCTCCATGTGTCATTATCGACTGGGAAAACCTTCAGTGATCTTTTTACACAGCAGTTGTTCCCAGTGTGCTCTCTTCCTCTGAGAAAATGAGCCCCACTGGTGGCACCACTTACAATCTTTACTGCAGGTAAAAGCCAGGGGCTGCAAAATCACTGCAGGTGTCTTGATTTTTGTAGTACAACTACTGATGAGGTATTTGAATAGGCATGTTGTTTAGGCACAAACAAAAGCTACACAAAATGAGATTCTTTGCTCACAATTGACGGCAATGCATCATCTGTAAAGCCTGCTGCAGTATTGTGGTCCAAATAGCAGAAAAACAAGCTTTACAACAATGAGAGAATGACAATATTGTTCAACAAAATGAAAAGCAATCAGCAGGATTCTAAGCTGCTGTGATCAGTCAATATTTTTTTCCTATAGAATATAATAAGCAAGAATCCATCCAGCCAGTAATTGGATTCTAGGGGAGGTGAGCACAATAAAGATACTCCCATCTAGATGGAAATCTGATATATGTGTGTGTAGTATTACTGTGTGTGTGTGTGTGTGCAAAGAGGACCATGCATGATGAATAATTTCATTATGCCCACTTTACTGTCTTGGTGTGTGATATCTTAAGTGGAGATGGAAAATTAAAAGTCATGAGGAGATCGTATTATCATGCAGTTGAGCCAATTGGATTTGAAAGTCATTTGCTTGTGTTTATGACTGGAGGAGGGTGTCATTGGGTGGGACGTGGTGAATATGTAATTTCACAGTCTCACATCCAATTTAGCAAACCCACTTTGTTCAAATACCATACCTTACTTAGGCTTTAACCTTATCTCACTATACGGCACCGGTGGAGTTTGTGAATCTATTACTGCCTCAATCTGATCTTCATGTAATGTGATAAAAGTTGAATACGTGAATATCAGAAAAATCGGCTCGCGTAGACATCATGGCTTAACATGGTTAAAGACTCAGACTGGATTTCAGTAATCTGGTGTTGTGAAGGAATACTGCAGCTACAGCAGGACTAAAGGAAGAGTAGAGGAAGGGAAATCTCTAAAGAACCAGGTTCAAGGGAGACCTGTATTTCTATGGAACGAAAGTTTAAATCTACATAAAATCCAATAGCCCTTCATTTGAAGTTTTATTGCAAGGTAGAAAGTGCAGCAAGGCTTTAATACATTCAATAAACTTATATGGCCAAAAAACACATTTTAAACATATTCTAAAACCATTGACATTAACAAGCTGGTAATAAGCCTCCTCTTTTCTGGGAAGGCTTTCCGCTAGATTTTGTATCCGGGCTGCAGGGATTTTCTCCCGTTCAGCCACTGGGCGATAAGGCCCGGCTCAAAGTCGGTGTTCCAGTTCATCCCAAAGCTGATGGATGGGGGTTGAGGTTCTTCCAACACCAGAGTGGGCAAAAACATTTCTTTATGGACCTCACTTAGTGCATGTGGGGCATTGTCATGTTAAAAGACAAACTGATTGGCTTAGCCCAATAATGAAAAACAGCCACAAACGAAAAGTGCGGTGCATTCTTTTTCCCTCTATATATTTCACAGCACACTTATCTTCCCATTATCCAAACCCCATTACGTAAACAATATGTGGTTGCTGCTGCGGATGAATCAAAACACGTGACTTCAACTCTGCAATTGTGAAATCCTTTTTGAAGTGGGTATTTATGAAAATACACTGGAAAAGCTGAAAAGCTGAGACTAGATGAAAGAACAGAGATGATGGGAATGGATATGATGATTCAAATTAAGAAAATACCAAACATCTTACAGGCCTGTTGTAATTTACTCAGAAAGAGATATTCGAAGAATAGCAGCATCTGAGGCATCGTGCTTGACAATATTTCCCCAAATTACTTTCAAATCTAATTCAGTAGTTATTTTTCATCTAACTCAATATATCTCGGAAAATAACATCAAAGGGATCAAAAGTCAATTTTGGTTTGTTTGACCCGTCTCACCTCCCCTCCCCTCCTATGCAGACTTTCCTTTTATTTCAGTGAAGTGACTCTTTAAACAGACAAGTGACCCTGCTAACCTGAAGCTTCCTATCCATCATTCCAGAAACCAGACAACACATTCGGCTGTGGTTTAGTCAAGGAGCTGAGTGTGATGTATGACTGTCTACTAATACCACCATAACTATTCCCTAGTGGCACATTAACTCATTTTTATGGTTTCTTATCCAAAGCCACTGTCTTCTCTTTCTCATATACTTCAGATGTTACTTTTGCGGCCCGGTATGATTTATTAACTTAAATCTTTAAGGACGCTGGTAGTTAATAGTGGCTGCAAATCTACTCCAGCCACTACGGGGTGTAGCTGCAACTAAGCTTATTTCTTTCTTTCCCATGATGCAGTGTGGTGTAAAAAAAACTCACCAGACCGCTGAATAATGAACCTCAGTCACAGGTCACATATCACAAGGCTGGTGGGAGTATAAATTGCTTTTCTAAATCAACATCTTCCCCTTGCTGCCCTAAAAGGTATACCTATTTAGAATTAATTACTTTGCATATGCACATGGTACACTGCCTATTTGATGTATTGCGTCCTTTCTCATAGAAGTTCATTAATTCATTTTGGCTTGTTTACTTCCATACCAGGGACTTCAAGAAATAGTTTTACACTTTATGAATTGACCTTGGGATCTTATGCTATGATAGGATATCTGTAAGCATTGCTGATATTATTGTTTTTTAACTTTGCCATCGTGGAGCATTGCGGTACGGGCATGTTGTCATATGTAAAGGTTTTGATTTGTTGTCCCAGAGTTCAAAGGTGCAATGTGTAAGATTTAGCCGGAATTTTAGTTTAAAACATTCAATAAATGAACAATCATAATTAACACAATGTGAAGAGTTTACAATGTTGACGTTATGTCAAAGACGTCTATATGTTGTGTTGCTGAGATATCTACTTGAATTAGCATGCTAAGCAGCTAGCCCCGGCCTGTCCAGTCTTGTCATAATTACTTTTACCTTGGGAGGAGAGTCACTGTAGTGTCCAGTCTGCCAACATGAGAGGAAGAAGAAGTAGAGCAGCCCAGAGGGGGCCTGGTCAACTACAGTGAAGGTTCAGGTTCCGTGTACGTTTTTATGGTTTGTTTATTGGATTAAATCCAAAGTGGCGGAAACAAGATAATGACTTGTGTTTCTGTTTCGTCCTCCCTGGTACCAGGAGGAGCTTTGGTTGAATTTGCATATTCTTGCCCTGCTGTTAGCAATAGGCTTTTTTTTTAAATATAACTGATGACTGTAAATTTAGATTGTATGGACCCAACAGTAGAGGTGAAATGCTCCTCCCTATGTCTTTGGAGCGCGTGTCCCCACGTTACGCATTGCCCATTTCTCTCCCTGTTCATTAAGATAATGCACTGCTAAGATTGGCATATGTATTTACCTTCAGAGTTGACTCTGTCTTTGTGTACACATATTGCAATCTTCCAATACCTTTGACAGGTTTCTTTGCCACTGTCTCAGCTTCCTCTGTGATGGTTTCCTATTTACAACAGACAGGCCTGTTGATGTGCATGGTTTAATTTTAGTTTTGTGGCACTCTAGTAATCCCCAAAGGAGAAATTCCGCTCCAGTACAGTGCCACTGGGGTTCAGTGTTATTTTCAAGGACACTTCAGTTGGGTGAATGTTTGCTGTCACGGGGATTATTTGGGTTTAGACCTTCACGTTGAAGGACAATTGCTCTGCTCATTGCACCATCATGCTGCACTACTTTCATCCTAATGCAATTTTGTTGCTCATTTCAATGGGCAAGCAGCCTTTTTGGACATGCTGTTGTGGTCATTGATGCGATACTATCCATACAAAACAACGGTGAACCCTGAGACAACCGATAACCTCCTCATCGATCCATTTTGATGATCTCCACCACGTATGTGGGCAGATTTCATAAGGCGGGTGTCCAGCATGAGAAGAGCGTCTGAATAGTTTCAGTTACCATAGTAAATTACATTTCTGACACATTATTTTAGCAGTGCTGCTGGCTGAGTAGTGAAGAGGATAGTAGCTTTCTTTCTTAGTAGTTTCTAAACCTCCCACTGTCGAGCTAAGTATCTCGCCCTCTCAACGGAGATGCAGAGGAATGTAGGCCGAAAGTAACGCTTTTCTTCATCTTTTAATAGAATGCTATTTTCTGCTGCACTTCTCCAAAATGGGGATTAATTGCTTCTGCCATGCAACATTTATAATGTTCCAGAAAAATCTCAAGATGGCCATGTAGTGCTCTTTTGTTAACCCGACTGGGACAGCTCTTGTGCTTACTTTCTGCTTTTTACAACAGCGATGTGCTACAATCCATTATACTCTGTGCTGTCTTCTCTTGGACGTTTTTTTTCTTTTTGTTTTTTTAGGTTTAAACTTTGCAAATAGATATAAAAATATATATATATATGTAAACAGCTGCCTCCTTAGTGCTCAACAAGCCATCATGTCTACGTGACAAAAAGTTTAGAAATGTGCCAATGCATTCAAAAGCAACTAATATCAGTTTGACCTTTTTCACAGCAGGCGTTTTGACTTTACATATCAGGAAATGCACAGGTGGAATTAATAACATTGACGGCTCAGTTGCATTCCATTCCTAGCCTTTATGCACAATACCGTGACCTCCCCTGAGTGGATTGCAGCTGTCAGTAATGTCATTAATTCCTCCTGTGCTTCTCTTGCTATGACATGTTGAAGTGTCTGCCATTAATAAGGTTCATTGGCAGGACCTTAATTGTAATGGCGGCATGTGCCTCTCTTTGCATAATGATGGTTCAGTTGACTGAGCAGTGTGACGTCTCAATTTGTTCTCCAAACATCGAGGATCAGAAAAAAACAAAGGCATTGGCTTCTTCGATGAAGAAAGTCATCATTTTGTTATTAATGTTTTCTTTTTCTGTCTTTTACTTTGAATGGATAAATGAAATGATGGTTCAATACACAACAATTATTGTTTTGCTTACCTATTGCTTGCAGGTTATGGACCTGCAAGCAATGTTGTTGTTAATTTCAAATCTAAATCTTGCATAAATTTACTTTGTGTTACATCTTTAACAAATCCTTTTAACTGTTCAATCTGTGCCAGTGAATGCTCTGTTTTTGTCTGCTCTAACAGGTGGCACATCCAAAGCTGAGGGACCAGCTCGATAACATTTCTGCCTCAGGTTAAAGGGTAACTTCAGTATTATTTCAACCTGAATCCAATTTTCTGTTTTAAGTGACTAATGGGGACAACAATTTTGGAAAATGGTCCAGTATTGACCGAGACACACGGCAGCCGCTTAACAGGCTACGATGTAAGCGTTCGGCGCAATTCCGTACCGCCATGTACGTCAACGAAAGGTGTTTGTTTTTGCCGCTGACAGGCTCAGATTGTAAATATAAGTGTCTGACTACATTAGGGCAAGGACCCTACAGAGAAATAAAATATGTTTCTCTACCTTTCACTTGATTGTTATGTTTGTGTCATGTGACTTGTTGCTGGAATACAACAATAGAAGAGTGGAGGAGTACTGGTGTTGTCGCACAGAAAGTGTTGCTCAGTGTTATATAAAAGATTTTCTTATGTCATAGCTGATTCCGACAAGGTGGAATTTCACAATGAGACTTCTGAGCGAGACATAGTTAGACACAATAACAAAAGCTTTATCTCTGTGTAATCCTTTCCATAACGTTGTTAGACACCAAGTAACAATCTGAGCCTGTCAGTTGCAAATACATACTTTTAGTGGGCGTACATTGATGGTGAGAATTGCAGAGGGATTACACGACAGCCCGTTTTGCCGTTTTGAAGCACACTTCCTCCATACTGGACCAATTCAAATATATTTTTTTCTTTAGTCACTTAGACACACACAAATGGGAAATTAGGGTCCCGGTTGAAAAATACCGAGATACCAATTAAAGGGCAAATCATCACTACAGAAATCTGCTTGCATAGTGTGCTGTGTCTGTTGGACACTTTGGTGCTTTTTGTAACTCCGGCTACACAACAATTAGTCAGAGCTGGCATTTTGTGTTTGACAGCTGATGAAAAACAAATTTCTTTAAGTACATGAAAACAATCACCTTATTTAGTGGCAAATGGTTATAATGTGGGCATCAGAGTGATGCGCCACACTGCACTGACTCTGCCAAGTCATTAATGATCTATGCTAGCCTTTGTAGGAATCTAATTTGTTGCTGCTGTTTTGTGAGTGGACCTGTATGAGAACATTATTGATGAGGCAGGGCAGGACGATCCCTGAGGACAACTGAGCTCAGTGCTATTAGAGGTGCACTGCTGTGAGAGCCTGCAAAAACACATTTTTATAACTATTACAACAACTACGATTACCACTTCTATGATTCTTAATATTGTTGTGAAGTTTCAAGGTAATACAAGTAGGAAGTGACCAAGAATCCTGCAATGTTTTAAAATAAAGATCGCAAGTGAGAGATTGGATAGTCGTAAAAGGACAGATCTGGTTATTTTCAATGTGGGCCTTATTAACCAATATGTTTTCCCATCATGACGGTCGATTGTTTTCAGATTTTTCTCTCTTTACTGGAGAGCTTTTTGTGCCTGCAGTTTGCTAAAAGGGCTGCTCTCAAACACATGCTCACCACCCACACAGAGCTAAAGCAGGCAAAAAAAAGCAAATAATAACACTCGCTCAGCAGTTCTCCCGTGTCCTTAAATAGCTGTGATTAAATAATTGCCATGCCGTTGTCAGTGCATTAGTGTTGTTATAGATTGAATATAATCAATAGTTTTGACTTAGCCAACTTTGCTGGATGTGCTGTAGAAAGACCTCACCAACCTCACCCTCCCATGGATCCTGTTTTCAATTACCACATCGATGTCACTTGGTTGCCCCAGTCAGCAGTTGGACATGACCATAACATATGTGTTAGTGCAGATTACTTGATACTGAAGAAAAAGTACTTTGGATAGTGAAGAATGACATTCTTGGCTGGGAAACTATTAGACGAATGAGTATGTTTTGCCGATTCCTGCAGAACTGTTAAATTATTTAAATCTAAGAAGCACAATTCTTTAGTTGGAAGCTCAGGCTTAGCTTTCGCTGTGCCTAAAGTGTAGAAATGTGATATAATCGGAACTGTAAGTCGCTTTGGATAAAAGCGTCTGCTAATTGACTGTAATGTAAAAGAATGCTAAATGCAAACACAATAGGGCTGGATAGCAGTACTCAAAACCTTTTAAGGTATCACCCGAAATAACCCACCAAGACCTGCAATTGATCTTTTTTATGCCCACATCTAGAACAAAATTACAATTTGTATGGTTTCGCTCGCAGCCAATCAGCGCAAGACTTCCTGGATTGAATGTGATATATTATTGGCCGACTACTGCAGCAGCATCAACCGAAACAGTCGGGACCACCTGCCCGGCTCTGAACACAGCAATGTACGAGCGGACGGAAAAACGGCTAACAGCGTTAATGGTTTTAACCTGGCAGGGAACCAGAGGTTGACGGTTACGCCTCCGTGATGACGTAGTCCCGCCACCGAGGGTTGGCGTCATCAGCGGTAACAACTGTATGAGCTCTCTACAGCAACAATTAGCTTCATTTCACATGATGGCTATGGAGGTACTCTATTGGTATCAGTAACACTTTTAGGTTCCTGGTATTGGTACTGGCATCCTAAGTCTTTAAACAATGCTCTAATACACAAAGGCTAAACCAGCACACCATCACCCACTTGAGGTGTTGGCAGTGGTCTGCACCATGAAACTCCTGGTCCGAAAATAGACCCTGAACCAACCGTGTGAGGAAATGAATCTACTCTGTTACCATGTGTCAATGTCACCCCTGCACACAGTGAATGAGGCTGCCCTACATAGTCAATCTCCATAAAGAACTGCTCACTAAGTATTTGTACGTGCATGTTCTTGTGTGCATGCATGCATGTATGTGTGTGTGTGTGTGTGTGTGTCTGTCTGTTTACTGGCACGCATGTCTGCACATTTAGAGTGACAGTGTGTTAATGAGAGGGGAAGTCGGAGAAGAGGCTGGTACTGAGGCGCTGTCACTGTGGATCTTCTCAAGGTCTGATCAGCCTCCTCAGACTCATGTCTCTTCAGGCCAACTGGCCAGACCTTCAAGGACAACGACGGCATGTCACACAGAAGAGCTTGTGTATTTATTGGTGCGAGTCATTTAGTGTGTTGGTAGAGGAGAAGTCCCACATAGGTCATCCATCTATCCTCCCAGGGTGACCTAACCAAGAGAGTTAATTAATGAATAACAAGGAGCAATGCACAAAAAACAAACACAATCAAAGTCACATGGGAGAGAAAGAGCTGAGCAAACATGCCCTATGACACTTGGACCATTTCCCCACCCTCCTCCTCTACAAAAAAAAAATATGCATTAACTATTCACTTTTGTTCAGAATGTTTCCTGACAGCACATCGCACTGCAACTGAAAACTATTTTGACAAAATTTATACAAGAGGACGGTTGGTCCAAAAGTTGTTATGTTGCCAAATTTGAGGCGTATAAAAACAGTTACATATTGAGCAAAAAACTAGAAGAGATAAAAGTTCTCTTTATAGTCTAACAAGGAAAGGGTTAACTTCATTAATTAAGTAAAATGTACTTCTTATTCTCAGCGGACTGTGAATGTTTTATCTAAGAAGCTCGTAAGTTCCAGAAACAATTAAAATTCATGTTCGAATATTGGGGTTTAGAAACCACACCGGACGTTGGCTTGGAACTCAAACTTAAGGCATTTAACTTCATCTTTAGTCCTACATGGAAAGTTTATAAGTGAATGCATAATCAATTGAGTCTGAGGTGAGTCAAGCTCTGGAGGCCTTCTGGTAACAACGGCTGACCTTTTTTCGGGACTATTTTGTTCCTTTGATTTGACCCTGCAGTCTCAGGCGGTTCAGCTGTTCTCTTGAAGTCATTTTGAATACTTGTTATTGGAAGTTTGTGCCCTGTGGTCAATCCATCACACGACACTCTGGAGGACTGAGATGAAGGATGATTAGAGCAACTCATCCAGCACTTTGCACTGACGCTTTGGACAATTTGCTCAGCTATTCCCAGCTGGAGCAAAACAAAGTCAAATGAACAAACCAAATGTCCTGGGAACAATCAGACACCAGACGTGACTCTGACCAGCTTCTGTGCCACCGCTCTGTCTCTCTTTCTCCGCTGGAGGTCAACTCATCGCAATTTCATAAAACTCCCATAATTCATTGACCGTGAAGCCTCCTATCTCAGAAAATTATCCAGCTCCTTGCACCCCACATGTAAACAGATCCATAGAAGCACTGCACGTGCGCTCCGGCCTGCAGGGTGTGTAGAAAGAGGTGATAATTATTCAGCACCACAAACAGTGAGTCATATTATAAATGTACGTCTTGAAAACCCCTGGCAGTAATTTTTTTTGTTTAGGTAGAATTTTGCCTCATTTAGTTTTATTTACTTAGTTTTATTTCCGTCGTTCATTTTAAAAGCCATGGCACTCGCTGGAGAAAAGGCAGTAATTGAAACAGCATTTCGGGTCTAATTTGTTTGAGTTGAAAACGCATCAACAGGATATCTATTTTTCTCAGAAACAAAACAGAAGCTGTGTTGTGTGGGAAAAAAAAGGAGGAGACACAGCCTAAAGGCTTTTGCACTACGACAGTGTGTCCGTAATACATTGTCACATAAAGATTTAGCCAGTAAGGAATTATAAGTGTTGTCTAAGCTGCTAACGAGGTGCAGTATACAATCATTAATATTTAATCAGTTGTATGATGGGTCTGTAAAATAAATACTAAACAAGTCACCAGAAATCTACACCATTTCTCCAACACTGTTTATGTTCTCTGACAGGTGGCCTATTGTGGTTATGTGAATAATGAGCTTCTGCTGGAAACATTGGGGAGTATGATGTAGCTGGTCAGTGTTATAGCATCACAGATCCTCTTAGAGAGGAAGTGAGGGTGTTTGGTTGGGCTTTGCAGTTTACATCCCTTCTCTTTAGTCAGAGTTCTTTTTGTTTGTTTATTTCCACAATGTTCTTTTCTTAACCAGTCATTTTAGTAGTTTTGTAACAGTCAAATGGGTTGTTCTGAAACTGACTGATCAGAAAACACTCATATGGGTCATTTTGGAAGACAGGTTCCATTCAGAGTCAAGCTACTTTTAAGAGATTAAGAGAACCTTTGAGATGTTTTTGCAAAAAAGAAATGTGAATTAGCTGTGTTTCCATCTACTGGTTTGGAGCAAATGAACTCAGCTCCAGCGTAGTGTTATCAGAAGTCCTGACTTCTCTGTCACTGTCGAGTGCTCTGTGGTTAAGCGTCAAAGGGGCTGAAACGATTATGAAATGGCGCCTACTCAGATTTTTTTCAGCAACTTGAAAATGTATGATCACCAGTAAATTGCGACCATCAGTGTGTTGTTTTGTCTTGAGGAAAGATTAGCTACCATGCTAACCTACCAGCTTTCAAAGCTAATGTTACCGCTGTTTGAATTCAAACAAAAAACACCTTCTTAGGTTGAGGGAAAATATCATGGTTGGGTTTAAATAACTACCAAAGCTAAGTAAAATGTAAACAACGTCAAATAAATACTGAAAACTCATCACAAACATTAATAACGTATCTACAAAATAATCAACACTTTGGGACATTTGCTTGTTGACAAAAGCAGAACATGGCTCCAAATGCCATGCGTCATTACCACAACGGTCCATTAATGTCATATTAAATGTATATTGTACTGCATGCTTCAGCTCCACTCAGTTTATCACTTCAGTCAGGTTAAAAGGGTAAAAAAATAAAGTCCTCCCACTACACACCCACAAACGTTATCTTATTTAGCAGATAAAGCCCATAGGTAGGCTCCCATATTTAAGAAGATTTTATAGATTAGCTCATGATACATCTGTTTTTATAAGTACACATAATGAATGCTATTCTTAATCCAGTAGTTTCCTCTGTTTGGTACTTGCAAAGACACCACGAGGAAAACGCTCCAGTCAGAGAAAGAGGAAACGGAGGCCTCTCTGCTTCTGAAGCCTAACGAGAAAACAAATTGTTGTCCGAACTGTTGCCAGACCCTCAGAGATGTACTAACTGCAATTTTAGAGTGGCGAAGGGAATTAATACTGTTAATGAGGCAGGTTACAGGAAGAAATCCTTTATAGTTATCCTCCACTGAGTTGAAGGTGACCTCTCTAATCAAACCCCACACGTTAGTACTCAGAGGATCGCTGGCCTGTTGGCTCCAGAAATTCTGCAAAGCCACACTCTCGGGAGGTTCTAATTCATGTAACAAACCAATCCAGGCACCTTCTGATAACAAATGGACTCTGGAATTAGCTCTCACGTCTGCAGGTAAAACAAATATGCTTTAGAAATGCATAACCTTGAAGTATATTTTCAAAAAGAACTCATTAGTAGCAAGGCTATTTCAGGGAGTACTCTATTACTGTCCACTACGTGAAGGTAAAGGTTTCCAAATGTAGGAATTCAAATTTAAGGAACCAGTAATGCATATATAATGTATTTGTTTGCATCTTTATTTTTTTAATATAAAAAAAGAGAATGTGAAGGACAATTGCTTAAAAATCATCCATGGGCTTGAAAAGTAATGTAATATACACAGTGTGTATGCATGTATCAATACTTTTGGACATATTAACAAACACAGTTTGGCAAAGTACTTAGCAATAAATCCCATAAAGACTCATCTGTTACACAAGTATAATAAATCAGTTCTAGGCATAAGACACACACAAGCACACATCAAGAAGACTCTTTCATAAATCACTACGATTAACAAACCTAAAGCATATACTTGTGTGATATGGCAAGGAGTTTTCATAAAACAAAAAATAAATAATAATCATTTAAAAAAGAAAAAAAGCATCATCATAATATGCCTTTAGACTTGTATGACAAAGGAAAATATCGGTTGTTCCCAGCTTACACGGGCAGTCCATATTAGTTGGTTAGAATAAGTTATTTCAGGGCTCTATTAAAATGCTCTGAAGACGTGTTCAAATAGCCTCAAACCTTGGACCCTCGGTAGAATATACTGAACCGAGATTGGGAAGTATACAGGAATGAGTGGGTCTAAGGAGACAAGAGCTACGTGTGCAAATTATAATTGTATGCAAATATGACGTGAAAAGAGGGGGGAAGTGTTCTTATTTAAGTGGCCTTGAACACAACTTTGCCAGATTTGAGCTGCTTTGACTTTGGTGTTACCTTAAGCTTGTTGAAATTCATTTTCCAACTTTTCAGATGCAAAGGTTATCGTTCCATCAAGGCCCAACATTGATTCTAGAGTATTTGTAAAGCCATTCTCTTTTGGGAGATGACAGATGGCAAGCTATATTCCTGTTCCATGCCTCAGAGCTTACAGCTCAACATTCACATTTAACAAATTGAGTTTGGAGTGTGAGCCGTACTGTTCCAAGCATAGTAAGTCAGAGACAGAGAAAGTTTTGGTGTAAGAACCTGAGACCACGCTCAATAAAATGAACTTCCTGATGTCTGCTGCAATACAAACTTGACACATTGACATGACACATTTTGGATAAATGCATTGTTTATTGATTACTGACGCTAAAACTACTGACTCTGTGCTTGCAGATGAAAAATGATTCCACACACTTCTCATTTATCTATTAAATGGCATACTCTCTTCCCCGGATTGGAGGGACAATTGCATTGCCATTTCTGTTTTGTGTTTATTGATTTTTCTATAGCACCTGATACAGTAGAACATTGCTGCATATCATCTACTTTTGAGGCCACTGTCATTCTACCTCACTAACTGATTTATACTTCTATTGCTGTATTCGCGAGTTTCAATTTAAAAAAGTTGCCATTTAATGTATGAATGTGTCTGGTAATATCATGAATACATGGCAATAATATGGCTTAAGTGGAATTCCTCTTTATACTATTATTATTTACAAAATTCTTCCTTGACATGCTTTTATGTAATTCTACTTTATGGATAACATATATTAGCAGTTTTATTCAATCAAAATGATTTGCATGATTGTCCATGGTTGAATCGCAAATTAATCGCACATTTTGATCTCATCAAAATGTACCTTTTTAAGTATTTAATACACTTAACATGAGAGTATATGCTTGCTTATTATTGGCAATGCATTAACATCAGTTTGTTCGTTAGTTAGTTGGAGGGCTATGCACATACTCATAGAACTGGTGTTACGTCCCGTAGCTACTACTATTATTATCTACAGCTAGTCCAAATTGAACTAAATCATTTTTTAATATTTGATCACTTTTGAAATCCAGAATAACAGAATGTTAATAATATTAAATACACACTTGAATTAAGAAGTCTGCATTCAGTTTTAATGGAATGAACTGCAGGACCCACACTGTACACATATATCCATTTATCCCCGTTTGTCAGACAGTGCTTTAATGAAGGAACTTTTTTCAGGCCTTGCTATGTTGTTATATGATCTGGAAGATGTGATTGATTTGATACACAACACTTTATTGCCTCTGCAGGGAAACTTATCATCGGCTCGCAGCACTATTGATCAACCATGATTACAAAAACGCCGGTCAGTCAATAGTGTAACCTATACTGTACCATCAGATTGAAAACATGACCAACATATTAACAATAGATTTCAAAACGAGGAATCAACAGACGATCTAAGTTTAAGATTTAAGTTTGTATATATTCCGAGGCATCACTGCACATTTATATCAGCTCATAATGACCCTTCCAAGTAAAAAAAAAACCACATCTATAATTTTTGGCAATCAGCAATTACAACCCCCAGCAGAATCTACACTTACCAAATCTAGTCACAGTTTGGTGCGTTAAGGTTCAGAAGTGTCATGAGAACTGATACATTTTTTTAAAACCAAAATCCCTCCACACTTCCCCTCAAGCATACATGACCTATTTAATAAAGCAATGTAAAACGTTCATATGCGACTCCTGAAGGAAGGTAATATGTGCCCTAAATGCAGCAGATGATTTAGCACTTCCATCTGTTCAACCAGCATGGCATAATTGGTTGTATTCAATACATTAATAGAACACCAAACAACCCTAACCCATTCCCTAGCTGCAGTGTTATTCTGGGCTACACAAAGACATACTGTACAGGTTGATAGTCACAGTGCTCTACCTGAAAAAGATTCTAGGCTAAAGTGACATGACTGAGAACAGATACCAAAATGTATATAAATGACCTTTGCAGAGGTGTGCCATCTCATGAGACAACCCGTCTTGTTATGTAGCCATACTCTCTCCACAACACCGTCACTTTGTATCCAATCTGCTATCAAAGGCTGAGCAGCAAGGGAATCATGTAATTGTATGCAGCAGAACGAGACTGCAAGGGGCTTCATGATACTACATTGTAGCTATAAATGTATATTTATATTAAATGTACATGCAGAGTCCACCTCCTCTGGTTTCCCCCCCCCCAACACATTTCTGCACAGAGGAGTAGCAACCGTGTGAGTTGAAAAGTCCGACATTGTGCTGTTAAGATTTTTTGTGAGGATAGAAGCACAACTGTTCCTCATCTCCCGACGAACGCTCAGCCTCAGTCAGGATCTGATCCATTTTGTTATCCAAGGGAGCAAATGTTGGCCAGAGAAAAGCAATGGCACAGCTGGCCTAGCGGCGTTAGCTTTAAGAAAGGCTAACAGGCTGGCCGGCTTACCCCTCTGAACATCGCTTCCTCGTACTTCTGTCGGCATTGTGTCCTCTGGAGCTGCAGTCTGCTAGGTGCCGCTCTGAGCTTCGGTGGCAACTTGTTAATGATGTTCCGAAGTGCGGTTGGACTGTACCTTCTCGCCTCGGTTGCACTTGTCAAGTTATCCTTACACTTACTCACATTAAGAGGACAGTCCCTAAAACTGACACTTACCTTTACACCGTAAGAGGGGAGCCAGATTAGCCGCAGAGCTGCTGCATGCTTTCATCTTCATCATCTCCCTCCTTATCCCTTAACAAAATGGCAGGACTAATGGCAACGCAACAAGTGTGGACAGCTGCCCACTGTTCCTAAGATGACATTTGGGGATGGTCTGATGGACTACTTTCTACAAATAGAAAGATGGTGAGGATGTCTCAATGGATTGCCAAAGGAATTCAGCTTGAAGGCAATGCAGGGGCAGGATGTATGCAAGTCTGGTAAGCTGCACCAGACATGCTGATAAATCACAACGCAACAGATAAGTAAATAAGTCCGTCATTTTCTGTCCTCACCTTCTTAGCTGAATGTCAGCTTTAGGGTGGTTGAAAATTATTTCCAAATTATCTTCACGGCGGAAATTTTAATTTACTTTGCCAACTCAAAGTCACTGTTATAGCTAATACCACATGTTAGAATTTCTTGATATTAATTAGTTATTACTTTTATCTGTAGAGCATTATAAAAGGATGCAACGCTTCAGACTTCAGCTGCAAGACGGTGACAAAGTGCCATTAGAAAGTCCCTCCTCGTTCACCAACTGAAGAGCCAGGGGGAACTTTCAATTGTATTATTAAAGTGTCAACTTGTCAGTTAACTTCAGATGATGGATGGCTGTATTGACAGCGCTGTTCGATTCAGCCCAGCCCATTGTAAAGCTCTGATGTAGCATCCTCAGACGTGAGGCGAAGAGGACATGACACTGCTTGGACAAGCCCGCCTTTGGTGATATGGTCCCCAGGGCTTATCCGTCAAAATGTCTCTGTTGGCTTATGCAGTGATATTAAAGACCTGGTTCCATATCTCACTTGACAGGGTCTTCCTTAGTCCTTTGACAATAACTTAAGATGGCTGGAAATGGCTGCCTGGAGTGTCCCTTTTGTCTCCATTGTAGATATTAAAAAGAGAAAGTGTTCTCAAAAGGTTAGTGTATCTGTAGTGACACTTCTGACACCCACGCATTTTAGCTGTAGCAGCAAAAGAGTCATAATAATTCTCAGCAACTTCACCTTCACCTACTTGTGTTTTTTGATATAGTAGAGACAAATATTTCCTACATTTTAACAACCATTTGTCATGTCAGCGATCCAAACTCCCCCCCCACTTCTACTGAGAGGAACAGATCAACATTTTACAAAGATGAATCACTGAGGTTTCCATAAAGGAAATAGTTATTGTGCTGGTGCCAAGTATACAGAGGAGGACCCTTCTGAATTTCTTTGCCAGATAAATTGGACTTCCTTTCTATTCTGATATAACTATATAGCTTGCAAACTGCCAGTGTTATGTTTTGGATAATAACTACACTGAGCTTTGGTTGCAGGTACATTTGGCCAGAAACAAAAATGCTTCCCGTGTTACCAGGACACTATGTTTTATAGTTCCATTTCCAGTGGGATATATTATGATGATGTACCAGCCCTTTCTCCTAAAAATGACAATCCCATACAATAAAACTGCATTGGGAAATATGTTTAGAATGTAACATATTTGTATTCTAATTATAGTCTACATAAGTCAGTGACAGGTGGATGTTGGGGTGATGAATGGGTCAAACACAGGACTTTCACCCAAGACACCGCTGTTCATGTCCAATGTGAAACCAAAAGCCAATGCTCACTTATTTTCATTTTAAGGCTGTAGCATATACTGTACATGGTAACAAACATAGACCATTTACTAAACCTACCTAAGTAGTTTTGTTGCCTGAACCTAACCAAGTAGTTTTGTTGAGTTTGTTGTTTTCTAGCCATCCATTTACTATCTGCTTATCTGTGGCCGGCTCACCGGGGACAGCTGGTTGAGGAGGGTATTCCCGACGTTCCTCTACTCTGCAACATTTCCAGCTCTTCAGGGTGATCCTGAGGGTTTCCCAGGCCGAACGAAATATACAATCCCTGCGGCGTGTTCTTGGTCTATTCAGGGTTCGTTAACCGGTTAGACGTGCCCGGAAAACCTCTAATGGGAGGTGTCCAGGAGGCATCCTAATCAGATGAATGAACCACCTCAGCTGGCCCCTTTTAACACGAAGGAGCGGCTCTGCTTCAAGTTCCCCAGATCTCTGAGCTCCTCACCCTATCTCCAAGGCTGAAACCAGCCAGCCTACTGAGGAAGCTCATTTTGGCTGCTTCTATCCGCAATCTCAGTCTTTCGGTCACTAAACTCATGACCATAACTGAGGGTCGGAACGAGGATGGATTGGTAGATCATCATCTTTCCCTTTCGGCTCAGCTCCCTCTTTACAACACCTCCATCATTGCCGATGCAGCAACAAACCACCTGTGCATCTCACGCTCCATTTTACCCTCATACGTGAACAAGACCTTGAGATACCTGAAATCCCTTGCTTGGGGCAGTGACTCACTGCCAACCCAGAGGGTGCAATCCACCGTTATCCTGTCAGCTTCACACTGCAAAACGTCTGTTTTGTTTAAATTTACAACTTTAACCACATATTTAACACTTTTTACAATTGTAACCGTACTCCAGTGAAAAATAGATTGCCCTCGAGACGTAATTGATAACGCAGTTTAGTTGTATGGGAATGTAAATTTATAGGTGAAAGGGTTTTATTGTACAAGGTGGACTCACAGACACTCTCAGTATTCAGATTTGAGTAGTCTTCAGCTAATGTAATGTCAATAAAACCTCTGACGCCTGAATTATTTTGTGAAAATGAACAAGAGTTGGGAATCATAAATTAAGCTCAAAGTAAATGGTACATCTAAAAAGTTGTCACCAGCACATGGAGTTCGTCTCCTGCTCTTACCAGAAGATCCTAAATCACACTTTCAACATTTTCTTTCATGACATCTCAGCAACCACCACTTCAATTTCCAGTCTACTTTCATCTGTCAAAGAGGCTCCTCGTCCCTTCTGCTTCTCCCTGCCCCTCTATCCCTCTCTCCCACCCAGCAACACAACATAGCTGTAACCCCTCAGTCCCACAACAGGGCTTGTGTTGCTGTCATCCGCTCTAAATGCCTTTAAAAAAAAAGGTAGAGAGGGGGCTCTCTCTGATCCAAGTGCTGCTTGGATCATTAAGGGACCCTGTGGCTCAAGCTTCTGTCAGCGATCATTTCCAATTAGTCTCCACTTTGCACCACACATACCTTAGCACCCGTAGGGGACAGTGGTTCATACTGCAAAATCACTCAGGTAGGGAGAGAGACATTAGGAAGAGCGTTCATATGGTAACCTTGACGCTCTGAGGTAATGAACTAAGATTGACTAATTAAAATGTGCTTTTGGCATTGGGACTTCTGTTGATTTTGTGAGAGCGAAAGTGGAGTGTGGGACCGAATGACTCATCAAGTCATAATCGCCTCTTCAGGTGAATCCATTTTCAACATCTATTCAAATAATCTGAAGTAAGGGTGCACTTATAAGTGATGCCCTTCCCGAAATTGGTATGTGAGTGAGATAAATTACCCAGAAATCAATAGTGTGTAGGTACACTTTATACAGTGCACTTTACACTACTTTTCCTTGAGCCCATGTGTTTTTTCTCTTTTACTCAATCGCCATTCCTTTCCATAGCTAAACATTTTTTATTCTGTTTATATTTTCTTTCTGTTCTGTAGAAACATATTGAATAATGTAAAAGTCTTTGTATTTTTTTTTTGCAAAGTGTGAAAATCAGTACTTTTTAGCTCATAAAAGGATGCGAAGAAGGTTGAATACATTCAATTCAATTCATTTTTGTATCGCCCAAAATTACAAATTTGCCTCAGAGGGCTTTTCAATCTGTACACATACAACATTCTCTGTCCCAGAACCCTCACATCGGAACAGGAAAAACTCCCCCAAAAAACCCTTTAACGACGAGAATACATCCTGTGAATAAAAGCCTGTGACTTCACTCATTGTTGTCTGAAGCTCAACAGAAATTGCATTAGGTTAGGGGCATTGTCAATAGGTGTAGACCAAGATTGTTTATAGAGTAGTGGTCATTTGTGAAAGCCTTTAACCTGTTTTAAACACAGAAAAATGACACAGACAATGGGTCATGTCCCTGCCTTTCTGTAGCATAAGTGAGAGAACAGAAAAAAAGTATACAGCATCCCCCTCCTGGACCTTAATGTGCTGTTGGTACACATGATAGTTTTGTTTGAAACATGCGCAGCTGCAAGCCCTCAATTCAGCACAGGTGGACCAACAGAGCATATAGATTACTAACCCGCTTCACTGAAGCTATCGCCAACAACAGGGCTTCCTTCACAGACGGCAACTTAAGGGAAATCTACCGGTTGCATAGGGCTCCCCGAACTCCACAGAAAGATCCCACTGTGGGACAGATGGTGAACAGCCTTTGTAGACCCATTCCCTGCCGAAACGGTTTCATAAAAGAGGTTGACTGAACATTGACCAAAATCAACAAGATGCACACGTTATGGTGTAATGTGACACGCTGTACACCTTGCATACAGATATGGACCAACCCGGTGCAGTACAGTTATTCTGCATCACATAGAAAGACAGATCGCACATCTTTTTACCATGTCACAATATAGGGACAATATTTTTCAGAGACATAGTGATTTGCGACTTAAAAGAAAGTGGGACAGGGGTGTAATGTGGGGGTTTGGGGGCACCTAAGGAGTAAAGTAGGCATGACTCCTGCTGCAATGCAAGAAGCCAGTCTGTGTGCAAGACCTCATGCCAGGATGTTACATTAGAAACTTGGCTCAGGTTGCAACCATTGAGAGAATCAGCACACAGTGATTATAATTGCCAATTAAATTGATTGAAGTATCAAAGGACATGAAAAGGGCTGGTGGTGTCAAGCAAGCCTGGGTGAGTGATGGTAAGGTTGTGAGTGTTTGGAGTACAAGGCCACAAAGAAATTGTTAAATCACATGGAAGACTGCCCAGCAAAAGAGAGAGAGGACTCCTGGCAGAGCTGGCCTTTCATACCCAAAGCCACTCCCACGTCACATGTGTAGCTCGTTGCACCAACGACCCACCCAGCCAACCCAAATCACACTAAGCTGTTGTTTCATTTACTACTTTTGTTAGCCATTTACAGATTTATTGTTTGTAATCTCTGCAATGAAAACCCTGCAAATACATTATTCAGTTGCGGTGTTAAAACAGAAGAGAGTGTTTGTACACTTTAGGATTTTCATATTAACAATAGCTTTTTGTGTGCTGCCAAGAGAATACTATTTTTTCATTCTACTCTCCAACAGCCAGCTCTCTAGCTCTGTGGGTGATGTTGGACTGATGGAGGCGTGGTGTGCACAGACTACAGTGGTGGCTTGTGGTCTGAATCCTTTTGTGTAGTTCTATGTTTGGGAAGATTAGAGGGTATTTTCTGTTGAAGATTAATGGGTTATTTGGGTTTCATTTTGATAGAATTGCACCCAGTTGGTGACTTTACTCTGCATCGTGTTTTTGTGTGTCTGCTCTCATTGCATGTTTCATTGTAACCAGTAAATCAGTAAACACCATGCTGAAAATAGCAAATGAGGCAGACTAATTGTCGCATTTGGTTGTGAATGGTTAGATTTTTTATTTAGGGCTCTTTTTTTAAAAGGGAACATTTTGTGAAGTTAAAACAATTGGTGTAGACTGTCAATGAACAAACACTCATCTGTAATTTCAGGACACATCCCAGTCTCTTACTGTTAGTTTAACAAATCATATGCGGCCAAATAGGGATTTTAACATAGCAATTAAAATGAATCACTAAGGTAATCTCCTGCCACGAGTCCTCGGTGAGATTAGAGTGGATTATATTGGATTATGTCTATTGACCTGATTTACTGACCGACTGCCTCTTGTTATCCAAATCAGACTCGTTGATCTGACCTTCAGCGGTAGGATTTAGAGCTGCAGAGAAACTGTGACAAGCAGCGAGATGCAAGCACATGTCTGTTTTCAACTCAGTGCATGCACGGAAGAAGATTACGCAGTGGGATGTTTTAGATGAATTCATTTCTGGCTGCCCTTTAAAATAAGTAAATGAATGGAGAAAACCCTGTCTAAATCACATATAATCAGTAAACATACAAACTGCCCCTTCTGCACACTGAGATTAATCAACTGGTATCTTCTAGGATCTGGGTCAGTGAATAGTGCCAAAAACAAGAGGTCAGAAACCTCTCCTGATGTTTGGAGGCATAAATAAAGAATAAATATCTAAGTAAATTCCATATAATAAGGTTAATATTCTCAACACGTATGAGCAGGTTATTTCTTTAAGATCAAAACTGACCTTATGTGTGTTATACTGAATAATACTAGTTTGAGTGTAAACAGTCAACCTTTCGAAACATGACTTTAAGACGTTGCCGCCAACAAGTCCATAATACTAAAACACAAAATACTTTTATCTCACATGGTCAAGAGTATTGTTGGAAAAAGAGAATGGCTTAAAAAAAAAGGTACTTCAGCAATGTATTTCCATACAACAATTCGTACGATATCTTACGAAAAAAGTTTCTCTTTATTTTCTGTTTCCATACGAAAGTCCAGCAACACTCGACGATTTCCGCTCTTTACATGCGTACAGTCTTTTCAAAATAAACTTCTGTTTTCACAGGAAACAAGTTATTTAGATGTAGGCAACAAAACTTCTTGGTTAGGTTTAGGAATAGATTGTGCTTGGTTTGGTTTAGGCAACAAAACTGCTTAGTTAGGCTCATGAAAAGATCTCGGTTTGGGTTAAAATAACTATTGAAGCGGCATTACTTCACTATGGCAGTGACGTGTCAAATAAATCAATGTTGACTTCTCATTTACCACGGGGAATGAACAGCGGTCACCTGGGTGAAAAACTGGGTTTTTGTTTGACCTGTCCACCTCTCTCCCGCCAGTGTGTGCTTTTGCAGTCTTTATTCTTCCTGGTTCATGACCACGTATTAAATACAAATTGATTACGTGGGATATCTACTAATATCAGTGCATTCATTTTCATAGGTGTAGCTAAGATTGCTGTTTGAGAACAGCCTGAATTAGTTGAGGTTAGAAAAACATCCGTCCACATGTTCAGTGTATTCCAAACACTTTGATAGTCTTGATGCAGAAGAAGTTTGCCATTACAAAATATGGCGTAGTAGATGTCAGCAGTAAGCAGTGATTTTCTTAAAACGCAAAAGTCCATCCAGTTTGGACCGGAAAAATCCTGCTTCCTTTCCCTCTACTGAGGACAGACTGCAGTTTTCCTCACATCTTTACGGCCTCTAACCCACCTCATTTTAATTGCTCAGCAGCTTTATCATAATATTTAGAGGTTAAAATTAACAAGATGGCCAATTAATCCAGAATAGTAATTAGGTAGTAATTAGGTGTCACAGAGACAGCAATAACTGCTGGCTGATCCACAAACAATGACAGGGCAGTACAACTGACATTAGCCCAAATTAGCTTCCTGATTTAAATAGGTTTAAGGCTACATTGTAGGAAATAATACAGGGATCGGAATAATGTCAAGGACATTTTCATCAGTCAACACCCAGTTCAGCTCTTGACATTTCTCCTGCAGCTAATCAATTTTCTCTGCTCCACTGAGATACAGCAGCATCTTCTTCGACACACATTTGGGTTTGCAAAGCTGAAATGAACTGCATGGCTCCATTGTTCATGAATGATTTCAATAACAGTTATTCATTTGTGAGCATTTGTCAGAGTCCATGAGTCACCAAAAAGAGTGACAATACAACCAAATGAGTTCCATTAAAACAACTAATTGCTGTAGGATGACATTTCTTCCTTCAGAAACAGTACCCATCTGCGTTGTCACAATAGATTACAGTCATACCGTTGGATTGATATTGCTTTGATCTATTCTAAATATTTGAATTCTTAACAAAATTATCGACAAAATTATCCAATGCTCAGTCCAGAGTTGTCTCAGTTCCTTTAAATGTATCCTCACAGGTAAAGATGTAAAGACAGGTCCATTCATACCTTGAAAACAAAAGCAAAATCAATATTGAATCCATACAAGTAAGTGTTTCTCTTTATAGTGTTTGACAGAGACACGGGAGACGTCAATAGCTTTTAACTTTGCAGTTTTAACACCGCCGGCTTGCTTGCATAGCTAAGTAGTATTTGTTAAAAGAGCCAGCAATCATCAAAGCTTCATCACCAGAGCACAGATAGTAATTATAATGATGTATAGTGGTTTACCAAGAGAACCAACAGCGAGGAGCAATAAAACACTGGGCCATTTTTAAGGTTAATTCCACTGTGCTCTATTTGTGTATTCTGATCATGCGCCTGTCCAGATGGTTGTAACATACTGAAGAAAGGAGCAGGAATACATACTGTAGTGTAAAGGTGAGAAACAACATGTGAATAGACAGCTCTGCTCTATTAACAGCAAGGCCCACCGATTTGTGATGGGACGTTGAAGTTGTAATAAAGAACAGTTCGCCTTTTTCTTTTCTCAAATAAAGACAGGGGTCACTTTTCTACCAGTAACAGAATAGAGACACTGTGAAACAAATGAGCAAATATCATAAAAAAATACTGCCTTTGAAAAACGTGTTGTTTCTTTTTGTTAAGACCATGCAAACATGATTAAACGTATTCCTTAGCTGCAGACCAACATACTGTGTGTACCTTCGGATACACGTAGTGTTGTCAGCTCCTTCAAGTCATCTTCCAGGGAGGAGCTTCACTGGGCTTCACAATAGGAATTGTGAGAGCAGAAACAAGGATATAATCCCCCGTAGGCTTTTTGGCAAACTCAACGTTGACTTTCGGTTCCACATGAACACCAGCCTCCTGAGCTTTAGTCTGCTGTTCGACCCATCCGTCCACCTCGACCTCTTCCCTATGGGGACTGTGTTGAAAACTTTATTTTTGTTTAACCTGGGAAATCATGTGCCCACTTTGACAAAGAATCCTAACAAACTCCCGAGCCCGTACTGCTGGCTTTTCATTTAAAATCTCTACCGATGATTCTGTTCAAGCTATAACTCAAGCGCGTTCATTTGAATCCGGATGCTCCTTACCAGTAACTCCGGTCAAATCAAGTTTCATTGACTATATATCGGCTTTTCATTATTTCAAATGTGTCTATTAAATATCCAACGTGGCTTATTGGCCTTTTTGTAGAGATCTGGAATAAAAAATAAATAAATGTTTAACTCAAGCTTCAATACCACAAACTGTGAGGAAAAAATAATCACAAAGAGAGGTTGACTACTTCTGAAAGGTAAAGCGTGACATTTAAAAGATGGAAGGGTAACATTTTGAATAATGGAACAGAGTGCAATTTTTATCTAGCTTATAATTGGTATGCACATATTATCCTATGAGCACAGCATGAAATCAAAAAGGTTGTGCTTCTTTTCAGTGAGATCAAGGCTGAATTTTGATCATGCAAGATGCGACACAACGCTTGGGAACATTTATTTTTTTATGCCACTAATTTCGGCATTTGTAACAAAGCGGATGGCACGCCGCTCTCGCCATTAAAAGTAGGTAATTAAAGTCATTAGTTTTAATGGCAGATAGTCTGGCGCTCATCCATTATGTACTTCTGGGCTAGATGTGTGACTTAACCTCACTGCTGTTGTTGGAGCTTGAGTTCTTTTCCTGTGCACTATTTGTTAGGAGGAGAGAGAGAGAGAGAGAGAAGTATTAGGAAAAGGGAGAGGAGATGTATTATTCATACAAATTAGATTCTGCTACTCTGGTGTAAATCAGTATCCTGCTGTAGGAAATGAAGAAAGACAGGAGATGGAAAGTGCAATGTCCACTCCTCCCACCTGGCCACAGCATCTGTCCTCCTGCCAGTTCACCAAACATTAAGCATGTGTGAGGCCTTATCTGTTCGCCTCTGATGGGCTGCCAAAATTTCGGGGGCTACGGGGACAGCCGGGGAGCCGCGCATCACCTCTTTCGCCTTCGCCAGTGCGACTGGTCAGCCACTGATACGAGCGACAATTTCCTGTCTGGATGCTGTCTGTTACACATGCAGCACAAAAAAAGGGTGCACACACTTACAGAAATTGCGTTCTTAGGTATGCATAAAACATTGGCTTTCACATGCAGACACACACAAACACAGTTTTATCTCCAAAAGCCTTGTTGGTAGCTTGCCTGGCCAGCAGCAATCTCTTACAGAGGGATTTTCCGAGCTGAGCCACGTTCTACCAGCTCTACTGGATTACCATGCAAACACAGCTTCCTCTCCCTTGATATAGTCTCCATTTTCAACATGCCCACCCCCTACCCGCTCCCTGTTTTTCTATTAATAAAATCTTCCCTGTAATTCCCTGCCTCCCTCTATCGCTCCTGTCTTCCATCCCAGCACTGTCATTATCATTCCTTGGTCAATTCCAACATGCCAGACTAGGGTTGTGATTGGGGGTGGTGAGGTCGACAGGTGAGGCAATGTGTAGATTGGCTGGAGGTGGAAGACACAGGGGTCGTCTGAGCCCGCCGGTTGCCTTTTAAGCTGTCAGGCAGTAACTTTATAGTTGTCCTTCTTTTCATCGCCTCCGTGCCGCCGCAGAACACGGAGGCATGTGCAGCAGAAGTCATGTGTGCGCGTCTCAAACTTGTTCAGGTCGTGAACTGCTCGAGGAGTCAGACACATTCTTGGGTCTCCCAGTGCCAGAAGCGTTACAGTTCACCGGTAGTTCAGCTGCGAAGAGATTCCCACGCTGTAAAAAAAAAAAAAGACTAAAAACAAAACAGTGAGCAGCATTGTTATCTCTCCTCAGACGCGCTTTAATTTCACTTCCACGTGAGATGTGGAATTACGCCAAGGAGTACAGACCAAATTGAATTTGCTTTGTTTACAAAGTTTTATGCTATAGCTAACTCATGGCTTATTGATTTTTGTTTTATGTTCACATAGAAGGGCAGGGGTTCAATTAGAAAAAAAAGTAAATTCAGTATTTACTGGAATGGTACAATATATCTTCTAAATACAGACTACTTTGTTATACAAATGATGTATTAGTTATTAGGTCACAGTAAAATTAACCATGCATGAATCTGATATGAATATTGCATATCATTTGAGTGTTTTGCGTTTGTCATCATTAATTATTTCATTGATTTATCTTGATGAAAACCGCCAGCGGCCCACAGACTTGACAGTGAGATCCCCAGTGACAAGAGCCGAAGTCCGTAGTTATTCTCCAATCACCCGATATTTTGGTTTTAACAACAGCAAGTTTATTTCAGGTATTACAACTTAGAACGAGAGCTCTGAACTGTCATTGGTTTGGGTTGGCAGGTATGAATGTGACTCCGACAATCAGGTCACAGAGGATGTTCAGTTTAAATGAACAAATTCGCACAGGGATTAACCAAACAGGTAAAGCAAAAGAGCGAGTGAATTATTCCACAATTGCAGTGCTGACCTACTTACCATTCAGCTGAGTGTTCTCAGTACTGTCTTGGCCTATTGTCTCGGTCTATGACGTTGCATTCACCTCACCAGAACACAGTCAACAATTAGCCTCCAACAGGCATCTAGGCAATGCAACGTGACGAACAGCTTCCCGGCCAACCAGGCAGGGAAAAACAAAACTAACTACCATAATGGAGGTGACTTACTCTGCATGTTAGAAGATAATTTAAAGTACAGCTTATTGTGATGAGTCACACACAAAGAAAGAACGTAGATCGAGGGGTATTTAGTTCACAGTTCACCTACATCTCAGGCATCGACGCTGACACTGAAAATAGTGACAACACATCGGCTGTTGAACAAGAGCTTAGCATGAAGAGGAGCTTTGTCTCAACACTACCAGGAAGATAATATCTGTCTTTGGTGTAGACTTTACCCGAAGAAGGCCTTTGGGAGTAGGTTGAGTTACCATAAACACAAAGTCAGCTTGTACCTGTTGTTGATCTAGCAACACTGCCATGCACAACCCTGCAGATCATGTCGCAGGTCATTGACTCTTCAGTGTCCCAATGGGCACGATTCTCTGAAACAGCAGCGTTCACTGTGAAGGAATGCTCAGTGTCAGCGGAGTAGCACAAATGGTGTACACACTGTTGAGGACATGGAAGTGCAGCGAGGCACACAGTTGTCCTGCATTCTGTTGAACAGCAAGGTGCAGATTGGCTTAGCTTTAGAAATAGCCTGCCGACCATGCTACAGTGAAATAAGGGGATTTCTAAAAGGAATCTGGTGCTCACAAACGCTTTTGTCCACAGGGACAAAATCAACACAAAATTAAAGTTCTTCTTAGTAACTTTAAGCATCAATGAAAGCCTAACATGTTTCAACTTGAGCTGTACGACACCATTTACTGACAGAAGAAAACAATGACAGGGTCAGGACAATAATATCAGACTTTCTGGCATGTATTTTTAGTACAGTCTGTGTCTTACCTGTCTCACAACGCTAATAACAATATTGTTACTGTAACTAGCTGCATCTTTATGTTTTTATGGTGCATTGGCTGCTCATGGGGAATTAGTAGACTGGTCAAATTTGCTCGTATGAAGCAGTTCATACAACAGACAGAGCAACATGAAGTCCCTCATACTTTAGCTTTAGTTTTAACTGGCTACATATTTGTATTTCTTAACGAGGCTTTTTTTTTTTTTAACTCCCAAGTTGCGTTTCATGTTGAATTAGCATGCATATCGCACATAAACAATTCAAATTGTCTAATTTACCTTTATTCTTAATGACCAATAATTGATTTATCTATTAGTGGACAAGTGTAATCAGTGAAATGTATCCAAACACTGCAGTTGATATGCCACAACTAAACATGGTCTGCATGATTTTTTTTTCCCCATATTAAAATGACACACAGTTTCACATGTGGGCTATCGTTATCCATTATATTACAAAAGCTTTCAATGTGCCTCAGCCTGTCAGAGGTAGGAGGAGGATCAGTTTTATCAATGAGGATTTAATAGCGATCTTGGAGTCCAAACACCGAAGGTAATCTGTTATCCCAATCTCGCTGCTCACACTGCTCACGCTGCCCTCAGAATAACAACTCAACTTGTTAAAGCATCAAATAGAGATGTAAAATGACTGTGTATACACAACTGTGTGCATGTTGTATCCGTACACCTGTGCATTCAGAGGCAGTAGCAAATGTGCAGGACCACGCAGACACACACACCCACACACACTGAAGCATGTGTGACATGCAGTATTGTAGCTACAAAACCCACACAGATATATTCACAAGTCAAACAAGTTGTTCCTGCCTGGTAGATGTAGGTGTCAGTCTTCATGAGTCACCAGCGTGCTGTAGAGTCTGGTGTATCTGGCACTCGGTCTTTATGTGTGTATTTCATTAGATGCGAACTCGGCAGAGAGTGTGCCAATCAGCCCGCGGCTCTGCAGCTTCGTTTACACGGCAGACGCGAGACATTTTGATAAATCTCTCATGGGAAATAGAAAACTCCTTTCACACTAAAAGGCTGGTATAGGCTCCGTTTTTTTAAAGCTTGGACCTTGCCTCTTAAAGTCTTGCTCCTAATTGAATTCTGCAGTTTGACTGATAGAACGAGGTGGCAGCTTGTAAAATTGACTCACCACTCAGTCAACTTATCACATTCCTTTTGAGAGACATTTACATCTCGCATTCAAAACAGAGCCATACTCTATGTTTAAAAGGTGCAATGTGTGAGATCTGGACAGAATTTTTGTTTTTGTTTTAAACATTCAAAAAATACATACAAACATTGTCAACATAATGAACCTTTAATGAAGCATTAATGGGTAATAATCACCGTTCATGAAAGCTTCGTTACAGTGTATCTAGTGTCACTAGCCAGTCAGTCTAAGAATGCATGAATCTGTTATTGCTGCAGTGTGGTACAGAGACTAATCAATTATAAAAATGAGCAGCACTCATCCAAAGGCAGAAAACTGTCCTCAGTTTCAACTCAACCCAAATGCAGAATCTGGAGCTGAGCCATAAAGAGACAAGACATTGAACATTTATTCATAAAAAATATGGAAAATATGTCCTATTATTCATCACACATCCATTTTGAATCATATCGTATCAAATCATATTGTTTCTTTATCATCTTAAATTTCAATTTTACAAATTTCCCAGCTTTGCAGTCATAGTATGTACCACACAAGCAACCACCGGGAGTATTTTTACTTTGTTTTATTTTGCTCTTATCAATAAGTTAAAGAAGTTGAATCTGGTTTGTTATTATTGGCATTTTTTATACAACCGTAAATACATTTTTCCATTCACTTGTCTATCAATATTGTAAGTTGCTTTGTAATACTTCATTAAATCAAACGTGAAGACTTTGGTTCAGAATGTAAACAGCCCAAAACAAATCTCGAGAGGTTCTTTGTCTTTTGTTGTGCTGTTTGGAATACCGTAAACTTTATTTAACCATATTGTTGCACACTGATTGGAAATGTGTTTTTGTTATCCTGATTCCTTTTAATGTTTCTTGCCAACCAACCACCCACCATACAGACATCTACATCTGAACTGTGTACCCCACTAACACATTTTAATACTAAATACTCCAAATTCAACTCAGTCCAATACAATTTCATGAGGCCCTTCACTTCATGAGTTGGTAAAAGTGTATTTAGTTCTAATCCAACAGCTAGTGAGATCTGCACTTCAAATAAAAACAATTGTTTAGCTTCTTATGTGTCACTCAACATTAACTTAGCGGGCGGTGTCAAAGTCCCGGAAGGTTGATATTGTCATGGTAGCTTTAAGCTCTGATTGCAGGCAAGCTGTTGTTTCCAGAAGGTCTGAAGCGTTACGTGCAGTCAAATAAACATCTCTTGTGCAAAGCTGATGAGGTCTCCGTGGCATCCATCCACCGCAGTGAACTGTCTGTCAACATAATTGTTATATAGATTAGTGGTTAAAAAACACAGCAGCCAAGGTTTTGGCAGAAAATACTGAAATCTTTCTCTTGCATTTATTCGAGTAAATACAACCAGTTATGATAAACTGCCGCTAAATTTAGTGTCTGAGATACAAACTGATACTTCAACATGAATGCTTTGTCTAGAACTATGTATTACATTTTACATACTGAACAGCAAACATGTGGCTTATTGTGGCATTTGGTATTTTCAAATGTCAGAAGGTGGTGTGTGCAACACACAGCTTGATTCCAATAATAATGAAAAAATATATAATACACTTTAGCAAAATGCATGACTCAGTGGCTCAGCTGACATGGTTGCAGTTGAGATGGTCACAGTATGTGTGTAGCTGTCAGAGGCAATAATAACACCTCTAACAGGATTACCCTCCTCGCTTTCCCGTGGGGAGCTGACCCCGACCATGACGGCCATCTTTGATAAAACTCTGCCACAGCAGTTAAAGCTCAGGTGGGAATGCCAGTAGCCCGAGAGTAAACACCAAGCTACAACACTCTTAGTTGTTACCACATACACATACACACACACTCAGATCTGGACTGGAACCTGTTTTAGATAATCAATTTGGAGACATTCTTGCTAAAATATATTTTATAAGTCTTCTTTTATGACTTAAGAGCGTTTCTCACCAGTTAGATACAGAGATATGGTGCGGGACGACGGATAATCTGCATAACAATTTTCCTTGTGAAAACTATGCAAACGAGTTCTGGTGCAAATTATCCGCGTTGCCATATTTACATTTTTGTTTAAGAGGCCCAATGTCTTCCATGCTAAATAGTACCCGTGTCCATGCATGTCTTGGGCGCTAATCTTCATCTACACAGTAAAAATTTGATGCAAACTTTAGCTGTTCAGTTTAGTCCTGTTCAGTAACTAACGTATAACCTTAGCTCGTGCATATCAGCTACATTACCATCTGTCCAGACTGCTAGGCTATCTCAAGCCATGTTTTGTATTGGGTGTTAAGCAGGGTAGAGATTGTTCAGAAGGCCCATTATTGGAAAAGTGAAACACCACCATTGGATTGTAAGTCCATTTGTCAGTCAGTTACTCTAAAAACAAATCCATTCTATTGTTCCGAAGGCCCATTGCTCCGAAAATACACACTCTCCGTCCAACAAACAGAACCACATGGCTGATTATAATGCAGAATGATTGTGTTTCTATGACATCAGTAGGAACAAAATTTAATTGGTCAAACATATAGCTCTGCGACCAGAAATCCACTGAAATCCGCAGGGGTGTGCAAGCATTAATAAGCATCCACAAAATCAGTTTTTATAAAGTGTGTTAAAATCCTGTATATTTGATTCATTACATTGTACATTAGTTTAACAGAAATATACTAATACATGTTTAACTGAAGTGCGGAAATTTGCTTATAATATGACCCACATTTAGATGAAAACATGACTAATATGTTTCTTATGACAGTGAGTGAAATATCGGCCATTGTTTGTGTGGACATCTTACTAGAATTGAAAGTATCTTGGATTCACACCACATGGCTCATTTTGATGGGTATCAAGGTCTGCCCTGCTACATTGTGTGTGTCCTCTTTAATCCTATTGTCATGCTAATGAGGCGAGACACAAAACCATTAAAAGTTTTTTGAATAAAAGCGGATATTGCCAAAAAGACGTCCTTTTGTGACGAGACCTGCGCCAGCATTCCAAGGCTACCGTTTTCTTTTCTCAAGGACAACTTCCAAACTGTTGTCAGCCTCAGCTTCTGTTTTAATGAGATCAACTGCTTACCTCAGCAGTCGCCACGGTGATACACTAAAAAGAAAAGGTTATATGAGACCTCTTATGTGGCTCCAGTTAAACCAGTGAACCAGGCCTGGAATGTCACATTTAAAAGGCCTCATCTTCCTTTCCTCTACTAAATAACACACCTTTTCTTTTTTTTTATGCTAAGCACCAGAAAAAAATAAAAATAACTCTCCCACCCTCTCTTTGGGCTACAATGAATCATGGGACAGGTCGTTTTGATTTGCAGTGGCTGCAAAACAAAGATGGTGTGGAATGCCGGATTATCTGAACGACATCGGTTGGTGAAAAAAATAACGTGGGATGTCAGATCTATTTTCTCACAGTGGGATGTTTGGAGGTGGAGAATCAGCAGGAGGTTTCTGCAAAGTGCCAATATTTGACACACCAGTAAAGAGAACAGAGGCAAGGCTGTTCTTCTATTTGTGTGGAAGTTGAGGAATTATGTTACCCAATAACACTCAAGCGCAGAATGGTTTCTGCCGCCCGTTCTTGAGCATGAACGACGATCTCGATCCGTCTATGCTGTAGTCAAACCAGCACAGATTGGAGATGAAAATAGCTCCACTCAGCAGAGAATGGAAACTGCAGATGCATGTGCTGCAAAACTATCACGTATCCCAAGTCTGTAATTTACAGTACATGTCAAAACTGCTGAACAATTTCAATTCACCCAGCCACAGCGAAAATCAGGAATGACAAACAAAATAAATTTGTTTGCACGATAAATTGATCCCCCAACTAGGAGAGCATTTGAGGGGCAAAGGAAAACAAATTTTCCACCACTTCAATGGAATTGCAACCCAGATGCTCACTTGTGCTTTGTCTCTATTAAGAGACCAAAAGATTTATGAGAGAAATACCGACTTTGTGCGGAGACTACCAGTTCTGCTGGTCATTTTATATGTGCCACATGAGAGCAGAGAAGGAAGACGAGCACTTTTTCTCCAACATCTGCGGGTGGAGGATTGAAAAAAAAAAAATGAGCCCACACGCAGTCATACACATGGGCATAATGGCGTTTTGTTCATCTCCCAGAGGACACTTAAACATGTTTCTGCAGTGTTTATATTTAGGTCGTTCATTTTTCAGGCTCTGGGAGTTGAAAGAGGTTGGAATTAAATGACTCTGAAATCAATTAAGAAAATGACCCATTTTGATGGAACATTGATGTCATGGGCTGGAGGTACCTTCTTTTCAGAGGATTAAGTGTGATTGTGCAGAAGCCGGTTTAGACACAGCAGGGTCAGCTAAAACATGTCATCAGGAGAAGTTATTGAATGAGAGTCACAGGTGCTTTCATTACTTGTGGAACTGTTGTCAAATTACACCATTTAAATATCCCCCAAAAATTGAATTAGATAGCCAATGGTCTGCAATGGACTTCATTGGAAGAGTAACCTTTGAAACACACACACACACAGACACAGACACACAGACATAACCTTGTACTTACATCTTTGTGAGGACACATATTCACATAATTAATTGATTAGCCTTTTACTGTGAACATCAAGTAAGATTTAGTTTACTTTCACAAACTGCAACCTTAATAAAGGGCTTTTGTTGGCTAAATGCAACCACGCCTTGTGTGAAATTCCTGGGTAACACTTTAGATTATGGCTTGCACTGTCGATGTACCAGTACAGTATGTACGGATAGACCCTTTTACAGTTTAGAAACATTGATGACATGTAAAAATGCAGTTTGACAATGGAAGTACGGCAGAGTGCAATAGCTTGACAAACTATGCAAGGGCCAACCAAGATCGTGAATGCAACCTAAACCCAGCCTTTACTTTGACAAATGGCGACCAACTTCCAGATCTGTGTGTTACTGAGTGGGTAGAATACAATGGCAAGTGGCCCAATATTTAGTTCCACAATATATACATGTTGAGAAACAGCGTGTAACGTTATACCGGCGAGAAATTACGAGCACATAAATCACTGGATGCTTACAACTAAGTTATCTGTGGTCATGTCAAACACAATGACGATGACATGGACTCCGAGTTTTAAATGAGCGCTACAAAAGTCGTCTACACGTTTAACTGCTTGCAGCCAGGGGTTTCAGTTTAACAAGTGACCGTGTTAACAGCCGAATGTGTCCGTGGTTGCTTGTTGTATCTAACAGAAATGGTTGCTGTAGATAACAAACGCATATGAGCATGTATTTAAAAATAGATTGAAGGCTTTTACGAGGACACCTACATGTTCTGCTTGTGTTTTCAACAGCTGCCGTCAATACGAGCAACCACAGCGCATTCGGCTGAGAGTCACCAGTTAAAGCTATCACTCGTTAAAGCAAAACATGTTGCTCTGAAACGGTTGTGATCCTGTCTGAATGTTGTCAAACTCGTGTCCACAGTTGGAATACCGATTCTGACAACGGACATCCAACAACCAAACATTTTGATGCTGTTAACAGTTTTAATTCAATGTTTAAAGCTTGCTAACTCAATGCAAAACACCACTTTTAATGCCAATATTAATATTAATATAATAATAATATGAAAGTCTGCATGTAACGTTAATTGAGATGATTAATTGTTACAAAGGGGCCAGTAAAATGAGGTTGTGTGCCTGAGTGTCTTGCTATTGGGTGAGATGAATGTGCGACCATTCTCTGATTTTTTCATTAACATTGAATTAATGACGGTTGCCCTGTTAAGTATGTCCAGTTGATGTTGGTGCTTAATTCATCAGTTTTTAATCAGGATTGTTTGGGAGACAAGCACTTCAGTGGCTTAATCACAACCCCCTCACCCCACCCCCTCTCACAGGCCGCTGTCCCTTTCTGTCTTTCTCTGTACGCTACCACATCAACACTGAGCACATTGTGTGTCTCTTTATATCGGATAACACTGCAAGGTAATGTAGGCAGATTGAACAAGAGTAAGATTTCTCCCTTAGAAGAGGAGGCTTTTTGTCTTCTTTCTTAATCTTTCTCGGCGAGTCGTGCCCCAGCCTTCTTGGCTTACTTCATTAGTCATGCGGACGTACGGTGGAGGAGAATGGTGGAGCCTCTCATTGACTTTCCCTGCAGTCAAACTCTCAGAGGTCATATGTGTATAGGGAAACCACTGAACCCGCTGTACTAACCTGTACTTGATTCCTGTTTGCTCTGCAGCGTTGATATCCTGTCTATCGATGAAATTTCAGGAAACCCGCCCATGGCAACCAACTCTTCAAGCTACTCCACTGGGGAGTATCCTTTCCTTAAAACATGTGTGTTATGTTTCTATCTGCACTTTTAGAGATTAAATCAACTTCTCAACAAAAAGGTATTTTTTCTTCTCTTTCTGTGCCAGGAAAGTCGAAGCTATCTGAGGGGAAGAAAAAACTCCCACGTCCACCTTTCTCACCTTTCTCCTACATCAAACCGCCTTTTATTTCTCTTGCACTTTGCCCCCTTCCATTGAATACAGCCCTAATGTTACCTGACTGAACATAGAAACACATTTGGGACCGGCAATGCTGTAACACAAATCTAGACCCTTTGGTCATAGATACCACGCTTATCTTTTTGCCTTGGCATTGACTGAGTTGACTATACTTGAGTTGAAAGTCACAACGTCTTAAATATCCTTTGATTCAACTAAAAAGGACACAGTCTGGTATTTTTTTCCAGGGTTTTCTGTTTTCTCACCATTATCTTTAAAAGCTTTAGTGTTGAATTGTAATGAGCAATCCTGTTACAACCCTTAACAACCAATTGAACACAACATTGAATATAGATATTTATTTTTGCTTCCGTTTTAGATACTGTACATCAACCTTCTGTATGTTTGTATTAGTGTACAAGCCACACCGAGTGGTCCGAGCCCAGGAGGGACATTTTCAGTCCTGTACCAACCTGTCATTTTCTCTGTGAAGAGGGCTCAGAAGGTCAAACTGCCACTACCTTTAGATTCAAATTGTCACTATGAAGGAAACAAACCTGCTTCCTGCGGAGTGCAACTGGTAAGAGGCAATATATAGAGGTTGCTTTATGTTAGATATGATGGCTTTGTACTCGTCCTTATAGGGAAATAATTAACTTGGTGATCACTCAAGCTTTTCTACATCCTGGGAAAGGCAATGCTTGGACTCACATTATATCTGAAAGAAGAAAGGTGTGAAGATGGCCAAGTCAGTCCAGTCAGCGTCTGCTATCAGCACCATTGCTGGTTATGCTTTGTGTTGCAAATAAAGTATATTACAACCTTTGGTACCAGGGGCAACCCCAAGACTTCATGACCCTCTGGCAGAGGTGCTTCCCCTGTCCCAACATCGGGTATCCTATTTGGAAGTGGGTCACTCCATGGCCCTGGGGTTGTTACACAATTTGGGAAAGAAACAGCGATATGCCTGTTGGCACTGTTGTAGTGTCTTTGCTTGAGAAGTACAAAGTCCTAGGTTTCGACCTCGCCCCTGCTGGACATTAAACTGCTGTGACAACCTAAAGGCTATTGAAGAAGTGAAGAAGTGTGCGAATACAGAAAAGGTGAACTAAAAGGTGCCATCGCTGTTCTCCTATAGTGGAGCAATGGTGGAAAGGCTCCACCAGTGTTACAATAGTGACATGACTGCTAAGGGTCCATGAGCAGATGGGTTTGGTTTCTGCTTGCTGTAGTGAGGAGTGGTCAGTGTAAATGCAGATAAACACAAGACCAATCAATTGTTGAACAAATGTTACTGTGAGCCAACTGGATTTGAGACGCACATCCATGTAATGTCCATGGTAATCTTTTGCTTTAATGGTGGCATCATGTTGGTGGTCCCAACAGCATGTTTGCAACAATGCATATCACTAATTAGCATGTTTGGCAAGCAAAATGGTGGGTTTGGGAACAAAGAAAGTACTGCACTTTGCTTTAATGTCTGCTGTAGTAGGCAATGCCTGCAGCTGGTCACATTAAAAAAATCATTTTGCATCATTGCATGTCTTTGGTATAAATTATTCATGGTTGTTGTTAGAGGCCACAATACACTATTTACACAGGTTGAACAAAACATCAGAAATATCCACAAGCTGAGCAGAAGTTGTATACCAATCCAGCACATTCTGCTACCTGGAAACACAATAATTTCATAAAACTGATGAATAAAATTGTTAAGCTTTTCATGACTATAGTAGGTATCTACACTAAACACCATGCCAATTGACTCGACAACACAAAAGATCACTGAAAGAGAGAGTCGGGTAGATGTGTGCAAAGTGTGGGCAAATAATAAACTGAAGCCATATTTTCTGAGTAAAAGTTAGTGACTGTAACTCAATTTCAACTTTCATATCCCATAACTATGCCCTTGGGTTGTTTTAGTTGTTATATTACAATTTACTTCATTTTCCCATAGAAATAAATGGTTGAGAGATTTTAAATCATGCAACATAAAATTGCAGAGAGTAAGACAGCTCCATGGAGAATCAATTGATACAGAAGAAAGAGTGCTTTTGGCAGAGTTAATGGTTATGGTAGAACCAAGGATGATTTGTTAGGTTTTGGGGCACATTTTTCACTTTCAAAGCTCATAGTGAGTGTTAGCTCCTAGGCAGCACAGAGATTACATTTTAATGTAATTTGCTGTTTTGTTTCCGCTTTGTATAGGATATAAAATAACATGTAGAGCGGCATAGGAATATTGCTGCCAGCGTATCATACAATTGAGTAGTCTTTCTCTTAAAGTGAAATGTAAAATTGATGAGATAAACATCTGTACAGACAAACAGAATATAAAATTCAATCTATTTCTTACCACCCGAGTGACAAACTATTCAGCAATTGTAAGACAAGAAACCTTGGTTTTTAGATACTGTAGAACAGCATTGTTTCCACATTATCTCTTGTCTCTTGCAGTCAATTGTAGTTGTATGGTTATTACTAATACCCACACACAACCTCAATTTTGGGGACATTGCATTGACTTACATTCATTTTTTGGAGACTTACCCTTACTCTAACCACTACTAGCTTTCACCCTAACCCTTACCCTTATTCTGAAATTGACCAACGACCCAAAAATCAGCTTTCCCCAAATGGGTTCAAGGCGTTTGTGCCCAATTGGACAAATCTGTCCCCAACTAACTGGTCAAGTGTGTCCCCAGAGGGATTTCTAGTTAGGAAATACACACACAGGTTTACTTGGGTCACTTTTGGGATATTGCATTGACTGACATTCATTTCCTTGAGACGAACCCTAACAACTCCAAGCTTAACACTCACCCTTATCCTTACCACCTTGACAAATGTGTCCCCAAAAAGGTAGCTTAATTTAGGAAATACACACACACACGTTTACTTAGGTCATTTTTTGGGATATTGCATTGTCTACATCTATTCCCTAGAGACTTATCCGAACCACTAGCTTAACCCTAACCATTGACCTACGAATAACAATAATAATCGTGTAGTGTGACTCTCCATGAAGTACACTGTGAGCATAGTTTATTCACTTTTTAGTGTCAATTTCTATTTTTCCTGTTATAAAATAAAGAGAATAAATGATGTCACAACTGCAATATATATTTTTAATTTAGCTTGAGCAGTAAGGCAAAATCTAAAGTAAAAGTTATTTTATTTGGCTGCTAACATGGGTTGTGTCTTGATCAATTTTATATTCTGGGCAGCGATTATATCTCCGTTCATCACCATTCTGAAAAATAATCAACTAATTCTAAGCTCCTGGTAACAAAACAAGTATTTACTCACAGTTGAGGGATTTTTTGTGGTGTTTAGTTTGGCATTTACGTAATCAGAGTAAGGTGACTGCCAGCTTAGAGGTGGACTGTCATATGATATGTTTGGTAACCACTCTAATTATCCAGTACAAGCAGGATTCAGCAAGCGTGAGCATTGCTTTAATTGGATCCACTGAATGTGACTATTCTTGTTCAATGGATCTTCCAAACACAAGCGCAATCAAGGAAACAGCTGCAGCAATTCATTTAGTGTGCGCAATGGAAAAAAGAATCCTTTATCATTCAATTTTATATTCCCCACGGGCCGTGATCATTGTAGGCATAACAATAATAGACCATTGTCTTGGCTGGGATTGATAAATGATGCACGTTATGCAAACTCATGCTTGCCAGAGGAGTATCTCTCTCATGGATAAATGCTTAGTTGTTTCCACCTCACAATAAATAACAATAGATCTTGAAAGTATTGTGGTTGAAAATTAAATTCAGTCCTTGGAACCTGAGGGTGACATTAGACAGGGCTGGGATTTGGTGTGTGAGTGCTCTGAAAGCTTTCCAATTCTATACAGTCTTCACTCTTATGGCTGAAGGGGAGAGAGGAGTGGGAAGCTGTCATATCCACTGTTGTATGCTGTTTGTTATAAAACAGCGCTATTTTAGGAGTCAGTCTCTTAGCTTTTGTCTTTGTACCTTTCATATGAAGATAAGTTGAGGGAGAGACACCAAATAGACAGTATGAATCAAGCTGTCTCTGTCAAACACACATTTTGCTGTCCAAAATAAGTAATCTAAACAAAATATACAAAATATAACACATAGCATTAATCCGTTTTCATGAATGCCCCCTAACATGGAAGTTGAGATTGCATTATTGAAATTGTAGGGGTGTGCTTTCCCTTGGATTTTAGATAATGCCAATAACATCTCTGATTATATACCAAAGCTCACTGCGATGACAACATCAAGCCTAAATAAGCAATTGCTGGCAGTGTCAAGGTATTGGCTGTCAGATCAAATGCAATGCAAAGACAACATGATCTGCTACTTAACAGATTATTGTCTTCCACTGTTCACTCCACTGACACCTTGCAAACAGCCTTCTCACAAGTTAGCTCATCGCTGCTCTTTGTTATGCTGCACTGTTACTTCTGCTCTAGACTCACCTCAATTTCTGCCAGGGGCATATAAAATACTGCCCAATGATGTCGGGCTTCCACCTTTTGCTCTTTGTCCAGCCCTCATCTGCTGAGGTTGACCTGGACGTGGGAAGTGAGGTGCTCTCTGCTCTTCCACCGGTGCCACATTTTTTTTTTTGCTGGAAGAACTGTCAGGCGGTCATTAGACAGCGGTCGACTGTCACTGGCCTCTATTGAAGTGCACCGACTCTCTAAGTACCCAAGAACAGAAAGGAAAAAGGAGCTCCTCTACTTCGCTTACAGAAAAGTCAACTGTTAGTGTTACCAAATGGGCATCTGGCTGACCAACGAGGCATGTGGGGGAGGAGAAGGGCACTTTGATATGGTGTTAGGGTAACAATGAGGCATGGAAATGTCTCATTGGGTTCAGACATATCCTCATGAAAGCACTTGAACCAAAAAGGGACTTGTAAAATAAAGTATTTAAATCATCCACTTCCTTTTTAAACGTCTGTACAGTGTAGCACTTTTTAGAACGTTTACTTTAATTTGATGTAATCTTGTACTTACAGCAAGATGATCCTACTGTAGGTTTGTATCCTCTGGCTCCAGACTTTCTGGAGTAGTTTGAGCACATGGGAGATATTTGCCTTCAGGGCTTTCTGTGAAAAAGCGCTTTCTGCCAGAAATCTCTTGAGGTTTAGGAAACAAACCTACCTGGTTAGGTTTAGGAAAAGATCCTGATTTGGGTTCAAATAAACCCTTCGCAGGAGAAAGCCCTCAAGGCAAACATCTACCATGTGTGAGTTTGCCCTGCTTTCGTATATGTGTGGGTTTCCTCCGACAGTCCAATAGTGACAGTCCGCCAAGAAACCAGACAACGGTTGTTTAAACACTGTATTTACATTCAACCGATGATTCCCAGGAACCCACTGGTTTCTTCCTGATTCCTGCCATCAGTCAACACAGATTTCTTACAACCATGACCACGGTTGCTTGCTAACCATTTTAGTTTACCAACGAATGTCCCCTAACCTAACCACGATCATTTACCAACAAAGTCTTTGTTGTGCCTAAACCTAACAAAGCCTTAACCATAGCTGTGCAAGAGGAGGAAATGTTTTTTTTTATGCAACTGTGATTTTTAGAGACATTTTGGAGGGCACTGAAAAATTCTGTTACGATGAAGATGGGGGTGTCGGATCAGAAAATGCTTACATGGCACAGGCTCCACTAGTTGCATGTTGATGCGTCCTTGAGCAAGACACATAACCCCAAAAATTGCTCCTGTAGCTTTGCCTACGGCGTAGAATTGTGATAGAATCTGAATTGTAAGTTGCTTTGGATAAAAGCGTCTGCTAAATGACTGTAATGTAATGTGTCGTTTGTGAGGGCATTTACATAGCTGAGGACTCAATAAAAACTTTCCTCCAAAATATAACTTTACAGGTTGTTTGTACAAGCGGCTTACTACGACCAATATTTCCATTTATTGCCAGGCGGCGACTTCTAGTTGCAATAGTTATTGTGACGGCAGCAAAGGAGGAAGTCAGGTGACGTAGTATAAAGAGCGACAAAGTCCGTGTACGGAGGAGTTCGGGGGTGTATCGATGGATCAAACAAACAAAGGACTATGACCCAGGAGACTGCTGTTCATCTCCTATAAGAAATCAAAGTCAAGGTTGAGTTATGTTAGGTTACGCAACATATTAACGTATGTCATGTAACGTAGGTGAACTGTAATACATAACTGAAGTTACATAACAAACCCAAACTATGATTTTATCCTAAACCTGACCAAGCAGTTCTGTTGCCTCAACTTAACCAAATGTTGACGGTTTCATAATGTTAACCACATATAACTGCGACCCACTATGTTTAGGTATGAGGACGTGTTGATCACCCGCCACCAGTGCAGGCGCAAATTTAGGAAATGCTCCTGTGGGTCATATTAGAAGGTAGGAACAAACCACCTATATGGTTGTACGGGTTTTTGGTATTGTTGGTCCAATGACATGTAGGTTGGGTGAACTGTTGACCAATGTGTTGGCAAAAGTTGAAATGAAGTTGAATGGATTGTTTCTTATTGTGATGGTGTTTGTGGCTGTGAGGTCAGAGGACATACTTCATTGACATGTTTTGTAAATGACTCTTTGGAATAGTGGCCTAAAAGGTTCCTTACCCTACACTTTACAGTCGCTTTCAATACCTTGTATGAATAAAGAGCGCTGATTTCCAAAACTTATTTGACATGATAAAAATAGTATATAGTTTTGATGTATCTACTTAGTCTATGCACTGCCTTATACTTTGCAGCACAGCAAAACAACTTAGGACCAAAGCTACATGTGAAAATGATAATGACCTAATGGCTGCATTGAGCTCTGAATTCAAAAGCTTTTCTGACTTTTGACATTACATGTCAATATTCTCTCACTTACTCGATCACATTATGTTTTATTTTTTTCCTATAAGTCATCGGCCACAATCTGCCTCTCAAGGCCACTCACATTAAAGTGGTGCTTAATAAGGGGCACTATTCTTCCATCAACCTGTCTCTTGAAAACAGACCAGCATGCCAGAGTTAGTGGGGTTAAAGCGAGTCGAAGCAGGTCATTAATGAACGAAAAGGAGAAATGAAAAGAGTGCTGGAGGGCTGAGGGGGAGGAAGAGGATAGATTGCATAGACCAGAGTCATGATTCACGGAAAATGAAAGGGGAAAAAAAAGGAGTAAATATGAGAAGTGTAAAAGGTGGCAGCGGGAGATTGAAGCCCCAAGGGAAGAATGCCTGTAAGAATGAATGAAGAGTAAGGTGGCATAGCCTAGAGGGTTTTGCTGAATTAGTAATTAAAGATAAATGCGACTGAGTAAGATTTGCGAGAAGAAAGAAGAATGTGATCAAGAATTAACATTCATTCAAGGAAAGTTTCAAGGAACATTTTAACCCTTCAAATCAATTCCTTTATTATTTTCCTCCCCACTCCCATTATCTGTTGTTTTAATTGCTCTTTTAATTATGCTCCCCATTTCAAGAAATAATGTTTTGTAATTGGTATAATTATTCATTTAATAAATGTATTTCTCATTGACATGAAAAATTACCATATTATACATTCACTGATGTGTGTGAAAGTGAAAGTGTACTTACAGTAAGAAACTTATTTTATCCTGACATGATGAGGGCAAAAAAGAAGAAGAAACAACCTAAAAATATACCCACAGTGAGTACAGTGGTCTGTGAATTAGTCACGAAGATGAGTTTCTGATTGGACTTCTCAGACAATTGAGGTAATTGCCTCGTTCTGACTTTGGAAGAGCTAATTAGCCAGATAATTTGGAGAGATCAGAATGAATTGCACACATTACTCTCTCAGGTCAACAGTTCACTGGGTTAATGATGGTGACCTTGTGAAGTCAACAGAGTGAAAAGGAGAGAAAACTCTAGACGCCATATTTACACTGGAGTAGGAAAGAAACGCAAACAAATTGCCTGAGAAAAGCCTTTTGTCAATTTTCTTTGTGTTCTCTTCATCATATATGTTAAGAGGGTTTATATGTCTTCATGCACGATGTATCGCTCTAATTTAAATACACAGGATTTGCTTCTATAACATTCAGGTTTCGAGCGTGGACACGTTGGTCATGGTCTGATGATTGCTCTCCACAAGGGAAGTGATTAATTCAATTTGAAATAACCTCTCATAACCTCCTGTGACTTTATTATTGTTCGTTCTCCCTCCTTCTCTCCTCTCTCTTGCCCTCTCTGCAACTCGCTGTAACAGTAAATTGTGTTATAATGAAATGCCCCGAAATTTACATATTATAGCCAATTACCATGTTGATTATTTTCATTTGACCTGACACCTTCCATGGTGCTGTGGGCTGTGTGTTTAACTGCATGCACATACGTTAATTCAGAGTTGTTAATTAAAGAATGCTAAAGAAGGAAAAAAATGAACCTGGAAGAGTTGAATTAAGTTAAATATCTTTCTTACACATATACAGCTCTTTCGTTCAGATCAATACAAGCTCTCTAAGTGACATTTCAGAGTGAATACTGATGACGGAATTGACTCTTTTAGGCACAGATATAAACAGCCACAAATCTTTGATTCAGACTTTGCTTCACATTGTAATTGCTATTCCCTGAATATTCCAGTTATCATCTTATTAATATGTGCAATTTTTAAATAGATGAGAATAAAATCTCTATGGCCTCCCTGAGAAACAGAATGATTTCAACTCTTTCAGAATGGAGCAGTGTGATTTTTTTTTTCACAGAGAACATCTTATCTTTTTACATGACCTGAAGCATCCCAGAACTCCTCTGAAGAAGGATTCATTTTAAATATTAATGATCTCTTTTGAGGCCAGCACAGGTCTGGCCCCTGACTATGTATCTTAAATTGTAAACTCCTTTTGTGCCAGGCAGCTGCCCATGATCCAAGGAGAGAAAAATATCTCCACATCCAGACAGTTACAGTGTGAGTGATGATGTTTGGAGATGTTTTGGTGTTGTCTGCTGTATATAATATCAGTGCATGGAAACTCAACAAACTCAACAGAAAATATTGGTGAAACTGAGCTTTAAACTGCTTTTTTTTTTACTGGTTTTGTATTTTATATTTAGAGATTGTATTAACCTATTCACCTATTTTCCGCATGGCATTCACTGTCTCATTACAAGGAGCACTCAGCTGTATTATGTCTTCTGTGGTTCTGGAGGGAGCTTTTCTAGAGTTTGTTGAAATACCCCTATGTCACCATTGTTCTTTTCACCTTGGGCTTGGCAGGAGTATTACAAACTCAGACAGCAAAGTCAAAAAACAATAAACACTAGTTAACCACCAAGTGATTCAAATACAAAAAAAACATAATTTGACATTTTTATTTTGTACACAATTTGTCTGAGGGAAGCTGATTTGGTGATATCCACATTTAAGAGCAGGCTGTTTGGTCAATTTAACTAAATGCATTGTAATTAAAATGTTGGAGCGACTAATGTATTTTTTCTGGGCAAACTACTGTAAGAATGATCAAATTATTACAGTAGCTTTGGCAAATAGATTAGCTTTTAATGTTGATGTGCTTATTTTTTTGTTTAAATGAACATGGCAAAATTTACATTTTTCACAATAAGTACAATGTATTACATATTGCTTTTACAATTGGCAGCGTGTGATTGTGCACACTCTTATGTTGTGACTAAATGCTCGATTCAACATATCTAAAAATGCCTGAATAAAGGAACAATGCTGTGTTTATAAAGGACTTAAACACTAAATACTGAGCCAGACTGAACAGATTTTTTTTAGGAATGGTTTAGAGAAACCATCCAATCAAGGAAGTTGGAGCTGACTGAAAACATTTTGAAAACTAGCGCACAAAGAATGGGTTGTTATACATAATGCAGCCTCATGGAAAATCATCCATCAGCCAGTTGTTCGGTGTGCAATTCATTCACAGAATGTATCAACTACTAACAAATCCAATACAGATTAAGAAATGGCCCATAGCAACCTTGAGCGACTTGGCAATGGGAATTTGTAGACATAAAAAGGTACTCTGGTCTCAATTGAGTGAGCCAGCACAGACTTCCAGAAAGGGTGTATATTTAAATTAACATTTGCTGGTGTCGGAGATTGGGGCTCAATGCATATTCACATGCTAATTCAAAGCACTTGTCTGTGAAGCAGTGGCCCATATCATTTGACTTTGTGTGGTACTGTCCTGAGTGCCGGCTCAGCTGAAGAGACGGAAATTAAATGTTTATGAGATGATGCGAAATACAGAGAGAGAATACATAAAAAACAACAACAACAAAGTCATAAACAACATTAATTCTTCATTGCTTTTGTTGGTGACATGTTGAGAATTATCATCATCTCTGCCAGGAGATGGTTTATATGATCGTCCATGAACACTTTTGTGATATTTCTATTACAGAAAAATGTTTGAATATTTATAACATGAAAGTTAAATTATCCAAACAAAGAGTCTCATTCGGTGAAAGAACGGGTGCAGACAGTTCCACTGCAGTATACTTCCTCTTTGATAGGTAGACATCACTCAAGGATTGCCAGACTCTTGGCAAATTTAAAAAAGCACATTTGCAGCAGAATTCTGGATGAATACTTTAGAAGGAAATTCTCTATTATTTTCCAAATTAGCAGAAACAGAGGTCCACACTTGTTGAGAGACGCTCCACTGTTAGTAAGGAATGGATGTTTGTATGTGTGTGTGTGTGTTTGTGCATCTCTGTGTCTCTCTCTGTCCACGGCAAATCTTTTAATCTGTTGGAATCGTCAGCCTAATAAAATGAAAACAATATTTTTTATATATAAATAAATATATAATATATATACACAGTTACATTAATATATAACACGTGTGCGTGGGTGCGTCTCGAGGTCATTCACTGTCCCTCAGGTTGTGGTACGTTGATACATTTTGGGGAGCAAGATCAGCCTCGTCTCCTTCTCCTATGAATATTTTCCATTTTGAGAGGTCATTAAACGCTTTGAAATCTGGGATTACAGAGTTGAATTTGTCAAAATAAAAGTTCAAATTTTGAACCCTGAACCCAACCCACAGCTATACTTAGCCAGCTGACCCACACCTCAATATCATCATACAGCAACAGTCAAGGTTGATGTTTCCCAGAATTACAAACTGATTTCAAAATAAAACATTCAAGTTTGCAGCAGCTGATGTGCCCCCTCCTTTGGATTGATGTAGCTCCAGAATCACTTGCCTTACCATGAGATAGTATATAGAATGTGTAATTATGTATGTACATATTGTGTAGCACTTGCTTGTGTGCTGTTCAGAGCATGTTTAGATGCATCTATGTGTGTCTTCCTGTGCCAGTGGTGGCACTGGCTGATAAATAGGCCTCCAGATGTGTGTGAAGCCTATCTCTGGCAGTGAGGGATATTGGCTCTCCCTGCTACTTTATCATGGGAAGGCAGCTCTGACAGAAACCCTGACACAGAAACCTCTCCTAGAAGGGAAGTGGGGACAGCTTGGGCATAATTAAAATTAATGTGGAGATGTGGAATAAGGAAATGAGCCATCACAATACAGATCAGCTCTTCATTTCAATTTTATGCTTCACTCGTTGAATTTCATGGGTAATAATGGATAGGCAAGGCTGCCGATCACTATTGCTTGTGATGACAGATATATATGCACTGTTTCTTTATGCCCCTGTAGGCAGAGCAATGATGGGAGAAGGATATAGGAGAGAAAGAAACACACCTATATAGAGCAGGGAGAGAATGCTAATTATTATTTATTGTTGCCTTATTTTACCATTGGATGCAAACCAAGTTATTCACAGAAGAAGAAAAAAACTTCATCTTGATCTTCAGCGAGGATGTTTTCGCTCTAGATTGGATTTGGCAAGAGTTTGATTGACACATGGATCATCCCATCACCAGTATTTTTTTTAAAGTGCCTGCCCTTATCCAAACAGTTTCCAATGACCGCATCTCAGATTGTTTTCCGTGTAACAAACCATCTGGCGGGTCGAGTTACCATAATTGTACCGGTGGCAATGCAATTCTGCAAAGCAACCTTGGGGGTGTTTGTACAATAAAACAAATCAATCAAATCAATGTGTATCCATGGTCCTGTAGTTAAAGCAGTCCAATTAATTAACTCAGTACTTGTTAATATAGCGCACATTTCGAAACCCTTCATAACCGACTGCGTTTCAATTGGCAAAACTCAAACAGCTGACAGTGAAGCTGACACAAAGTCAAAACCACGCTCCACCACCCCTACGTGACGTGTCCTGTCCGTTTCCCATGTATTCCGGCCGTTAGGAGTTTACCACGAATCACAGTGTCCCCATTTGAAGTCTGTTCAGGGACTTTTGTTATGTTATTCGACATCTCTTTCTCCCTTCAATTCCTGTTATCTATCAGTTATGTATCAGTCAACAACAGTAACAGTCAACTCTCATAAAATGCCCCTTCATGTCCACTTCTGTTTGTCAGCACGCACAGTATGTTCCAAACACTGAGGTTTTCCACAATACTATTCGATATGCAGCTTCCATTTGTTCTTATGGGTATCCGTTTGTGATTGTCGATCAAAATCAAGTCCAATATGTGCCAGTGTTGCAGATGGCATGTGCCTTCTCTGTATCGATTCTCCAGTCGACTGACATCATCGGAATAATGTTCGGTATTGACCTCTGTGTACTCTCCATCACATTTTTCGGTTTAATATTCTCGTCCTCATCAGGTTCATGATCCAAAATTAGATCAAGTGTCTCATCTACAGTTTGTCATTGATCATTGTGGTGCTACCACAGAATGTCATGTGAGCAAGATAACGAGGCCTCAGGGGGGCTCGGGATGTTGGTTGGTGGTCCCTGGTGATCCCCGGTGTCTTTGACACTGAAACCTGAGTTGCTCGCGCTGGTCAGCTATTTGATTGTATGTGTGAGTGGGTGAATGAGACCTACGTAAATGAAGAGTAGATCAGTGTAACATGATCCCGACACACCAAAAAAAAAAATACGTTCCTTATTTCTGGCTGTCAATGTTTACGGTCATATTTAAAACGATATAATCCATCATAAAAAAAAAAATTCTGCCCTCCCCGCTGCCCATCCAAGACACCATCCACCCCGATGCAAACTAAAATATTAAACGCACTTCAGCTGAGACCACAAAGGTCCAGCAGCACAGACTACTTTACATAGTGTTTTTTAAATGATGCAGCATATCAATACTATTAGAGATAATTGAACGGGTAGTCCCTGTTGGGCACCTCCCTCTCTGCTGACAGTGATTGTGGGTTTTGACAACCACAGTTCATTAGTGGGTATTAGGACAAAGCTCGCACAAGAGACCACATTGTCAAAGCGGAGTAATATCTTCCTCATTACAGAAGGTATCAAATTAACTCGCACACCATTCATAGGTCTTCATTTCATTGCGCACTTGTTATGCTCTCTGGGATGAAGATTTTAATGAATGCGTATGTGTAGTGCACCTGGCATCCATTTGACAGGAGAGCCTATTCTCTAAAGCTTTAAAACACTCGATGAGGCCGACATGTTGTAAAGGGAGCAAAAGCAATTACGAACACGTAGCGTATACCCTTTCCCATGAAGGAAAACATACAGAATTCTTGCAAAATGGTTTTCAATTAAAGACAAATTATACAAGATGTTGCATAATCTCACTGTGGATAACCTCACTGCAGTACAACAGCTAATCATTGAAAGGCATCAACATGACACATTTACATTTTCCACAACTTAATAAATCAGTATTTACTAATACTTTGCTTTAATGTTGATTCAATTAAATTTGTTCTTGTTCTTGCACAATGCTGTGTCCTGAATATATTGCTACTGACACATTTTAGGGTCATGAGCCAATAAAGAGTAGCAATTAACAACCTGATTTGCATAGTTATAGTAATGTTTCATAATTGGCAAAATAGATGTTTCTTGAAATGCAGTTACCAATAGCTGAACACAGAGGTGAAAGGGTGACAGGACTTTTTATTATTAATAATTTAAAAAGGTAAGCGTATGCAGACAGAAGTTGAAATTGTGCTAAGTAGTGGACTAAATTGTTATTACTCTTGTTTTCGTTCTCGAATGATTTGTGCCAAATGTTATTCCAGTCCATGTCTCACTATTGTCACATTTACTATACAGCTCAATAATTCTGTTCAGATGAGACCAGTGAGTGAGGGAGAGAGAGAGAGAGAGAGAGAGAGGGAGAGAGAGAGAGAGAGAGAGCGAGAGAGAGTGGATTGAGATGGAGACAGAACTAGGAGCTCTGAATATCCCAGATAACACAATCATTTAATTTGCTGTTCTCTAGTGCAGCACAGTGAATATTACTCATCTAAATGGAGTGAGCAGCATTCACAGGGAGGGACAAATGAATGGTTTTCAGAATACTGAAGTATTTCTAAATAGAGGCTTTGTCTGTATATAGCAAAGTATTGCACCAAGATGACAATAAGTGGCACAGCTGCTGCTGTTGAACGATGAAAGATCTGAAACATTTGTCGATAGGGACCATCAAAATATACACATTTATGTTCCTGGTAGTAGCTTTAGGTTGAAGTGTAATTATTGGTCTGAAATAATGGGAAATAATTTAAACCAAATGAATGCAGAGTGACTCATGTGATGTAAAATGATCAACACTTTTGCCAAACTTAACCATGTAATTTAGTTCCTTAAAGCCTTTCTCATGGCTGTGTGGGTTTGTACTACAGACTGCACTCGGCACCGGTTTAACTGATAACATTAATAACTATTTAGCTGTCCCTGTTCTAGGCCCTTGATATTGTGCACACCGGTTCTTTGTCATTACTCACAGGGACACCTGGATGGAACAGATCCATCATAAATGTTATTAGTTACACCTGTGCTTTTCCTGGAATAACAGGTTTTTCCATGCAGACACCTTGAATTAACGGTGGGAACGCTTTTAAGTGTAACACATTAAGTTTGGTGTCTTCTTGTAATTCGTCACATATTAAGGGCAAAGTCAAACATGGGCATGCCCATCGACTTGACAATGCGATATTCACACTCGCCCCTAGCTCGAGATTTCTTTTTCCGTCATATAAATATACACATACATGGAATGTAACTTCTGCATTTAAACCATCCCTAGCTTATTGGAAGCAGTGGGCTGCTGAGAAGCGCCCGGGGAGCAGTCAGGAGTTCAGTGTCTTGCTCAGGGACACCTCTCTACCCATTGAGCCACGGCTGCCCCTCACGTGATGCTGATTGTTCCGTGCACTGGCTTGCTGGTGCAAACACATTACTTGAAGCATGATAAGGTTCTTCCTGTGATATGCAATCCCATAATTTTAGCATGATCTTGTGACATCGCGAGAATCCAGCTGCCGGGCTAGGTAACTCTACAGTCGCAGTGTACTAGAAAGTTAGTAAAGAAGTTTCTCAGCAGACACACTTGCAGAAAAAAAAAAAGCAAGCACAACACACCTCTGGCAAACAATCTAGCAAAACAAATGCAAAGAATGTTAGACATGGCTCAAGGCAGATTGAAAAAATTGAATTGAATCATAAAGAAAAAAGTTTTAGGCAAAGAGTGAACTCTTATGCAGCTGGTGTAGATGGCTGCATTGGTTGAAATGTAACTAATGTCTGACAGAAAACTTAAAAACATATCCGGTGTATACAGGTTGTAATAAGAGGGGTAATATACAGTATCCCACACTGTCCCGCTTCTATTTCTCACGTCAATACTGCCCTTAGACATTCTTAAAAACTTCAGAGTTCCTGCAACACACGTCTATACTTTTAAAACCCAGCGTCTCTTGTGCTCCAGTCTATGTGCTCTCCTCAGCCACTGATATACAGTGGCTCTCACTGCTGCGTCTAACGCAGCCCTTAAAGCAAAGCTCAACACAAGAATGCTTAATACACCTAGTACTGTTACACTGCCTATGGTACAAAGCCTCAGCATCCATCTTCCACGGGGTGCAGGCTATAGGCTTCCAACTCTGCTGCACTGCCTCTGTTCGGCGACTCAGGGCTTAGGAACGATTTTTCATTGACATGCTTCATCTACCACATCCTCCTATTGCACTGAGAGCTTCACAAAATCCATGATTTGCTGTGCCTCTGACCATGAGTTGGCTTTAAAAAGGTTTCTTTTTACTTTATATTTCTTTATCTTTTTTTGCAAGATAAAAAGTACATCTGGTCTGTTATACATATAAATTCCTTTTTGAATTTGTCATCTAAACAGTAGTGGTTGTTGAGTGTTCACTGAGACTTACAGACCTAAAGAGTGTGTGAACGTCTTTGAGAACATACTGCATCAGTTTAGGTGCACGAACACGGTTGCAAGAAGGGGAGCAGAGTGGAATAATATCACTAGAGCTGTATGTAGGTAAATGCTTCTTTATTTTTTTATAATAAGACATAGAAGGAGTCTCTTCTCTAGATGCACCTTATTTTTCCAACTTTGGATTTAGATCTAATAATATATAAGTAGTTTATGTTTGAAACTATGGAATGAAACACTAGATGTTTAGAATTCATCGAACACAACCAAATGTGGTTGTCACAATCAGAAATGTACACTGATAAATGTTTTCAACATTTCAAGGTTTTGTTGTTGTTGTTGTTTTTTTAGCAGCCTTAATCACATGACTTCCTCCAGTGTGGAAGGGTTCCTACTGTCAATCCCATTGAGAGTCGGTGTGCTGCTTGCAATCACTTAGTTGATGGTCCTGGTTTGCTGGTCTGTCGTCCCCATGGACAGTCACTCTCAGCTCACAAGTCCATTACAACCACATTATTTGGATGCGAAGCTGCTCTGCGCTCTTGGGTCATGGGAAGGGGAAGCATTTGCACTGCCGACTCTAAGTACCTTTTCATTTATTGTTCAGGGGCCTGATTACAGAAGCTTTGTAAGTCTGAAATCCTATCTTATTACAGTTTAGGCTGATATTTAGGATTTTTGGTATTACACACACATTACCTAAATGCATTTAGGAAAAACATATTTTCTTCGGGTGCTTGTGTAAACATATAGGCATGACAGGATGAGTGCTGATTGAAGATCAAGCTTGCAGTTAGGATTTCTCCACTTAGGATAAGATAGGACATCTGAGATGGGATAGGACACAGCCATGAGTGTAGCAATTGCTTCAGTAATAGGAACATATCTTTGAAACTTAAGATAGTACAAGTGATATTTTCTCTAATGAAGCCCATGAGTTATTTCATAGTTTCAACGACTAGTCAAAAGAGATGACTGTGAACCATCAAACATTTTGAACTGATCCCTGACACGTGACCTACAGGGGTAGGTAAGCCGTACCCCCACTCTGGATGTGACCTCTTCACGAACCCTTGATGGAAGCCACCCAACAGCTAATCCTAAACCTCCTGTCAAAACAGAACAAGATGGAGCTGGAGCAGATCAGGTTTGAAGACTGGGACAGCACTCTGTTGATATTATTGCGCAAATATAACAATGAGTAAATAATAGACAAGATTCTGAAGGATTTTTATAGATGAACAATGGTGATAGACTTTCCAAAAATGTCCTCACTGTAGCTGACGTACTAACAAAGAAGTAAAACCACACTTGCACACAGTCCTGACAGGTGAAAGACAGGTCTCCCTTTGCATGTATCAGCAGAAAAGGCAATGTGCCAATAGTGTGTTTGTTCAGTGTGTGTTAATAAAACCACATATAATGTAAACCCTGAATGAAAAGTATGAAAAAGAGCAAGTGACTATCGGATCCTTAAAATGACATACATGGTTTCCCCGCCCAACAGCAACGATATGCAACTCTTTGCTGTATGTAAATAAATGAATATACCTAATTCAATCAGAAGCTTATTTAAAACAAATGAACTATGAAAATATTTATGTTTTTATGTTGGTAAACATGTTCATCAATTAGGGTGTAAGTAGAATCTGGTTTGTGATGAGCTGGTATGAATAGTCTGATTTTGTTAAATAGTTAGGCTCTGAAAGACACTAAGGGATTATTAAGCCAAAGGAACATTTATGGGGTTTTGTAGTTTAAAAATAAGAGCTTCTACTTATCAGTCATACATTTCCACATTTATAAATGACCAATGCTTAGCCCAAAAAGACCTACAGAAGATTCATCAACAAAGTAGAAACAAACACAATATCAGCTATTAAAAGCAAATATCCAATTATTCCATAGTACAAATATGTATTGCACATCTCATGAGGATTGTTTTCCCATTTTCCTAATGTCCATTGCAATTAAAGAAGATCACCTCCATTGTCAGAATACAGAATGCTGAATTTAATTGAGTTATACCAGCGTGTAGACTAAGTATATAGTTTCTATAGCAGAAGCTACAGCAGAATCTTTGTGCAGGTGCTAGAGGACAGTGTCTAATTGGCAGCCTTTACTCCATCATGTACAGCTGCTGCAGTGCGTAGCCTCCATGCATCGCTGTGCAGGGAACTTCTTGGAATAGAAATTTTACATTTGTTATGGTTCCATTTAAACCCATTTAACTCTCGTCCTTCAGGCCACAAAATCCACAGAGGGAGAAGGTTGAGGTCAACGCCTGTTTCTGCTAACAATGACCACAATTATTCCTTAACTTTAACCAAGTAGTAATTATTTTAACCATGGTGACAAAGATTCGGTAACTTTTAAATAGTAGTGTAGTTACCAAAAAACAACACTTTTCTCTCAAAAGGGTATGTTATCCATCAAATCATTTATCTTTAAAGTTACTGCTTGGAACTTTCATTTTGTGTTTATTTTGGTGGGCCAAAAAGATTTCTGAGCACCGGACTCCCTTTAGAAAACCTCATTTTACTGCAGCAGGGTCTGACTGTCTGCCCCACGCGGTTGTGGTTCTCCCGTGCCAGCAATGCGTCCTGGGCCTCCAGCAGCATGGTGTCGGTGTTGGCTCCCAGAAGGGTTTACTTCCCTAGGCCATATAGAGGCAACAAATGACAGTGAGTGTCATAAGTCACAATACCTTCTGAACAGTCTTGTAATCAATAGGCCAAAGACCAACCCTGATTCTACTACTACTATGCGTACTTCTACTGATCGCTGTATTAAACTGCATATACTACACTAACCGAATTCCATACTACCAATAAAGGTTAGCGTTAAACATGATAGGAAAAAGCTAAAATATATACTCTAGCCTACCTATTTGCTTGCTTGCTGGCAGCAGATCTTTTAATATTCCAAACATGCGGCCGGTGACAGGTCTTATTAACAAAGAAGCCCACAGGGCTTATGCTTGCAGGAGTCCTCCACAAGTTCTTTATCACCTGTTGAGAGCTGCTAAGCATGGGCACTGAAAAATAAACTGAAATATAAGCCTCCCTGCTGCGAAGCCCCAGTGGCCATCAACTCACCGACAAAATAAGACATCATGGCAGCCATCTGGGAGCAAGGCAGCAGAGGGGTTGCAAGACCTTCAGAAACTACCACAAAACCACATGATCTCAAAACCAGATTTGGTTCACAAAATATTATCACGTTCGGAGGACAGAAAAACCTATTGGAGGTCTACCCGAGATCTTGGCACTACTGATCTGCAGCACTCATGTCACGAGGGCCAGTTGCTTTTATACAGCATGTGATAAAACATTTAGCATTTTGCAAAAATGATAGAAGCTTGGGTGTGAAATTAATTTAAGCCTTTTGACACAGAAACATTATTCACCGTTGCTGACCAACTCCCCTTCACATTGCTGTGAATGCAGCCTTAGTCGGTCATATTGTGAAATTTACATTCAACCCATTTTGTACACGCTGTTTTATGTCACTTAAAATAAGCGGAGACCACAAGTTTGGTTAATTTATTGTAAGGTAAATGAACTCACAAAAAATAGCAAAAGAACAGATACAATTGAAAAATGAAATAGAAAATATGCGAGGAGCTTCTTAATTGAGTTGGTTTTAGCTGACAGCGGAGGAATGAGTAGCTGCAGTAATTATGTCTCTTCAGCAGACAACTTCACTTTGCTGATTGTGCAGTATATTGAAGGTGGACTGAAAGCTGCAAATGTCATAGCATGGGACCGTTTCTTGTTCAGTCACGGTAGCGGATGTGTAATCAGACAGTTTTCTACTGCATCAACACAAGCTGATAAACCAGGAAATTGGAAATGTTGGTGAATAACAAGTGGAACCCAAATCCTCACACACTGTATCTAGTTGTCACTTAACAAGACATTTTTATTTATAAAAATGCTCTCAAACCATCCCTACATCTTTGAAGCACCCAGTAGCTCCTGAAATAAAACTTAACTTAAGTATTCTGTCTATTGTGTTTTTCTCTTCATAAATCTGATGTTGAGTGCTAAAGAAGAATAAGAAAGTAAAGCTTTGTATGCAAGGAGTTGACATTGATACAATTAAAACCTGACACAGCTGTGTTTATGTCTGTACTCATCCAGCTCTAAGGCTCAGAGTACTGCTGGGTTTCTACTCTGCCAGACAATCTTCACTCTGTGAGTTGGGCATGATTTTGACCTGGGATGACAGGTGATTGCAATTAACCACCTGGCGGGGTTGAAAACCAGCAGTGTTCTGGACCCGCAGGACTAGATTTGAGTAGCACTGCTCTACAACATAAGTACATTACACTTGTTTTGAACAGGGTTGAAATGTGGGTCATGGAGACACTGAACAGTAGTTGAGCTACAGATACTCAAAACGTGTTTCTCACACTTATCATGATGTAAAGCGGTTTACTGGACCGGTTGCTGGCAATGTTTTTCAATCAGCAATATACGTTAACGTGGTTAAGTAGGCTTCGTAACGAAATTAGACTAACATTGAGTTTTGGTTTCACACGGGCCACAAGCACCGGTCTCATTGGTGAATACCACAGCACCCGACTTCCTCCTTTACTCCTAACTACGATGACATAGTTTGACGTTTAGGACCACTGTCATATTTGACAAGTTGGGGTTGAGAAAGTGCTGTATGTATGACCAGATAAATAAATAAATAAATAAATAGTTTTTGTTTATAAATGAGAACGATTTGGGCGTGTTTTACCCTTCTTGTGAGGACATACATTTCATAATCAAAGTAAGTCACATTATGGAGCCTAGCCCTCCTCATGGGGACAAAATGAACATCCCCTTAACGTAAATTATTACATTTTAGGCTGAAGACTTGGTTTTAGGTCAGGGTTTGGTCCAGGTTAAGGGAAGGCTAAGTGTTCATTAAAAGAGAAATGCGTTTGTTTTAGTGTGTTCCCTACGGCTTGTGATAGTACATTTGATGGAGTTCCCATTTAACACTATTTTTCACAGTAGGCCTCATCTATAAACTGTGAGAAGAGAAAATTTGTGTGCAAATGAATGTTCCTGACCATTTTTACTGCCAGTTCCGCATCACTTTATATCATCATGGCGATAACCAGCTATTTGTTGACAATTTGAAAATAACTGCATCAAACACTGATGCTCCACTACAGTTGCAGTAAACAAGTGGTTAATGTTGTAAATTCAAACAAAAAGGTTTTGTAACAAAACTACTTAAGTTAGGTTTTGGAAAAAACGATCCTGGTTTGAGTTAACAATACTGCATTTGTTAACAACATTTTAGTTTCACAGGGGACTCGAACAGCTTTCTGCTGAATAACAGTCCTGTGTTTGTTTGACCCGGCCACCATCTTATCCATTAACTTGGTATTTGGTCTCTGACTATGTCATCACACTCTTAAGGGCATTTTCTCTGAGCATCTGAAAATGACGTAGATGGGTTTACATTGTAGTTAATTGAAAGCCAGGTGCTTGTCATACATATGATAAAAGGTGCCTTGTGTTTTATCAGATGTTGAGGGGCATAACAAAGCACATTCTGCAGTACATCTCTGCTGTTAAATTTTACTCTGAAATTATTAAAGGACACTTTTGACTGAGCTGTCCAATGCAAACACTAGATGTTTAGTATATTAAGGTCTTACAAAGGTACATCTACAAAAGGTTAGCAAGACCACATATCCGACAACCACAGATTTGCTAATCAGATGTATTGGCTGCTAGAGGTACATTTGTTTCTAATGTCAATACCAATGGCTCCAATTAGTCAACTTCAGAGAGGCCTAATCCAAAATAGTGAACTTCACTGTCAGTGAGTTCTCAGTTGTTGCCCAACTTGTTGGAATATATTGGTTGGAATAGTGACATTTCAATGGATGGTCTCACTTTATTTTATTAGTCCAAGGCGGGACATTGCAGTTCCTTTTCAAGTGGCTATAATCTATCACAAAATGGTGCAATCATACAATCAAAAAAAAGGTTGTACGTGGAACGCTGGACACTTCTCCCCTTCAAAGGTCAACAACTTTGCTAGAAGAAGGGGAGGGACCAACAACCTACTTCCAAACTTGTGAAAATGGCAGTGCAGTGGTTGTTATTGAAATGGCGCAAACCAACTATACAAATTAAAGTTGTACATTTGTTTTTTTCACTAAGTACCACTACACTGTTTTCATATAAATTTCCCCAAAAATAGCTTCTATCAGTCTGAATTGAATAACAGCGTGATGTCCGTGGTTGACTATCACTGGCTAATCTACCAAAGTTCTGGTAGACCTTCCTGTATTAAATCTTAAGATACAAAATATGTTTACTATACAATAACTGTAACTTACTAGCTTGTAACAATATGAACAAAACAGGAAAATAAATTCTCTCCATTACATTTCACCGCATGTATATTATTTCACATTTGGTTGACATCCAAACACATTTCGGATGAACTCCATTAAACTCCCTCTCATTAATTACCATTTCACTGGAGTGGGTTCACGAGTTGAGCTCACTTCTGCTTAAAAGGATTTTGAAGAACACTGTAATTAAAATGCACTCCGTCTCATTCTTTATAAATGGTTGGAATGCCGCATACAAAGTGGCCGGATGTGTGGCTTCCTATACTTCTGTTGAAAAGACAAACAACCATATAAACAGTCATCCAACTTATTGTCAATGTCTATATGACAACATTCATATTATTTACATGACATACTGTACATGGTGGTATACACCAGTATTCACCCAGCACGTGAAAGTCTTTGAATAATGTTCTTCTATGTAATGAATACAAATTACATCACCAGTACATTGCAGTGAATGCCAGCCCGTTTAGTGTAGCTCACAGTATGTAAGAGAGGCCGACATGGGAAGAAATCATGCGACTTCGACGAAATGGAAATGTTTGCACAATTTTCAGACTCTATAAATTCAAAGCGACTGATGGGAATTGTGTTACTGCCACGACTGAAATTGGCTGGAAGGGTAAGACAGGAATAAAAGCTAATGTACAGTGAACCAATCACAAAAGTAAGTTATGTCCCAGCAGGTTACATCAACACTCGAGGGTTTTAAAGCGGAGTCATTTCATAACTAAGCTTATGCTAAATTGGTTTTGATAGGTTTGGTGGTGTTGTAAAAAAGATAATTGCTGAACATTGATGCAATGCCGAAGCAGGAATGCAAGCTTCTTAGATTGATGTGGTACATTCTTTTGCCATTATGCCTGAGTGAAATAACACAACTTACTGGTATTTACTGCTTACTCTACCACTGCACTGTAGACAAACAAACAGTTAGGTGATTCAAAACAACAATTATAATAGATGAACTGATAATGACCTCTTCCCTGTACATCATTACGTAGAAGCCATCAATCTTCCTCGATTAGCACAAAGTACTGACTTGACTTTAGAGGCTGCTACAAACAAGTGTCGCTAGAAAACATGGCTACACTGGCAGAAGTGTCAGCACGGAAATGCATGTTAACGATAGCAACATCAGTTAGCTCAAGGCTAATGGACCATTATCCCATTCAGTTGTTTTACCAGCAATATAAAATGTTGCTCTACTCACCCCTGGTAGTTCCCTGCATTTACAAATATAATGTAACCACTGCTGCGAGCCTCTGGCTCAACCGTCACCATGTTGAGAGCTGTGGGGAGGCAATCCCTCTGCTCTGAATGTTGCATTTAGCACCTTTTCAGTAACGTTACATTATGTTGCCTACTTAGCTACGTAAAACAAACAAAGTCATTTTAACCCTAAACCCCGATCTTTACCTAAACGAAAATCAGTAGATTTGTTGCCTGAACCCAACTAAGTTGTTTACTGTGAATTAGGACGATTATTTTGAAAAGATGTGTACACATGAGTGAAAACTGACGATTTCAAAATTTCGCAAGAGAGGCACCCAGAGCCTCAGTTGACCAAGTTGCTATATTTGAAGCATGTTGGCATGTTATGAAATATTGTAAAGAATCATAATGCATTCAGCTCCTGTGTCATAGTCAGCATAAAAGGGAAAATGGAAGCAAAAGGTCAATACAGGTTATAATCTCAGAAGAGTTCAAGTAGGCTTCAGATTACATCATTAATCCCGTCTGAATCTAGTGTAATCCTTTTTTATCGGTCTATTTGGCAACCCAGTGTGTTCTAAAAGATTGTAAATGCTCGAAAAAGAAGCAAGAACTTACTGACACACGTATACACGTAATGACAATTAGAGTTAATTAAATAATTAATTTACACATCTAATTCATCTTTACTTTACCTATTGTACTTGTTTGTGTACACAGCAGCTCATCACACACCTATCATAAGACAAAAAACACGATATTCATAATAATTACTACTGTTCATGGTTTAATGCAGGGCTGGGCTCTATATGATTTGATATGTCTGAATCAGATTATGGTGGACTAAGCTCCTTATAGTTTGAGTGTTTGTGTTGTCTTGGCCTGACTGTCTGACGCACAAAGAATTAAAACAGATGATTAAAATAGGCAAAATTATAAATGATGTATTGCCCTAAATTGCATAACCAAAACATACTTACCAAAGAGGTTAGATAAATAAATTAATGTCACTGCATTTCCAACATCAAATTAACCCATATGTACAGCTTCATTGGAAATCTTGACATGCCGTGCTAAACTTATTAAAGCTTTGTATATGTTGTATTGCTGGATCAATTATGTATGTTCAATTTGCCTGCTTTTTCCATTTCAAATCCCTCTACTACATTTTCCAATGCCTCAATCTTTATATATATGTTTCTATTAATTTTTCATATTCCCAGTTTGCTTTTCATATTCCCTCTGAGCTCCTCTTGCTTTCACAGTTTGCACATATACATACTCTATATCTTCCTGTGATGCCTTTTGTAATGCATTGTGCCAATTCATCATGTTTTTTCAAGTTCTGTTGTAAGAATCAGTTGAAGGGTTTCTTTTCCTGCCACTGCCATGTCAGATACATTTATACCAGTGTTTTTTGGCATCTCAGTGAAGCATGAGGGTAACTAGTCATGCACTTTAATTTTCATCCTTTCTTGAATTTTTGAAAAATGCTTTGTGAAAAATGCTTTTTCTCATTCTGGGGTCATCGTTTTTGACTATTTCCCTTTTGCATTTGGGAGAGATGGATAATGGTGCACTCAGGTGTGTTTGCGTGAGGGTGTGGATGGAGAAACAGGGTTGTGCAGGGTCAGCCACCCAGAGGCAGAAACAGAATATTATTTTGATTGTACCTGGCGGGAATTTAATGGCAGCTATACACAAAGACCCCAATTTGCTGCGTGTCTCGAGGTTAGGCTCCTTCCCGACCTCTTTTGCTCTCGCTTTACATGGGTGACCATAAACACAGGCCATTAGCAGCAAACAAAAACATTGAAACTGGAAGCTGAGCAGCAGGGTGGTGAAAAGAATAACGGTAAAGACGGAAATACTGTCTTCTATTGACGTATTTTATGACTAACTTTTAAAAGCTACGCCACATAGCATCAGTATGAGAGACTGAATGTCTCATGGATGATTGCATGATTACCTAATATTCCCACTATTTGGCCAGTAAAAGACCTATGAGATCTTAGAGAAATGTAGCTCTTTCTAGATTATTATATAAAAGCTAAAGCCTTGCATATATCTGTGCACATTGAGACAGTGATAGATTCCATACAAGGAAGCTCCAAAGGTTGAGCGAAATGACTCTTTTCTACACTACTGCGATGTGGTTCAATATGGTCAAGATTTTCGTGATATAGCTTCACTGTTGAGGCAGTTTAGACGTTAATTACGCTGTTATTCAAAGCACATATTTCCATTTAACCTTAGAACTTTGGCCCTAAAGCGAAGCCAAAAGGTCATTTTTCATGCAGCAAGTCAGCCAACAACAGGGAAGCAATCAAGCTGATACACTGACCTGTTAATGTTAACCAGCAGCAATTAGTCCTTCAAATGAAGGATGTTACATCATTAACAGCCTTGGGCACTATGACTACATTTTATATTTAGTTTATGAGCTGAACATTTTCCTTCCACTTATAATTAAATAACTCAGGAGGTACAGTAGTGGGACTTTCAGTAAAGTCAGAGGAACTATTTTCACCGCTGCTTTTAACCACACCTTATATCGGTGTTAACTACACATTAGAGATTCCCGCGCCTGATGCCAGTCACACTAAACAGAAAGGTTTAAGTAGGGCACCTTATTCACGCAGTGTTTTGCATCCACTCTGCAGCTATTCGGCTCCCGGGCATCTCCTGTCAGTTCAGGCAGTCTCACCAGTGAGGCTGTTCATTGACCGGGAGCCCAGGAGAAGCTTCATTGAAATCCAACACATCAAACATGCCTGCCAGGCATTTCTTCACCTCTTCCAAGAGCTGGTCCTTTTGCTTAAAAGTAACCATCCTTCACCTTGCAAAGAGAGGAAAAAGCTTTGATAAAGTTTCCCATTTTAGCATTAGTGCAGTGGGAATAAGAAATGCTAAATATAGAAAATGCATTGCTTCCTTCTTGCATACTATTCTCTTTTATGTTCCTATCCCTCACACATCTCTCCTTCCACATTTACATTGCCCTTCCTACTTAAGCTTTCGACAAACAAGAAATTCAGTGTTGATAGAAGATTAAAGAAAGTAAAATAAACACACAAACATGTTGTTTTTCAATACAGTCTGCAATGTTGGGTTATAAGCCACATATCGAAAGAATAAGACTTTATGTAATTGAATTTGGGAGAAAAGTTGTTATCTTAAATGCAAGCTAACTCTTGATATTTAATAAAGTCCCTTGTCCGAGTTGTTTTCTGCAGGGCGGTACTGCAGAACTTTTGTGTTTACTAATTGGAAGCGTTTCCATACAGCCCTATAGGTAATGTTAAGTTGACATGGTGTTACAGTCTCACTATGAGCACCAAGTTCGAATACATTACATTTCAAATAGACTGCTTGGCTTTAAAGTTTAAAAGCTTTTCATTTCTATCAACATCATAAGCCCACAGCAGAATATCCCAAATGCATCTAGTGGTTACCACTTATTACAGTATATTGTTATCAGTATCATAGATAGAAATACATTACATCTATTTTGCAGACACATTTGTCACAAGTGGCACCTTTCTCTACAGACCTTGAGCTACGACGACTTTGAAAAGTGAATCTCTGAGCTAGGAGTTTGGGGGACCGAACCACCAGCCTGAGATCAATGACCGTCTGAGAACTGAGCGCCACATAGAAACGGTTGCACCATAAACAAAAAGAAAACCTGAACTGAAAGAAACGATAACTAATGGCAACCACAAAGAACACCATTTTACCTCCCTACATTACCATACCATACCAACATGCAATACATATGATTCCATTTCTATCAACTCACTCAGAGGAGTGCTGTGGATAGCTCAAAACCTCACACACACTCACTTTACTTTGAAAGTCTATTTCAAACTGAATTATAACTGCCTTCCTTTGGCTGCATTCCTGGCTGCACTCAGTGACAGAAGCTGGAAACAGATGGATAATGAAATATACAACATGCGAGTAGTGTATTCATTTCAGACCACAGATACTGGTAAACCCAGTATTCACCAGTTCTCGACTCACGCCAAAAGTCCTTTACATACCAGGAGCGTGACGAATACTCATGAAACTCCATTCCAATGTGATTGGTTGATGCCTTTATTTGCGTTGTGGAATTAAATAAAAAACGACCTTGCTCTGGAAAAAAAAGATTTTGAAGTTTTTTCGCTGCATAATATTTGCATTCTTTGTCAAGTACTCATGTCAAAACAATTGACAAGGCACGGGCAAACTAAATGTAGACACGTTTACGTCTTTTCATTTTAGTACTTGTATTTTTTATTATTGTTTTGTTTCTCTTCTCTTATGAAGGTAACTATACTCGACCAGTTTTATAAGCAGGTTCATCTTGTCTTTTGTTCAAGGACTTTAATCAATTCTAGTTAATAGTTGTTGTTTTTTGTAAATGTGCACACCACCAAGGTAATAAGAGTTTACTCTGTGTATCTGAGAATAAGCACACAAATCACCGAAATGAAAACAAACTTGAGGGTATACACACCCTTAGGTCCTCTCTAAGTGCTACCAATTAAGCACAACTGTTCCCTGATGTCTATCTAAAAGTAAATTATGAACCAAAGCCCAAGACCCAAATTGATTAGGCAGTTTTGTAATTTTATTCCACTTGGCAAGAGCTCCCTGTGTGATGTCTTTTGTGTGGTCAGACATGAGGTAGTTAATTTAAAAAATGTTGAACCAGGTGGACTTGGTGCTCCTCAACAGCATTCATCTCTGAGCTGCTGTCTAATCAGCTTGCTGTGACCTAATTTCATCACTATTCAAATGGACTAATGGCAGCCAAACAAAAGACCGCAGAGTGTCTACTATGATGGCAAGGAAGGTGCGAGCAGCTATCTTAATCGGTTTGCTTCTCTAAGCAAACTGCACTCTGTGTATAAATAATCTATTTCTTAACATCAGATAAGATCTCTTTTCTTTATCTCGTATCTTGCTCTTTTGCAACTCTGCAATAAGGTGAATTGAATTGACAAAAAAATAACAGTTTTTGCTGTTTTGTTGTATTGTTGCTGAGTGCACAACATACTGTATAACAGATGCATGTATATTGTTATCTTTATACAAATAAGGCATGTTTGTATCCTATATTAAGTCATCACTTGTTTAAAAAGGAAAACTTAAACTTAAAATTAAGGGATTGCATATTATATATGCGATGCCAGGTCTAAATGTGAACGGTGTGGCTTAACTTTGAGTAACCCGACGGTGTAACAAGACACTTGTCTGTTTGCACTTCTAAAGTATTAAACGGTTGGTAACAATTGCTGAAGAGCTTGAACCTGGTGGTATTTTTGTAATCGCTACCAACAACATTGATGAACAAAGTTTCTCATTGAGAACCATTTAAATTGAATAACAAATGCGTTTGACATTTGCATGAATATGGACATACCAATCAACTAACGCAAAGAGAAGGAAGAACCAAGGATTTTATGCTCTAAATCCACGCACACAAAGTTAGTTCATCCATTACAATCTTGGAACTTATCAGATAATATGCTTCACAAAATGTATTTGTGTCTTTTTAAGTGGATACATTCCAAAATACAAGAGTGTTGGTCCGGTTCTGTTGGATGGCATTCGGTCAGTCTCTTCATTTACAGCATGAAGAAAATACTGACATTTGAATGCAACTCCCCTTATAATGCATGTGGTCAGAGCACAGTGTAGATTTCTTGATCAAAACTGTTACTTATATTTTTAAGACAAGAATAGTTGCAAGTGTGCACAGGCAGGTCAGCTGACCGCTGAGAGAGATGGTCGGATCAAAGCAGCTCACCTAAGAGACGGTCCGCTGAGAGGGACAACATATTCTGCTTACAGAATATGCGCACTGAAAGTGATACAAATTTAACTTGAACATTTCCGCTGCAGGCATGTAGAGTACCTACACCCCGAGACAAGACACTGGCCAGGGGGAGGAATATACCTACATACATATTGAATGTGGGACACGCATATTCCATTTCTGTCCATTTCTACAGTTAAATTAATGATACGCTCTCTATAGGCGGTGGCGTTGACGGGGCTCATGGTATCAGACTTAAAACGTTATTTTTGCACCTGAAACGATAGCATGAACCCTTCCAGCATAAGGACATCTGCACTGCCTACACTCTTTGGGTGCATGTTTGCTTTTGCTGCTACAATGCAAAATATATATATATTTTTCAGTCTTCTTTACTTCATGGTTGCTATAGCACCACAAACGGACGTATTGTCTCAATTTAATATGTACAACAAGGTCAAGAATAATTTCTCACTTATAAATTGAGTAAATAATGAGTCATTAATCGTGTCCTTTGTATTCCAAAAAAGGTCACAAATATTTGGCAGTTATTGTCTTAGCTTAATATTGTATTACAGAGTCAACTGACCACTGCAGTTGAGCCTTTTCAGGCACTGAGTGAAACTATTCTTTGTGCAATTGTGCTACAACTGGAAAGAAAAAACAGGCATGGTAATTGCATTGCTCTTAAGGTCCTCATGAAAATTCAATATCAATGTATTTTCACTACCGTCGATGTATTCTTCCAGAGCAGCTGTCAGAAATTGCTTTGCAGCCCTGGCAATGCAACTCAATATTAACTCAAATCTCCACTGAGTCCCTCTTAATCCATTGCCATTACCGCTTTGCAGTCCTGTAAATCCCCTTGGACTTTTTTTTCCACTTCTTAAAAACCTGCATTCACTGTTATGAACTAATGCTTAAAGAAGGGAGGCAACAAAGATGGAAGAAAAACTCAAATACAATATAGAGAAGATTCAAACACTGACAGGTGAAATGACATATTGCCTGCATCTTTTGTAAAATAAACTTAACTAAAATGTATTTTTGTAGACCATTGGGCTTTAAGAATTAAAAATGTTTTTATTCATGATCATTAGAGGAATCGGGGCATTTAGACAGAGTTGCTCATTTGCAGTCATGCGACATAACATGAAATGGATTCCTTGGCAAACTTTGTTCCTTAGAACAGTTGTTGATAATATGGCTTTCACCAAGAGATGGACACAAATGGCTCATGATACGCCTCAGCAGTTGCTTATCCAGCTAGAAAGACGTAAGCTCTTGCCAGGTTCCCAACCGCAAACACTGCCAACTGTGTTATATGGATTGCTCAACCAAGCTAGGGTTGCAGCCGGGGATTTAGCACTTAGATTACACCCACACAGGTGTTTTCACTTATTTTGGCCGATTAGACCTCCTTCCAGAACTATGTGGGCGTGTGCATACTGCACTTGATTGACATCTCTCTCACCCAATAATAGAGGTGGAAAACTTTACAGATTAATTTGTAGTCATGCCTATTGAAAGAAACATATGTAACAAACCGGTTTTGTTTCACATTGGCTTTAAAAAGATATGCATCTGAATACAAGCAATTTCTTTTGCTGTATTTTCCTCTTGCTGTACAGCACATACCGTGGTTGTGGAGATGAAGCAGTGCTTTAAGTGATCAATGTAGCAAAGGAACATGAAGTGAGAAAAGAGAAACAAGGGATCTGCGGTAGTCCAGCTGTGAACGCCTCGCTCATTACTTAGATTCCTTGATCCCCATGTTCAGGAGAGGACATCAACATCACATCGAGCACCAAGCCCATTCACATGTCCTTCAGGGCGTGAAGACAGCAGGTTCATTGCGTGTCACATTGTCCAAAATGGGTTTAATAAAAGCTAGGTTGCTGTGTCAAAGTGACCGCTGACATTTGTGGCATCTGCTAAATCAGTGTCCTGAATTACATAATCTATCTGCATTAGTGTCATTGTTGGAAATTACAGCAAAAAACACATTTTAGCACGACAGTGGAACTGTTCACAGAATAGTGCTTCCCATAGATATACAGTACATGCCAAATAAAGTATTGATGTCAATGTTGCATTGGACAGTGTGTCCTACATCATCATGCTGTATTCCAGTTGGTTGGGTTGTACATGTGGAAACTCTTCCCTCAAAACACAACAATGCAGTTTTGTTATATAGAAACAGCTTTTAGGAGACCAGGATCTACATTTTTAAAGCCTTGCATAAAAGCTTTGTTCATTTCTTCATTATGTAGCTGAATTATATTTCTCAAATTGTCTGTGATGGCAAGTGAAGTAACAATTCATGGAGATATTTTTGCAAGGTCTCTAAAGAAAGTAGCATTTTGTAATTGACAAGTAGTTTATTGATGACAACATGAATGCAGTAGACACAAACAAACAAGGTACTGGTCCTGCATTTGTTAAATTCCAATGTCTGCTCCACGGTTACATCTTTAGTTATTTTAAGCCTGTGATCTGAGGATGCATTTGTCTTCTCACTGGTTGTACATATTATGAAAATAACATATTACTTTTTTTAGTTACCCATTTTCAATAAAATAAAAGGTGCAAACATTTGTGTTTTTGTTTTGCAACATGAACTGTTCCATCTATGTGATCAGTTGATTGGATGTGATTCAGATCAAAGCAGAAAAGAAAGAAGCAGCTTTCCTCTCATTTGTTTGTCTGTGTGACTTGGCACTTGCCAATTTACGACTTGAGCCATTGAGATTATTGGTGAAAACCAGATTCTGCAACTAACTCCATGTTAAGAAAAGGTTGGTTTGATCTCAGCAGAACGTGAGCTGTGGTTCAACAAATCAGATTAATTAGCAAACTGGAGAAAACCCACTGAAAGCTTGCTGCTAAATGCAAATACTAGGAAAGAGAGACACACACCAGGAATAACAAACACCTGCATATTGTTACCTGACTGCACTATTATGTTAATTAGGTTGTTTGGTTCTGAATTAAAGCACAGGTGGGCAGCTTTCTTGTGTAATCCCTGGACTGAATTATGAATGCAAAGTACACTGCTGCCATATTGCCCTCGTAATTTCTTTGCCATCAGGCGAAAACCTTGTATCATTACTTGTCAGGAAAGGAAAAAGGTAAAATAACTGAAAGCTATGGCTTGTTCTTTGTAAAAGAGGTGATGACGACTGTGGGCACAAAGATGAAGATTCTAACCTCACTTTCCTCATCAACAGATCACAGTAAGAACTCTCGAATGGGTCTGGCTATGAGACAAATACAACGTGGTACCACCCGATATTTAACCAAGGCACTGTGGTGTGTGGTTGGAGTAAACCGGTCTCCCACTCTGTTCCTTACCCACACATGCTTCTTACAAAACAGAAATAAGCAAAAAAAGAAATTGTGCACTAACACTGCACATCAAAGGTATTTACTCCACAAAGTGTGTGCTTTGCTGCCTTGAAATGAGAACAAACTGGATGTATAATGTAGTACTAGCTGAGACTGCAAACACCACAAACAGGTTGATATGAGGTAGTTCCAACGTGTGGAATGCTGACATTACTTAGTCTCATGGGATATTCAAAAGCAAACACATAATTAATTACAGTTTGCAACAAATAATCAGCACTGTAAGACACAATTATAAATATTGACCTTGATTCATTGACCCAGGTTTATCTCCACACCGTCTTACATGCATGACTGTTGTTTTTTTTAAAGTATGCCACAGTGAAATGGTTAAAGATGAAGCTAAAATAGAGGCTAAGGAATGGCATATCATATCACCGCAAAGCTTGATGCCATAAATAGCCCATTCAATTTGTATTTCGGAAGAATCTGAAGACAGATTAGTTGAGACTTCTTCTGGGTTTTGTTTCTTGAGTTTTGTTTTTGGGCGTCTATTGAAGAGCAGCTTGGCAGTCATTTGGATGATTAGGGCAGTTATTTAGTCCCCTAATAGCTCACTAGTATAATAATCCGTACCGCAAACTATATTGGTCACTACAGAGTTTGGTAACACACAAAATCAATTGGGATTACAGGTATAATTAAATTGAGTTGTTTCGGATCCCAGACCCCGCTATTATGCATGCGAACTAACTGGCATGGCTTACTGGGATACTTAATGGAGCAGAGCTATCATTAGTGTTAGTTCCACCTCTGCTTTTCCTGCGAGGACAAGAAAAAAAAAAAAAAAAGTCCTCTGTTCTGCCCTGAACAGAATATCCAGCCCTGGTTGAATTAATTTCAATTATACTTTTAGGTTTTCAACAATGCCTTCAAAGCTACTTGTTAACTGCTATTTGACAAAGTGAGCAGAAAGCAGAAATGAAACCTAGTTATCAAACTCTAAGGTGGGTCCTCTGAATATTTGATGTCCACCATTACACGCCCGTCAGGGATTGCATTGGTTTATGATCCTCATCATCATCATCACAGTGGTAAACAGCAATACCACCTACTGTGATCAAAGGATCTAAGCACAATTCTGGACCGCTGTTTAATCAGGATTATCTGAAATGCCTCGGATCTGTTCAGAATATCTCAGCGATATATAACACGGGCTACAAGCTTGAGGTCTCCTGATGTAAATTCATGCAAGCTCAATCTCGGCTCCCTTTGACTCACCTCAGTAATTGGTTTCACTGTGATCTACAGTGGCTGTTAAGCTATTCATAAAGGAGAGCCGACATCGCCGCAGGGAGACCTGACTGAGCAGCAAACCGCAGTGTACAGCCCAGCAGCATGATGCACTCACTTAGAAATAAGAAAAGAGGGGGACTTTGCTGCTTTAATTGTTGCTCGTGATTTAAACTGCAAACTACTTAATTCAATGGACGCAGAGCTAACCATTATCAGAGAGAGGGATTCCCAAATAACCTGATCTCAGCATATGCCTGCCAGTTGTACACTGAACCATTAGTGTCTCAGTTAGGGAGAAAAAGCCTTATTCATACCTCTACAGTGTTATCATTTCACAGAATGCCAAAAGAAGAAGAATAGTCTTCATATGAAACACACTAGACAATCCCCTCACCCATTTGTTTTTATTAGGAGTATGCAGAAAATAATGCAAGCATCAGCTGAAATTCTTATTTGTGCTATGGTGAAGATTGTGGCGCTCATCACTACTTTTTTTTTCCTGATCCTTTCCGGTTTCCATATCATAACAGAAAACAAAACAATTTAAAATGTCTGTACAGAAATGCTCTTTGTAAATAATAATCGCAGTTGACTGATGTTTTAATTTGCGGTGGGCATTTTTTTCTTAGTTTTTTATTGTGGTTTGCAAACTGCAGTTTATCAATGCAAAACTGGTGACCAAGGAGCCTTAATCCAATCAGTGCTGTGTGGAAGAGGGATGTGCTCTGCAGCAGCTCATTATCCACACCTGTGGGTAATCAGACAATCTCAATTCTAGAGGACAGTCGTTTGGGCAGTTTGAGTTACAATTTTTTCAATCTGAAGACAGAAGTAGAACATGAGTGCTTGTTATGGGTATGTAGTTTTGTACATTGTTAGAAATGTTGATCGAACACGCTTTTTTCATCAGACATCATGGTGCATTATACACTCGATGCAGTAACTGCCTGAGAACAAAGAAATAGGGACAATATAAAAATATGAAATGGGGCAGAAAATCAACAATTATCATAACAATAATTTTGATGATTTTAAGTAATTAATGAAAAAAAAGGATGTGAGCGTTTGATGCATTTTACATCAAAGGACCCTTCACAAAGCCCCGCCCCCTGCTGCTACTCCGTTATCAGTCAGAGCTACCATGGAGCCCACACTTTCACTAACTGCACTCACTGAATTAATATTATCTCATTTTTGGAAAAGCAAATTGATTTCAGGGAGAAGTAGACAGAGGTGTACAATATGAATTTGTAGGATAAATCCAGGATGTCAAACGGATTCAGTAGCGAAAACAGATAAAAGAGAAGCTAAAGCCCACTGATCACAATGTCAAAGAGAAAGTTTAACCATGACGAGCCTGAAATCCTCAAAACCTGCCTGAAAATGAAGATAATCTTCAACAACCGGCTTAGAGACTATGGAGCGGAGTTGGATAGTCGTCAGAACCTGGTCGGAGCTAGCCGATGCTACGCTATGATTGGCCAGTCTGTGTTTGAGGGGCGGGAGTTAGTGAGGGGTCAAGTGTAGGCTATATTTAAAATCATTGATTATGAACTGTTGATCAGACAAAATAAGCAATTTGAAAATGTCACTAAGGACTTGAGATGGAGATTTTTCACTATTCCATCGATACATTTACTGTACAGAACATTTATTTTTTCATAGCTTTGTCAACATGGGTAAATGTATCTGCTGAATGTTAATACAAAAAAACATATTTTATTTGTTTGCCCTAAAATGTCCATAAGGAAGGGCCTGTTTACGTTAATATTATTTAACGAAAACAATGATCTTTACCAAAGTGCTTAAATAACCTGAATCTAAAGGATTTAGGGTGTAAACATGCAACACCAACACGCCCTCGCAACTTCTGTACGGTACAAGCGACGCGTTCTCATCCCAACTCGTCACACACCGATGCTTGGTCAGGACCCTTGGCGCACAGGGAAGCCCAGCGAGTCAAACTATGATTCTCCACTACGGCCAAAGTCAACACACAGTTAATATTATGAACTCAATTCAGACGCTAAAGGGTGCCTTGTGCGTCGGTATTTCCTTGTGTGATGAAGATGTTGCCAGAGACGATGCTCCAAGCAGCAATTACATTTCCTTCAAATTGTTGGCAAAACAATTTAGTTGTAAAAATGTCATTTCTACAGGAGAGGGTTGCCTAAAGTGTAGCCTACAACAAATTGCTGAATGGCGAGAGAAATTACAAGGCGGGTCATGCTTGAGTTTTAAACATGCTGACAAGGTAAGATATGTCCTGGATTTGTATTTACTTGGGGAACTTAGTGTTTGTTAGAGAGAGACTCAATCTGATGCCTGAAATTTCTCAGCAACACAAATTGCTTTCTCTAACTCAACTTGATTTCAAGTCAGTAATTATTTGCTTCATTTTCATCTGGGAGGCTTTTGCTCAGATTAACACAGTTGCACGGCACACATCAAATGAGCATTGTATGAATTCATAATGAACTGCAGCTCTTATCATCGACAAATCAGCCTGTACTTCTTGGAAAATGAACATCCTGGAAATCATTGCTACCTTCAGGCAATGATTCCATCATAGGATGCAAGTGATCGCCAACCAGAGTCATTAAAGAATGAAATACAAACTCCCTTTTCACTCTGGTTGTTTTCACACTCTTTTCGTCCATACTCTGGACTCTCTCTCATTCGTACAGCTCATGTATTGTCACATCATCCCCTTCAAGACAGGGACTTGGACAAAACACAATGAATGAACAGTCAAAGAGTTGCAGTGCAGTAATGAGAGGGGGATGTCAGAAGAGAGAGAGGCCATAGTGGTGATGTGCTGTCACAGAGGATATTCTCAAGGATCAGATCAGCCTCCTCTGCAGGCGAGACGCTCATACTGAAACACAAAGGCGCACACACACACACATTCGAGCCACGAGGCACACCGGGTTGTGTGCAACAAAAGGGCACGCACACCATTTCTGAATAAGCAGCAAACTTGACTTGAGTTGCGATGATCCTGAGGGCCTCGGATGTCAAAGCAGTCCATCATTCCTCACCCGCTTGCTGCTGCTGACAAGGTCACAGTCTTCAAAAGCATCTTCTTAGCTCGTGCCGAACACACTTCTCTGAAATAAGCTGTCTCATCCAATTAACCCTTGTGTAACTGTATTTGATTGACAACTTGACGAACGATAAACATCAACACCGCAATGTCAAAATCCAACTTTAAGGACTGAAGTGACAAGCACTTTGGGGTTTCGTGTGGGCAATAAAAAGTTCTGAAGTAGTTCAAATGGTGTCGACTATGGTTGTTCAGGGAATTGCATTAGTTAAAAAGTGATCTGTATTCCACCAAAGTGGATTTAGGATTCCCCTCGGCGTATGTGAGTCAGACATATAGTAAAGACAAACTACCTTTAGGAGAATCTACCCAGAAAAGTCAGTTCACTTATTAAATGAAGGATTCTCAGTCTAGTGTACTTTCCACTCTGGTGGATTTGCCGGTCTGGTTCAGTTTGTGTATTCTGCTAAACAAACTCAGGGCCAACCAAACAACTGGACCAAGATAGCTTGAAAAGCACCCGATTGACGCCTGGTTCAGTTTGTTTGTGGGGTGAAAGAAAAGCAGAACAATTTCATATAGCTTTGGCATGAATTCATAAGCTAAAAACTATTAATCACAAATGCTGGTCATGGGGTCTTGTCAAGGAAACAAGGTTTCACCTTTTGACTGAAAAATGCTTTGTTCGTTTTCCTTATTATTAAGCTACTGCCAACACTCACACTCACATTTTAGGTTTAAGCAACAAAACCACGTAGTTAGGTTTACGACAACCGTCCCAAAGGCGACACTTTGGGACAAGCGGTGTCGGACGCTGATCTCATGATTGAAAGTCCTGACCGTATTCTACAATGCCCTTCAGTTTGCCTCAGCGATTTTGTACTACTCATCCATCATATTATTCGATAACAAACACATGACAGTGATCAAGTTAGAAAGGCTCCAACATTCTCCAACACCGCAGCTCCCCATTCTGTAGCTCTAGCAACAGAATAGCAATGAAGATGCATATATTAAATGGTGAAAAGGAGTTAAATCACAGCTGTCTTGAGTTTGTGTCCTACTATATGTATTTCAGCAGCCCTTGTGTCGAAAGTTACAAATATATATCAAATATAATAATCATCCCCTTGATATCATGGTACAAGATGTCCTGCTTCTACAAGTGTATCGTTATTCATGAAATCACAGGCAGAATAATAATGTTGGTAATTCTTTGTGAAAGGAAGATACATACAATAAGAGATTAATAAACCAGTGAAATGTAGCATGACTGCTGTCAGTCACCAGAATGGGATTCCCCATATGTGTCAATAAAGTGGTGATGGTACAGGATGACACCGGTCAAACTGCCCCATAATGAGTACGACTTACTACTTTAAAGGTGGTCAAAACCAACTTTACAGAGTATCACGTGTGGAAACAACATCCGGAGCAGTTCGGCCCATCTGAAGAATTACAATTATAGTAAAAGAATACTGATAACGGCCTACCATCACCTGATACCATTTGAAATTGGTGGAAATACCAAAACACTAAAAGCAATAACCACAACGTATTGTTACATACTTACAAACACAGGCAAAGTGTATTTAAAGTAAAAACTTGGTTCAACTGTTTGATATAGTCATATATATTCTGATCTGATAATGCTGACAACTGAGGTACTTATTATTCCACACATGCATTGCGTCTCACTTCTCCATGCACAAATAACTGGACAGTACATCTTTTAAATCCCGTATGACATTTGTTCCCTGTCTGGTTGGATCAGCAAACCAACATTTGACACTTAGCTGCTTCTCTGGGTTGAAGTCCTTTTGCATATACATATACTTCATGTCTCAGTGACCACTTTTGTAGCGAGTGAAGATTTGAGGTTTTCAACTGCTCAAGCATTAGGTCACCCCATTTCTCCTCACATTAAATCCAATCCCCATGTGGAATAACTTAACAGCCATTCAGTTTTATTCCCACTCATCCATCATGTTAACCGTTTATCCATTTCAGGATCATGGGGAGCTGGATGGAGGCCCGTCCCAGCACACGTTTACTACATATGGATACATATAATTGGAACCTCTAAATCTCATCTCACTACAATCTAGTCACTCGGGACAAGATCATTTAATGAGTTAAAGTGTTGACATGTTAACAGTATTTACTGTGCTGTACACTCTCATATCCAAGCAGGTGACCACAGAAATATTCCACAGAAGAGGAAAATAAAAACCTGTATCCTATTCCTTATCACCGTGTGCCAGAAATGGAGAGAGAAGATCTTACTCTCAAGTAAAGATCAATATCAACAGGTCCCAGTAGGAATTATGTGGCCAGCTGCTTTATCAAGGCTCTCTGTATTCCTAAAGTGGAGATGCCCTCAGGCCTTCCGTGACCCCCGAGTCCCTATCTGACAGCACAGATTCCCCGAGATGAAGTCATGATGAAGAGTAGGAGGCTGAGAGGGCATCTGTGCGTTGGCACCAAATGAAAGTATTTCCTCCCACAGACAGTGGACACAAATCCACCCCCCCGCCCACACACACACACACACACACACACACACACACACACACCTCTCAGCAGGACTACAGGCCAGAAGCTTGGGTTCACATCTGTCTCAAAACAGCAGGAGAATGTTGTGCAACTGAATGCTTGGAAAGTAAAGTTGAGTCATTTCAGTCTTATTGTGCTAAAAAAGTGCTCAACTTCAAGTCACAATATAGATGACTTTAAATATACACTTTAAAATGACAAATTACAGAGTGAAAAGCATTAATATTCATTTTTTGGGTTTCCGTATGATGTACTGGGAGCATTAAGCTTAGAAGTGTTGCATCATGTCTTCAGAAACAACATGTCTTTCCCTATCAAAGACTCAATCAAAAAATGCCTGGTGCACGTCACATAATTGCAATGTTGCTGTTTGATTGCAGCTTGGGACCTCTGTTACTATGTGTCCTTCCCGCTCTCCTCTACCTTTTTACTGTAAAAATAAAAAGGTGACAAATTCATACCGTTTGGTCAATCAAACACAATCATATATTTCTTGCATTGTTTTCTTAGTCAAACTTAATTTGGATGTTGATTGTTCTGCTTTGCCAAAGCAGCCGACATAAATGTACTTAAGCTGCACTAATTAAGTAGAGAAATTTCTTGTCGGATGGCTTTTTTCCACACATAGCTTGACTAGGAAGAAAGTTTACTTCATTCACTCTGCATTCCCTGACATAACTTTTCTAAAACAGGACTTGTAGCCCCCAGCAGCTAACAGTGCTCTGTGTCACTGCAGCGCAGGCAGTGCATGCAGCTTTCGTCTGCATGTGCTGGAGGTGGCACAGAGCCGGTCCAGGATCGGTGAGGTTTCCCTTTGTGGGCACTACGTGATCAATTTACTTGACAAGGGCAGCTTCAACTACTGGTGCTTTCACTGCTGTTGTTTATTGAGAGACTTATTACTCTTTATCCCATCATTATTTCTATGTGTGCTCAGCACCAAGCTCAGGGTGCCAGTCAGAAAGCAGATGGGACATTGCAAGGCAAAGTATAGAGGCAGCATGAATTTGATTTAACGCTAGCCTAGAGTAGTTTTAAAATGTTTTTCCATATGTTCTCATGTATGAAAATACCTAAAATGAACACCATAAGTGGACCACTTGATAAATAAGTGGATTATTTAAACATTTGTATGTGAATTATTCTGTCCCAAGCTTTATCATCCAAGTAAGTGGTTTATACTGTATAAATCTGGCACTTAATTTGATTTTTAAGCATATAAATACAATATACACTGAATTTACAAGAAAATATGCTGAATAACCTTTTGGAAAGGACAGTATAATTCCTAAATTGCACCTACATTTATATGTGCTCACAATCGCTCATGGATGGCAGTAGGGATATAAACACAACATGTTGAGCCGGAGCACCATAGAGCATGATTGACACATTTGCCATCCGAAGCACTGAGGCAGTTTGAAGAATTCCACTTTTACTCAAATGCTCCTCCCTCCAAACCCCTTTCACTGTCTTTGGGCAGCACATCCATCGGGGGGGGGGGATGCTCTCAAATGTTATTTGTTGCTATTTTTATCATGCTCATTCTACCAGGATGCTGCTGCAGCCATTGAGAGGAAGATCCATGTGAGGGCGAATGATGAACTGGAAGATATTATAGAGGAAGAAAAGGAAGGACGGGTATAGGAATGGAAGCAGAAGGTCAACCAAAACAGAAAAAGACAAAGTGACCCTGAGGGAAAGGTTGAATACACTCTTGATTGAGTGTGATTGGATGCGTTTCTTTAACAATGATCTCATTGGATCAATAGTACTGAAAATAACACCTTTCTAAATAAATAGTGAATAGAAAAATAAAAAAAGGTCCCACACTGAATTCATCCTGTGCTGCTGTCTGAAGAACAGTCAAAAAGAACACGTTACACTAGCTTAGTAGCAGATAGTATTAAAAAGGGAAATCTGTCACCTTTTATGTGGATATCCAATCAGTGTTGATGGTAAATGTCCTCAGTGCGGGCTATATTGACCGAGAAAGCTGAGTTCTACTGCTCATGGGGCTGTGCCGGTAGTGCCTACATGCACCTGGATGCATTGCACATGAGCTACTGACACCCAGCCACAACTGCAGTCGAGGATTATAAATTGCGCCCAGGTGGGTAATCTCTGGTTCTCAATGGTGCAGCTGATGTAGCAACAATATTACCAATGCTACAATGGTGAAAGCATGATACCCCCTGATATTCTTAACGTCTTGCACCCGAGAACGCCCAAAAGGTCTCCTAACACTAACCAATCTCACTTCATCAAATCCAACCAACGAAGGCAATGACTGCTAGTCAATCAGAATCAGACTAGGTTGTGTCATTCCTATCCCATAGCAGAAATTGTAATTTATCAATGCAGAAGTGCCTTGCACTTGCATTTTTTTCTAATGGCCATCAGGGGGAGACTTGTCCGATTCCAAAAATAATTCTGATTGTATGGAAGTAACCCTAACCCTACTTGATTACCTCAGTAAACATTGAAAACATGGGTTTAGGTTCACAATCACTAGTTTCAAGTCTTCTTCAATATCGCATGAGAATCATGGTCCCCCATTTCAGGGTTGGCGTTGGCGACAGCATCCAACAAAAACTGCCAACGCTGACATTCATTGCAGCAGAATGATTTCATTTTTCTGATGGCATCAGAGGGCATTCTGAGCAAAAGGCACCAACGGTTGGTGTTTGGTTTTTCGCCAGCTCAGGTTCTGGAGGGTCACCGCCGGCCCCATCCTGCACAGGTGCAGACAAAGCCTTGCTCCGCTGCATTTTTTCGGCTGTAAAATTAAATACGACTGAATATCCAAGTCAGCCAAAACACTGTGAAATGTGTCCTCGTCCATGACATCCTCTGCACTCATATTTAGGGATGCCATTTTCTCTTTTGGAAACCTAGTTTATTTGCAACACAAGCCAAGAGTTCTGTTATACGTGCCATCAATAGCTCGACACCTGGACACAATGGGAGACGGTGGCAGAGGCTACAAATCCAAGCTGAAATAACATGAGGTTCTTTCTTGCCTCCACTACATCAATGTCACTTCAATGATGGGGCTGGATGCAAAAAGAACAGATTTTGCAGCTGCGAAATGCACTGATAAATGTAATGCTTCAATTGGCTACATTTTGCATCAATATCTCTTTTTAAGTACTGATCTTAGCAGAGTTATGCTGTCTTCAAAGTTAGTGTCTTTCCTTCATATAAAGGGTGACAAAAGCTCTCATAGACAACTACTCTGGTAGAAATTAATAAAATATGCTCCATCTCTAGTTTTCACTTTGCATCATGTTTGTGTATTTCCATCTCCAAATCCTTGGCCTCCATGGCTTTTTGCTTTTGTGACATTTCAGAAACAATATAATAGCAGCTGCAGAAGGAAACATACTGCCACTGCCATGATTATTTATTTACAGATAAATACTACATAAAATATGCTAAGTGCAGAAATTTCCTACGAACAATAACACAGTGAGTTCCTCTTTTGTGTGGCTGTTAGAGACACAATTGAGTACCACAGTTGTTGCTTCCATGTAAATTTGCTAGTTTCATAAGTTTTAAGACTAGATTTTAGGGTTGGGTCTTTTTCTGCAAGTGGTTGCTACTTTAAAATCATCTATCTTTGATGAAACTGGCCCCAAGGGAACCGTCCAGTGTGCACACAGTAACAGGAACTGAAAGCAGGCGGATAAATTAAAGTGACACATTGTGCGCCTGCGTGTGGGAGTGGATAAAGCTAAGGAGTGCAGTGGAGAGATTCCAAAGTTATTTACAAAAAAAGCTGAGGCATGATTTCCACCCATCAAAAAGGTGGCAGACATATGCTGAGGATCAAGTGTAACTGCCAGGAGGAAGGGGAAAAAACTACTCACTAGATGTTCATCATTAAGTCAACTATGCTAATTAGCACTCAGTGTTTATGTTTGTTTGTTCATTTTTCAGTTCAACCACCAGAGATCCACACATGAGTGTGTTCACCCAAGGCAAACGAACATGACTGACAGATGTTTCATTTCAACCCCCGAGCACATCTAGAGTGGAACACAGGACTGCACAGAGAAAATGCCAAGCAAGAGCTCACAGGATTTGCAATTGAAGAAAACCAGCAACTCACATGTGCTTAGAAATGACAAAATTAAAAAAAAAATAGTGAAGATGGAAATTTGTATCACACTCTAGCAAGCCTAAAACCTGCTGCTTTCCCTCTACTCTATTTCCAGCCATGTAAAAACATTGATAGATAAACGTTTGTATGTTTAAACAGTCATTTATTGTTTATGATTGTGAAAAATAATGTGATGTTTCTCTGTAGTAGGTAGAGTTCCTCAAATGTTAAAGGAATATTATTACTATGTGTTGCACACAAGGGACATCCAGGCGTGCATTAGTTTTGTAAAGAACGGCTTTATTTCTCCGGTTTACTTTACAAGAAGCGAGCGTCACGCTCTCCTCGCTTCCTGCCCAAAAGGACCCCTTAGCTGGCTCAAGTGCCTGTATGAGCTTCACTCATAAGCAACCAAAAATTAATTTACCAAAATCATTGCAGATTAACATATGAGAGTTGAATAAACAAAACAATTAACAAACACTAAACATGAAAATATGGGGGGTGTCCATGTACAGTTACCATTATCGTGTCCAACATTAATGTGTGCCACACATATGTCTCTGAAAATATATGCTTCTGTTTAAAAACTGAGCTCGGTGTTGTGTATAATCAACCCTTAGTCCATTAGTCAACTGATCAGTCATTTTGGTCTGAGGAGACTAAGAATTATTTAGTTGAATTTTGTAATGTTTTTTCATGTATAATGACTTATTTCCAAGAATCATATGAGCACATCTCTAGAAACCACAAGTTTGAAGTGGTGCTTTTGTGTGATTCTTTTTAGAGAAACTCAGTTTTACTCAACTCTGTTAGATGACTACGAATTTCTTTGGTCGAGGACAGCCCTTGTAAAATCCAGCGTTCTATTTACACAAACCACTGGCTCCAGTCATGACTGAGCAACTTGTGCCAATTCAGCCAGTGGAGCAATGACGGGGTGACTCCCTAGAAATTAACAGTCTACAGCCATGCAAGCTGCTCTGTGAGGTCGATACTTAGGTCATTTTGTTTTAATCTAAAATTATGACAAACAGCAAGCAGCCTCCCAGTTGGAGCGGTCAGGAATTTCTGACACCAATGATATTTCCCACTTGTTGAATTGCCGACAGAATGGCTGCACATGTAGTCAGATAAAAATAAATCACTCATACTATCGATTCAGCTCATTTTATTGGAGCTATACACTGTAATTGGTTTCACTTCTTAATGAACTGCTACATTACATTACATTCATTTAGCAGACACTTTTATTCAAAGCGACTTACAATAAGTGTATTCAACACAGGTAAAGCTACAAATAAGTAAAACAACAAAAGTAGGTATGGTAGGTAGATTGTCTAGTGTGACTACAAGAATAGCACTGGGGCCAACCACCTTGGAATAATGAGTCACATACTGACGTTTGGAAATCCAATTTGCAATGAGCTGGTGAGGCTGATGGGAATGGCATTATTTTGCAGGTGTTTGCAGAAAACACTTGCAGTGGTGATGCCAGTCGTAACAACATTTTGAATTAATTTGAAATGGTTTAAAAACAAATTGTTATTGCAGACACTTGATATAGAGCTCATGTAATAACATACGTTTCTGTAGAGAGGTTTATCAGATAAATGAACGTTTACCTGAATGTAACAGATTTGTACGTCTTGTCCTCTGCAGCAACAATAGTTGAACTAAGAATGTTTGATGTTATCAGTCAAATTCAACAAATGGAAATATATGCAAAGAAATATTCAATTTGCAACTAAATCTATTCTGGGTGAGCACTCAGAATAAGTAGTAAAAGAGAGCATTGTTAAATCAGATTGAAAAAAGTTCTATTAGGCAACATTAAAAACACTTCAGGGCCATCACCTACAGTCAATATAGAGACAGAGGAATGCATATCTCCAGTGTATCCTCCGTTTGGCTCCATTGGAAAGACCTGTAGTATATGTTTCTAAAGAAATATCAACCAAATCACACTTTAGAGTGTAAACTATCAGTGCCATTCCATCTTGACGGTCACTGCTGGAGCTGCAGTCCAGTTACATTGCACAGCAGCTGGATTCCCAAGATTATCACGAGAACACGCATTTACACAACAATCCATCTGGTCAGACTTCAAGTGATGAATTTGTGTCCGACCCACAGTGCTACAGACGAGTCGGCATCCTGTGCCACAGACTAGGTTTAGTTGTGGGCAAAACAATAATGGCGGCTCCCAAAGACGTTAGCGAGGATGTTACCATGGCATCAGTTATTTCACAACTTGAGAGTATTTCTTTACTGAAAGAAGAGCAAAGATTGGCACTGAAAGCTTTCCTCGATGACAAGGGTGTTTTCTCTTCTCCTGACTGGCAAGAGTACGAATTATAGATTGCTTTGTTTGAAAAACATCTGGCACAACAGGTTAGCAGACGAAAATCAGTAATTTAAACTGGAAACCGGTCCTTTTCCAACCTTGTGTATGAATAATAATATAACTTCTGCAATGTCAAAATTGTCTACAAGCAGAACAAAATTACACATATAAGGCAGTATTTTTATTTTTTCTTGTAAGCCCTTTCCATCATCCTGTCCTTGACAACAAACATCTGTTTATTTCACCATCCAACTGCTTTATGGGGCAGGCATTCAAACGCACCCTCCTTTTATCACTGACTACCCTAAATACACATGGATCATTCATATAAACAGATGCCCAAGGATCTCCTTTCACCATTACAGACTTTGAAATACCCCCTTTCAGTGAGTGCAAGGCTCCAATGAGGCGTGAAAGATGGGACAGCCGCACTGAAAAACCCTGACATTGAACCAAGTGGAAAAGGAAACATGAGGGCCCTATAGGCTGCATCTTGTGGATGGGTGCTCCCTACACATGTAAATTATATACTTTTGAGTGGCCACCCCGGCACATCCTTGTATTCATGCTAAGCTGAATAGTTTCCCCAGAGGAAGGAGGGGTTAAGGACAGCAAATGGGGGTGGGCATAATGGGGAATGGTTGGAAGCTTTACAGAGGGAGGTTGTTGGGTGAAAGGGGACCTTGATCTGGGCAAGGATTGGGTGAAAAGCCGTCTGCGTCTTGGGTTTATTTCTCTCCACAATCCCTCACTCCTCTTAACCCCCCCCCCCCCCCCCTCGACCTCATTCCTTTTCATTCCTGCTTTTCAATAAAAAAAGGGTTTCAGGGAGGGTGGGCTGTCACATATGTGTGTGAAACAGAGAGGAACACAACACTGGTGGCAGCTATCAGACATCTGATCAGTCCTCTCAACCCTGGTTTCAGAAGATACAAATCGCCTTTGATTGCATCCCTGTTGGCCCTGCCCATCCTCGGTTTGGACTCTGATTCACCCCGGCGCACAGATAACTCGACAGCCAATCCAGTCAAGGGTGGAAATCAGCCCTCTTGGGTCAGGACTGTGCCTTTTGTGTTTTAGATTCTCAAAAGGGTTGGTCATACGCTGGATTTATGTGTAGATTGTGTACGAAGAGAAAAAGTCAAATACATGTACCATTCAAAAAGCCATCCTTAATTGACAAGGCTTCAGATTTATGCCTTTCTTTATGCACACTAAGCTATGTTTATACTGCAGTTGAAGCTGACAGTAAATTGACAAGCTCACAATGACAGAAATGACTAATGCAAGTTAGATTTTTTTATTCCCGTCACTTCAGGGGAGAGGATTTGAGACTGGTTTTAGAAGTGAAATGCCTTTTTAAGACTAATGCAAGATGACAATTTTTTTTTTAATAAATATCTGTGAAAAATAAATCATATTTCACAACTTTTTTTTTAACGTGAAAAAAAAGAAAAGCCACTTCCCTGATTTCCAGCCTGATCCAGCTTTTGTCCACCTCAGTGTCTTGTTTTTGTTGAAGGCCATGTAAAGGGCGTACTCAGGTTACAAACTAGATTCAGAAAATGCCTGTTTGTATCCTTTGCATAATTTGCTTCATGGAAACAAGCATCAAATGTAGAAAATCCTACATGCATCCCAACAACCACATTTACGCCATTCATTTCTAACCCTTTATCAAACGTGCAAATTAAATGTTATGTGGATAAGTTGTCTAGTTGTGTTAACGTCCATGAACTTGTGAAGAAATGTCTCGTGACATATCTGGGTCAGGAAGTGGCCAGCACAAAACATTCTCAACTTGCTAGTAGCAGCACTGGTTTTTAGTTTAAGGAAGGAAAACACCAAATTCAGAAAGACTTGTATGATTTCCTGATAACCGTTTTGCAACAAGGTCAGGTCTTAGAATTTATTCCGCATTGCACAAGGACATGAGCGTCTAACACCACCCTTCTTTGAATTAAAATAGTCTTTGAGTGATGGACTCTAGACTGTCACACAATTAGACTGAACACAATAAAGCCATTCTGTGCTCGTTCATCCATCCAAGGAGATGTGTGACGAGGACACAACCAATTAGTGTTATTGCTGCTGAGATAAATATAAAAAGGAGTTTGTAAATAACTCTGTTACCTAATCACATAAGATACATTATGCACACACTCAAGAACTGATATACACACACTCAAGGACTGATGTACAATCACATAGCAGGACTCAAAGTCCAATTTAATCACACTGAACAAGATTAATTTCCACTAACTGAGTTGGTTTGTTTCCTGCCACATTTGGTCATAGAACCACAAGAAAATTCACCCCAAAATGGAGATGTTTTTTTTTTTCTTCAATCACATGTTCAATGAGTTCAGTGCAGTGTAATCATAAGAAATCTGAGTATAGTGGGTCATTGGTGCATGAGTGTGGATGCGAAATAATGCTACTTTATTCAACAAAGTGATTGTTATGGCCCCCAGAGAGGTCCAACCTAATCAGAAGAGTCGATGGAGTAGCAGAAAATGGCATTCAATGTATTGATATACAAAATAAATGACAACCAACCATCAGAAGACTGATGGGCCGGCCAAGATTAAAAAAAAACACGAAAACACCCAGACCGACCCACGATAGGTTGGAGGATCTGGGCTCCGACCTATCGTGGGTTGGAACCAACATTTACCTAAATCAAACAGAAATAAAATCACAAAAACATAACTACCAGACCCAAACCCAAACTAGTGCTGCGGCTGAAGTCGGAAGGAGAAAGTAAGCTGAGTTTGCTGCTGAGTTAGATGAATCATCCATCTATTATATAAAGCCATCTATTTCCATATCATATGTATGTAAATCTAACATAGAACTTAGAAGGGAGTGCACAATTTGTTCAGCAATGTGTGTTATTTATTTGTGCTAAATACTCACACCAATTTGTCTGTTCCAACCAAACAGTGTGTGGTGTTATAGAATTATAATTTCTTGTCATCCAGTCATTATCATTAAGATTATTTTTTAACAGGTTGGATATTTACGACTAGAATCGGGACCAATGACATCACATGTACGAGTTAGAAAAAGAAAAAATAACAAAAGTGGCTGAGAAAGATAAGGAAAAGCAGTGAGTCATTAGTTCAGGGAGAGCACAGAAGTCATTCTCATATTGGCTGATTGTAGTTGGCTTTACAAAGGGGCTGATGCACAGCTGTGTAGCAAACAATGTCCAATCATAAGCAAGACAAGTTTATTCATGTTGCACATTTCAGCAACAAGGCAAATCAACGTGTTTTGCATAAAACATCTGAAGCACTGAGACAAAATGCTAAATATAGACATTATGAAAGAACATGTAAATACAATAAAAAAATTCAAGGGAGTAGAAACCAAAAACCAGCTAAAAGAACAGGTATAAAATACAAGAGTAAAAGTTACAGTGCAGTGTAATAAATGATTTGATAAGGGGCAAAAGTATTCACCCGTGTTAAAAGTAGTGAGAGTTGCAGCTGACCTGCAGTTTCCTGGCAATTTGTTCTTGAAGTATGCCGTCTAAAACTGAATGCTAACAGGTCTTGGTGGTTGATGATTTATCAGAAGTTCAGAAATAAGCCATTCCTGTCTGTGCCTTTTTATAAACAAACAGTAGTATTTACATATGATGTATTTGACAAAACCTCAGCACTAGAGTAATGTGATCCACTGCCTTGGTCCAGCTGCTGCGGTCTAATCCATTTCCTGTAAAGACACCATTATAGTCTACTGAAGATAAAGGCATGGACCAGACTTTCCAAATCCTGCTTAGACAAAAGTCATTTAATTCTTGATATATTCTTAAGGTGATAGTAGGCTCACTTTGTAATAGTCTTACAGTAATGTGGCTGTTGAAGTTCAGGTCTGAGTCTTGGTCTTTGGTTGAAGTTGAACTGTTCCTCCTTGGCTCCAAAAACAAACTACCTTTGTTTAATTGAACAACATGCTGATACATCTAATCATTGATTTGTCCAGCGCATCTACTCAGTGCTTGTATTGGACCATAATCCCCTTATGTAAATGCATGTGTCATCTGCATAAATATGGTCACTTACTTTATTGAAGAGGCCCCAGAAAAAGGCGCCTTGGGGAACTCTTTCTGGCCTTTCAGTGCCAAAAACGTCCTACCCAGTTTCCCAGTCAGTCTAATAATATGTTGTGGATGACTGTGCTGAATGCAGCGATGAGATCTAGTAATCCTAAAAGTGAAATTTTGCCACAGTCTGTGTTTAAGTGGATGTCACGGAAGACCTTAACAAGATCAGTGTCAGTGCTTCGGTGTGGTCGACAACATGATTAGAATACATCAAAACATCATTTAGTGCCAAGAATTTGTTCAGCTGTTGAAAGACAAGAGTTTTTCTGAAAGACAGCGTTTTCCTTAAAAACAGGAGGTTTAATATGGGCCTGTAATTATTCAGTCGAGATATGTCTAGATTGTTCTTTTTTAAGAGGGGCTTGACGTCGGTAGTTTCTAGGGCGTGTTGGAAGACACCTGGGAGAAGAGACGTGTTTACAATTTGATTTATCGTATTCATAAAGGTGTCTCCAGGTTACTGTTAAGAGTTTAAAATCTGTGTGCCGTCATCTTGTAAACTTTACCGTGGTTCCTTTTCCTTTTGTTTGCTTCAGTGTGAGCAAAATTTGACAAACCTCAGATTTATTTCTGGACTTTCATCAACTCCCAACACTGTGTCATTTTAATAATGAGAGATGGCAGTAAAACAAGACCGTTAAAGAGTTTAGAAATGTATCCAAATTAAAAAAAGGAATGCGGTGATAAAAAACTTGGGCACGTGACCTTCACTTGCAACCCTGCAGCATTCGTTGCAATCACATCGACTGAGGCCCTTCTTTAGTGCAAAGTTATTCTTTTTGTTTAATGTTGAACAGCAGCTTGTGTTTGCATTCCCTCCTTTCCTGAGGAGCCCAGCGAGAATATTCAAATACTGATTTTGGCATTGATTACCATGGCAACAAAGAGGAATTTGGGTCAGCCCTGACAATAGCGTGAGATGATCCTACTGACAATTGGTTTGAAAAAAAACTAAACACGGGCCTTCATCATGAGCTGGAACAGCAACTGTGTGTGTGTGTTTTGCACATACGTGAAATATACAAATTCTTCACAGAGCTTTTATTCGGGCTCCATGTGAGATGAAACAACGCCTAATGTGAACAGCAAAGCATTATAAATGACTTAACTTGCAAATGTGTAGTTCCTTTACTTCTATGTTCTATATATTACAATTTCATCCACATCCATTAAGTATATACTGTAATGGTAATTTGTTTTACGTAGTATATATTTCTACTCATAATATTGTATTAATGCATGAGTCATTTTGTTCTGAACTTTGTTGAACTTCACCATGTCTCTGTTGTGCAGAAGAAGATTTCTCCCTTGCCTGTTCACATAGATAACTGTGTTGTATGACAATATTCTATGCCAAGGCCTTTGGGCCATTTGATTGTTGTTCCTATCAGTCTGAGACTGAAATGTCTGTAACCTTGGCCATCGGCCCCCACCTTTGCTCATTCTGTATGAAGAAAGCGTGTTCACTTTTTTCTTGGTTCTTCCTCACTGAGACTGAACACATTCTGTTGTGATGATTGAACTTAAGTCAACCTGGTTTTCGGTATTATTTATTTCAGCATTAAAAGACTCCACAGCATTAAAGAATATTTTCCACCACAATACTTACACTTTATCAAGACAATAAAAAAAACAATGATAATGTGTCATAGCGCCCTTACCATCCAATGCTGTTCTTAAGCCCTTTGCTTGAATGGCCAGTCCATTTAGAGACATGCAGTTTACTACACAGACTATTTGGAGGAAGAAAATATATATTTTAACCATAAATTGCACGATCTTATATCACTGCCATGCCAGCTTTCATGCACTCTATTTCATGTTCCAAATGAGGTGCTTTGCCCGTTTTTTTATTTAATTTGCAGAGTCAATGCCAGATGAAAATAAAACAAAACATGCTGATTTAAAGCATCGCTCATAGAATGTCACAATAATGTACATTTGCCTACCGCAAACAGGCATTCGGGGAAGCAGATTTCAGTCCACTGCATTAGGCAGGTCAATAAGAACAGGGCCCTTTCATTTATCTTATCTCCATAATTACACATAATCTCTTAGTCTGTCAGTACATACGATAAAAAAATAACAGGGTTTGACGGGTATCCTGCAGGGACAGAATGATTTAACTGGAAGGCTTTTTGTTCCATTTTAGTTCTTTTAGATAAGGGACGCTTCTCTAATCTAGCATTTAGGATGTCTGTCACACATAAATGAGTTATCCCACAAGCACATTACATGCCAGTCAGAGGAGCAGAACGATTCATGGAGGTACAGTGGGTCCATGACAGACGGATAACTTGCCCAAGTTCCAGTGACGTAAATTCAGGCACTTTAAAATTCCAGAAAAAAGTTCTACATGTTCTGATTTGCTGAATGAGGATCTCTCCGTGACACAAGTGGGGAGTGTTGAAGTATCTTTGAGCAAACCCAAACTGCTACTGAAAGGGTGTGCAAGTTAACAATTATGATCAACATAATGAATATTATAATTATCTATTGGGAACTTATTTGGCAGTAAAATGACTTTTTAAATATTAGATGGGAACATGGGATAACTTTGCCTTCATGGCTTTCTGCCAGACCAACCATGATCTTTTCCTAAACCTAGGCAAGAAGGTTTGTTGCCCAACCCTTAGGAGATTTCTGGCAGAAAGGAAGGCAGACTTTTCCCAATTTCCTTTCCCAATAAGTTCTCATCCCAACTTGTCACAACCTGACGCTTGCTCAGGAGCCTTTGGCGTCACTTTTTATGGGTGGCCTAGCTCTTCAAACTATGACCCTCAACTTTGGTAACAGGAAAGACATGGTTAACACTGTGAATTCAACCAAAATCATTTGCTTGGGTTCAGGCAATGAAAACACTAAGTTGTGTTTAGGAAAAAGAGATTATGGTTTTGGTTGAAAATATTACGTTTTTAAAGTGAGAAATGAAATGTGTGATGAATACAAACACAAACAACACATTGTTGGTTTCGCATTGGGACACGAACAGCTGCCTACTGGGTGAGAATCCTGTGTATTAAAACATGGTGAATGTCAGTTATACAGCAATATCTATGTAAAGCCTTCGTACATTAGCTAACCTGAACCAATGCCATTGTATCAGATCAAGCAAGGCTGTAGCAGCAAAATCTCTTCGGGGTGAATTAACAAAGAATGAATTGCAGCAGCTGATAAATTGTGAATCATTTGCAACTACTATTTGCCCTGTCTCCAACACAAAACATATAGTTTCCTGAGGATATTACAGCGTAGACATGCCCATACAACTTTGCAGATGAGTGCAAATTCTCCTTTTTTGAAGATTGAAAAAATTATTTAAATTCAATTAATTTTGTATTGCCCAAAATTACAAATTTGTCTCAGAGGGCTTTACAATCTGTACACATGCGACATCCTCTGTCCTGGAACCCTCACATCGGTACAGAAAAAATTTAAAATAAAACCTTCAATGGTGGAAAAAAAGGAGGAAACCTTAGGGAGAGCAACAGAGAAGGGATTCCTCTCCCAGGATGATTTTTTTAATTCTTTTTTTTTTGTCATGTATTTTCAAAAATGACGTGTGGGGGAGCTTTATTTTTCATGACCCAACTGTCCCAAAATATGTGAGCAGAGCTTGACGAAGCCTTCACTTAGCTACAATCACTGCTGCCATGATCACTGGAAAGTCTGGGCGTGACACCTCTTATTAATGCGCTTAAGTTGTCACCAACACTCTGAAGATGCTAATAATTTCACTTAACTGCATGTGGCTGTTAGCGCTGATCTTAGTGAATTGGACTGTTTTGGCAATGAGGCTTATTTGCATAGAATGAGGCCAATTTTGTGCCAGAATTATGCATATCACGTCATTTAAATGGTGCTTTGTAGCGCAATTAGGGGTGCACTTAGTGTATTGAATTGGGCAAAGGAGCATTTAAATGTGTATTGCTCCATTCTTAACACACAGACATGCGACTCTTTGTCAGAACGCAAATATTTCAAGAATTTCAAGCTTTTCCCATACATGACTGTTGTTTTTTGTATATTTTTCTGTCAAATTTGTCGCTAACATGATGGGCATCTCACAACTCCATATCGATATCTGCAAGCTTTTTTCCCCCTTTATATTAATTGCTTAAGTTTCAATGGCACAACATCTCCAAAAATTTGCAGTCTTTCTAAGTTTGGCAACCATATGCTAGATGGTTTAATCAAAGCAAACAATAGATTTAGTAAATTTCTTAAAATTATTCTCTCCGCCAGGAGGATCATGAAGTCAGTCATGTGTCTCAGTGCGTACATGCGTGAGTGAACATTGTTCTGTCTGTCCATGGCAAGTCTTGCAAACTGCATAATATTTTGGGTGCTCGTTTATGGCTGCATGCTCAAGAGCCTCTTGTGGTTGCTGTGATTCATACTGTCTCAAAACACCTTTTTATTGCCTGTTTTATACTGCCTGCTGACTCCTCACTCACTACTCTGAACCAGTCCCAATTAAAACATTACAGAAGTGGTCATTGTAGACACAACTGCAGAGATCTGAGCTCTACTAGTGCACCTTTCTAGTTGAATAGTTAATTCAGCAACAGTTAAGAGCATGATATGTGGAAATGTGCACTGTAACAGGAATTGTGGGGTATTTATTTTGCATTAACTCACTGCAGTACTTATTTTGAAGGGTTTAGTACTAACCCAGTTTACTGTGTGCTCCAACTACTGTCAGGTCCAGCCAACAGCTGTAGTCCCCCAGCCAGCCAAGTATCCAATGTTTAGCACACCAAATGATTAAGGCCACAGGATAAGGATAAAGATGTGCCAGACTCATCTGAAGCTCCAGTTAATCTGCGGTCGGTAGGGCAGTTTGTATTGCATTAGCATTATTACAGTGTGTATCAGCTGGTTACAGGAGGTGGAGGTCTCCGGCACTGGTAAAGGATGCAGTGGGGCTAATGGAGGCTTAGCTATAATAATTCCAACTTTAATAGTAGCTTAAATGCCTGGCAGTGTGACATTGTAGAGGATATTTGAATATGGTAACTGAGTTGTAATGATATAATACGCAGGATTTCCGGCTTCCAAAATGAATCTTAGCAAATGGCCAGGCTACTGCTGTCGATACCCTCGCAGATCAAAAAAAAGTCACTCTTTTGCTGCGTGATATTCAAGTTGTGTGAAAGTATATATGACAAAAACAACAGTTCTAAAATTCATTTTAGGTGCTGAATTGACTGTTTAGTTTGGGGGCGGGATGGGTATCTCGTGGCCAGATGTTCTGCTGATTGTTCCAGATGTTTCTGAAGCCTGATGCAGTAAATCATGGGAGGCCTCGATGAGCCCAATATTTGCTTTCACCCATTCGACAGCAACACCCACGCAAATGTTCTACAGAGATGCTAAATAGTAAGAGGGTTAGTTGTACAAACAAATGTTCCAGGGACTGCACTGACTGTACCATTTTTTTGCTGTTGTTCTTTTCTGTAGACATAATAGCTGCATCCAGATCTTTAACCTAAATATTCTGACCCTAGCCCTAAAACCAAGGCTTAATCTTAAAATATAATGGTTTTACTATTTTGTGTGTACTGGATTTGACTCCCCATATAATGTGAGTCCCCATAATTTGACTACATGTGGGAACAGGTTTGTGTTCCTGCTATGTGATTATTGCTCATACACGTACACAAAAATAGACATACTGTAATGCTCTTGTGTTTTGGCTATGCAGCAATTCATTGATTTGACAATTTTTTTGAAATGGTTATTATCATCAACCCCTAATATGATATATGGTGATTTATCAGAATCAGAATCAGAATCACCCAGGCTTGCAACAACCTCAGTTATGCAACATGTAAATCACTGATAGCACTACCACAGCCGAAAAATTACCAGGACCTCATTGTTAAAATTTTAATTACACTTGATCTTGCTTCACAGCCCTTTACAAACACAACCGTCTCAAAAGTATAATTTATTATGACTACTGATATTTAAACAACCACCTGAAATACATTGAAACTGACTTCCAAATGGGCTCCAGTGACAAACTGGCTTAAGATTTTTATATTGCAGTCGCATGTGGTTCATGCGTTTCCTCATGTGTGCAACTACTGTGTGTATGTTTCAAATGTCATGCTATTTTGCTATGAAGTCGTTTATCAAAGGACCCATACATATGGATGCATGGCGAGAGGGGATATATGGTATTTATTTGATTAAGGAGACCTTTGACAAAGGAGCCAGTACAGCAGAATGACAGCTGAAGCTCTGTGGGTTTACACACTGCATAAAGCTCATCCTGAGGGACCAACGTCTTTTTGGAATTTCAAGCAGTCGGGAGCGCACACAGCTGAACCATCGCTGCTGGAGAAACTGACAAGACGGGAGGCTTTTAGGTCACTTACATATTCAGTGTAGTAGATGCAGATTGGGCAGTTCTTGTTTGTGGTGAATATCAAACAGTAGCCCCAAACCTGCCCTCTTCAACTGAACAGAATAAAGAAGCACGACAAACTGGCAAGCTGCTGTGCTGAGTAAGAAGACGAACATCCACCGAGCCTAAAGTACAGGTCTTTGAGAGATGATGGTAATTGCAAAGTAGGCACTTGGAGTCATCACATCACCAACTATAGCACGTGCGCTGGGTGAGTGCAGGTACAGCAAAGATGCTGAGGGCGCACAGACTGAGAACTGAGAGGTCAGAGCAAAAACCTGAAAAGCTGAGTTGCGCACAGAAATCGAGTGTGGATTGTGCTCTACTCACGTAGAGCTGGAATCTGCACACTCACAGCCCACAGACCCTCGTTGGACTTGCTTTCTGCTCTCCCTCAACCCTTGAGAAGACAAGATGAGAATGATTGAACGGTTTTTAAACAAATCGATACTCTGCTTTCTGCTACGATATCATTGATTGGCTCGTTTGATCAAATTCGAGAGGAGCCGGCTGCTTCACCGCTTCCACGCCCCATAAAGCCGTGGTCACGGTCGGCTGCGGCTCAGGATCGTAATGCTATATCTCCACTAGTTCATTAAATTGAGGTAGTTGCAAATGCTTTGGATGATTTGGAAGTACAGGGCATCGGAGGTCTAAACGCCATCACCTGGCAAACCTAACCTCTTACATAGTTTAGCTGGATTCCTAACAGTTCATCCTAATGTGTTTGGCTCTAAACGGACTCTATATCTAAAGGTCTGCCGTTTTAGGGAGTGTGTGACTATGCCAACTGTGTCCTCAACTTTAAGAATTTAAAATGATTTAATCATTCCAATCATACTGCACAAAATATTGTTTTACAGGTTATGTTTTAAAGGGGACATATCAAGAAAAACTACCAACCCACAAACTGTGAAATAAGAAAACCTAGACAGTTTTCTTTTTTACGCTATTTTTTTCTCGCAAGCCAGTCAAAATAGACTGGGCTTTTCCAGGAGGGAGCCTTAAAGAGTCAGGCACTAAAACTGAGCCTTTCAGACAGAGGGTGAATACAGGTATGTTCAGACAGAATATGAGAAAAATAATGGGGTTTTGTACAAATACAAAAGAATCTGAAAATGAGCATATGTCCCCTTTTAAAATTCCTTTTTTGTGAAGGTTTCTGAAGCTATCATTAGATGCAGTTTGAGGGACAACATGAAACTGATGGAATTTGATTTTATTATACAAAACGCATTTATTTACAAAATGTGTGGCTAGAGGTTATCTTTCTTAACATTCACCTCTTTTACATCGATAAGTAAATAACACCCACTACAGTACACGATAAAGAGTGTTTGTATTGAATCAAACATTGTTGTCATATGCTATACCGATCGCCCCAGCACACTTCCAGATGCTCTCTGTTCTGCCTCCTCCTATTTTGTAAATGAGAACAAGACAATCCCTTGAAATCTTTGTGCGCACAGAGGTCCAAGTAGTAAATGAAAAACGCCAGACACAAAAAAAACAGCTTCTGTCACCATGTGCATACAATAGGATGATGGAGAGGGTGAAGAACAAAGCCACCCCCCCCCTCGCCCCTTCACACGCATTATTTAACTTGGCATGTTATGAATCTATTACAAATCCTTTTATAGCATGCTCAAGAAGAATACCCTTGCGTGATAATGCGCTGAAAGGCTATCGTGCTGCAGCAGATGCCCGGCGTCAGTGTGGGAGTGCGTCCCTTGACAAGGCTTTCCACAAGCTGGGTTCGTTGACATCGACGTTCCGGGGACAGCCGTGGAATCAGAGCTGTATGGCTGCATCTTTCGCTGGCGCTCCCTCCGGCACTGCTATGAGGTCAAGACAATACCCATGCAACTTCTCAGTGTGCAGGAAAGGGCGAATAAATGCGACTGTGAACATGCACAAAGAGAAATGTAATGAAAGACCTGCTGAGGCAGATGTTTGCCTTTTAATAGTGCTCGTGATATCAAGTGAATAGCATGTTAACCAGGGAATAGAGTATGACACCGCCAGAAAAAACCAAGTACATGTATTCAAGTTCCTTGAGTTTTCCATTTTGTGTTACTGTAAACCTCTACTTCACTCCGAGTGGAATTTGAGAGTTGTAGTAACCACATATTTATTTGTGGATAAAGGTTTTACATACAAAACATTTTGAAAATGGGATGCAATTGTATTCTCAAAATGAAAAACATTATTAAAAGCAGTTAACACGTTCTCCACCTCGACTAACTTTATTACTATAATGCTGACATGTTATCTGTGTTTTCTGTGATGTTATCACCTTGACCTGTTTTATGTTGATGTCCTTGGTCTGTTTGTTTGTTGCTTTGGACAGTGAGTACAATGGATACTTCTGTACTTGCAGGATTGCAGAACCTGTATTTCATTTTCAGTGTGGTATTACTATGTCTTTAAAGGATCTAAATATTTACCACACCACTTCAAGTCTATTAAGACTGCCACATAACTATTTAGGCTGCTTCAAAATACAGTTTAAAAACATCTACTGCTCCTTTCCATTGACAGTGCATAGTTACATGTACATGTAATAACTGTGGATATTACATGTAGATGGCTTGGGCTCAAGGGTCGAGCCATCATCTCTAAACCACTCTCCACAGTTTATTGATCGGTCCAGCGTGCTGTGTCCAGACTCAAGTCAGTTCTTCTGAAATATTGCCGTTTAAACTGAGATTGCTAATTCAGGTCGGCATCGCGAGGCTGTTTGACGTCTGAGTAAAATGCATGGAATTGGTGACGCGTCAGGCCGTCAACATCCAGAGCCGTCACCATCTCGGTAAATCTCGGCATCTCTGGCACTCTGAGAGCGTTTTAACTACCTCGCCGACCTCTTGCCAGCGAATTGGGGGAACCAATCCCCCCTAAGGTCCCGCATCATGATAGGCTGTCTGCTGGATTCACAAGTTCCTCAAAATGGTCCATTTCCCCTGACTCCCAAAGCTGGACAACATCTTTTATATCTCTTTTCACTGGGAGATATAAATCAGGAAAACATCCTCTTGAGATTTTATTGAGCGAAAAAGAGAAACTCTGTCAAAGAATGAATAACCGTGAAGGAGAAAAAAAGGCATGTTTGGATCCATGCAACTGCTAGTTTTGTGTCCTATGTCATCATCTGGATATATTTCACCATTATGAAGTATCACTTAATTAAATAATAGCATTTCATTTCATGGCCAATGTCTCATTCTGTGGCCCTTTCTTCATTCCTAAAAATCTCCAACGCTAAATCGGTTTGAAACTAGCGTCCTTTTCCTGGGATGGTGACATTTGAGAGATGCTTGTCGCTCAACACTGACACGGAGATGAATCAAATGTGCTGTAAAAAATAATAATTAAAAAGGACACAATAGAATTTCTGTTCTGTTGGCTCCATCAGACCGTGACATTCAACACGCACTGGTGCTTTGCAACCGACTGGTGAGCGTACCACGGTTGCCTGCAGGAAAATGGTGGATTGTGCCCTCCGAGTCAAGAGTGAGTCACCGCCCCAAGCGAGGGAGTTCAAGTATCTCTGTGGTCGAGAGAGAGGGTGAAATGGAGCGTGAGGCTGGAATCCACCCAGGATGTTGCAGTTCTCATCCCAATTCTTCACGAGTTGATGCTTGGTCAGGACCCTTGGCTTCACTAATGCGTCAAACTATGACGCTCGACTACGGTCGCGGTAAACCTTTGGTTGACATTGTGAATTCAAACAAAAACACTTAGGTTAGGTTCATGAAAACCATCGCGGTCGGGGATGGCTGTAACCACTCTGCTGCCAAGGCGCTCCTTCTCTCACTTTTCAAATGAGTCATCAAATCTAGTTGTTGGCTTAATTGTTTTTAAGTCACTTGTTGCAACAATCCCTTTAATCTTTAATTGTAGCTTAAATGTTAATATGTTTTTAATAAATGAATTTCGATCCATGTGCTCGACAATCAAGAGGTTTGGTGGCCAAACGGCCCTATGGAGTGATCGACCTGATGATGTAATGAAAAGCACAAAGCAAGTACTTTGCTGGAGGATGAACACTTGTTTGTCCTTCTTCTTCTTCTTCTTCTTCTTGTTATTGGCTTATCCATAAGACATTAATACAATTATTAGCTGATAATAAAACAAATTGCAATCATTTATAAAAGGTGCCTTATTAGAAAGTGGTACCAAACTTTATAATTTCTTAGAATGTTGAACAGGGTGGCTTGGTATGATTGCAACCTACATGTGCACTGCATAATTGCCACACCGTTATAGACCCGCTTGTCTTCACACGTGTGCAGTATACTTACTTGTGCATCCCTCTCCTCCTCTTCTTCCTCCTCCTCCTCCTCACCCATTCTCTAAAGCTTATTTTCTCCTGATTTTCAGCCCCGCTTCAAACGGCGTGAGCTCTTCACACTTTAGCTATCCTGTTCATTATCTGCCCACCCACTCCTGTATCGGTTAGCGAAGGCTTTGCAGAATCACAGAGCCCGAGGCGGTACTGCTGATGTGACGAGTTCACGTCAAAAAAAAAAAGGCAGGAGAGAAACGATTCTGCCATAATAAATAAAAAGGAATCGCACAAAACCGGAGCACTATAGAATCATACAAGTGGGATAACATGGGAGATAAGTCATAACCTGTAGGATATGCTGTCAAATTAAAATATATATATATATATATAAAAGTAGCACTGGTTTTATGCAAAACAATCAAACATTTGCATATCATTTAAACTTGGAAAAACATCACTGTGAATCACTGTGAACTCGTTTCCACATTGGTTGGGTGAAAAGAGCTGATTCGCCTGCGTGATGAGGGGGGAAGGGAGGGGGGGGGTGTCTGTGAGTGTGTGATGTGGCAGGCAAGAGACTGAGGATGATGGTGTGTGTGCGTGTGTGTGACAGAGAGAGAGAGAGAGAGAGAGAGAGGGAGAGGGAGAGGCAGGTGGAAAGGGGGAGGGGTCTGGGGTGGTCCAGACAGTCGGTCCTTGTGTAGCTACCTCACACACTCTCAGCCTCTGCGCATCATTTAAGGGGAGCCCTGCTGTCGCCTTTTTTTTTTCTCCTCTCACCGACCGGCTGCTTCACAATAACCACAACCGCTCCCGCGTTTCCCCTCCACTTCGTTGTTGTTGTTTTTTTTTTACATCCCTTATTTGTCTCTCTGCGTCCGAAGCCAACCGTTCAACTTAAACCGACTCGCATCCACCGTTACATGGGAAAATACGGCTCCGCCAGGCGCATTTATTCTCTCCAGCCCGAGAGGTGGAAAACGTTTGAGGACTGAAGGGAAAAAAAAACAGCAGTGATTCGTGGACGTGCAGCGCACCATGAGAATACTACAACTACCATCAAGGTATAATGGAGTTAGTGCGATTTCGCTCCATCATTTCACTGTGCCCTCATCCTCAGATTAATACAGGTTTATTTCATTTTTTAGGTGATTCTTTTTTTAAACACTTGCCGCTGGTATAGGATGCGTTCGTTTGCGCTGTGTTATCGTAACGCAGCGTTCGGTGAGGATGTCTGCATCGCGGAAAGATAGCTTGTCATGAAGCCTAACCTGTCCCCGCTGCAGCATAGTGGGCTTTTCTTTTTCTTTTCATTCAAAATGTGTCTGAGAAGAAAGCATTGACGCTCTCTGTAGGCGTGAGTCGTCAGAGTTGCTGTCAGTATTTAGTGTTGTAAAGCAAACCATCAACCCCGTCAGTTCCTTCAACAGAGTGGGAGGAGAATAGATTTTGTATCTGCTTTCACTAAACAAGTCTGGGATTTTAATTTTTCTCCTCAGATGTTTTTTTTTTTAAGAACTGCTTTGGAGTCAGAAGAGATACCCCCCTGATGCATCATTTCTTTTTGGACCTTACAGGTCTCGTGCATGGTCTTCTGAAGTGATGATGGTGAGCCTTTTATTTTACTTACACCATCAAAGCTCCCTGCATCAAGGCAAACCGGTATGTTATGCTAAAGTATTGTTTAAAAATAACAATTCTCACTCTGAATGGGACAGGTTTTCTATCTAATTCTACACTCGCAGCATCATTTCCCCTTGACATGACATTGGCAGTGAAGCTTTAAACTATTGTTTACCTTTTCTGGGCCGGCCTTTTCTTCCCCTGATGAACAAGTGGAACACGGCACAATGCTCAGACTCTCCAATCAGGCCAAACAGGGTCCTTGAATTAGATGCAGACATGTTGAAGAAGACAGAGAGCCAGGGTGGATGTGTGGGGCTTTACTGCAGTAGTATAGTGTACTTGAAGTATTCGGTGTCCCTAATAATGATTATATGCTAAGTGTTGATGCATTTTGTACCTGTAAAGCATGCTCCAGACATATAACCAGAACATTTTATTCAATATTCACAGAAAAGCTATTTTAAAACACTGGTGCAAAGATGTCTTGCCATTTTTAGATACTGTATACGGTTTAGTCCCTCAGACTGCTGTACATGCTTTTGGCAGTCAGTGTCAGCTGATTGGATAGGAACCAAAAGTTAGAGCTAAGAGCTCTATTTTCATTTTCAAAAATGAGGCTGTAGCAAATGAAGGAGCAACGGGAGACAAATTAAATGATTAGGTCACGGGACTCTGACTCGTGGCCACAGCAATCTTTAATAAGGGCTGTTCTTGTTCTTGTTCTTATTCAGCCTTTAGTAAATCATCAACTCTGCCTTCAAGTGTGAACGTGAATGAAAATCTTTTGTCCCCAGAATGATAAATAAATGATAGCCTTCATATTCAAGCCACTGGTGACTCACCCTCAATTCTAAAATCAAATCACATTTCAAGTGGTCCCACCCTTAATTGGCATATTTAAATGAGATTTCATTGTTACGTTGTCCTCTCTGCACTGCACTGTGTCCAATTGTAGTGTCAAATATGTAAAAATCAATCGTCATTTAACCCTCCTGTTATGTTCGTTTCTTAGATACAGCCATGGTGTTCGCGGGTCAATATGACCCGGTGCATGTTTAATCATCCAAAAGTTGTCAGAAACCAAAAAATCCTAATAAATATAGTTTGTACCTCATCACCAACACCATTACTAACAATTCAATCAGTATTTAGTGGAATGGAGTTATTCCCCCCTCCATAGATCATAGTTCAATGAGGGTAACTCACTCGTTTTAATGAAAAATACATGTTAAAACTATTTTTTAGGTAGATTGGAAAAACCTAGATGTAAATTGCATTAGTCTACCATAACATGTATTTTTCTCTAAATTATTTTTACATTTTGAAACTTTATTTTTTTCATGGGGTGATGTAGATAAATGGAGATGAGACACCTCTGCTGTTCAGGGTCATATTGACCCGCTCACTCAAAATCAAGCCAAATGAGTCATAAGGATTTGTATTGAAAGTAAACTTTACTTAGGTTTACTTATAGTGTTAAGAAACAGACATTTACAAAAATTAACAAGAGATGAGCACAATGAACGAGGTGTGTGTGCGTGTGTGCGTGTGTGTGTCTACACAGCACACGAGTGACATGTCGTCACGGTGTGCTTTGTGTAAACACATTTTGCCACTGTCTTTGTCATATTTTCGGCAGATAGTCTTGGCTGACGTGTGTTGGGTGAGGATGAACACTGTATTTCACAATTTTTTGACACAAACGTCTCGCTTGGAGAAACAGATATCAGTTTCCTCATCTGATGGTTCATAATCAGTACCATTATAATCTGAATTGACCTCAAGATGGTCTTCATCTTCAGACACACCCTCCTCTATTTCACTGTCGTGATCAAGGATGTGCTCCAGAGCCTCCAGGGCTGTCATCCTTTTGTTTCTGTTGCTCATGTGGTCCTACAGTAAGCTGCTGTGTTGCATGTATCTGCAGAGTGTAATGTTGGTAGGGCTCCCAAGCAACCCTTTCGTATGTTTCTCCCCTCTCCTGCTAAGTGTGGGCGGAGTTTTCCCGCGAGAAAAACAAAGGTTCCCGCCAAAATAGTATCTTTCTCGCACAGGTGCGGTAGTGAGACTGTATGTGTGTGTGTGTGTGAAATATGTTGGGAGGAGTAAGAAATACTTTGACTCACATTTTCAAAGAAAGAAATAGTCTAAACTTGACCCTTCTGACCCCTTACAGTCTCCACTTTCACTGCCGGGTCAAATTGACCCGAACATCTTCTCTGTAATATAAACCTGCAGGGGGGGGTTGCAAATACATGATTTTTTTTTCACGTTGATTACACTAATTAAGGCAAGCAGAAGAAGTTCCATACAGAAAAAGTACTTTAAAACTTTGAAACAGGTCAATTTGACCCGCAACATAACAGGAGGGTTTTAAGGGCAGGACGGGATCCTGTCTGGGTAGAAACACTTAGAAAAATATTCACAGAACTGTTAGACCCCAAAACCTGATGAAATAACAAATACGCTCATTTCCAAGAATAAAAAAGTTTTTTTTTTTTTTTTTTTTTATTTGTTCACAGGGAGGAGCTGGCATGGACCGCTTTGTCTAAATGAAGTGGTTCAGCCATGCAATGTTCCTGGAAGGCAGTGATTCTACTGGCCTTGGCCTCCATCGCCATCCAGTACACCGCCATCCGGACACTCACCTCCAAGCCTTTCCAGCTGTGCCCTTTGCCCAGCCCCCAGAACTGTGGTGTTGGGGGCCAGGAGACCGAACCCCCCTTTGAGCGGGGAGCAGCAGGCGGTGGAGGCTGCGATGACTACCCTTACTTCTCCATCAATGCCACGCGTAAAACGCACATCCTGGTGCTGGCCACCACCCGCAGCGGCTCCTCCTTTGTCGGCCAGCTGCTCAACCAGCACCAAGAGGTGTTCTACCTGTTCGAGCCCCTTTATCATGTCCAGACCACGCTGATCCCGCGTCTCTCGCACAGCCGCAACGCTGCGGACCGCCGCGTGATGCTGGGCGCCAGCCGGGACCTCCTGCGCAGCCTGTACGGTTGCGACCTTTATTTCCTGGAGAGCTATATCAAACCGACGCCCACGAACCACACCACGGATAAACTGTTCCGTCGTGGCGCCAGCCGGGCGTTGTGCCAGCAGCCTGTGTGCGATGCCTTCGGTCCCGCTGATGTGAATGTTGAAGAAGGGGACTGCGTGAAGAAGTGCGCGGCCCTGAACATGACCTTAGCGACGGAGGCATGCCGCGAGAAGCGGCACGTGGCAATCAAAATCGTCCGGGTGCCCGAGATCGGAGATCTACGTGCTTTGGTGGAGGACCCGCGGCTGAATATCAAGGTGATCCAACTGGTCAGAGACCCGCGTGGCATCCTGTCATCGCGGATCGAGACGTTCAGGGATACGTATCGTCTGTGGCGTATTTGGAGGGCCACGGGGCGACGGCCCTACAATCTAGACCTGAGTCAGCTCACGGTTGTCTGTGAAGACTTTCTCAGTTCTGTTTCAACTGGTCTCAGCCATCCCTATTGGCTGAAAGGGAAATACATGTTGGTTCGCTATGAGGATTTGGCCAGGAATCCGCTCCTCAAGACGAAGGAGATCTATGACTATCTGGGGCTGCCTTTGGATAAAAACGTGGAAGACTGGATCCATGCAAACACTCGGGGCAGCAGTGAGCCCTCAGCCAAACACAAGTTTGGTACCGTGAGGGACTCGGCAGCTAATGCCGAGAGTTGGCGCTTGAAACTGTCTTACGACATGGTCGAATACACACAGACTGTTTGTCAAAAAGTACTTCACCACCTGGGATACAAGGCTGTGAAATCAGTAGAGGAACTGAAAAACATGTCGCTCTCACTGGTGCAGGACAAAACTTTTGTACCCGTTTTGTAACAAAGATAGTTCTCTAATGACTATTTTTGATATATTTATAATTGTTGCCTTATGATTTCCTCAGTGTCGGTTTTTGTTTCTCTACTTTCGTTTCTTGAAATTTGCACTAAAGATTTTGAATGCACCGAGGGAACTGCGGATGACTCCCCCATTGTTACAGAACAGCACACTTTAAACACAGAGTAATCAAACGAGCTAGTTTACAAATGTCTCATTATTTCGTTTTTCTTTCATTAATAGAACCTTTTATGAGGCACTGTCTTCATGAATTCTCCTGTATGCAAGCTGTTGTCTAACAAAAGTAAAATGTTGCCCATCAAAAAAACATGGGATGGGGGGTGGTGGTGAGGCGGACATGTTTCTTCTAAACCTGCGATGGGAAATTCGGACTGTACAAGCCCTACTGTGCAATAAACAGTGAATGTCGCAGTCAACCTTTACCACTATGGCATTTTCTATCCGTGTGGGAAGAGAAGAGATACTTCTGACAGATGTCACGCTTGCAGTGGATAATTGCAGACAATTAATAGGCTTTCAAGTTAAAAGGACAGAATCCCACTGGAGGTCGTGAGTGTTTCACTAGAGGATTTACAACCATCTGTGACAGACAAACACATACACTAATGAAAGATAATGTCAAAATTGTAATTACAATAGGTGTTTAGAGAATACACCCAATTTTCCAAGATGATTACAGCATTACAAACATGGACGTAGAAATAATATAGGTCCTGATATAGACACTGAAGCACTCTGATGAACTGCATTTGTTAGTTCTATTTATTACTTTATTGTTTTTTATTTGTTGTCCATTTATTCTAAATCATTCACAGTGTGAAAATGAACATGGCCTTCTGTCTATAATTAAAATTGTTCAAGCTATTGTCGTCCGTTGATGGTGAGACATTAACTCAACAGTGAATCAGTAAAGGATGTCCTTGTTTTTATGTCACCAGATAAGCAGGGAGGAAAACAGAAAACATCCCCGAACAAAAATAGCATATGCATCTTCTCTCAAGTACAATAACAAAATATATCTTTAACAGTTCATGTTGGATCTATGTTTATCCGCCACATGAAAGATTCATAACTGAGGACGATATGTCTTTGTAGAACAGGTTGCACCGCAGATTCTTCTTTTTTCCCCCCGGATGAGTAGATTGCTTACACTTTGCAAAAACAACCACATTCACAAAGTATACCCACATTAGATCAAGTACAAAAAAAAGAGCATTAGAGTAATGACTCTCCATAATCTGGGACAAATCCTCTGATCGTTAAAGTAGCAGTTGGTCTGCTGTTTCGACCAGGCAACGTTAAAGGGCGGAAGGTCACGGCTGAATTATAGTGCATCCCGACACATCAAATAGCGAGGCATGGTCAGTGGCCCAAAGCCTCAAACTATTTTTTTTATGATTTTCTTTCATTTTAGTTTCATGCGGGACACAAACAGATGTCTCCTGGTGAAAGTTCTGCGTTTGTTCGTCCCATCCTTGGGCTCGGCTTAGCAGCGTCTCCTCTACAGATTTGAGGTCTCGCCTATTTTGTCCCCGTGCCGCGCTCGGTTCACAGCGAAAATAGACTGTAAATGATCTTTTGACAGTAAACCTACATCAATACCAGCAACATCGCTAAAGTTTCGAAGTCTGTATCTGTAAAACATGTCACAGACATGACAAATGTATATGTATTTCTTACTCAACTCTTCCTGTTTTCGTCTCAAAATTGAAGCCCTCCAGCATCTTTCTGTGGCTTTTACTCTGAGATATTAGCAGGACAATGAAAACACAATGACTTGCAAGTCTATGTAAATCAGTAGAGTACCGGATTTTAATTGAGGATTGTTATTATTTTATAACAATGAGCACACGTTTCCTAAACTCCTTTTGCGGTATTTGGAAGTGAGAACAGGTTGGTACACCACAGTCATGTAATGTGTCCTTTTTTTTTATCCTACTCCTTAAAATAATGCTGAACACACTGGACAGTTGCAAAAATACTGAACACAATGTTATGTATTCATCAACAGAAACTGACTTTTGTTTTTTTAATCCAATTCACATAACTTTCCTCAACTCAGGCCCAAAGTAAAATTGAAAATGATTACCAGTATCTGCTGTAAAATTGGCCATGTTGTTATTTCTGCAAAAGTAGATATGGATTCTGAGACCCCCAACCCCAACTGGCACAAACAACAATGTTCTGGTACAGTTGGTTTATTTTTGACGGCATGTTTACCTGCTTAAGCAGTGGTTAGTTTGCCAAACTGTATTCCCCATTAGTGTGCAGAATACGTGATCATGTCACGCTGTGCACTGCATTTCTAAATCTCTTTCTATTACTGTAGCAGCTTAAATCGAGCGTCGGTTTGCATTAAGTAGCAAAGAAACTGTCAAGGATGTGTGCACAACACACAGCTGCGCTTATAAAATGCAGAGTAAACTCCTCTCAGAGTGACATTGGTAAACATGCTGCTGCACAATATGATGGCCATATTGGCTCATATGCCAGAGAGAAAGACAGGGCAGATCCTCATCGATAGCAGGGGCAGAATTAATTGTCACTTTGATACAGAAGCTGTCAGTCTGAAAGGTATAAACTAATGTTCAATTTGACAACCAATGTCATCACTGCAGTTAACCGTGCAGTCGAACAACATGGGCCAGAGACAACCATTCATTTCCATGCAATGACCACTTGTTTACCCATAAGATATACACCCTGTGAATGGCTCATCAGTATTGGTGACCGGAAGTCCATTGAGATGCAGAGCACAAACCTTTGATCCTCCTCTGTGCCGAGGCTGGAGGCAAACTCTCTCCCTCCCTCTCCGCCTGCGCTTTCTCCATCATCCACCTCTTTCTTTCTTACTGAGATCTCAGGGGATTGTCCCTTTGCGTCAGCGCTCGCTCTGTTTTTCACTTTACCTCTGAATCTTTAGGATGTGCTTGGCATACTTTCAAAACTGAAAAATGCTGCAACGCTGGGCGTGTACATGCATATGATTTCTTTGAGCAATTAATTAAAAGGTGTAGTTTGACATGTTGGGACACAGGCTTATGTGCTCCCTGTCGGAGATTCAGATCAGAAGATTGATACTTCTCTCCATCTGTATGTTAATTGTGAAGCTACAACAAGCAGCTGCAAGTTAGCTTAGCTTAGCACAAAACCTGGAAACAGGTGGAAACCATGGAGGTCTAAAGAACTGGATACAGCACAGAAATAAATCAGGATTCAGCTGCTTTGGCATTTTACTTTTCGGTCTTACTAATTTAAATAAAGGCTATTTAACGGTTTGGACTGGAAAGTTAATTTACCTGGCAAGAAAAATAAAGTATCTTTCTATACTATTTATTTGGCTAGCTTCCCCATTTCCAGTCTTTATGCTACCTCTAAGTGAATCAGCTGCTGTCTGTAGCTTCATAGTTACGGAATAAAATAAGGGAACACGGTCGTGGAATGCTTCCAAGCTTTAGGACACTCTTTTAGTTTTTAACCTGTCCAGTGTCAGTAAATCTCTCTTTATGAGCTTTAATGGAGGCAAGAGTCCATCAGCAACTTCAGCCTCTGAAAGCTAAAACTGGATGTGTTTTGCTGTGTCATTTATATCTCATTTATTCACTGCAAATGAACGAGAACTAACATCATTGGGCAGTTCATCAACGGTCCTGCATTTAAGCGATATCCCAGCTGAACCTGCGCATTTTTGAACTGAAGCTCTCAATTAAACTTAACATGGCTCCTTGTTTCTAATGCAGGACTGTGACAGTTTACAACTAATAGTGCTCTCCCTCCACACGCCTGACCCCGGCAACACAGTTTGCAGCCTGCCTCCCATGCGTCAGTGTGTCGGAGTGTCTCTGGGCTCTCGCTGAGCCCCTTGCTTGGTATTTTATCGTGTCCCAGGGCTGAACATATGGTTCACCAGCCCCTGGAAGAAAGTACAGCAAATCCCTCTCCCTCTGTGTCTCCCTCTGTCTTCTTATTCTCATCCCCTCATAATGTGACCTTAATAACCTGACCCTGTGTGACTGCATGACGGAGCAGAAAGATATTTGCTTCTTTGTGCTCACCGTTTACTGAGCTGAGCTTACAAAACATGTCCCGGTAGCTTCTCGTTAGAGAAGGGAAGATTCTTGAAAAGTGTGCTGGAATAAAGTGATCATTCTTACAAAAGGCAGTCTGAGATGAAAGTCTCTACTGCTAGTAGTTGACATGCTTTGCTTTTGCCATTGTTTGCGTACGTGAGTCTGTGAGTGTTTGCAAGCTTTTCTGCTCCTGATATGTGAAAAGCTCAGTGAACTGAACCAATCATGGGAATTATGGCACTAAATGTGTCAGTGTCACTGTGGCTGAGGTGATGAGTGGACACGTAATGCAAGCATTCCCATGTCCTCCTCCACAAATCGTCTTTGACCCCTCAACACGTCGACTCTACGTTCGAGCGGCCCGGATGATTCAATCAGCTGCTGCTGAGGCGACCCGCTGACGTTCTACCCGGCACAGAGCTGTTAGCGAGAGTCGAGCCGAGCAATCAGAACCATTCATGTGAAAATCATGATATTTTTTGTTCAACTTTTTGGAAACAGTTTTTCCAAGTTGTCATTTGATTGCTGGTGAAGTAGCAGTGAGATGGGGGGGGGGGGGGGGGGGCAGCAGGCACACGAGCTGGAGCTTCGCTAGGAGCAATATATGCAGCTTAATTGAAGCTGTCAGCAGGTCAGGATAAGAGAGGCGTATCAACCGGGTCATTATGTCGCCTAGTTAGAGATCCAGAGCACCATGATTTAATGGGCAGAGCAGCTTTGAAATGAGATTTTAAAAATTGAAATATTCTCTGTAATATGCACAGTGGAACAGTTATCATTCCGAGTAATACAATTTTGTGGTTCAGTTGAATTCAAATTACAGCTTTAAAGCTGGGGTAGGAAAATGTGGAGAAACCAGCAAGCTGGATTGTGAAAGTATCCAACTGAAAACGAATGTAATCCCAGCCCCTCCCTTCATAGCTTGGTAGACAGGCAGGTAGGCCATCCAATCATTTCATTTGGCCCACACGAAATGATCGGCTTATTACAGTTCTGCGACAGTGGATTTATTGTGAGTTTCAACAAATATAATAAATAAAAAGTCAAATAAATCACCCTCGCTTTAAAAGGTGCAGTGTGTAGGATTTGGCGGCATCTTTCGGTTGACTTCCCCCGTGTGCCAGGCGCGTCGGAAAACTACGTTGGCCGAATGAAAAACGTGAAAACAGGAAACGTAAGTGGGCCTATCTAGATCTGGAGGTGACGTAGAAACATGCCAGTCAGCTCCGTGTGTAGATTTAAACAGCTCATTCTAAAGTAAAAAAACAGAAGGCTTCTTATTTTCACATGATTATACACTAATGAAAACATACTTAGTAATATTATATTCCATCTCCGCCAATAGGTCCCCCTAAATGCTACACTGTTCAACACAAGTCATATGGTCACTGTATTGTTGATGGATACATTTGATTTTGCACAAAGCGTGCTCCTGAAACATTTCCGAGCCTGTTTTGGATATTATGAAACATCCTAACATGTCATTTTTCATACGTAACAGCATTCAAATCTTACAGTGGGTATTTTTGAATGAGAAGTGTTGGGAGGGAAAATGTCTGTCCCTTAAATGCTAGTAGCTACAGCTGCAACTGGCAAGCATAGGTTACTCTGTCTCTCTCGTTCCCACACACACACACACACACGCGTGCACACACGTTCACACTGAGGGGCCATTGATGGTTCATTCCCCCCATGGCAATGTGGGTATAGGTGAGCGAGGGGATGTGTGTGCGCAGTGTAGGTCGGACCGCTGAGCGCAGATTACGTCACTGTGGTCAGCTGTGGCTCTCTCGCTTTGCTGCCGATGTTCAAATTCTCCCTTCGGCTGGCCTAAAAAACTGGAATGAGATTAGCACACACGCAGACAAGCAAACAAGTATGAGCAGTCATGAGCTAAAAAAAAAATGAAGCTCTGAGAGGGAACAGAGGAAACGTGGAAATATCTCAATTTTGACAGTGTGTGATTTTTTGATTCACAGGAATAAGACTTGCAAATATTCATAGCACATCATGACACAGACTGAACCTGGGCGGTGTGCTATTCGTTGCCATGTCTGACAAAGGGCATGAATCCTGATCAAACTCTCTGCTAACAAGCACACATTTGTTTTTCTCAGACGCTGAGGCCGTGAATCAGAGCTCCATGGGCGCTGTGACGGAGCGGTGAATGAAAGGCAGCGATGTCGGTCTGAACAATATTATTTCATGCTAAACCTCAGTTATGTAATGGATTTTTCATCATTATGTATGATTTTCTCATCTACATATTGGGTAAAGAGAGCATTTGTCATAAATCCTAGCGGAGATAAGCACTTGTGGGGATCTGCAAACCTGTGCAGCCTGGAATGGATATTTTAGCCTTGTCCTTGCATCAAAGCTTTTCTAATTCACTTCAATATTTCATTGCCATGTCAACGCAGCTGAAAGGCATTTGCCTCAGCGCATCTCTGAAAAACATCGTAAGAAAACACACATAATGAAAACATTTGCACGTTCAAACGTACTATGAAAAGAAATGTGAAGTGCTTGTGCTATTGATTGATAAGCGTCTTTTTGTGTTGGCACCCATCTACTTTGAAAGTGCTTGTTGACCGATGCTTGTTCTGCTACTAAAGATGATCCTGCGTCGAAAGTTCAAGTATCGAAACAGCCTCGGGACATGTGCTGTTCCTGAGGCAAAATTTCCCACACCTGAAAACTCTGGATTATCCTTACGGAGGGGAGAGATTTGAAGAGGTAGCATTGAGACTGACAAGGCGAAGACACTCTCCACAGTAGCTCTGTCGAAGTGCAGCAAGGAATTTAAAAGTGTCAACCCTCTCCACTCAGCCCTGTGGGTTAGTTCATCACCGTCCCTTATCGCGCATGCCGCCGTTGTGTCATCTGCATATTTAAAAACCTGCGCGGATTCAGAATGAGACACACAAATCATTGGTGTACAGTGAGCACAGCAGAGGCGAGAGAACACGACCCTGAGGGGCCCAAGTGTTGAGAGTCTCAGGCCGAGAGAACATGTCACCCGTCTTAACCACGCTTCCTGTCTGATGGGCGTGCATGTGGGTTTCCCTGAAAAGAAGAGGTCTTCACCCGACATGTCCGACTTGCAACACATAAAACTGTCCTCAACGTGCGTTTGATTTGCATTAAATGTCGACTATGAATAGGGCTTCATTTTATTTCTATTCAACATTTCGGCTGTTCCAAATTACATTTGATATAAAAACAAAAAACAAAATTATAACATCACTGATTAGTCTACTATAAGGGTTTATTTGATGTCTTTAGGCTTATTTCTGTCTTTAGCTCTTTATGATTTTCATCTTGTGTGTGAAAGCGTTTATGTGTCTAGAATACTAGAACTGGCCCATAGAGAGCATACATCTTAATAATTAAGATAGAAATATGTAATTTGTCACCACTGCTATTACATTTAATTTGTTAATCAATTATTTCTCCTTTTCAATTTCAATTTTTTTAAATATCTATGATGTTCCTACTTCACCACTTAAATCTGTTGATGAGAACTTCCCTCATTTGATATTTATAGCTACCTTCTTCAACTATGTTACCAAGGTCTCTGCCAAGTGAAATGGTGTAAAATATTATTATTTCTGGATGGATAACACCATCTTGTAAGAAAAATGGTATGTTTATTCCCCACAACCTGAGTGTACATACTCCAGAGAGCTTCTAAACGCTCTTTCCTGTCTATTAATTTTAGTGATCCTCATTAATTTGTTCTCATGGTAAAAGCTACAGAAGCTAGAGGGAAATCCAGGGGCTCACAGTGGTTGTTATTATATGAAGACCTTGATGAGATTGTCTGTTAAAACCTGCTGAAAGTAATCTCTCTCCTGGCAAGTGAAAAATCAAGGCATTTGTTACTCTGGTTTTCATTCTAATGTCTACATTTGCTTTCAATCAAAGATATTATCAACGTCCTGAAACATAAATGGGTCATAATATGTCAGTGCGATCTAAAATAACAATACAATGGACATTTTTCTTTACTTTCCTTTATTACCATTTAAGTAGCATTTATACTAACAAAAAGTACAGCTGTCTTTTTCAAAATACAGTACGGCTGTTTCAGCTGTTTCGAGGGCTCCTTCCACCACAGGTGCTTTACGCTCTCTTTGTGCCTCCATCACCAGCAGCCACGACTGTTTCTCGTTGTTTGAGTAGACAACATCATGGTAGCCTGAGGAACACCAAGTACCCGCTGCATCTCACTGGCTTGTTTTTGGCAGTTTGTCATAAGCTTCGAGGAGCCGAGAGCGGCTTCAACCACAGGTGCCTTTCCCGTGCACATTGGTTTTACATTGAGAGACGATGTGCGCGCAACACCAGCCTCAGGTGGACGGCCGGAACGCAGTTGTAATGTTTTGCCATCTATTAAAAGAGCCCAAAATGAACACAAATGATTTAACAGCATTTGTATTTAGGAATGATTCTGTCCCATTATAAGCAGTTAGTCACTCCTCCTCACCTTTGTCTTCGTTTTATATCAAAAATGTCATATTTTTCCAGCCGTGTACCAGATTTCTTTTTGCAAATTCATTTCACAAACTGATGAGTGGTTTGACACCTACACCTCAGACAAATGCAGATTTTTTTTAGAGCTTTCTGCTAAGTTCATGGACATAAAAATCAGCCAGTATCCTAATTTGATTGTTATTCACTGAAATACCGTAGAGGGACATCAATATCCTCATTTTATTACAACAGAAAAAAAGTAGCCACAGAGTATACAGCTATGAACCAAGTAACCGTGCTGTCGCAGAAGAGCTGCAGGTTGATGAAGGGATTATTCAGGCTGGAAACAAACTCCTACTCTCATTACACCACCAGCAGCTTGGACTGTCACCAGGTAGAGGAGATCCATGTATTTATGTTATTTGCGGTGGAGTGAAGCAATTTCCACTCTTCAGTTATCCAATTTTGATGATCATAAAGCTGCTGTCACATTATCTTGTTTTTAACTCCCACTTATCCCCCAGAGCAACGCGCTCTGTGATACATTACTTCAGATGATTTTGTGATGATACATAACATTTCCAGATCAAACCTGCCACCAAATCTGCCCCCCCCCCAAGAGGAAACTGGTGCTCTTGTGCGTTAGGTACATGTTTGCCATGAGCATATATATGCCACCTTCGATTAACCAAAGGGAGCAGATGATGCTAAAGCTCGAGAGGAAACGACACATCTGTGTAACATATGTTGCTCTGGTCCTGGGAGAACTGCTGGGCAATGTAGGAAATGGTTTGAGTGAGTGAAACAGAAAGTGCTCGTATATGAGTTTTTATTCTTAGTGAGAGTCATTTACACTCCAGCCTCATGTACAGTATATTCTTTATTAGTTTTGATGGATTATGTCACATTCTAACCAAAATATGATACTCATGTTTGGTAAAACCATCAAAGTAGGACCATGTGCCTTTAACATGGACTGATCTGCTGGAGCAATGCAAATCATTGTACTTCTTGTCAATAAAGACTCATTGAGTTACTTGACTAACTGCGAAAAAAAACAATCAGAGCAGTGGCCAAGTGTGGCCTGGGGCGAGCTGCCATGCAATGTCTGTGGCCATATGATTCTGCTGCGAAGTACGGCCAAACTAAAATTTTGGCGCCGAATTGCGGCCAGAGAATTTCCGCAGCCAATCGGTGAACAGAACACTGTGCCTCCTGTGACATGTGGGCCTAAGATATAAAGAATTTCTGTCCGCCTGAAACACAAACACGCCTCCCGGCCAAAGAAAAGTGTAGTTCTTACAGTGAGCCGTTGTGAGCCCTACTTCCGTGTGACAGTCTTTACAAACTAAAGTTAAGTTGTGTTTCTAGAACCTTGGTTTGCAATGGTTATGCAAATGTAATGGTTCGATATCAGTGATCATGTTTTGGTGACCAGCTGCCTTTTCCTCTAGTTGACTCATAAGTCCTGTTTTTGAACATGATCATGATCCCAGGGGTAAGAATCCTGATTTTAATGACGTTGCATAAGTTAAAAGGAGCTAAATTTGAAATTCCGAGAAGTTCTACGATTAAGGGATTGCCTCTCCATGAATCTCAACATAGCCGCAGCTGGGCCGGTGGCTAGAAGCTAACAGTGCTAACGGCATGAACAGCGCAAACAACAGCACCAGTGCTGACAGCTCTTACAACCACGTAAACCGCCATGTGAGCGCGGAGCAGCGGCCACACACACACACAGAGGGGGAGTGACTTCATTCTCGGCTACATTTAGCCAACATATCTTGACATAGCAAGTAGTTATTTGCTGCTATATTAATGCTCTGAATATCAAATTAAACGCAAGTTAAGAGACGTTTGTTATGCAAGTTAACTTTCACACTGGACGGCAGCCACCTGGGTGAAAGTCCTGCGTTTGTTCGACCCATCCATCCACCCCGACCTCCTCCCTACACAGACTTGTCGCTCTTTATATTACGTCACCTGACTTCGTCCTTTGCTCCCGTCGTAATTACTACGGACTCGTTAGGTCGACGCTTAACTTTGTCTTCTTGTATTCGCATGGGTGATCAAACAGGTGAATAGATAACAGCCGTCTGAACCTACTAATAGGTGTAGCAGGCCCCTTCTAACCCATGGTGATTACTACTAACACCCATTCCATCGGCAGACAACATTAAAAGCAGATGAACCGGAGGACAAAACTATATTTTCTCTTCCCTCTTTGCATTATTTAGTACCGAGACTTACACCTCTCCATGTCGTGGATATCTTGTTAGAGTGGAGCTGTGACTCAACTCTGACACACAGATGTCGAGTCCTTGAAATGCAAGGATTGTGTATGCCCATTGGCAGTGTGCAGGAGCCGTACGCACAACCCTAACAGTGTGTGTAGCAACAGTGTATGTACGTGCGCTGAGATGTAACGTACATTTAGGTTCATGCACGTTCACACACACAGAAATATAGCTTGAGGCTTTCTGTGTGAGACTTTTTTTTTGGAGCCAAACCTTGATTGCCTCATTCTCTGGGAATGTCACCCCCAGTTGATTTCTTATGACATATGTGCAGGATATATTTTCTTGACATAATGTATGTTTTAAAACTGCTGTCTAACGTCTCACAACAACTGCATTATTATACAGTTACACAAAATCCAGCTTGATCTCAATCTGAGTTAAATATTTAATGTCCGTGTCAGAGGGGGGAAATAGTAATGCTCCTCTGTTGAAAGAGAATTGCCCTGCTCTTTTAAATTATTGAGTTGTGCAGCCACTCGTACCTTACACATTATGAGAATTCTACACAAAAAAAATCCAAAGCACTTCTCACGACATGCTCAATGAAATGCCATGAATAATCTGCTCTGCAATTACTGTTCGCGTACCGGCGTGTCACATGGCAGCGGATGAATTAGGGTCGAATTTCAGTGATATTCTGCTTTAATACCACAGCCACAGATGCCGTCACCCTGAGATTCTCCTTACTCCGATCAATTTGTCGTGGTTGCTCTATTGGCAAACACGGAGAGGGATTTGGCAGGGAAAGGCTGTTACATACCATGTGTCAACCCCCCCTTTTTGGGTGGTTTTTAGGTCATTCACAGAAACAGCTGTAGCGGGTGATATATTTAGAAACTTGATACAAGAGGAACGGAAGCTCCTCTACTGGCAGTAATTGTAGTGAATGGTGAAAACAGAAAAAGGTTAAAAATAAATCGAACTAGTCAGACGATGATAGAAGAAATAACATCAAAGATAAGCCTTGTGATTAAACTGTGTTGGCTTTGAATGTTATTGAATCTACCATTCAATACATAATAATATCTTAATCTGTACACCACAGATCCATGACTAATCCTGATAAATATAATCAGATAGGAGTGGCTTTGGCTCAGGAGGTAGAGCGGTCGTCCTCTAATCAGAAAAGCGATCCCCTGCCCCTGCAGTCTACATGTCGAAGTGTCCTCGGGCAGGATACTGAACCCTGAATTGCTCCCGTGAGAGTGAGTGTGAATGTTTATCGCTCCTGATGAGCAGGTGGCACCTTGAATGGTAGCTTGCATGAATGTGGATGGCTGAATGCTGGCTTGTGTTGTGAAGCGCTTTGAGTGGTCGCTAAGACGGGAAAAGTGCCATATGAATGCAGGCCATTTGGATTCATTTTTTGCTTTTTGAGGTACAGCTTATTTACATTTTCTGATATTTTGTTTCATTTGTAAATATTGTACTTTTCACTCTGGCAGCACAAGTCACTTTGCAGATAAGGACTTCAGACACAAAACATCGAACCATTTTTATAAAATGATCAAATACTATAATAATATAATGTTGCTGCTCAACATTTTGCAGCAAAAAAAAAAAGTCTAATTAATTATAGTTTTCTGCAGCTTGACTCTTTTTCAATACTACTGTAGCTTCCCAGTTTTAATGGGAAAAAAAGTAGTAAGGAGCCGTAGGTGAGATTTTTGTCAAACTACTTTTTCCAGCATCAAGAATGAACTGTCAAACTCAACTATATGGAGGATGGTTCCATAACCTGGGGGCTCAATCACCCTTTGGTTTCAGCTGTGGGACACATAATAGATTCTGATCAATAGGCCGACAGGATCAGAATGATGGGTGAGGGATTTCAGAAGAAGAGGCAAGAATGATTTGAACTGGCAAAGAAACTGTTATGATTTGTAAGTTCTATAATTGTCCAAAGAACCTGTGCCAGTTATGCCATTATGTGTAATATGGCTCATTTGTTGCATCCAGTTTAATTCCTGGCTACAGTATCCTGTACAATCTGGATTGGAGCAGAAAGGCATGACTAATACCATAATACAGTGAAATGCAGTAATCTAGAAATGGTGTGATTAATGCATGAATGACTCCCATTTGATGTGAAAATGGAAGGAATCTGATCCTCGGTGGGATTTTGCTAAATCTTGCGCTGTATGGCTCTTCTTAATCCGTTTATCACATTTCAAGGCGAAAGATATAATTTTAAACACAAAACACACACAAAACAATCCTGGTATTAAGTCAGATACATCAGAGAGCTTATAACCTTATAACTGAGGTTCAGTGTTTGTCCAAATTGCAATTACAGACCGATGGCCAGTGTCTTCTGTTGGTCCATTCCCGTCACAGCACCAGCCAAATAGTCAGCAGAGGAAAGTACTTTCCAGGGGGAAAACGTTATTAATCCAATGGTTAATAACCAAGAAGGCATTACTGTATTGGGATGAAGTTATGGAGCAGCTGTGGCTGCGCATAGCTGAACAGAACATTTTGCTTCATGTCATTTGCTTCACGCTGTAAAATAATTGAAAGTCCATATCTATAATTACATAGAAAAGTCTACTTCATACTTTTCACCAGAAGGACCACAGTGTCAAATCAGCAAAGCACTCAAGAGTCATTTTGGAAAACACTGACAAATAACCTACTTTTAGATATAAGGAGTAATTAAATTTAGAATGTTCTTTTAAAGTCATTAGCAATGTCAAGAGGTTGTGGTTGCAGCAAGCTACTAGACAGACATCCTGAGACCTTGTGGGTCGTCTTGCAAGCTGAAATTAGTGTGTTTGTTTGGGCTGGTTTCATCCAGCATTTGTACCATCAAAAAGAAACACCCTTTAATTAGTAGACATCTCACAAAATAATTTCATTATACACGTAACCATGAACAAGGAAGTATAAAGACCGTAAAAGCAACCATTAGTGGCAGGGAGTGGAGGCGGATGGGTCCAACCAACAGCGACCTTTCACCCAGAGCACCGCTGTTAGATTTCCATGTGGAACGTGAAGTCAATATTACAGTACAGTAACGATGATCTTTTCCGGGAAGCTAAACCTAACTGAGCTGTTTCCTGAGAAGACGGAAGATTTATTTTGAAATGACCATATGCATGTTACGGGAGAGAAATTGACATGCATTGCTGGCCTTCGTAGGAAACCGGACAAAAAATTGGGGAGTAACGTTTTGTAGGATATACGAACAGTTGAATGAGGATACGTTGGTTTGTTACCTAACAAAAGTAAAATAAGTCAATGTTGACTTGGTTTCACATGGGACTCGAGCATCAGCCTCCCAAGTCAAAGTCCTGTGTTTGTTTGACTCATATCCACCGCCACCTCCTCCTCATCTGGACTGTGTTGTCACATGACTTCCTTAGAGAGCCCTGCACGTCCGTCCTGGCTCAGGATAACGTGGGTTTTAGGCGAATTCAGAGCATTATTTATGGTAGGTATAGGTTCAGACAGTAAATGCCAACAGCCTGAGTTACGTTATTGCAGAGGTGATTTAGAGCCAGCTTCACATTCTGACTGCATTGCCTGTTTGTATTTCCCCATCAAACTAAGCTTTCAAGGCTGACAGGGCCAGAGGTGTTTTCATTGTGCTTTTTGGGGCTTTCTCTGACAGCACAGACAAATGCAGCATGAACTATATACTTTAGTCAATACATGCAGTACCTCAGCACCTAAGCAAGCTATAATTATTGTGATTAGAAGTATTGCTGAGGCAAAGATAAGAGACAAAATCAATAAAAACAGTATACAGAACTTTGATCATTCGACTGTATGATCAGTCATTCTTTGTGGTCTGAGCAGTTGCAGATAGAAAGGCTGGAAGTTAGAATTTCAGTGTGCACCAATTTATTTTTCTTTTGAAGCAGGAAAATCATGCGTCGAGCAGCAAAACTGCATAAATGCTCCAGTGAAGCTTATTCAGATTCAAATTCGGTGTGAAAAATACCATGCACTTATCGTTTAACTGATTGCACACGGTTAGCATCATAGTTAAATTCAGGAAAATACATTATTTATATATTTGTTATTCATCTATTAATCTATTTTGACAGTACATCCGTGGTGAGTGAAAGAGGGTTGTTGTAGAAATCTGACAACAGAGTGACAGTCTGGTAACTCTGCCAGATTGCCTCAAAGTCAAAAAAGCGATGAAAAAAACCCCCCACACTGCTTCGTTGGAGTTGGAGTAGTAGACCGCATGCGGGGTCACGGTAACGGGAGGGAAATGAATGATGCATCACATGACCTTCATGATTCAGTGGCCCAGGCAACATTTGTTTCTCAGCTTGAAAAGGACCACTTGGAGCAATCATCAGGGTACGGGAGACATTTGTAGTTTTCATCATGTAGAGGGCACTAGGAAACATACTTTGTGGGGATCTGTGTTTGTGTGCATGTGTGTTTATGTGTGTGGGCGAGCTTCTCGTGGTATTGCCAACGCTCAGCATGCATGCGAACCGTTCTCCCTCCAGCCACCTTCTGCTCTTTGATTGCAGCATGTCCACAATCCGACTGCATTCGCGGTTCAACGAATGAGTCTTTTGTTTCACATTTCCTGACTAAAAATCATTACGTAATTGGAAACATTTTCTGTCATATGGTACGTTAACTTTCAGCAGAGACATGAACATTGTCTGATTGTCACTTTGGTCGGCACTGTGTTTGCCTCCAGAGATCACTGTGTGTATATATGTGTGTGTGTGCATCTTTTCTGCTGATCTCCCCAGGCACAACCTGCCACATCGACTTAACGGATCAATCCACACCTCGCAGGTGCACCAGATGGGTATCACTTTGACTTTAAAATTCTAAGCTGTGTCTTGTATGTGACAAGCTAAAAAAAATAAAAGACCAAGCAATAAATTAATGGATAACAAATAAATAAGGCAACCTTGACACAGTAACCACCAATTTCGAAATAATGAAAGGATGATTCTCAGTGAGAGTGGCCTAGAAGGAAGGACTTGATGTTATCTGCCTTCCATTTCAGGAAACATTTTATTTTACTTTTGCCTGAACAAATGAGATAGTGCTATACTGCAACTCCATGTTGAACTTAAATGTTGCTTTCCGTACATGTACTTCTTTATTGAATTGAACTCTATTAAATACGGTAGATATACAATACAAGGTGTTGACATAACAAACTAACTTGAATGCATCAGTGATGTTTTCTTAAAAATATTTCAATTGATGAAACACCCATTGATTGCAACAGGGGATGCTCTGTATTTGTAAGTTTTACACAGGCGGCAAACTCCCGGTCCGAAAAGTGAAGCAGATGCGAATGTGCCTTGAACTTGCAATCTTTGTAATGGCCATCAGGGGGCGACTCCTGTCAGTTCTGGTTGCCGAAAACCAAGATGGCCAATGTAGAGGTTGGGGTGGTTGGATTGGTCAACAAAACATCAGACGTTGACGCTTGCCACAGTCAATGCTGGTTTCTTATAAGCATGACAACCATAATCCAACCGTAGCCACTTGTTTCTCAACTTAATCATGACATTGAAGGTCCCCAAACATTAACCAAGTTGTCAGGTAAACCCAAACCACGATCTTTTCCTTAACCTAACCAAGCCCACAGCTGTGTACAATCAGGAAAAAAAACCTGTTTGGTAGGCTGATAGGGGTGTCAGATAAGAAAAACGCTACTGTGCGTCGTTCTGATGGGTTTTAAAAAGGAAACTGTCTGGTTTGATTTGGAGGAAAAGTATTGACCTGAACTTGAAAATCCTTCCTTTAAAATACCAAATATTATGATTTTCACTCATAGTTGCTTTTGACCCTCAGGTGGGGATTGGTTCATAATAATCCAAGGTACAAATAAAGCAGTTTTTGAAATTGAAATGCTTTCCTGCGCTGTTCTTGAACCCTGTACCACATTCATAACTGACAAAGAGAAAAGAGTGGTCTGCTTGCTTGCATTAACATTTTTTTTTCAACAACATATTTGGAAACATCATGTAGCTTTAAACTACCATTTTGAAAGTATTTGGAGTGACTTTTTGTTTATGTCAGGGACGTTCCTTTGGAGCCTGAATGGCCATCTCTTCAGGTGACATGCAAGGCACATCTTGCCACGGACACACAGGGAATTGTATGTCCCAGCAGAGCCTGGAGCTGCGTGTGCTTGGCTGCACCCTTGTGACACCACCCATCACTCTTTTGTAGCTTGAGACCCCCTCCACCCATCATCCTCTGCTTCTCACCAACATATCTGCCAGAGTTTTGAAAGATGAGGTCTGCCCCCGGGGACAGCTCACCCTGCTGGGCAGAAACGGCTCCCTGTGAAACTGTGAGGAACCACGACTCCTGGTTCAGTCTCCTCCAAAACCTTCTCATTTTCCTGGGCGAAGTGGAGCAGCAATACAGATTGCCATAAGCTTTAATGGATTAGTTTGCAGAAAAACTGGAACTCTCATTTGATTGCTTGTAATTTGTTCTTGGTTTTTCATTTCTCACTTGTCATTTGTTTCACTTCAGTAACACCCCATTCCACAATCTGTTCTTTGTTTTCAAAGTTTAAACTTAGTTCCTATTGAAATGCCATCGCACATTTTCCTTTTTTAATCAAAACTGTCCTCTCTTTTTGTCTCACTCTCTTCATATTTGGGGTAATAAGTCATTTTTTTCCCAAGGCTTTTAAACTGTGGATTGGAAAGCCCATGCTGTGCCGAACAGCAGTGCAATTGGAGAGGGAAATAAAAATAGCTTAGCATGTCAGCAGGGGTTTATGATGGCCTCTTTTCCTCAGAGAACTCATATTACTTCCTACCCCCATATTATACAATAGACTGATGGAGCACTAAGTCACATCAGTGCATTGAAAACAGGACATGTCTCTCTATAAGTGTTTCCATCAACCTGGTACAACTTGCTATAATAGCTTCATTTAAACGTTACATTAGTCATATTTCATTAATCTGTTGGCCAGATCAGAGCCGTATCATGGTAAGCCTTAGTTAGACAGTGGTGGTAATGCACCTGCAGCTGCCAAAAACATCAGAGGAAGAATAACATTTGATTTGTCTATTACAACAGTTCAGCTAGCTGAGAGGTTTACAGACATAATCTTAATTTTTCAAACTGGATCTGAATCTTCCAGATTCCAAATCAAACATGTTTCATATTTATGACTTAACATCCTGTAATGAAAAGGAACGAGCTAGTTGACCTGGAAGCGTCGCCAACCGGATGTTGCGTACGTAGAAGTGAAACATAGCTGCCAATAGCACAGTCAACATGTTTGTCTCCCGACAGTAGAAAAGGAGGACAAGCTTGTGGAATTATTGCAACAGTAGGAGTGCTTGTTTAATGTCCCGTGCAAGACGTCTGACGACGACAGTCTGCCTCCAGTTTTTGTCTGAAGTGACGTTTGACCACACAAGGTTCTGTGAAATATAAACCCCAAGTGTGTTGTGTCTTGAATCGTCTGGAGTGTGCGTTCTTACGAAATATTACAAATTGGTTAAATCTCCTATTATCCTTATGTATCCTTATCAGTCTCCCACCTTTTCAAATCAAGCATTGTCCAAACACATTGTTCAGTGGTTGCACTCATCAAAGATGAGATTAACACTCAAACAACACATTACGTCTTGTTGATTTATTGAGACGAGGAGGATTTCAGTGTCATTCAAATGTTACATTAACCGTTATCAAGGGACAGATCCTGTGTGAGGCTATGTCCACATTGTGCTTACCGTCATAAATAAACCAAAGAAAGAAATCATAAATCATTTTAACCAAATGGCTACATTGTCTTTATTATAGGCCCTAGCAGTAAAACAGAATTGCATTTGAAGGATTGCAATAACAGAAATCCTGATATTATGGCATTAGACGCGTATCAATTGACATATTTTAATGGCATCGGAAAATCTGTATAGACACGGAAAAATTAAATATGACTTCCTCAATTTCAAAAAAACGTTTTTACACTCCCTTGGGGTGTTTTTTGCCATTGTCATATTTAGTTAGATGGGCCCAAACATATACATACACAGACATACACCCAAAGATAAAAAAATATTCAGAGTGCCCGGTAAGCTTGGGTAAATCCATCACAAGATTAAACCACGTCTTTTCTGACTAAGGCCTTTAACGTTGCTTAGATCGTATGCCTACATTTAAACTTTGAATACAGAATTTGTTCTCTGAGATATTGTGTGCGATTTGGTGCTATAGTACAATGTATGCTTGCATTCTTTTGATGAACAGTGTGTGTTGGAAATCCTTGTTCATTGTGGAAACAGAAGATAGCGCCTCTCCTACACACCCGGGGATAATTGCTTATTCTCTCCAAAAGGAGGACAGCACTCTTGTGGTGCTTTGATGGAGGCTTGTTTGTCGAAACACATCGGTGTAAGAAAATAAAATGTTAACCTGAGGTTCTAGCATTGACTTTATTTTGTGTTTATTTAGAGTGCTGCCATCTAAATTCACTCAGAGGAAGCACACCTGCCTCGCGTTGGATCTAATCACCTCATCAGTTGCTGCTCTCAACAATAAGCGAGAGGCAGGAAAAAAAACAACATCCCCATCCATTTTTCTCTACCGTGACTACCAGCTTCAATTCTCCTTCCAACATCAAGCTTTGAGAATGTGTTCTCCACAGAGATGACAGGTGTGTCAGTCCAGTCCATCGACCAGAAACTGGAACAATTAGACAGAGAAATGGAAATCCGATTGTTGAGGCATGTGGAAGTCTAGAAGACCAATTGTATTCGTGGTCTATGCATAAATAAATTGCCATCTATTGGTAGCAGTTAGTTGGATTGTTTAACAGACTTTAAACAAACTTTTCCTGCTTGCCAAGTGGTGAACAGACTTCATATTGATTGTCCGTTTTATCTTATTAGAATATCAAACAACCTTTCAAGGCGAAGGTTGACGGTGTCTAATGGAATGGTGCTTCCCATCATCCTCTGCTTGTCCACACCTGTCAATCATGTCATTATGTGCTGAGACCAGACAGACAGGTTGGTGAGTGGTGTCTCATTTTAAGACAAAAACTATGTAGAGAAGTGTGCAAGTAATTTCAGCACAACAGAAACACATGAGCAAATAGGTTGAGAGTGTAATGTAATGTATTCCCCGTCAAAGCCACAGTATCTGGGACCCCGTGTTCCAGGGCTGAGCCCATGCCTCAGGGTACCTGTCCTATTTTACGGTTCTGATGTACTCAACATTTAGGTACCTGCCAGTGCAGTAAAAGGACTGATGTTTTTTGCATTTTGAATATGCAATCAAACTATGACTTAAATTAAAGCGCTGACTCACTTTTAACGGCCTCAGTCGTTTTAATCATATTTACAACCACCTGATGTTTCTAGAAAATGTAATGTTCATAGTTTGAATTTCTTCCAGTAAAAAATTGTACTATGAGTGGATACTATCATATCCTCTCATAGTGCAAGCCTGGGTCAGAGATAGATAATACATTTGTTTGTTGTTTTGACCTTAGAGTTGTATTCTTTTACCTCAGTCACAGCCAAGAGTGTTGAGATCTTGAGTTAGTTCCTTCGTTGGAAGCTTAACACATGTGGTAATTTACTTGCAGAAAAAAAGAACAAGTGAAGGGACTTCACCGCATTTGTAATATTAGACTTCAAAAAACGTAATATTTCTTATCTTTGGTTAAATTGACGATAAATAGTCGTGACGAAAGGCACTGAACCGACTATCTTACTCTCAGATCAAGGAAAAGCTGACTGGAGACAAATGAGGCCTCTTAATGTAAGACATTGACCAGTGGTCCCCAAATGTTGGGGATTGCCCAGCACAGCCACAGATTCAGCACCCTGGACAGTGGTCATGACAAAGACAAAATAAACGACCCCATGACATGCACGTGTACATGGCATTGCTTTATTATTATAATCCATACGGATTATTAAACCTTCCTGTCCATTTTTTCTTCGTCCCTTCATCCAAATAAATTCAAGGTGAGATTCAAGCCACTTTCTGTAAATGCTCTGATTGCTAACTGCAAACGTGATCACCAAATTATGAACTGATCAGGGATCAGATTAATCCTACAACAGCTTGGTGCATGCTGTACGACTATATGTGTTGACAGCTGATTTCAGTTGTCATTATCACAGGGGGCATTCCTGAGACGCAGAGTTGGTTGCCATTAGTTTCCTTCAAAATTAGATGCTTTGGGGTTTTTTTTAATTCAAAGTACACCCCCATCAGTTTCTCTGCTCAGCAGGAAAAAAAACATCTTGTTAACAGCAAGGTCTGTAGGTTTTCATGAACAACTGTGATGCAGTTTAAAAACAGACTCGGCGGCTGACTTTTTCAAATGTAATATTTTAAGTGTTGTTGCACCAAAATCAGTGTCATATCTCTACAAAACACGCTTGGATTGCACTTTTACTGTGTTCTACTGGTGTCAATTATCACTTAAATCGATAACCTTGACTGGAACTTAAACTCGCTACAGCCCTGCCACGCTTTCGCACATCCAGTCCAACACAGTCTGATCCTCACTAACCAACACAAGCAGCTAATACTCCCTTGGCCTGCTAACGAGCACCCCTATCACTCCTCCCTTGTAAACCTCTGAAGCCCCCACCCATTAGTGGTGACCCTGCCGACAGAGCTCCCAGTGTTTTGAAGGACAGGAGGCAGAGGCCAGAGCCTCCAAGACCAAAGCCTGGATTAGTTACTAATCCTCAGAGGTATTTCTTTCTCCCCTGCCACCCCTTGCTTTTCAGGAATCTGCTTGCTGCATGACTTAAATAATGAAGGGAAGGGAGTTGTGCAGAGAGATGTGGGAGTCGGAACCGGTTAATGAAAATATTAGCGAAGCACAGGCACAATGTGTGGTGTGGAATCTGGCTCGTGGCATTTTATTTTAAAGATGTTAAAAGAATTCTTCCTCCTTACTAATTCCACTAAACTCCTCCATATAGGCGAACAACTTCACTGTCCTGACATTTCTTTATATATTAGCATAGGATTATCTGCCTTCATGCAGTTGTATAAAAAAAGCTTCTATTTTAAACAGAAAGTGTTCTGACCTCAAAGCTTAAGTGATCTTGACTATTCCCAGTCATCTGCACTGCATGCATGTTTATGTTTAATTGCCTACTTTACCCTGACTATAGTTAACCCACATACGAGTCAAGAATTTAAATTTGATTAAATAAGCGCATATCCGTCGTTAGCTGTGAACATTTTAATGTGAACATGAACGAGAACATGGTCAAGGCATGTGAAAAAATAATCACAATCCTTTGATCTTTAATTAGGGTTACAGATGTATTGTCTGGTGAATATGTAATGCCAGCATGTCAGCGCTTTATATATTGTGAAAGACAAGCTCTCGCGCTCTTTCTTCGTCGGGTTTAGAAGCTTCGCCTGAGCTGTGACTGACAGCCTTTGATGAGGGCACAATAATGACAATCATCATCGCGTAACCGTCTCACTAATTACCGTGTCATAATCACTGCCATCAAGGAATTTAACGCAGAGTCCTCATTTGCAGAGGGTGAAATATTCACGCTCCTCTGGTGGAAGTTGAGCGAGCCTGAATTTTAAAACGATTACACTCTGAAAATCTCTGGAGGGACGTGCAAAGGAGGAGCAGTTCCAATCAGCGATTCTGTTTTTGCTTTATCTAAGTATAGCTGATAAATAAAATGGGCCACAGAACCGTAGATTATTTGCAAGAAGAATAAGTGACGGCACGGATTTCTTCCTCACACAAACGTGTGGTCGGATCAAATCAAAAAGGAGTTTGCGCAGTAAAGGAAATCTCAATTGTGCTGCTGTCAGAAAGACTAGAGTTGTTTGTTTGTTTGCGGGGGCCTCTTCTCTTTTCTCCCGTTCCTCCGTTCCCCCAGTAGAGCAGATTGGATTATACCGAGCACATGCAGTAGAAATAGTGTCGGATCGCTGCATCGCATATGCTCCCCAAGGAGAGATGGTCTTGAAGAAAGGTTGTGTGAGAGAGAGAGAGAGAGAGATGCAGGGAAGTGCAGATGGTTGAGTTACTCAATGTTCAAACATCCCTGGGCAATAGTGTGGCGTGTAGTGTTGACTCTCTGCTTGTAATAACTGCGGTCACATTTCTTACTGCCACATTTCATGCTTTAGTGGGTGCATGGTGAACACTGGCCTTGTGGAGCAACTTCACATCTGCAATGATGGTGTAGATCCAGGAGAGGAAGATCTAAAATCTCATGCAATGAAGAGAACATTTTCTGTTTTAAAAAGGACCAATCAATACTTGTGAACCCATGGAAAAGTTGTAGAAGAGCAGCATACTTTATACCTGCTTTTATAGCAAATGAATGCCCTTAGTCTTGGAATGAGATGTTCAATAGTCACATATAGGTGCAATGTTTGGGTGTCCACCCATGTGGCTGTAAAGTGTAGTTGCCCTATTCCTTCTTGTGCCTGATAACACCTTGCTACCAGCGCTTTTCTGGCTTGCAGCCCTCACCACATCTGATTAATGCCTGCCCACTTAGACCCGTCTTCTTCCTCCACTTGCTCCCTGCTTCCACTGCCGTTATTAATCATGGGGGCATAAAGGAGACTTGTTGTGGCACAGAGATTAGGCGGCTCGCTGGTTCCATCCGCTGACCCAAGATGCCCCACCACTGACTAACCAGACACTGTTCGTTTTTGCAGTGTTTATAGAAAACAGGATAAGGTAGTCTCATGATGACTATGGGCCTTTCTTGTTTCCCATATTTGTACATCCTCCATTCCTTTCTTCGCCTCCTCGCATTTAAGTTTGCCCATGAGAGGTGCGAGTGGAGGAAGCAAGGAAGAGAGAGAGGAGTCGAGGAGACAGACATTGAAAAAATTAGACATCCTCGCCTCGGAGCCGTCATTTTAAAGCAACAGCAATAAATATATGACATGTGGCGCAGCTGCATCAGATGTCCATTGTTTTGTTATGCGGCTGTATTTTATGATCTCTGTCAGATGAGCATAACAGTGTCCATGACATCTATATATATTTTTAAATCCAATTCATAATATGGCATCATCTGGCTGTTCGAAATGCACTTTTACGAATAATGTTGGAGTGAGGGGATCGATTTCCGGGTCACGGGCCGGAGTATCGAGGAGACAAGGAGGCACAAAATCGAGAATTAGGAAAGGCCCCAAGACGAGACCTCATGTTGATTAGATGGTGCGATAGTGCAATTCTCTGCCTTCCCCTGCCTGTTCAAGTGTATGTGTAATGGAAAGGTGTCTTACCTCTTCAATAAAAAGGTGTTAACGGCCAATAGATCAACAAAGCTGACAAGAATTATTTCCCGACGTCGTAGCAAAACCTCAACTCTCATGACAAATTAAGAGAAGAGTTGGCAACTATCAAGTTACCTTCCTCAGCTGGTAAACAGAGTCATAAATCTACAACTTCGGAGTAATTATCATGACAACAGCTGGCACTTGCATCCACATGGCAGAGTGATGAGTTTAGCAATGCATGGCAGCACCGCCCCCAGATGTAACGGCTGTTAGGGACATGGTGGCTGGACTAGGATTGTGCTGTGATTAACTTTGATGTCTCGCATGGAGGAATCAAGAAAATGCTTATGTGTCTGTATGACAGCAGCCATGGTTTATTATACATCGTGTTATAGACACTAAAACAATTGGACAAGTCATTTATATGTCAATATATTTTTTCCAACTAATGTTTTTGTCATGAACATAATCACACAGTGGCAAATATTACGCGGCAAAGAAGTGACGTCATTTTATGGGGGAACAATGTTTTTTTTAGCTTTCGCACTGCGAATAAAGGCATCAACCAGAGATGGGCAAAAATACATCAAAATACAAAATACCCCCAAATAAATGTATTACAACAAAATACTGGTGCCAGAAAATGTAACAAAATACATGTATTTTGTATTTAAAATATAGGAAATACTTTTTTCTGGATTTTCTGTTTTCTCACAATTTGGTATAGCAGAGCATTCAGGTTTATATAATGTACACAAAGCTCTGGTGAACCCCACAAAAAGGAAGAACAGTCACAGAATGTCAGTGTAACTAAGCAAAGCTATTAAAAGACAACAACTTGATTGATTATGTATATATATATTTGTATTAATGGGACTTATCAGCCCATACACTTTGGCTTTGTATCAACAAGAAAATATTCATCACATATGACATACAAGCTCCCAATCTCCCTCTTCATATAGCTAGCTACTCGACTGATAAGCTAACTTGCTAAACACTGGCTATGCACTAGCCTGGACAGCATGCTAGCGTCATTAGCATGTTAGCATCGATCGCTAGCTTGATATTATAACCATCACCATGTATATACAATAGGCTATGTAGCCAGACCCAGACATACATTATACATCAAGCTAGTTGACATCTGTCACACTCAGATACAATATTTAACTTGACAGATAATCCGTTGAACTTGAAGATCTGAAGACTAAACTTGTGAACTGTTTTTTGATTCGTGGAGAAAGTATTTTGAGTATTTCAAATACAAAATTACTCCACTCTAAAGTATTTTGTTACAAATTGCGTTTGATTTTTAATCGGCCCTATCAAATACAAATTACAAAATACTCAAAAGTAATTGAAATACGTATTTCAAATACAAGTAATAGAAATACTGCCCATCTCTGGCATCAACCAATCACATTACCCGTAATGAGTTAAATTGCGCCTTTTATTTTTGGAAACGAAATGGAAGCTCCATAGTCCGAACCAAGACAGCAAACTTTATTACTCCTTTCAAACCTCGACAGAGGCATTGCAGACCGGATCTATTTCAGTTCTTACCTTTTAGTTGGGTTATATGTGTGGGTGAGACAGCGACAGAGGCAAAGATGAGAATGGTAAGAGTGAGTTTCTAGCTGAGAAATAGTGAGTCACACCTGTACTGAAAGCCTGTCTTGGGGCAGCTGCAATGCACTCTGGTCTATTGAGGTTACTTTTCAGTGAAGGAACTGGCATCTCTGCCTCTTCTAAAGTGGATTTTTGCCTTTGTGATTGTTCGACGTAGGTGCAAAATGGCTATTCTGGAGAGCGGCGCATGGCATGGGGGACTGTCACCATAGCCTGACATTCATTTGATATATCGCATTTAATGTATGAAAATGTTCCTTTTTGGAAGAAAACTTCCCCAGAGAAAGAAAAAATATTCAGCTAGACCAAAATGCAGTCACGGGTGACAGGAATGTGGTTTTTGAGTGACATTTTATTCCAAAATAAAATTAACGGCATTAGTGGATGAGCGGCTCTACCTCCTAAGCCACAGCCTTCCCTTTATCTAGTTGATCCGTTTTGTTTCAGCAGGTGGGAACATTGATATTTAAGCTCTAGTCTGTGTCTTCTTCCCAATAGTGCTGTTTGCCAGGAGGGAGGAAATCATATTGACTGCAGGACATGGCCCATGTGGACAGCATGACATCAGTCTGTGCATTCAGATTTGGCATAACTCTCAATGTTTCCCCCTCACACACATAATCATCCATCAATTTGTGTGACATTTACACACAAGCATGTTCTTTAGATTCTTTTCTGTTTCCTGCAGAAGTGTTTCTACTCTGAAAAGGTCAGCATTAAACAAGTTAATCGTTCCTCTCTTTACACGCCTGTCATAACTGGAATTATTAAAGCTAATAAATAAATAAATAAATAAAGCAAACGATGCAACGCTAACACAGCGCTTTGACACGTAAAAATCATCATGAGAACAAACTGCTGGCATCAGTTAACAGCTACAGGTACCAGCGCCCTAACACATACAGACATTTGAATGTGTTTTACAGGATTACAAATCATCTTTGATTAATGTTCCAGAGCTATGTGTTGTTTTCCACAACAACCACTAACCCTGACCATGTTAAAATACAATCCAGGAACCCGGACCAAAGAAATTCTGGTTCATGTGTTTTTGCTTTGAGGTGTGTTATGACCTTAACTTTATGTCTAGGAGACCACGAGGACAAACATAAAAAAGCATACACAACTTCTGCAAAGAAAATGGGAGCTACACAGAGAATGCTGCTGAAGCACTTTAAGTGCAACAATAAGTGGTATTTATGTATGAAAATGATTCTAATAACACAGAAACAGAAGCAAATAAGATGCCAGGGACTCCAAGACCAAATTATTAAACAAAACAGATCCACACTAACTATGAAATAAATACTTATTATACTGAATCAAACAAAACAAATATACTTATCCCCTCTGAGGCCGGCGACACACTGTCGTAAGAGCTCAGTCTCAAAGCTAGACTGAAGATACTGGTATCATATGAAGCTAGACAACCAAATGAATCCATTGGTACCAATGTACTCTGTTATGCTAGCTCGTCAGGAAGAGGGCTTAATAACTCTCTAAAGTAAAGGCGAGGGAAAACTGCCATGCCAACTGTCTAAGGCTGGAGTATTCTATCAAAATTCAATGAGGTCCAGTTAGAGAGAATTTCCTCATGTAAAGGTCCTGAATATCACAATGATGTCTAACTTGCGCTACCATTTAGTGCTATGTAGATAGAATTAGCTTGGCTGTTGAATTAACTGACTGCCAAATCAAATAATGAAAGTCCAAAATCAAAAATAAATACGTACTCTAATAATAAATACATTATCTTCTCTCATTTAAAGGGAAATAAGGGCTGGATTAAAACATAAATAACAGAAAGCTTTTGAAAAAATATGGCTCTTAAAATATTGTACTTTTAGAAAAATGAATTGAACTGAATTGCCCTTCAGCTTTATAATCATTTTGTCAGTTGTGAAGTGATGTCAATCAAAAAATACACGATATCCATATTTTCATTTTCTAAAAAGAGAAATTTGTGTGAAGGGACTGTATCTGGTTATTGAAACCACTTGTTTCAGCTCCTTTCCTCTCTGTTAACCTCATTGTTGGTCAGTGAATTCATGTGATAGGACTCTGATTATATTGGACTCTTAAATTTATTTATCTATGCCTTCATTTCAGATGTGAGTGGGTACGTTTGCTCAAAAGATTTGTGCTTTGTCTCATAATGACGCTTCACATTGCTGCTTTTTATAATCGCTACGTTCTCTTCATACTGGTTTTAAACTGCCAGTGGGAAGAATTAACATTTAAGAGTCTGTCTAACCTTTGTCGAGCATGCCAAGTGAAATAACTTCTGACTCACGTACTTCTCCAACTGTTGAAAATGGGTTCACTGCTACAAACGAGTCTCCCCTTTACAGACGTGCCCAATTTTGTATTAATCACATGGATTTTTTGGAATAAAAATAACACGCATCTTTTTGCATGCAGTATGAATGTATTATTTTTGCCTATTCTAAAAATGGTTTCATTTTACTGATGTCCATAAACAGTCCTGGAATTGCATACATTGGGTATGAATGGAAAGCTGAGATCACCATATAAAGTGATGGATGGCTTTCCTAGCTATATTGACAATTGGGGGATTTCTGAGTAGTTCCCAAAACAGAAATGCAAGCGCTAAAAATGCTTTTCAATGTGGTATTTTGGAGGGATTTTTGATCTCATTAATAAATTCGAGTGGTAAAGAATTGTTACATTTTGCTCTAAATCTGTGTAAGAAATGGTATTAACCCAAATGTTGCTGCAACGACGTGATAGAGCTTGGGAATGGTCATCATATACTTCCATCATAATGTTCTAAGCCCTTTTACACAATTCATTCATTTTCCTTTCTGATTCAAACTTTACACAGTGCAGAGCTTTATCTGAAAATAATCTTGAAGTTATCTGCCCTCGGGTGATGTACATCACTTTTATGTAACATACACTGTTCACCTGCTATCTCCTCCAAAAGATCCCCCGTTCCCCCCTAACAAAGACTAAAATGAGTCTTTAGGGCAGACTAGCCACAAAAGAAAGCAAAAGAAATAGCAGGGAACCTACAATGCTTCCTTAATACAGTCAGCAAGACTAACAAAGACGAGGATCAAGGGTTAACAGAGCTGTGCCGAGGTGCACTCAATAAAAACAGAGTTTGATCAGTTAAACTCAACAACAGCAGCATTAGCAACAGAAAGCTCAGGGGCCAAGTAGAGAGGAATACACATTACGGGAGTAGCAGCTCCACTGATAGAGAGATGAGATTCAGGTGTGGGTGATCAGGCCCTGGCAGACCTCAAACACATAGAGAGAGAGACCCCTCTTCCAAAAGAGACCAGAGAAAAAGATATGTCTTCTACACTACAACACAAAACATGTCAAATTGGTGCAAACCACACTCAGGATAACATATTGGCAAAAACTGTCAACACTTTTCTTGTGTATAATGTCAAGTTTATACTCTTGGACCAATAATGCCCAGCACATCAGTCTCTTGTTTTGGTTGAACAACACACTCTCACCCCAAAGTGTCAAATAATGCAATGGTCAGTGCTCTTCAGCTATGAACTATAACGCTTTTGCGAGATCACGCAAATGTACATTTTGTTCTCCCACAGATTTTTTTTCTTTCCTCCATGTCCCCGTCCGGGCTCGGTAGTTTTGGACCTCTTCACAAGAGTTGGGTTGAGGAAAAGAGTGTGGTTGTACTTAAGTCGACAGACTAATGACCCCCGTGACTAGCGAGTGACAAAAGACTTGTGTCACTACTAAATGAAAAACCAGTCACGTGAGCGGGCGGTCTCGGGATGGGAATCCTGTGTTTGTTTGGATGTCAACCCTCCCATCAAACTTCTGGTATGATAGCAAATAAGCTAACCACAAAAATATCAAAGTAATGGAGCATTTTGTGGAACAGCAACTGTAATGTAATTACTCAATTTCGAATCGTAACTAGAGACCATCTTGTGATGGGATCGCACCAGCTGCAATGACCCTTCCCCGCTCCGTCCCCCCTGCTTCTGGCGTCCTTGCTTGGACCACACCCAATTTCAAACTTCCTTTTGATCTCAACTACACACCTGGAAAGTTTCATGACTGCATCTTGCACGGCTGTGATCCCACCGCGGTGACAGAAGAAAAGACAGTCACTTTGTCCCGTTAGACTTGTAGTGTGATGGTGCTTGTGAATGTTTTAGTTTGCCTGTGCATGTGTGTGTGAGCATGCATTTATTCCCTCATGTATTTTGTTGCCACCAGCGCACACAGGCAGTGGTAAACTCATTGCCTGGCCTTGTGGCTGTTATATTTTGTGATTCTTCAAAGCCAGTCATTCTGATATAGCGTTTATCTGCAGAATGCATCACTCTCCAACTCTCATTTAATATCCCAAACCACAACTCTGGTCCAACCCTCAGCTCCCTGGAGCATTTAGTGGTTTTATCTGCCCTACCTCCTGGGCAGCCTCATAGTCATCATCCTGCAGCTGGAAGAGCAGATAGACAGGAATGCACTTTCAGTTCAACTTGTTTTGAATAAATAAAATCACAACTATCCCATTCTCTATGGTACTTTATGGACAATCTGCTTATTTTCTAACTACCAACCCGGTCTGACTCCCAACTCTTTAAATGCTAACAGTTGGTCATTGATCATCGGCGTCTGGAACCATCGCACCGCGCTTTCAGCTAACTCCACCAGACAATACCATTCCATAACCATACACGCTGTATATTAACAAGCTGTTGTGGTCCTGAAAACAAACCACATCTGACCGGGCCTGATACAATATTTCACAGCACTGAATGGCCTGTGTTTAAACCTTAGATTTGTAATAATCTGTACATTGTTGTCTTCCTGCATTACCTGCCACAGCAGCAACTGCTGTGTGATCTGGCAGGTTGAAAGAAAACTCAGGAAATCCGAACATCTATGTTGTCAAATCCTTCCACCTATTTGATCTGGACAGACAGCAAGTGCCAGATGCTGCTTTCAACACACTCGCCTGTTATTGTAAATGGCTGCAGGCAACTTTAGGGCATCAAACCACTGACCAGCTTAAACATTTGCTTTGGAGAATAAATAAATACAATTTGGAATTAAGTAATTGTGCTAGTTATACACTTTTTTTTTCCCCCAAAGGTGGCGCATAGAAAATGGGTATATATTAGCCAGGGCTTCTTTCCAGAATCATAATTTCACACTGATGTTGAATAGTCATAAAGTCACACATCCATCATAGAGCAGAGATACCGAGTCCTTTTATCTCCTAGAGACCAGAGTAGAGGAATTTTTATTCTTAAAAAGGGTGTTGCTCTTGCCCTTTCCAAATTAACTTTAATCATGGCGTCTAGCAAAAGGCATGCTGTGGAATTTAGAAAACCATTAACTCACACACACACTATAGAAGTAGACAAGACAGGTTGAGTTCAAGCAAAAAATACACTATGACATTTCACAATTCATAAATAACACCTGGAATGTATGTGACATACATACTAATAGCAGATGAGTCTGAGAGGGTGTATTCCATCAGTTAAACAAGTAAGCATTCTATGAAATTATACATTTATTCTCTCTTTTAGTCATGACAAGGATGTTGTTTTGGCTGAAAAACTATTTCCCTTTCCTCTCATCCCTCATCAGGGCTGCTGGCTGCTCTGTGGGTTGGAATGAAATCTGACCAATGACTCATAGAGCAGAGAGGCACAGTGGACGTCAGACTTCAATCCATCTCAAATATCTGATACTGTACATTTGTCCAAAAAACCAATAATGAAACATACCTCTGTGCAAATGGTGTCTTTTTCACAGCCTCTGGATATGGTTATTATATTGGAAGATACTAATACAAATGCAATGCTTTTGCCATTTGAATTCTTTGTTGCTTGTTTTCTTTTTTTAATGGGGTTGACCTAATTGCATATTATACGTGACATGTTTTTCTTTTTTCTCACTCTCACAACATGTTTGTTTTTCACATTAAATCATTTACATAGAAGGCATTTCATCTTTCATTGAGTATCTGCTTTGATGTTGTCATTTCCATGAATAAATGAACCAAATCATTCTGTCATATACTCTGTCTCTCTCTGAGCTTCATATTGTACCTTCTTTCAGCATGATTCATGTGAAGATGAGGGGAAAAAAGTGAAGACAGACAAAAGAGTCATAAAGGTCTAGGTCTAGAAGGCGGCTGTATGTGTGTTTGTGTGTACTTGTACAACTATCTTTGTGAGGATCAACGTGAGTCTCAGAACTTCAGAGCAAGGACACTTTAGGAAAGTGAGGACATTTTTGCCGGTCCTCAATGATTAAGGGTTCCGAGTTGGTTTTAAGGTTCGGGTTGGAATTAGTTTTAGGTTAGGATAAGAGTTGGGGTCAGGCATTTAGTTAGTGTTAGTTAAGTAATGTTTAAGGTTTGTGTTAGAAGTGGGTAACCATTTACACATGGTAGCTTTACCAGTGGAAGACTTGCAATAGTTGTGCAGTAGAGTTTTTGGAGATTTTGAATGATCCTCTTATTTGCATGCAATAAGACCTCTTTCACAGGCATTGGCAGGTGCGTGTCTTATTTATGGTAGTTTGATTTGTATTCCCATCCGCAAGGCCCTATACTTCTGATTGGCTGGTACCAGTTGGATAAACAAGATTGACTGAAGGTTGGTTAAGTGTTTGCCAATGTGATCTCACAGAAATATGTGAAATGACCATGACCTCAACAGCTCACTACAAGGTGGTGGCACGTAAAAATTACATGTTGGCACCATGGAAACAATAACGTAAAAACATCATAAATCAATTTAATGTTATAAAATTTGGGACACCAACCTTGGTCTCATGGTCAAAAGGTCTGTTTATTTGACTTATCTACCTCCCCCTCCACAACCACTCATTAGGAGTCTCAGTATTTATACTACATCACTAGCTCTTACTGTTGCATATTCGTGTGGATGTGTTTGTGTGTCCACTGCAAAAAAGGATCCTAGTTGACTACCCATTAGCATGGTTTCCATGGTACTGAACACATTACGTGCCATCTCCATGTAAGGCCCCATAAAGAGCATGTGGTCATTTCACAGATTTCTGTGAGACCAGCTTGGTGTTTTCATAAGGATGGCCGCCTTCCTGTACAGTGCTCTAATATATAATTACAATGTCCTGATTGTGAAAATGAAAATGTTTTTTTTAAATGTTGCTATGGAAGCTGTCTATATGGATGGAATAAAATTACAGATTCGCTTGAGAATTAAAATATGATGTGATGTCATGATTAAACAAAAACCTTAAGTGTGGTTCTGGCACACTTATTAACAAGAGAATATAGAAATGACACTTCATATCAAAAAGGTTGCTGACCCCTGGGCTAGGGAATACTTTATAGAAAGATAGAAATACAAGGTTGTGTGTGTGTGTGTGTGAGCCTCTGTTTAGTAGACTAATAGTTTGGACATAGTGTATTTATGCCTAGGAAAAGGCTGTATTTAATATAGAAAACAAAAATGGCTCCGCTGTAAGTCCACCCAAGCTTGAATATGTCTGACTGGGCTGCTTCTTCATACACAGAATTAGCTTAACCTCCTCATATGAACCTTGAAATAAATTGCTCCACCAAGTGTAACCAATGTGCTCTGAAGTTTCAAGATGGTTATGACTGTTCTGAAAAAGGGTACAGTAAAAGACTTGTACCTCGCTCGCCTGCACAGGCCCAGGCAACCTCTCTGCTTTAAAATAAGAGCTTAAAAAGGCAATATTCTCAAAGGATTATGAGGCCATATGTAGAGCGGGTATGCTCCTCAAAGTAGGTAACTGACCTTGTATGCTGTGCTCTACTGCGTTCAACAATTTTACAGCTGTAATGTGGCTTGAGGTCCTCAAAAGTTCTTACCAACTGAGACTATCCGAGGCCTACTGTAGTAGCATTACCCTTGACCATAAGATATGAAATATATTTCTTTCTTTGAGCTTACCCCTTATTATTATTGGTAGTGCTTACATTACCATATATTACCATCTACTTTCAGTATCACTGCTGCTACACTTTCTTCATTTGAATTGTTTTGTTCCACTGTAAGACCATCCAGAGTTTGATAAACCAAAACTTGCTCTGAGGAAGAACTCTGATATACGATTTAATTTGGGGGTTACTGCTTCTGAGGCATCTCAAAAAAAGAGAATGTTCTGTTTTAGAACGGATAAACCGCAAGGGATCATTTGCATTAGTTTATTCTGACTAGTTTTTTCACATAAGACCAGGAGCCATGGTGGTGTTGGAGGGTTTCTGTTGCACATAAATAAAATCAAGAAGCCCACAGAAATAATGCATGAGTAACTATTACCTTACTTTATTACATTAGGATTTTTTAGATGAAAAATCAGCCAGTTGTACAAGTTTGTCCTGTAATAGTCCTTGTATTGTTCTTCAGAGATTTTCTCAACTAATGTGCTAATGACCTGTCACACATCACTGGCAAAATAAGTGGAGCAGTATTTAATATTGGGACATTTTCTCTCTGTGACTAGACACTACTGAAAAAACAAGCAATTAGCAGTTGACTGTCACAGTCAGAGTTGGGAGTGAGAACATGTTGAATAAAAGCCAGACAAAAGGCAGACACCATGGGAGATAAGAGAGCGGAGAAACAAATGAGAGTGAGGGGTAGCTTTTAGCGTTACTACACGTTTTTTGGAAATGTTTCTAATGTGTCTATTTGTTGACCTAAATAAACTGAAACCAACCACAATCTCTGACACTGTTTGCGACACAGAGGAGCGACCACGAAAAAAGCCAGTCGAGCTCACCGGGGCTCAGGTAAGGCCTGCATCCTTCCTTGTAGGTGGATAAGAGATCTGCTGGCTGTGATTGGTTGACATGCGGTGCACGGTGTAGCATTCCAAAAGTTGAATAATTGGGAGCTTAGGAGCGATTGTGTGCCGCGGCAGTGTCTCTTTTGCATTTGACTACATTGACAATAATGCATTTAAGGGTGCAATAAGGCCCATTACATACAGCATATGTTACAAGAGTGGCCCATCTACAGAACATGACTATATAAGGATAGAAGAGAGTGTATTTGGACCTCTAGGACACAATAATACATTATTTTAATAAAGATAAAAGAAGAGATAAGATGGGATGCCAGGCCTATAAAAAGAGCCTGGGAATAGTTGAAGAGCCTATATTCATATGCTGTACCTTCCCGACAGTAACAAGAACATCTTGGGTTCTGCAGTGGGTTCAGTGTGTCTTTATCATCATCACCATTAAAGAAAACCCTACAGTACTACCTGTACTGACAATGACATTTCTCGGTTTTCGTGATCTATTTGCTTCAACAATATAGGTACTATGCGCAACTATTGCAAAATAATTCATAAAAAATGTCATTTTTGGGACATATTCTTCAAATTGGTTGTGAAAAGGGCAAATACAAATGCCTTATTTCTCTCCTGACTGCGGCTATGTCTCACATCCACCAGCATCCTGCTGCCCCTTTACATTACAAGTTACAGTACTGTTAGATTAATTGGTGAAATGACGGATAATAATTGCAATCGTGGAAAACAATCATGAGGATTGGCTTTGCAGGCTCACCAGATGACATACAGAAAAAGTGCTCATTATCTGGGCAATAATGTTCATGGTTCTGCAACAGCACCTTTACATCAGTGAGACTCTCACTTGTAGCGAACACTTGGAGCAGTGGAGGATGGAGGAATGAAGGAGGGACACTGCACCTTTTCCTTCCTCAGTTAGTTATGCTTCAATGTACTTTAAACATCAAGAAAGAATCGCTCCTCTATTTTGACCTTTGGGAAATGTTTTTACATGCTTCTGTTCTTTTGGCTTAACATATTTACTCTGAGTTGCCCGTTTGTTTGACATACCTGTCTCCAATACACCAATCAAACACACAGCCTTGCAGTAAATAAAACCTTTTCAGAGGCTTATGATATTCCTCCTTTCTTGACATTGTGTCATTTAGTTTTTTATTTTATGCTTTGGTCTTTGATATTGTTATAATGCACTATGGCAAAGAAAGAGGGAAGAAAAGCCAAGACTCTTTGTGAACCGTCTCATTTGAAAATGAAATAACCATTTTTTTTTATGGTAATTACATGTTTTATATTGGTGAAATTAATTAATTACCCATTGTCCGTCCTGTCTTTTAAAGATAAGATGAGATGGTTGTTTGATAGAGATGAGTGTGTCATTGAATATACATTTTAATAAATCAAGGGGGTAAAGCAGCTCTTACACTAAAAATCCCCTTTTTAGTAACTCATTTGGTAAAAATATGACAGTCAGTTAACATTGAGAAAATGGTGAATTCTTAATTCAGGAAAGGAATTTCATTGTTCATCAAATAAATGCTTGACAATGTATATACGGTTGTATAAAATGAGAAATGTATGTCAGTATACAATAAACACAATTGCATCGTGTTTACTGTGTCTCCTTATGTTTTGCATATCCATACTGTGTGTAGTACAATGCAGTGATTCAGTACATATTCAATAACATCAAGATTTATTTTAGCCCAGTGTGTAAGAATACAACAACAAAACTCAACTACATTAAAATACAATACAGGCATTCCACAAGGATCCATTTTAGGGCTCCTATTAATTTGTCTATAAAATAAATCTATGTACGCCTGTATTACCAAAACTGTCTAAATGGCCTCTGCTATTTCGCTTTGGATCAAAAAAACTTGAGTATTGACTATATATGGGCAACCCATTCTGACTCCCAATGCGTCACATACGTGTTTAGGTCATGCAATCGTCTCTAACTTTTGAAAACTTAGTGCTAGCCTCACAAAATCACGAAATCTATCCTAATGAAACCTGCGGTCTGTGTTGGTATCAAGCCATAGCACCGGTGTATTAAGTCTGGTGGCTCTAGCTTGTTCCTTTGGTTATGCTGCCATCGACTCCCATTGGTTTGGCCGGACTTAGGTTAACATTTGGGGAAGTTCACCACATTTCCCCAGATCTCAACATCTCCCGGTTCGAATTAAGCATGATAACCAATTAGAGATGCAGATATTCTTGAATAACGTTTTTTGTAAAAGTCGTGGAGACTTGTAAGTTAATACTAACAATGATTTGAGTATTGTTAAATAAAATTACTTAGAATTTATTCCTGGTATAATTCTTCATTGAGATATTTTTCTCCATCCACAGTTTTTTATACCCTCATTGCACAAAAGCCATTGGATTAATAAATTCCCTGTTTCCTTCAGCAATCGATGTGCAATGATACAGACAGAGTGTTTATATTGCGTGAGTCATTCGTGCTGACATTTTTCCCTTCGATGCATCACAGAGATCCAAATACAGCAAATACTTACCTAATAATAATAATACCTGTTCCAACACCATTCTATCGAACACGCATTTCATTTCTCCTACTAGCCTCTTTTCTGCCACTCTTTTTAAACAATATTTTGCTCCTCTTTATTCGTTGTGTTTCTAATCCTACGCGTTCTTCATACCCTTATGATCGCTCACTTATTGTTCTGATCAGTCCTCCCTTCATTCTCTTTCTCTCTCTCTCTGTTCACTAAGCTTTTAGAATGAGGGGGCGAGAAACCCCAAAGCATGAATCATTAAAAGATGTGAAGAGAAAAATAGATCACTGCAGATGCACCTGCAAAAATAACAGTGTGCGATGGAGAGAGAGGGAGATAGAAGAAGAGGGGGAGGGTAGCATTTGGCTCCTCGTCTCTTTGCAAGACAATAGATCTGTCCTGTGCTTAGCTGTAGTGATTCTGTCTTTACAAGTACAGTGGTCTTTTACAAGCAAGGCAGCACACAAAAAGGCTGCTGATCTTTGCAGTTTACATCATAATATCTTTATTGACACAGTTAGTGGGTTTTAGATATTCTGCTGAATATATCGGGCTGGTTTCAAACATGATTTTTGATATGCATGCATAGGTTAGTAAAGGATAAACAGAAACCGGTAAAGACCAAAGCAAAAGGCAGAGCAAAAAGAAAAGGTTTTATAAAAGTAAGATGATTTACTTTCTTAACAGAAACAGGCATTTGGTCCATTCTTTAGTTAGCCAGTGTTTAATCCCAACAAATAGCAATCTTTCCCCCAGGAGACCGCTGTTCATTCCTTATGTGAAACGAGAAGTCAAGGTTGAATATTTGTCACATAACTTGTGTATTTTAGTAACGGCACTTCCGTAGTCATTTTAACCCAAACAACAATTTCTTCCTAAACTTAACTACGTATTTCAAAATGTTTTCCTAAACCTATAACCAAGTAGGTTTGCTAAAACCTAACTTAAGTTGCTTCCTGTCAAGACAGAAGTTTATTTTGAAAAGAGGGTCTGCATATAAAATTGACACGTGCTGCTTGCCTTTATAGGTAAATGCACAAAAAATGAGGAACAATTTGTAAGATATCATACGACCGTATTTTCAGTGTCCACACTCAATGTAGTAAAATACAACACTTTGGTCCTTGGCAAAATTCAAGGAAGAAAAAATAACAAAAAACATAAGAGACGAAATTTCAATCAGGACGGCTATCATTTGTCTGAAATGTGTATTCTGTCTTATTGTATTACACCCTGAAAACCACACATTTGCCCCTATCATTTTCACATCCACCCATTTCCCTCTGGTAATATACCCCCTTATGATTTAAAGGAATATTTAAGTTTCACCCCATCAATCATATAAGCCTAAAACTACCACTCGCTCTAACCCACACATGATCCAGTCACTAATCAGCTGCTCTTTTTGAACCCAATTAGCTGCAGCTGTCACATGCTGCTATTGATGACATGCTTCTAACTATCTGTAAGTGGGGGAATATGGGGGAACAAAGGTCATACCCACCCAATACATTATTTAGTGGTGCCAAGATAACTTTCACATTTTAAGTTAAGTCTCTCAGTTGACAGTGAATGTAACAGTATGAAAGCAAAGGAACCTAGCAGGATGGAATGAAACACACCCACACATCTGAACACAACTCAAAAAAACCCACCCGATACTGGAGCCAGGGACAGCTTCAACAAAAGGTTCCATCTGCTGATCAGCATCATACACACAGTCCAAAAACAGTTAAATATATATATATATATATATTGATGTTTTTAGACACCCTGGTGCAGTCAGTACACCACTTTGTTCCAGAATAAAATATTTCAACAATGGACTGCCATGAAATTTTGAGGGTGAGTCTTATGGATTTTTCTGTTGTTATTGTGTTTCAACACATATTCATGTCCCCTTCACAAGTAATTATAATACATTTGGTGATCCAAAGTTTCCAAAGTGCCATTAAAAAAAAGTATTTGTCCAATATTTTGGTTTATGACCGCGTATTTTCGTTCTGGGTGAAATTATTCATGACAAAAAAAACAATAAAAAAAAGAAAAGCACATTATTTTCAAATGTATCACTGTATGTGTGTATGGAAGTTCAGGGTAGATTTAAAATGGACATAAGGCAAAGCATTGCAGGGACTGGAGAAGGAACTTTGCTCCAAGATTCATAAGATATTATGGTTCTGTATTGCGATATTATTGAGTAAAGGTAATTGCAGTGTCGAGGTGCTTCTCAGTCTATGTTCATCCACAGAGGTGCATGAGAAAGTAAGAAACACAAGTGGGATATTTGAAAGTTTAGCCAGAACTAAATACACAAATAGAGCAAGAACTTAACTTGGTCATCTGCAAAACACTATCCACTTATCCACTGGATTTTTCTTCATAACTGCCAAGCAGAGATAATGTGAAATATGTCCTGTTATCAACAACGTTCCATTTTAATAATCAGGGTTTTGTTTATTATAAAAACAAAACAGAATTGTAGCTATGATATACTGCAGAAGGGACGAAAGGCTTGATATGTGGCATTTAACAAACAAACAAATCATCCCAAAATGACTCTCGGAAGTGTCATTTTCCAATTTAATTTATTCCTTGGTACATGAAACCTAATATTTTTATGGAACATCTGTGTGTGAGGAGTTATTCCTTTTTATAGTCTTTCAGATTTCAGCTTCAAGGGAGAGAGGTTAAATTACCTGTCATTAGACCACCTCTACTTCCAACTGTGAAGTTGAGACCTTTGGATAATTATTCTCTCAGATCCTGTGGCGCATCAGACAATTGTTTTATAGCCTAATGTGGACAGTGTGCTTTTGGACACATCATCATTAGACCTAGCTGCGACAAGAACTGGGTTAAAAGCAGTTGAACTGATTAGGAAATTGTTGAGAACGGATTCTCCCACTTGTTGAAGTTTAGGGAGCATTTTCTTATATATCTTTCTATAATAATCTTTAGTTGACTACAGTCAAAACTCTTTAGAATGGACTCATGCAGACATTTTATGTTTCAAAATAGACTTCCATTATATTATATTAATATATATATATATAGTCATTTTAATTTGTAGTTCTAAATTAAATAGCTTCAAACTAAATTGTACGTACACACCAAAGATTACATGTATTCAGGTGTGCTGGTTGCTGAGTTTATGATCTGGAGCTGTAGTCAGGAACCTCTATTGTATTTGTCATTAGGCAACGTGAGTTGTTATATTTTTTTTTCAAACAGTGTAGGATTCTAACTTGAGGTTGATACAAATAATAAATACATTCAAGTTACATTATATATATTCGCAAATACTAATTTATCCACTCCCCGGAAAGGTAAAAGTGGGACTTTTTATCAGAACTAGTTTTGGGTTCCTTCGCAATTTCGTGAAACACTGCTCTGCCTGTCGGTGGTGGTTGAAGCTGTGGATGTGGTTATTGCTCGTAGAATAAACTATGGCTACAGCAGCTGTACAGTGACTAATCTTTACTGCAACTAACATTAGCGAAGAAAGCATCAAGCCTCACAGGTTTGAACCAATACACAATACGATACACCACAGGAACCATTATAGCTTGTGTGTCACATCCATAATCATAACCATGATGTGGGTCAAATTCCTCTTTGGCGAAAAATGTGTTGTAAAGGTTAGCAGGAGCTTTTTTTACCCCCTATCACATTGAAATTTCTTGAACAATTTGTGGACAATTTGAAAGCAATGGTGCTTTAAATGTATATACATGTTGGCGCTATTAATGTTCCCTGAAGAAGCTGAAAAACAGATCTAACATTCTAATCAGGCCCGCGGTGAGTCTTGCTCATGACCAGCATCATGGATCACTGCTACATGCCATTAAAAACAACTACAGAGCTAAATAGCAATAATATCCCTAGTTTTAGCAAAAAACTACCAACTACACATATACAACTTCCTCAGATGTAGCAGACATTTTCCCTTGAAATGGTGCCAGAGGTCTGCGACATCATTTCAAGAAAGTTGGTCATTTTGAGACTGCTGATGGTTGCCTCGAGCAAAGTTCCAGCGCCTTGAGACGTCTGAAGACCTGGATGAGAACATCTATGATTTAGCACCGGCTAAACAGCATTGCCATTTGCCATATGCATCAAGAGAAACTGGACCCGTTGGACAGGAAACATTTCTGTCAGAGATGACGCCTCCAGGGTTTTCGTTCATTTATTTGGACGACACCTTCCCATCTCGGCGCCCTGCTGCCTTGTCTGTAGCTGCAGAATTTAAAAGACTTCGCTTTTTACTTATGTTGTTTATAAAATCAATGTTCCTGAATTATTTGTTCAAGTCTATGATTGCATCGATTGTTCAGTGTAAATGCACAGACTTCTATTTTGAGACAAATCAACAAAATACAAATAAACTTGGACTTCCTTAAAAGTCCACAGCACATTTTTTTTGTTAAAGGGATAATCGTTTATTAGATCAAGCAATGTTGTTGTTCTAATCACAATATTAGCATAAACATACTGTGATGATGAGAATACGACTCCAGCGCAGAGATAACAGACCGGAGATTGGAATTGCAAAAATCAAGGTTCAGTTCAAAACAAGGCTCAGTTCAAAACAAGGCATCAAGCACAATTAACAAGCAATATAAGTAGTCAAAAACCAAAACTTGACAATATAATATGTATATGTATAATATGTATGTATATGTACTCATCCTAAGTAGTCAAAAACTAAAGCCTAACTAAACACAAGCACAAAATCAGGTTTCAGGAATCGTAACTGGCACTGGAGAACTTGTCAAGGGAAATGACTAAGATGACTAAGACAATCTGGCAACTGGTAGGTGAACAGCTGGGGTTTAAGTACGGGGAGGTCTGATGAGCAAATGGAACGAACACAGGTGCGGGACAAAACAGGCGGGAAACTAAACAAAGGCAGGAAGTAAAGTAACTGAAGAAGCATGAATAACAAAATAAAACAGGAAAAGAAATTAAAGAGTTCATGCGAGTCGTCACACATGCTATGGGTAAGTCATTTTTCACCATTGAAAGCTATCCAGTTCGCTGCTGCAGGATAATGCAAATTGTCCTCAAAACTATGTTCTATATGTAAACAAGTGGAACTGACGGGGAGAAATGATTGGGTCTGCCGGACCGGTAATGGGGTGCACGGGCCCTGATTCGGTGAAAAGATGCACCTGCTGGCAAATCGGTCTTTTCTTTGTCTCCGCCGTCACGAGAGCCCGTCCACTTTCTCTCCCGCAACAAGCTGAGACGTAGCGGGGGCCGCATTATAAGGTTGCGTCGGGAGCTCAGTGGCTGGGACGCATCCTGTACGGAGGGGACGGCGTGTGTTTGGGGGATGGCTGTTTTCAGGTATATATCTATAGTTGAATGGAGAAATTGGGTACAATGAAATATGTAATGTTGTATTTGTGTTTTATAGAGCTTCCTGAGCAGTGCACCCAATGGTAGCTGGGGGGGGGGGGGGGGGGGGGCAGCAGCCGGTGGGCTGAGGTAGCTTCTTTTGGTTCATTATCTGTTTGTTGGCAGTTATTTGTAAATACATTTTGTTTTCATTTTATTTATTTTCTAGTGAGTAGGCCGCTGCCTTGGTCTTTTGTTTGTTTTTCTTTAAGTTGTTTGTGGTGCCTATCCTGGCCCACCGTCTGTGAACTCCTCCTTCCCGCCAAACCAGCTGTCACTGGTTAAACCAAATAGTTATATTGTCCTAATAAAGAGTGATATTTTCATAACGCTGCCTCTTGCCTGTACATGCCTTTACGGTGTTTGAACCGGGTCTCTGTGGCAACGGGGTGCTACATATATTATATGCACACTTTAAAGTATAAAAATATTATTTGGACCCCCCCAAGCCCCCCAAAGTCTATACCATGGTTACACCCTTGTATGTGCTGTAGTGTTGTAATTGGCAGAGAAGTTTGAAATAATAAGCATTCACACTCAACAAGAAGAATATTAAATACATAAATATTTTTAACTTAAGTTGATATTGCTTAAAAGAGTATCTCATCCCCATCAGTGTGCCACATATACAGTAGCGTGTGTTCTTCAGTGTCATTTTGAGAATCCCTCCCTTCCAAACGCGTCTTGGCCTAGTTGACTCTCAACGCTTCCAGCACTGTTTGCCCGTTAATGTGGTCATCCACTGCCCCCGCAGCTTGAGGCAGAATGAAGGAGGCTTCATCCTCCCCCTCAGTATTAAAGCAGCATTATAGCAATCGCCCTGCTGCATGTCTTAAAAAAAAAAAAAAAAACCCGAAAGGAAAAAGGGCCTGCCTTGGAATCAAAACACTTGGCGAAAAACAAATTAAAATGAAGGAAGTTTGTGCAAGAGTCTGTTTTGAAGTTTTGCATCTCAAAAGAACTAAGCAGCAAGAAGTGCCTCAGCTGATAAAGATCATTGCTATAATTGAAAAGGGATTTTGAATCATGACTATACAATCAGTAGCCTGGACTCCCTGCCGAATAAGTCAGTGACAAGAGTGTTTTGGCACTCATAAGCTTCAAAAGGATTAAGTGCCGCACATTTTTCACTATTTCCTGCATGTTTCATCAGATAAAGTCTTCAAGTTTCTCTTCATTAAGTATGTGGCATGCTGTTTTGCAGCACACTGTATGTCAGCATCTTAGATGGTCTTCAGAGTGTCTCCTTTGAACCAGGCAGAAAACACCCTCATCCTATTTAGCTCGGGAGGGCTACAAAACACTGCCGGCTGGCTGTGTTACTGCCATTGCGTCATCTTGACTTCCACACTTTGGACTGCTTAATTGCTGCTCGTGCCTCGACTATAAATAAGTGGGGTGGGCGCTCATCATTGCGGCACCATTTTACTCTCCAGGCCCACTCGACGCCGCCATGATCATGTATGGCTGTAGCATTGAGATAAAGACTTGAACGCATGAGGGCTCTTTCTGTGGAGTATATGTGTGTGCACATCGTAGTTTAGTTATAATGTACAATTTGCTGTTAGGTTTACAACCATATTTCAGACAACTATTTGGTCCTTTGGGCTGGTAAGTGTTTTAACACACATCCCCCAAGTTGAAAGAATGTCGTCATTTAGAGCGTCTCCCCTGTCTCCCCGTTAGTACTTGTGTTTCTGTCGTGAGCGTGCCATACCTCTATCGATTCCGGTGTAATGGCCTTTGACAAGAAGGTGGCACTAAACCAGCAGCACACCACCACTATGTATTGATCGCAGTTCCTGCTCCACAGAACCTTTCCATGCTTGTTTATTCTGATCCTCTGGCGTGTTGACAGAGCGAGGCTATAACTGGCCCGGCACACAGGACCAGCATGTCGAACCAGGTGGAGAGAGCCCAGAGATCCCACGAGTGATTGCATTTGATTCATTCACTGTTGTCAGTTATTTAGTGCTCGTAACGATAGGGGGGGAAAGAAATGATATCTTAAATACATAGCCAAGACCAAAACAAGACATTCAAAAGATGGATAAGAATCGCAAAAAGCTGAGGTTCGATGGAACAAACAATGATTTTCTGATGACGTTTGGTCTACCAGTAAAAGCTAGGCACATATCTTTCATAAGAAAGTCCATATGTATGCATCTGTATTCGAGACAGTCTTTGTTAAAATACCACTGATTCATTCTCGATTATGGAAATAAGTCAATTAAGCATGTAAATGATAGCAGATGTGTATCTTTCAGTTTCTCAGTTAACTGATGTTTTCTTGCACACGAAGGGAATATCAGAAGTTCAATGAGCGTGACACAACCCACATAAAGCCTTCACTCATTTATTAATTATCTTCACTTAACCAGGGTAATCCAAGCAACTGCTTTCCAGCGAGTCACATTTTGTTCTGTACATTTGATAACTGGAAAATGTTCTGGGTTATTAATTATTCAGCCTGCCCTCATCATGATGCCGTTGTATGACAATTTCTGGATTGATGTATTGATTTTCCATTCCTCCTTAGAGAATGAGAGGACCGCATCCACGTACTTCGACATCGGGCTTTACCACCTAACGCCACAACCTGACAGGGATTGTGTGATTCATTCTGAACACTCTCCGTGCTCCTCTCCCTCTCAGAAATCCTCATTTCAAGACATTTCTCACCAGCAGGTGCCCGAGTTGTCACATGGGCTGTCAGCTATTGTGACATTCAATTACTCTTTCAGTGCCTGCCATTACAAAAGTGCCTCAACTGGAGAATAGGAGGCCACTCCGTCCCTCCCTCTGATTGGCTGATTTGGCCTGGTCAAGAGAGCAAGTTTCACAGCCTCAAATGAGACGCTGAGCACATCTGACAAGGATCACGACTAGAGTGCAACGAGACCAGCACTTTCTGATATTTTCCAGTTTTGCCATTACAGGAAAAAGCTTGTGTCCACGCATCTGTGTGTGTCTTAAAGTCTTTGTATTCACATTCCTTGAAGGATATCAGACAACCAGAATTGGTCAGAGCAGTGAAAGTACACTGATCTACATAACGCTGTATGTATCTACATCTGAAGTGTCTGGAAGGTGAAACATCATTGTGCCCTTTTTGTTGCATTGACCTTATCTGTTTCTTAGATGTGGCAAGTTCTTCCGAATATGCAGTCAGACCTTCCGCATTTCCTTCTCTCTGTAAAAGTCTACATTGTGAAACTCGTTTACGCTACACATGAACAACAAGTGTCACTTGCTACCCGATCCATTTATCCGTCCCAATCTTCCCAATCCATCTCTCTGATTTCTCATTTCTCTCATTTCTCTGAGCTTTGCACAATACCAATCGTGAGACAAATTTTACCCAGAGTTAGCAAAATGTCAGAAATATATCAATATTTTACACATGAAAAAACCCACAAATGGTGACTAGTACAATATGCTTTAGTTAATTAAGAGGGATGTTCATGTTTTACACATGTAACCGAAGCCAGGCCATACAACTATAAAAGCAATCATATCGCATGCATACAGGGTTAGTAGTATTCAAGTTCAGGTATCGAGAGAAAAATGGTATCAGAAGAACATCTCTACCTAATAGTGAGTTAGCACTGAGTTGATGTATATCTGCTAATTTGAGTTTTTCAAAAGATCACACCAACATAAGTGTGGTCGCGACCAGACATTTTTGTCGGATGATAACTGCAGCATGTCAATTATATGGTAGCATTTAATATGCTAAAAAGGTAAAAGTGGATTGAAAAGAGAGTTCTGAAAAAAAGCATTTGCGGTATGTATGTAGTTGTGGATGTCACCGGCATTTATTTAATTAAAAGTTTAAAAAAATCTTTCCTGTAACATCTTGTCGCATTAATACCTCATGTTTCAACGGGGACACCTACGGCTTATAGACAAGTGCGGCTTATTTATGTACAATTTCTTTTTTCTTTTAAAAATTAGCAGGTGCGGCCTATATATAGGTTCGCTCTATAGTCCGGAATTTACGGTAGGTTGGATCACGTCAGCAAGCCCCCTGACTCCCACTACAGAGACCTGTTTGAACCACATTTAGACTGGTTACAGAGTACTATATTGTGTAATGTTCATTTGAAGTTCAGACTTTCAGGCTTTGTACTGATGTACATGTAAATATATATGTACAGTGTTTCTCACACTTACTATATCAGTTGCTCTGAGCGTGTAATAAGGGCATTGGAGTTAGTTCCTAGTCCAGTGCATCGCATACAGATGTGAAAGGATACCTTAAGGGCGTCTGACACCGTCTAACCTGTGTTATTTGACGCACTAGGAGTGAGAACGGGTTGTTTACTCTGCTTGTTGATTAGATTTGATGCAAATAATTTTTAACTGGTGCTTCATTAGTATGCCAGGGCTCAGTTTGGAAACAAGCAGGTGATATTGTGATGGTGATGTTCAGTGGCTTCCCCTCTTCTCTTGTTTCTGTTAAAACTGAAACTTTATTCAACAACTTACGTGGCGAAGGATGGAAGAGGTCTACAACCCATGATCATAACTCCTAACTGACCTACGACGTTGCAAGCAAACAACACACACACCTCGCTTTGCTGAAATGTGTGTTATTTCCAGAGGATTTCTCCTGTTAAATGAACTCAGATAGTATGATTTCAGGGCCTGCTTAACCCGACATCCTAATGCCTGAGTTGTCAGTAATCACAATGTGACAGCTGTCAGCATGTTTCTCTTTTGTTTTTGATGCTCTGTTTACTAATGACTTAGGACTATCATTGCTAGTCATAAATATCGTGCTTGAATCCAGCTCTAGTGATGTAAACGTTTTTGTCATTAAACCTGAGCTTGAAGTGACAGCGTGTCACGTTTGGTCCAATCACTTAACACAAATCTGATACCTGTGTTTGGACTCATTATCTCTGACTGGAGGTGTGAGCGGAGATATGTCGCAAACTGTCTTCCATCAAACCAAAATCTGTGTAACAGCCGCTGTCACATGTCATGCAATGCTTGCCAACACTTGTCATTCAGAGGGACCTCGGTTTTCTGATAAGTTAGCGTGGAAATCTGCCACTATCCACCTCGGGCATGCAGTTGTCATTCAGTGTTCCCCTCTCATTTTGTTCCAAGGGCTTTACTTCAAAACAAGATGTCCAACTATGTGAAATACAGGCCGAGAACTCAAATTACATTACCAGTGTGCAGGGTCGTCCTTCAATCAGAAATTCGGCTCCACTAGTTTACATCAATGAGTCCTTTGGCAAGACACTTGACCCCAAACCGCTCCTGCAGGCTGTATCTGCGATGTATAAAAGGGTATGAATGGTTAGTTAGAGTCCTGATGGGCAGGTAGCACTTTGCATGGTAGCCCCCTGTCATGAGTGGCATGTAGTGTTAAAGCACTTTGAGTGGTCAGATGACGAGAAAAGCGCTAAACAAGTACAAATCAATTTATCATTTACAATTTGAGTTCTGGCATAATTTCAGATCAGAAAAAGAAGAATGCCTGTTTTTAGCCCCCAAAGCGGAGTATTTCACATCGGACAGTCCTTCCATTAAATTTACTACATATTACTACTTACTCCCAGTCAACTTCAGATAGAATTATATCTGCGATACCAGGCAACTGTCGACTAATATTAGAAACTTGCGAGGAATATAGGACCACCACAACTTTGCTTCTCCACATAGAGCCATGGCCATGTTTGCCAAATGTTTAATACAGTCTTCACTGTTGTCAATTTGACGGTAAAGTGTTTAGCATCCTAATGCAACTTAATCTTCTCAGTGTCGAGGTAGCTTTCTTTAAAAAATGCACTTCTAAACTCGTTTTAGACTTGTGATTCACTGTCACAGCTTAATTTTGTCCATTTAATTGGTTTTCTTTGGCATGGTTTCCTGTTGTGTTTGAATAAAAGATTGATTCTTTAAGCTGCTACTACAGAAAATGGCTGAGAAAAACATAATCCCTTAAATAAAGTTGCAGACACTTTGGCATAGTCTGCTGTATCTCATAAACCCAGACAGTCGAGCATGCACACATTAATGCATCTATTGCAAATTTGTGCATTGAATATCTCTTGAAATGTAAATAGGTCATTTCAGCGTTTTTAGCCTCCGTCACAGTACTACATTGACAAGCAGTAGTGTCCATCATAAATCATAAGGACCTTTGAAGATCATTTCTTATTAGTAAAAGGTTATTTAAAGCTTTCCTTATTTAGTTTTAAAATGTGAAGATGATCTTAACAGTTGCTAGTTTATTAATTAATTACTTAGTTGGTTTCATTTTTGCTACATCTTACAGAAAGTGGGAAGCTGGCTTCATTAGATTGGCCCTCTTTATCCAGATAAGAACTGCTCTTGAATCTGCTGAAACACCAAGGCTACATAATGCAATCCAGTCACATTTCCTTTTCAAGGCAACACTTGGGGTCCCTAGAAACTTCCATTAATTCTATGATTGATGCGCTAAAAGTAGAATATTTCCTCGCTGCATGCAATTGCTGCACAGTGAAAACAGACAGTCAAACTGTGTAAAACAGTGTTCAAAAATGGCGTAATTACATTGAACCGATGTCAATTTGTCGAGGACAGAATAAAGCTGACAAAATCTTTTGCTCAGTGTGTCCCCATAAAAAACTGTTTTTCAATGTGTGTCTTTGAGGGAACGGCACAATCGTGTGCAAACCTGTATTCAATTGACAGATACGTTTTGAAATGGATGGTGTGAAAATAAAAAAAAGAAACATCACAGAAAATGCTGCCCAGACACAGAGGTTGTTTTTAGGTTTGTTACAATGGAGTGAAGCTGGAAACCTCCTGGGGTAAGGAAAGAAGTATTACGTGATGGAGATGTCTGCAAAATGCAGTATTATTAATTAAGGGGGTCAGTCAGACATCCATGACAACTATTTTTGGACAAAAAATAATCCCACTGAATGTTAAGAATACCACAAATGTTAGAATTATGTAACTTGAAATTACTCTTCCAGTGGTTTAAAAAACACCCTGGAAGAACCAGCATGAACCCCACAACGCTATTCTGTCCAAATGCGTTGTATAATGTGACGCTCACCATGATTGGTCCTTTGTATTGGACAGAATGGCTGGTCAGAATAATCACTGGGGGAATAACAGTACATTTAAAGAATAGTCCTGTTCTCAAAAATGTACTTGAGTGTAGATATATCTTTTTTTAATAGTTCAAAGAATTTTAGCATTTATGTTTGAACGATTCCTCACCAGCTCTACGTGCTAATTTAGCTCCACGAGTCCAGATGACATGAATTATGTCATCTACCCGCGCTTGTTGGTTTGATGAATCGGGTCTGAAACCCCCTCTGCTTACACTGTTCTAGCGTCGCAACTGGGGGTCGCCGCATCGCAATTTTTTTAACTTTACAAAAACTACACAGCAGTCAATCTGAAAAAAGTGAGAACATTTCATGCAGTGATTGGCCACATGTGCGAATGTTATCTCCATGAGTACGATTCATTGCATCTTGCCCTTTTTATGGCAGCTTTTCAACTGATCTTTGACTTTGGCCATTCAGAAAAATAAACGGTTTTGCCTTCAGATGGTTCAGTTGACAATTCGTGCAGCGTTGTTTGTTTGAATCATTCTGAATGCTTTTCTGTTCAAGGCAAGTGGGCAGACATGGATTACATGCCTTATTACATATGGCTGGAATTTATTGTAATTAGCAACAATCATGAGTGAAGGCACAGAAGCATAGGTAGCAATACTGTGGCTGACTTTAGCGGTGGTGTTAAAACAAATCCATAATGTTTTCACCTGCCATCCGGCCCTATCGGCCCTCTCTCTGTGCCTGTCATTCAGGTGTGCATGAAAGTTGGGCTCAGCGGCCAATCGCAACCAAATAAGTCAATAATTGTGCTTTCATAATACAACAAAAGGCACCAGTGCACTGTGAAACCCATTATATCCCATAGCTTGTGCCACGCCACGACAGCTTTTAGCTGCACCGAGGAAAGCCTTGGCGCTACACAGCATGTGCTGCAAAGTGTACTTGAACCCAGTGGCAAGCCGCATCCTGTGTAAAAGGCACTAAAGACTTGAAGAGCCGCACAATTTGATTGTTTCATCCCCATTCAAGTAAGTATAGAGCAGAAGCTGTTTGATTTGATTTTTTTCTGTTCTGTGGAAAAATGATAAGCATTATTTGTTTTTTTTGAAAATATACAAAATACCTTTGTACCTAACAGAGCGTCATTCATTTTAGGACCTCATCTAATTTTCTGTCAGGAAATAAGAATTAGAGGGAAGATAAGATTTGTGCTGTTTTATTTTCTATTAAAGATAATAGTGACAACAATTTCTTATTAGCTTAGGAAAATGTTAAACATTTGCAATCCTAGTGGATAAGTCCCGGACTGAATTTCATTCCCAGTACACTTCTGCTTACAAGAGGTACTCAAGATTATGAACTTAGCATTACTTAAATTTTGAGTAGGGTAACTAAGAGGAAAAATTAAATAGAATACCCCATGGTCAATTAAAATTAAATATTGGAATTTTATTTCTGCACTACTGTAGTGTACATTACTGTAATTTGTTAAATGCAGCTTACAATACCTTTACATCCGACATCAGCATGCACCTTTTGGTTTTCACATTAGATTTGCATAAAACTAAACTGCCCAGGGTTCAATGCATCCAAGATCTGCTGAAGGTAGCACGCATAAAGAAAGCAGGTGTGAGGCAGCTACCAACTTGTTTAGAGAGTTGGAAAGAGAAACTCATGAAAAATGGATGGTCTGCATTGTAAATGAGGAAGCAAGCAACAACCAGGTGCCATTAATTTGTTCTGACGAAACCATCAATAGTGATAAAAGCAGCTGCATAAAGACCTCCCCTCAGCTTTCTACAGTACCACCGCTATCTCAGGGAACTGCTTCCTCTGTTTTAAAAAGTAGGACAGGAAACATGGAATTGTAATTCACTGGGCTCATTATAAGATATCATCTGTCACATACTGTACATTTCAGGATGTCATGCATTAGATCATATCAGAAGTAAATACCTTTGGAAATACGACGCCAAAAATAGTAGTTTAAACATCACATCCTGTCTTGGAAATGTTGTCAGTTTGGATTTTTTTTCTCTTCTCTAAATTGAAAATGTTGACATCCAGTCCACATTTCATAGCTTCTACTTCATCTTCCCAATAACCTGATTAATCATTCATGTAAATCAACTTGTTTATCTGTCGACTTTTCATTTCAGACTTTCCCATTCCTCTCCTGCCTACCAGTTGTCCACAGTGTGGCCCCGGCCTTTGCCGATCACCTGATCCTCCACCTGCCCCTCATTATGCCCACATTGAATACCTGCCCAGTAGCCTTAGTGGTCTTGTCTTTTGTGCTCCCTTGCCATAGTGGTCCATCTCTTTGTTTTGTGACTATCTTTCCAAGTTATTTTGACTTCTGGTTTTGTCTGGCTGCTTGCTTACTTTGTAATATTGTTTGGTTCTGCATGACCTACCTTTAGCGAAACAGTTTTTTTCTAACGACAAATGAAACTTTTACCTAACTGCTCCTGTTTGTGGGTTGTATACACAATATATTTGGCTGAAGATTGCCATGTTTTGATAAATTCCCTCACACAATAGCACTCACCAAAAAGTACATTGAAAATTGTTATAGCATACGATTTAAACATCAAATATCTTGGTTACAACATGTACAAACAGGTGTTCTGAAACTTTATTGCGATCGCAAAAACTCCTGCAGTTGCAGTTTTTAAACAATTTTAAAGACGTTAATGTTGTGAATTTAAACAAAACAAAACAAAAAATGCTACAGAACTGCATCGATAGGTTTAGGCAAAAAAACTACTTTGTTAGGTTTGGTACAACACATTGTGGTTAGGATTAAAATGACTACAGTTGAAACAAACCAAAAAAAAACACTAAAGTACCTGGATAAGTTTCAGAAACAAAACTACTTAATCAAGTAGTAATTTACTTGACTAAACCTGATTAAGTTTAAAAAAAAATATTATTTATTAATTAGTGCCGAAAGGTCGACTCTACCTCAGAGTTGGTGGAGTGCTTTTTGAGACATTTTCAATCATTAAATGCCAATTTTTATGGATTTGTTAAGAAATGTCAATGTTAACACTAGCATTGATGTGGTTCATCACTGCACATCCTCTAGTTTAAAGCTTAATAAACCCATTTACGTGCAGTTTCTCTTTTGATTAATTGTGGAAGAGGGTTTTTGAAGAGGACCCCATAGAAACATCAACCCCCCCCCAAAAATACAATGTATTTAGGATAATTTCCCCACTCTCACTGATGCCTCCACTGAGCTACTCCAATCACAGTCCAGCCTGCCTACACACACTTGTATTACTCTGTTACTTTAGTTATAAAATAGCAAATGTGTGCAATCAAAAGATAATTGTGAGCCTCTGGTGCAAATGAATCCAATCCACCATACATATCCATATTTCCCTCACATAATGTTATGCTCCATCCTTGGTACACCCACCAATGCATACACATTATTGCAACATGCATGCAATATGCAAGATACCCCTTGTGTGCCCTACAGTATGTGAGCTTAGAAAAACATATTGTAGCACTGTGATTTATCTTTTTTAATTCTAGAAACCCAGAGGCACACAAGGAATTGCTGCAATATATCTGCTGCCGACACAGACATTTAATTAATAGGAGACGGGGCCTATTCCTCACACTTAGCACAAAATCATTCTTCTGCTGATCTCATTAACACCTTCACAGATATGTACTTCCCAGGATTTACTCTGAGAGGAGCACAGAGTACAGCTTACATGAAGTTTCAAGTTCATGAAGCTATCTTGTGAATGCACTCTCTGTCAGCAGTTACTGTGGCTTTGTATAAATGTAACAGCCACATCTTGTCTCTGTGGCATGCAAACAGCAACACAATCCGTCTCCATGCTTCTGTCGTGCCAACAAGACTGTACGTGCCTTGTTTGGAATTCTAATGCATCCTTTACCTTCTCTGCTTGTCTTGAATCTATACAGCTCCTTGAAAGACTTACTAACACTGGTATCCAGCCAATTCCAATATCAAAAGGTATTCGGTATAAGCAGATTGAGGTGGCTGAACAAGCTTGACACTACACAAGTTATCCGTTCTCACTCCCAAATATCGCAGCCTGGTCTTTCAACCTTGGCGTCTGAAACCAATGCATGGATCCCATCCACATCATTGTTGACGCTTGAGTATCTGACATAGTATAAAGAGTGCAATAGTGGTTGGGAGGGATGGCGGATGGGTCAAACAATCACAGAACTTACAGCCAGGAGACTGCTAGTGATGTGTGTTTTTAGTCAGCCAAGTCGACATCAACCACGACCTTTTGCTAACCTTAACTAAGTAGTTTTGTTAACTTCCTTTGAAGACGTAACTTTATTTTGAAATTACACTATGAATGTCATGGGCGTACATTGACACGCCGTCTGACACATATCCGAAACTGAAGCTAGAGGAGTACTTAATGTGTTGAAACCATAAGTGCTTGGTGAGGACTAACATCAAACTTGACATTAAAATGAAATGGTATTTCTTCCACGCAATCTTGATGTCATGGTTTGAAATATGGACCTGGCAGCCAGAGACACTAATCGTCCTATATATATTTGTAGTGTAAGGCTTATAGGGGTTTCCAACAAAGCTTTAATACCTTAACACATTTACAGATGCTGACGGTCCATTTCTCCACTTTCCCTCATGTTTGAAATCCCAATGTTTGGATTGGCAAAGGGGAAAATATGTTTTTTGAGTGTGGCATGGCCACGCTCAGCAGGCAATAGACGGTGAGAGAGATGACATTGCGGGTGGAAATCAAAACCAATTACAGCTGTTTGTATTGGTTTTAGGGGTTTTACAGGTGGCAGCAACGTGGATGGAAAAAATGGCAGAAAAAGAGGCTGTAGATGGAGGGAGCAATTGATGATGTAGATGGCAGAGGAGGGAGTGAGCTCCTCGAAGCGCCTGTGAAAATCAGTGGCCCCCTGGGAGACCAGCTGAGCTCAATTACCAGGAGAATACAGTTGCAAAGGGAAGCCGAAAGGATACAGCATCGATCTGTCACACGCTGACAGCGGGGAAGAGAGCGCCGGCGTGTAGGGAGGGGTGGGCGTCAGACTAGAAACGGAGTGAGAAAAAGAGATGAAATTGGAAAAGGGAGCGAGACAGAATAAATAGTGAAGTAAAGGAAGGTAGGCATAAGTGAGAAAAACAAATTCCGCTGTTTAAAGGCAGATTATACTACCTTAAGTATGTGCATATGCTGAATTTATAGTCTAGGACAGTGCAGTTCATATTTCCCAACAGTTCTCTCCAATAAATGAATCATCATCAACTCAGACTTCAGTCTTCATAGACAGTCAATGCAGCAAATGTACCATTCAGAGTAGGGTAAGAGACATATAGCATTCTCGTTTGTTTAATGTGTTCAATAAAAAAAGCAGGTTTCTCAAGCTTCATTTCAAACAACAACAGTTGGATTGATGCTTAGAGAGCTTTGTGTCTCTGCACAGTTTAACTGAAGAAGGTACCATAACCATAACCATGAGGTTATTTTGAACAAATTTCATTTTTGTAATTTTGCAGTTGCAATTTCTCTATTTCATCTCTTTGTCTTATTGATTTAGTCATGGTATATTTGGATGTAAGCTGCAACCTCAGGCCAACTTATTAAACCAAACGCAATCAATGAAAGCTATTTATTCACCGATTCGTTTATGGATCGCTGCATTTTGTAATCAACACTCAAAAGCTGTCATTTCAATTGTTTATTTTTATAGCGACATTTTGCAAGGTTTTCGTTTAAAGTATTTCACAATTAAAGCTAATCCTCATTGAAAGTAATACTGAAATTTAATTAATACAAACGTAACTGTCCAACAGCACAGCAATAACTTCAAAGCAGAGAGCTTGTGGTATTACCCCTTGCATATTTTGTGAAAACTATGTATTAAAGCCCAACTCTGGTGATTATGAAATGTACAGCCTATTTTCCCATTAATCCATATCATACCAATTGAATCGTACTGTCTCATTAGCTCCTCCTGCTTCAAGAGCTGTTTCAAGGCAAAACTTTTTATAGGTCTACATACGTCTCTCTGTCTGTATTAATATATGTGTGTGTGTGTGTGTGTGTGTGTGTGTGTTTCAGTTGACTCACTGTGCAAATAAACACATTCAAGATAACAAAAGGCATGGAAATAAAAATAGAAAGAAATGTTTCCAAGATGGAGCTCTGTTGAAAGCTTGCTCACGTACAATAGATGGATATGTAGCAGCTATATACGACCTTTCATAACCAGATGTGCTGATACTATATGTATGATATCTGGTCTTTAGAAATGGAATGTAAATGTGATGTAGGAAGTAGAAGACACAAACATGAAACGGCTTTTTATGGATTAGAGAAGCTAGATCTGAGCAAATCTATTAAAATACAAGCCTGGAGAGGAAAGGCATAATACATACCAGAGGCAACCGATCTGAAAACACAAATCTAGGTATGGATTGGTAAGGGTGAGCAAGAAATATTGGAATGGACTCTAATTATATACAAGTCTGCTGGCTTTGCACCACTTGAAGTAAAAACAAGATACAGTAATGGGCTGATTATGCAACATTAAAGCCTTACTGGGGCTTGGATCACAGGAGTTGTGGTGATTTCATCACTCCATGCTGTGCTAAAATGTATTCAGTCTTTATTTAGCAAGACTTCCACTTCAGATAATATCTGAAGTGGAACCCATATTATGTTGTAATTCAAGACTAAAGGTCTGCAGCCAAGCTAGCCTCTGTGAGGGCTGGACTAAGGCACAGAGGAGCTTTGAGCTAAATGCTAACGTTACAATGCTGGCATGCTAATGTTCAGTTAGTATAATGTTAGCCATCTTTTTTAGACTTTTAGCATGCTAACATTGGCTAGCACTAAACAAAATACTGGCTCAATAATTTAGTTTTCACCCTTGCTAATAACCAACCAGATCCCAACACAAGCATTGCTCCAAATATGAATAAACCCTAAAGGGTGTATATTTTAATCCATATTATGGAATTCATAAGCGAAATCACCGAGTATTGCAAACAAATCAATATCCTTTATGCGGATTGTATGAAAACATTATCTCTATGCTGCATTAGCGGGACTCTTGGTGATGAATCAGAATGTCATTAGTTTGCTGTGGGCCCCAAGGCGAGAGAACGGCTGCTCGCCAAGGATGATCTATAGCTGCCTGATTCACTGCACATATGTGTCAATGGCCTCCAAGAGCTGTGCGATGCATGTGACTTGTGTTCTGCATTCACCTGAGCATGAATATTACTTTAAAGAAAGCCTTGATTTGTTTCTGAAAGGATCCCTGCTAATATAAATAGTGTCTAGGACCATGCTTATTAACCAAAAACATCTCTCAACTAGTTCAGCTGTCTTTTTGTTCAGGAGCATTAGAGAGGCCATAGAAATTGTACAACGTTCAAAAGAAATTAATTTTGCTAATTTAAAACGGGTGTGGGTGTAGCAGCTGCAGGTGTTGGCTCAGGCTCATTTTCAGATGCAATTATTAGATTGGATCAAGAGGCTACGTGAGTAATCATTTGTGGAAAATCGGTTTTCATAGGGTTTTGTTGGCACCCACTGTCTCAGTGGGCTAAAGCAACAGATATTGATGTTGATTTGTGTGTTTGAGGAGGAGACGGTCACACTTTATTGGTGACTGATCCCCTGCAGCATGTTTTTCTAGCTCTAATGATGTTCTATTGTATGCAATAAAATGTAAAAACTGTATTTTTCAAGGTTTTTAAAGTAATGGAAATGCAGGCCTTCAGTCAAACAGTCAGTACTAAAATGCAATATAAAAAAAAAAGTTAAAATTGTACACACGCTGCTCCGAGCCTTTGAATTTAATATGTGGAAATTTAGAAATAAAGTGCTGGCACATTGATAGTGATACTGTGTCAACGGGTCTTTTTGAAGCCTACAGTTTGGGTTTGCTACCATCAGTTGTTGGGTCACTGTTGGCGTCCTGTCCCCTAACAGGCTGCTTCCTTTTGACCATGAAAGCTACCTTTCTCTTATCACAACCACACACTTTACATGAGTTTAACCAATTAGCATCAATTGCCAGCCAACTTAATCAGACCCTAAAGTTGTAATCCTAAATGTTCATTCACAAGCCTTGGGGTTACTACTGAATTGTGAAAAAATGTTGTATAAAGCCTTTCGTGTCTCAAGAGGGAGCTGTGTAAAGTCAAGTGACATCACTTGAGGCAGCATCGGTTGGAGCTGAAGACTACTCAGTTTTAAAATAAGAAATCAGGCGTTGGGGAGCAGCGGTGGACTCCGAAAGGGGGCAGGACGGCGGCTGACACCATTGGTGCCCCCATTTTCAAACAAACTGCGGCAAAAGTGCCCTCTTGGATGTCTCTATTGTGGATAAAACATGAAGGACATGCCCTCTAGTGTGCCCCCTCCAGAGGAGCAAACATGATAAAGTGCCCTCTAGGGTGGCCTTCCAGTCGAGGAAACATTATGAAGTGCCCTCCAAGGTGCCCTTTCAGTGAATACAATGGAATACACTGCTCTTTAAGGTGGCCTAAAAACATGACCCCATATAGTTTGCCCTACATGCCAGAAAACTTTCTGCTGGTGCCTCACCGCATGCAGCTGGTGTCCTTTTGATATTTCCACCCCTGCCCTTCATACAGCCTGAGTCCGCCACTGGCTTTGAGTTCTAAAGAAATGAGCTTACCAGACCGTAGCATTTTTCTAAATGTCATTTTTTTTTAACTACTGTTCCACAAATTGAATTCTATTCACCTCCATTGTATTGGTGGCATTTCAAAGACAGATATCTGAATTTGAATCTAACTATCTAAATAGCTAGGAAGAACTAGGGGAGGAGGAGAAAATGCAATAGCTCTCCTAATTTGGATACACAGATCCATCCTGCAGTTGTGTGATGGCCCCCCCGTTATTTAATAAAGTTAAAAAAGGAGACTACATTTGACGTGTTGTGTCCGCCCAAGTCCAAGGTCTGAAAATAGATCAAGACAAAAGTGTGAGATTTAGCAACACTGCGGACATTGTGTAACACTGTGAAGGAGAGGGAGCTGAGCTCCAGCAGGGTGCAATTTCAATGTCATCCCAATTTAATCTACTGCCACTTCTTGTAATGTAGTAGTGCACGGTGTTGATTCGTGTCAGGGTTCAAATGCATTTTTCTAATTTGTGAACTGTGTTCAGTGCTGTTGAGTAGCTATTTAAGTTTTATGTTTGATAAGCTGGTAATGCCTTTACAATGAATTATTTTGTTCAGCAGTAACATGCATTTTGTTGTGTGAGGCTCTTTCTAATTTGGCCATGCCCAACTTCATTTAACTTAAAGAAAAGAATGTTAAATGTATGTCTTACTGTAAGAGAATAAAATTATACTGCACCCTCATCCCATTCAGCTCCTCTCCCGCTTAATGTAGTAACCAGAATGCTAGGCTGTAAGAAACAATCGATGCAAATGTCTTTGGCTTAGAATGGAATGTTTCTTTCCAACGGGTCATTTCATATAAAATATAATACAATACTTTTTTTTTCAAGCTTGTGATTTATATAACTCAGTTTTCCGACTTCATCAAAAACATCTCTTCTTTATTTTATGATCTCATTGCAAACTTTATTACTTTCACAATGCTCTCCTCTCCGAGCTTTCATGCCAGCTATCATTGGATTAAACACAATTGAAGCCTATCAAAACTGCCTTTTGGATTTGAGAACAGACGCATCATCCACACAGGGTTAGTTGCACCAGGGTGTATATATTTATTAGCTCCTGTTACGTGTATTTTTCCGGATCTGTGTGCTCTGTGGCATCCTGCAGTGAGTCAGATTACCCCGAAACCCTCAGGGAAGTAATGTGGACATTCAGCTGCACTACAGTGTGGTATTAATTTATCTTCTGTGTCATGACGGGCCTCCAGCTTCAAACATTGTGAAGGTGTTCATTCAATGACATGCCTCGAGGGCAACAATGAATACGGCTACTTTATTTTTGTTATTGGCTCTGTATTCGGTCCTCGTTGGGTTCGGGACGTGCTTGTTTTTATTCCTCTGACATCTCAGACTTGGACAATGATCCTGATTGGCTATGAAAAAAAAGCAGGTTTGATTTAAAGATTTTCTCCGTACAATTTGTTGCAATGTGACAACTTTGACATCCTTCTAACCCCACTGTCTCTCCAGAGAACATCTGGCATGCTCGTTATTTTTCATACCTCTGCTGCAGCAACTCAGGGCCTCCCTGAAGCCTATATCCTTGATATTAATTTTATACGGTTTATGCAGTGGCGGGCCGTGCATTTTATACCTGGGCCTTCACTGCTGAAATACCACCTTATAACCACATGACGGCGCCACAGCTAGGGTTATTATTCCTTTCTTGGGCTGTAACTATATAACGTTACGTATTTGTATTAAACCGTTTGGTACGAGGCTTACAAACCAAACAAAACGTTTTAATAATACTAGTGCATTTGGAAAATGCAGAAGCTTAAATTGTAGGAAATATAATGTTTTCTGGTCTGTGTGACCTCTGAACCGGAACAAAAACAGCTGTGCCCCGCAAGTGTTCCGGGAGGCTAGGCTAACTAGCTTAATGGAAAAACAACAGCAGTAACATGCATTCTGCTACACACTCAAGGGCCATTTAGATATTAGATGTAAAAAAACGAAGCAGTTGACTTACCAAATGCTGATCACATCCTCCTTTCTTTGTTTACAAAGAGTTTAATCTCACAGTACACAAATCCGTTTATCTTCCAGTTTCAGCCATTGAGTGTTAAAAAACAAAGCTAGGTAAAATAAAAAAAAAATCTACACCAAGCAAAATGCAAAAAATATCATAATTTCATTAATATATTTCAATATGAACTCTCACTACTCGACTAAGCCTCTGCAGTCACGCGCTCGCCCACTGACCAATCACAGCACAGAATCTCACTGCAGCGCTGCTGCTAATGCTGACGTAGCTGTAGGCCTGCAGGCCGCTCTGGCGCGTCCAAGAATCTCAAACTAAAGATCTGATTGGTTGAAGACTGCCAATCAACAATATCGTCCCCATTCACTTAAACTGCACATGGATTCACTGGTGAGTCTGCAGGCCTGGGGCCTCTGTTCTTACCTAGAGACACAGAGGTGAAATCTGATTGGATAAAAGCTCTACTTAAAACAAGCTGCACTGGAAGCAGAGCAACTGAGGAACACAGTAGCTGTGCAATGAGAAAATAAGATAATGGGAAAAATATGTTTATAAATTATGATACATGTAGTGTTTTTAAGAAAAAATATTAAATTATAAAATAGCTATAATTTTGTGATTCTGTTTAGGCCAGCAGAGAAGGCTTTGCAGGCCCTGACGGCCCGCTACTGGGTTTATGTATATTTCATAATGTGAACAAAGATAGTCAGACTATTTAAAGAAGTCCCCCACAGACAGCAGCAGCTGGGCACCAATTAGGAGGACTAATGGGGCTTTTTAACTTCATTGCTCATTAAAGGGCTAATCTCCTGTTGCATATTAAAATTGCATCGTAGTTGTAACACCTTTTTGTGCAAACATTGGCCAACTGTCAGAGATTGATGATAATTAATACACAGCCACGCAACTGACATTACACCTCTCCGCAATCACGCTCAATACACCTCATCTCGAAAACAGGAATTAAAGCGAATTTGGCCTTTTAAATTTTAAATCTAACATCATGACCCACCCATGTCCTAAACCAGACAGCTTCAACGTCTCTGATCATCTATGAGCTTAATGTAGGAAAAGCACAACTGCCAGTGACAATCCAGTCTGACTTTCATTATAGTGTCCTCAGGATAGAAGTGATTATGCATGGAAGTAATATGGCATCTTCAAAAAGGGCTGTAAGACTTTGAAGAGCAGCATGTATTCATGCATGAATGGAACAAATGGAGTTGAAAAAGTACAATAAAATCCAAGCATTTGCTGATGACAAAGCCTGCAGTAAATTGTTGAGGCTGAAGCTTCTGGAGGAATCGCAAGGCCGCTGCTGTGTTTACTTCTTTCAGGCGCATCATAAAGTAACTCGATCCGGTCCAAATTCAAAACAGTATTTAATTAAACAATGACGACTGTAAACTGATGATGACAATTACAATCTATAATACACTATCGATAGTATTCATCTCGAGAGCAGAGACCACGTGCAACTCCACTCACGGGCCCGACCTAGTCGGGTCCTGCAAGGCGAACTACCATGGCCTGGCGCACGTCCTCGCAAACAGTCCTTTTATGTCCTTCGATGGTCGGAAAGTGTCCGAAATCTGTCGTAAAACACAAAGGCCGTCTTCTGGGGTCAGTGATTGGCTTCCAATCGCTCTGACGCCTCCTTCATCGATCCGCTGCTCATCTCAATGGCTGGACTCCTTGTGACATCACCTCTGACATCACCTCTGACCTGCCCTCTGTCCTGCGGCCGCATGGTGTTACCCAGGAGTCCTCTCTGTTGTTTTATGGCAGTCTGCTTCCTCATCAGTTGTCTCCGGTTCTCCTCCCCCTCTGTTGGTCATCTGTCCAGCACCTCTGTGTCCCCTTTGATGTCCCCTTTGATGTCTCCGAAAAGCCTTGCCTTGAATTCCTTAACTTTCCCTGATAGCTATTCTTCAGTGTTTAAATCCTCCAGTGTTTATGCATTCATGATTTCAATACATTCAATATACTGTAACATATAATATCCTTCATGTAAACATATTACAAACATAATTCATTCTTCAGTAAATATTTTGTGACTAACATACTGTATTTTACCTTTTATTATTGTGACACCTCTATTCACCACTAAGGGTGTTATAAATTCTACTAAATAATGCTTTTAATTCTTAAATTCTCCACAAAATGGGCGGAGATACAGTACATTTGTGTTTCACACAGTTGGAGTAGGAGCTTACCCAGGTTTATGCAAACACAATGTGTCATTATTAATCACAATGATTAAATATCCTGAATACTGCAGGAATGGGAGTGTCTGCCTGTGCACTGCCCCAAGTGTGATGCTGCGAGTGCACGTGTACATCCGAGCCAGTGCTCACACTGAGTGTGCGTATTTCCATGTGTGTAATGCTTAGTCACTGAGTCTGTCTGTATGTGTCACATTGCCGAGGGCCGCGCAGACATCAGGTGATGTGTTGGGCGAGTGAAAATGCGAGGGGGGTTGTAGGCAGCTGCACATTGTGACTTTGGATTTCTGACTAATTAACAGTTTATATCATTATCTTTACACAGACTTTTCAAAAGGAATATCACTTTAGTGTTTTCTTTAGAAATACATTAAAAAATAATGACAGTCAGCCCCGATCCTACTGGTTAGTGCTGATTAGCAAATATATTTAACACTAAAATGGTGAAAAAGTAAACGTGATAAATATCGTCATGTTAGCATTGTCATTGTGTTTATGTAAGCGTAAGGCCTTATAAAGCTTTTGATTTTTATAGATTGATTTATTTCTTGACTTGGTTTTTTGCCTTATTTTAGAACTTGAGTTTTAGCTGAAATGTTCAGATTAATGTATTAATAGCGTGGTTTACTTTCATGCTCCTTTCATTTAGACGTGATGTCATACAGGGGTAAGGTTTCTCTTCATTTTCTCAGGTCTTAGGCTACTTCGTTAAATGAACAGATGAGTTATTCAATGCAATCGTACATTATGGCTGGATGTCTTGAGTTTGTCTTTTGGTTTATTTCGTTGGTTTCTTAAAAATATTTGTTTTCAGATACGGTTTGGATTTTAAAGACACTTGGCACTTCAATTGGATTCCATGCATATTTTCTTTTTTAAACCATGAATTTAGACTGTTTTTCGCTCGTACAATGAATAAAGAAGTACTACTGTGGCATGTACAATAAAGGATGCAGTTGTTGACCCCATTTTCAGTTATAAATGGGGGGACTAGCACACTTCAGATTACTCTGTACACGTTTGATACGCTCTCTTCTGTGCTTTGTAGTAGTACAATGGTCAGGGATCTTTAATGTGTTTAGTATGATCAATAACTTTTAGCATATTTATTTTATTCGAAGATATTGTTTTCGACAAACCATTTGAAGTCAGTTGCACTACGATTTTGTGTTTCACTTTTCTCCATCACACCATGTTAAACAGAGCAAAAGAGACACAGATGATCATACAGTACAATCACACAGTAACACAGACGTGATCTGCAGCTAATTATTTCAGTTTATGTATTTTAAAGGAAAATACTGGAGCAATAAAAGAGGCATTTTCATCTCAGTTTGTGATAAAAACAAGCCCTCTAGCTTATGTGCGCCTTGCTACCTTTTTATCCTTTACTCCTTCTGGACACATTTCACATAGCAGTAATTACAAAAACAGAATGTTTTTTGGAGCCTCTAGGCTTCTGGACAGCAGCAGATAAGAGAAGGATTGTGGATTGCATAATGGTCAGGATTAACCTCCATTACACCCAGACTTTTCCCAAAACCAAGGACCTGAAAGACCATTAAACAGTTTGTCAAAAAATCCCTCAGTATGGATATAAAGTCACACAAATAGTCTTTCTTCAAACCTAAGTGACAGCAAGTCATATTGTGGAGGTATTTACTCTGCTTAACATATGAAATGCAGTTTATGAAAAGTCAAAACCAGTTGACAAAAAGTCAATGGAGATGATTATTGAGTCACACGACATCAGACAACCAACATGTCTTTATTTGAGATGGTGGGCACAACTGTTTGAGTAATATGATAAGACATTATATTTAAATATCAGAAAGAAAAATACCAGAAAAAAATATTAAATATCCTAAAGAACAAAAATGCATTGATTTATCCTAGAAAATACCAGTAACATGTCCTAAAAATAATAATTACAAATATCACTAACTTAAGAGTTAGTTGGAGACAATAGTCAATTTAATTACCTCGCCCTATATCACAATTCACAAATGTGCTTGAGGGCTTGAGGGGTACCCTCAATTTGAATAAGGAAAAAGTGGAAGAATCCCAAGGTAGAGTGACTGATGAGGGATCCCCCTCTCACAGTACTGACAGAAGTGCAATAAACGTCATGAACAAACAGAGGACTTCTACCCAAATACCAGTGTCCGTATCCCAAAGTATTAGGTTATTTGAAGTTACGCGTTTTCCTCACTTATGTTTTACTTTACAAGGCTCCTTATTTTAAGTTTAACCATGATGTTTTTCCTAAACCTAACTAAGTCTTTTTGTTTGATTTCACAACGTTTACTGTGTGTTTACTGCGACCGCAGTGGAGCGTCAGAGTTTGAGGCGCTTGGCTCAGCCAAGGGTCACCGATCAAGTGTCAGTATGTGACAAACGGGTTGGACATACAATTCACCAAGTTACCTGGTTAGAGGACAGGCTGCACAAACGGACAAGTAGCAATCTCAAAAGCATTGGAACACAAACTAGCATACAGAGGGAAAGAGAGAGGCTGGTTGTGGGTCACAAACGAGGGGTTATTGAGAAACAGCTGCTTACAGTTAAAATATTTTGCAATTAGTTCTTGATCAGTTCTTGCAAGACACCACAGTCTCTTGCCATATACCAAACATTTCTACTTTGTACATCCTATACAACAAGTGTAGTGTGGGAGATGGTAACAACATCTGACTCAGTGGAAACCATTGGGGAAGTACGGATGAGAGTAAAATCAATAAAATCAATGTTCATTCACACACACACACACACCTACACACACACACGTCGCTGCTGATAATAATACTGCCAGGACACTAACTACCCCCCCCCCCCAGGCGTTTGTTTTTAAGTGAATTTCGCTGTGGAGTGGTCAATGTTTCCAGGAAACTGAAGCAGGACTGTGTCTGTGACCTCGATCATTGACCCAGAGACTGTTTCTAAAGACAAAGGACATGATTTACAGATAGCCACCAGGGGCGCAAGAACACACACACAGACACAACATTGTACTTCTAGCTTTGCGAGGACACTGCTTGACATAATGTATTCCCTTTACCCTAACCTAAACCTTATGCTTACCTGAACCTTGAACCCAATCTGAACCCTCAAAGAGGCCTTTTGAAGGTCCATCCCAAAGTGAGGACAGTCTAAACTCAAATCGGTCCACACACAGATAGCTGTACACACACATGCACTACTGCCCTCCCTATCTGCTTAGCCATGTGGTCGATATGCACTGGTGCATGTCATTGTGTCTGGGGAAGGGAGACAAAGGTTAATGATGGGGTAAAGGGCAAGAGATCCCTCCCCTGTGTGCAGTTTGTGCACACTTGGGACTGTAGAAGCCAACAGGACACACAAAATAGTAGAGCTAAACAGTGGCAATAATTGATGTAAAGAGAGTGCTCGTGGATTTCCCTAAAAATGCCTGTGATAAACAGTAGCTTTGACCACAACATATCTCATTAGGAAAACAATATCTTCATCTTTGTCCCCTGTCTTGGCTGTGTTATACATGTGTGATACACATCTGCTAGTAACTTTTATAAAAAAATAATGTTCAGGTAGAGACAACATATAGTCTGGATAAAGTGAGGGAGACGGGAATGACATGTAGCAAAGGGCCACGGGTGAAATTCGAACCCTGTATGGATTCGTTCATAGTATGACAATTGTAAGCTAAACAGTAAAATTAGTAAAAGATACTTAATCTGTAATGATTTGTTTTAAAGTTTGTACGTTCCCTAGTGGGTCGCCAGATAATGTTTTAATTGTGTCGTGGTACCCCACTGCATCAACACAGTGGCCTCATTAAAACGAATGTGTGGGCTGCTTTCATTCACACAGTGCTAATATCAGTCTACACGGCTTAAGGGAGTTGAAGAGTTCGTCAGCCTGCTGTGGGAAGTTAGCTATCAGGGTTGAAGGATTTCCCGTGATTTTAAAATGTTTACTGCCCTGAAGAAAATCAACTGTTTTTTTTAATTTATTATATTTTTCCGGTGTTTTCCTTCTGTAGTTGTTAGTTTATGTGGTTTGTCTTGACTTTACAATCTATCTTTGCGGTGGAAAAACACAATGTCAATCTTCTAATGTCCTGACAATTTGATGATCTCAGGCCTCGTCCAGAGGAAAGACATTATATCACAAATGTTATCACCGCTACCGATTACACTATACGCATTAGGCCCTTTTCACACACACTAACCCAGGGTTGACCTTTTACAAATCACACTGCACTTCTACAGTACTAGCCCTGAATTATATTTCTGTTGTAACACGTGACTATTTTCACATTCTAGAATTTCAAACAGTTACACTTTCACACTGGAAACATTTAGCCCCATAGTTTAGCAGATTTTCGGGGGATAACCCCATAAACTCAGTGCTAACCCCGCTCCGGAGCTAGAACAGCAAGACTTGGGCTAAAGTCGGGGTTAGCCAGCTTTGAAATTTGCCAGGATTGTGCCAGTGTGAACGCTTTCCTGGCCTGGGGATAAGCACAGTATGAGAAGCCCTTTAGAGGATCTCACTTTACTGGTCAAGTGTTTAGAAAAGCACTGAACATGAATTAGTGTTTCGTACCGAGATGGATTCTGTTGCTGTATCAGGAGATTTAAATAATTAATGAAGCTAAAGCTGCTGTGTCTATAGGTAAACACTGTATCAAAAGGCACAATCCTACACACACACAGCAAGTAAAACATGCAACATTGTAGAAAAGAATGAACGAGGCAAAACTCTGCATAAATGAAAGCTTTTGCAATTTTGGAGAAGATTTTTTTTTTGCATTCTGTGTAATGTTAATTAACAGAACTTGATAATGAATGTGTAAAAAAAAAGAGAGGAGAATTATAACCTATTTGAAACATGTCTCGGCAGAGTTTATCAGACTGCGCCCAAAAGCAGGTGTCTCGTGCCAAATGTGAGTTTTGGCAACCCTGGATTGCCACATCCACTTATGTTAGCATAATACCAATCCTTTAAGTTCAGAATATTGTTAAAAAAGTTACGTTGAAGTGTTAGAGGTTTGGACAGGACATCTTGGTTTTAAGTATAGTCTTTAGTAGACTATGCAAACACAATATCTGCCTGATTTATTTTTTTTGGGGGGATCTTTATTCCTGGCGTTCAGCCCTAATGTCTATCAAACAAACAATTCCCCTTCAGATATACGGATATAGTGAGTTCACTCTATATTAGGGACCTCCACCTTATTGCAAGTTTACGTTTACAGAATAAACTCAGTGTATGGTGTGAATCAGTATTATCAGTAGGATTGAGCTAGTTATTAGATACGTAGTTGGAACTAGGAAAGCTTCTTCTTGCATCCTCAAAAATTGGCGATTGCCTTGGGTCTGTTTATTTCAAACTTTCAAGGGTTCACAAAAACTGAACTGGTATCAAATGAGATTATTGGCCGAAGCCCATGTTGAGGTAAAAAAACACGAAAGCAGGTACTAGACTTAGTAGACCTGGTAGAAGAAGCAAGATCAAAACTGGAATGTGAAAGCTACGACACATTTTGTACTTGTTATGAAACTGTCAATGCAATGCTGATTAATATTTACAATTGTTTTAATGTGTTTTAAAGTAAACTTTTATACTCCCACAAAATGATCTTGAATTCGACAAGAGTCTCACTTTCAGATCTTAAATTAGTCTCCATCTGTCAATGTAATAACTCCAACACATTAGACTTTATTTCAGTGAAATTTGGCAGACATATAGGCCTTGGGGTAGGAAGCAACTCGTTAAAGGTTGGTGTTAATCTGGGATTTCTGTTATTAGACAAACACTATATACGACTATGAGTGACTAACAGATAAAGGCTTGATTCTAAATCCTGAGGGGGCGTTTCAGGAGAAGAAATTAATTTAGCTCAAATGTAAGAGATTTAAATGTTTTTGAAAGTAATAGCACATTTGGATATCGTTCAGCATCGGGCTGATGTTTGTGCTCTGGTGCTTTTTAGTTTGATTTGTCTCTTTGTAGCCTCCTGCACGTACCAATAGGTGTTTTTCCTGCTTTGCCTCAGCAGTGCTGCTGGGATAAAACTGTATAAATGATTCAGAATTTCCTAAAGCGCTCAACCCAACCCCTGCCTCCTATCCCCACAACACCCCTTTCACAAAAAACAACTTTATAAACACACACTAACACACTCTCATGAGCACACTACATCCGCCCAAAATAACTACATTCACTGTTTAGAAGGTATCGAAGGTGCTTGCAGGCCTTTGTGGAAAATGAAAAACTGTCTGTGAAATGAAAGTGGCTTCAAAGCGTGTATGCAGTAAACTGTTTACAGTCACTCTGTATTTTGGAATTGTCTTTCATGCTTTTAAGTTGTTAAAGTTTTCTTTACAAATGGATGTTATTTTGTGAGAATGGTTTGGGAAAAAAAAGTCATGTTTTGTTGATGGAGAACCAAATGGTGGACAATGGATTAACCTGACTGACAAGTGAAAGGGCAGGAAGAGCCAAAGATCCTTCTGAGCAACAGTTGACTAAGAATAGAAGGAATCACCAGTCATTGGTAAAACAAACTGGAAGCTGAGCATCAAAATGTAGATTTAAATAGGAACAACTTCCTGTCTCAGTAAACAATAATGTCTTTAACAAGCTGGAATATTATCAGGTGTTTTGCAAAGCTATTCTTAAAGCATCACAATAGAAATTGAAGGTTATTGCAGGGTTAACACTATTGAAATGTCTTTGTTTGATGAGCCTATACGTTTTGGTTGAATTTTTTGTTTAAGCTAGAACTGGTAAGAAATCTCATATTTAGGTGGTAAATTGCTATCTTGAGAGACCACAAGTCTCCATAAAGCTGTATATTGTTCAATGTCACCCATTCTGACTGCTGGTCATTGCACATGGGGTCAAAGGACCAACGGACATCCGTTGTAAAACTTAAGGTTTGTGTTTGTGTGTGCACTTACCTTCCTATCTAACATTGGACTTATACATTGTTACACATGTACCAACAGGGGACTTAGCTAGCAAGGGACATTTCGGAGGTCCCCTGTTTGTTATTTAAATCATGTATGAATCCTATCTAAACTTTCTAGTGATTTTCTATTAATTTAAGCCAAATGGGGAGTGTGAGAGATTAAGTCCATGCTCAGCATTTGTCCTGTTGGCTGCAGTAGGGATTTTAACAACTAACTTTTGTGTCCGTGTGTCTCACTAAGAAAAGAAAAAGTAAGCATTAGGAGCATATGTTGACAAAGCGTTGTGCAGAGACAAAGTTGGAAAAAAATCAATTTGCCCCCCTATCATCCCTGCTATTCTTCTTTCATCAGAAGCAGTGGTGACCATTGACCTCTGCAGACTGTTCATCATGAGATGTCGGGGAAAAGAGAGTTACAAGAAAAGCTGCATCGACCTTGATTTTTTTTTCTTCTCATAAATAAAATGGATAAAACTGGCCAATTATTGAAAAATCATTAATCTAAAGAAATCAAACCAAAACAATAATCTCCTAGGTCTCATCCTTTTAAGAACCAGGGAGGTTTAAACACCTGTTCTTTGTAATTACCCGATGTTCGTTTTTAAGGACAATTAGTGTAAAGGGATTAGAAATCTGTTATGTAATACCGATGTTGCTTCTCTCAGTGTTACAATGGATATTTTCTGACAACTCTGTACCATGATGCAGGCACTACGGAGTACAAGAGCTCAACAAAAAACTCAAATATCTGATATATTATGGCTTCACAAAGTTGTTATGGCTGAAAAAAAACTATTTACTCAACGGCTATTCATTAGAACTCCAAGTAGTGTGTCTAATATTAACTCTCGTCAGTCGCCCTAGCAGGACAGATCGGCACGTCGAGTGGAATCAGAAGCACTGTCTAGAGTTTGCTTCGCAGGTTTCCGTGGATCGTGGTTATATCTGGATCCTGGTCCTGCCGTGATCCTGCCTGACACCCACTGCTACTATCATTATTAGTAGTCACATTGCTTGCTATTGCCGATACCATTACTGCTTTTGTTATCATTGTTATTTTACTATATCCACTTCTGCTGTTATTATTAGTAGTCGTAATTTTTCTATTATTACTACTCTCATTGTGTCGTAACTATGTTGTTCATTCTGTACACATGACATCTTTTGCACTTCTGTCCATCCTGGGAGAGGGATCCCTCCTTGGTTGCTCTCCCTAAGGTTTCTTCCTTTTTAACCCCCCATTAAAGGGTTTTTGGGGGGAGTTTTTCCTGTACCGATGTGAGGGTCCCGGGACAGAGGATGTCGCATTTGTACAGATTTGTTTATTATCTTATCTCATTTGCAAGCCAACTTTAAAGATGCATACCTCCACTTATTGTGTCAAATTGTCTATTCTAGTGTGTGGTTTGAGGAAGAGAGAATTATTAAAGCTTCACCTGATGTGTAAACCTGATGTGAATACATAAATTAATAATAATACCTTTAATTGTTTGTTTTTCAAAGTAGGACCAAGTAAACGCAGCACAAAAGTTAGTTACATGAGAACAATTACAAAATGGTTGTTGGCAAAAAGTGAGTGGCTGGTTAAATTTAGAAAAGTAAATGGTGGAGGAGAAAGCTACTCTGGAGACAACACAAGCAAAGATGCAATTACACAGTATAAAATAAATGGATGTTTTTTGCTTAGTTGGCACAAAATGTTAATGGACTCGACAATACTCTGCAGGTTAAGAAATGGCCTTTGGCTAATATCAGACACCTGTGTAAAACATTGTATTTAAAGAAGCTTGTATATGTGTGTATATATGTATATAGATGCACACACACACACACACATCACTCATATCTATGTTCACGTTAAGGCCCTCTCTCTTCTCTATTACACTGAAAAATACTAACCAACACACACAAAAGAACATAAATAGTGATTGAATGACAGTGGGAGTTAGGTTGCTAAATATGTTCACATGGAGGAGTGTTTACATGCTACAGTACTCTGCTGGTTTTTAATAGATCTAAGTAGTAGAAGGCTTTCAGAAATGTTCAGGATCTCTGTGGTTGGATTACATCTGAAAAGGCTGCGTCCATTCAGTGAAAGTCTCTCAAACTGTGAAGGAGCTTTCATGAAAAGCCCCTCCAAATCTACAAATAAACTTCCTAAAACAGCGGGGACGCTGACCATTTTCCAACTTTCCTTAAGATATCAGTTGTTCCAGTTCAGGGGTGAATAACAGGTGGCTTAAAGACATACTTTACAACTGTATAGGATGTGTTTCCGATAGTTGGTAGTCTTATCAGATACCCCAGAGATCCAAAGAGATTACTTTATCCATCTCTTTTTTACCCAAACCTAATAACAAAAATACCCAACAATCCCATGATGAGTCATGTAATCTGCTCTGCTCCTATATATTTTTCCTTAATTTGCTTCATGTCATTCATCGATGTTTTGTGTTTCCCGTTTAATTTTGTGACTCACTGCTCCTCTTGTGTCAGATCACTTCGCCTCTTGCCTTTGTGTTTTCCCGCCAGTTTTGATTGTCTGCCCGGCCCTGATTAGTTTCACCTGGCCCTCGTTAGCCCTGCAGTCACCAGACCTCCTGCTCACCTGTCGCCCCTAAGTCACCCACTGATTGCACCAGCTCTGGGGTAGGAGCCACACTAAATGTTTGCGTACGTTCAAAGGAGGAAATGAATGAACTCAGATTTATAAACCCTTGCGGACGCCTGCCAGCACACAATTTCCTTTTATAAATCCTAAATCAACCTGTAAATGTGCACAGCTGGTTCAGCCTCACGTCCCGCCCTCTACACGCCCACATTCAACTATAAACGGTCAAGGCAAAGCACTTTATGAACGTTGATGCATAGAAATGAGCTGCTGATCAGTGTCTCTTTGCGGTGAAACACGGCAACTACCGAGAGGAAGAACGCTCGTTCCCCCTAATTCTTCCATTTACGCAGTCCGAACAGTATCTATCGTGCAACACAACTCATCACGAGTGTCACTGATGTTTACAGCAGTCAGACGGATTACTTCCAAAATGACAATCGGTGGTATATCCACCACCCTGAATATCATTTTATTAAAATGATTTTAATAAAGGAAGTTTGATAGGTGAACACAATTTATTTATTTACTTCTGTATTCTTGTGACATTGTGAGTAGGACTGATAATGAGGATATGGAGTGATTGTGCAAAAGCTGTCACTGGTTTTATTTCCAGACTAATTTACAGGTTCGTTTTGTTGAGGTGGTGAAGATGAAGGCGTGTGACTGTCACCATGGTTACTCCTCTGCTCCCGTGAGCTGTGATACTCACATCAGATCAGTTTACAGTTTGTCTGTGTACAGCATGCTTTATATAGAGAATAAACCATGAATTAATAAATAAAGTTGTGTTCACTGCAGCGATTTTACTCACAAACACTTAATGAAAACTCAGATCGTACTTGGTGATAAATGCACAGTATTAAACGATTATTGAAAACTACTGATGTTCTATTCTGCAGTTTCTTAAACACGAGTTGACGTACAGCTGATGATAATTTCAACCACCAGTGTCGGTAGGCCGGCCGTTTCTTCTGCGCTCCGGGGTGCAGACAGCACTGATAAAATATTAAGTGAAATTTAATTTAAGGTTTGAGTTGGTTTATTTCTTTAACAATTGAAATGTGCTTATAGTTGTTACTCACTAGTTCAAGCTCAAAAAAACACTGCTGGTTTGACTATGATAAAGAGAATAGATAAGTGCAAAGTAACGTGTTCTATGAAGGGAAATTAAATGTGTTTAGGAATCTGTAGGGATTAATTACAGGTAAAATGTAATTCCTACTGTCTGGCTTCAATTCACTACCTCACCATCTGAATCACCAGTTTCCCCGTGTCTCCAAAAATGTTGGTATGCATGGGTCAGAGTTTTCGCGCAAGTGCGCACATTCTCCTTTCAAGTTTGTTTTTATAGATCACAACTTTTGCGTGGGAAGTGGCGTACTCCTCTTTCAGGCCCTGTTTTGTGCGCATGCAACGGTTATAAATTAGACCCCATTTCCCTTTGTCTTTGTTGCTGCATGGAGTTTTGTAAGTATGTAATTATAGACCTTTGTACAGTTTAACAATGATGACGTGAAATGTGAGCGCACTCAATTTGGCAACAGACGTATGGTGGGATGAACCACCAAAGATTAGGAATGCAACTAAAACAAATTGACTTTCCAGATCTGTGTGTTATTAGTGAGAGGGTAGAATACATTAGCAAGACTCACAGTATTTAGTGGTCACATATGTTTGGTGGCGAAAACTATCTTGTAATGTCACACCGGCAAGAAATTACTAGCATGTAGTCACTAGTTAGTTAAAACTAGATTGCTGTCACATACAGAACTTCAAATACCATGACACAGACTCCGAGTTTTGAGTTTATCGGGTTTAAAATGGGCCCTGCAAACGACAGCATTTTTGATCAGTCCAGTGGTAGTCAACACGTTTCATAGCGTGCAGTCTTATGTGCCGCCGGTGTTTCGGTTTACCGAGTGACCGTGTCAACTGGTGACTCTCTGCCAAATGGCGGCTGTTGAAAACATGTGCACGAACAGAACTCGTAGGTGTCCTCCAAAAAGCCTTCAATCAATTTTGAAATACAGGCTCATATTTGTTTACTATCTACGGCAACCATTTAGGTAAGTGTCACGTGTATTTTTGATGACTTCAGCTGTAAAAGGGTCTATCGTGCGTGTGCTGTTATCCTATCTAAGTCCTTTTAATTAAATCAAGCATCATTTTATGAAGGCTTTTTTCAATACTGCCTTGTATCAAAAATTGCAGCCTGCTATTTGTCGTCTGAACCTTTTGAAGAAAGAGAGAAAAGAAGCTTCCCCCTACAGTTTATTGACAGAAGGTAACAGATGGGGGGAGCATTGCTAGCAAATACAGAGAGCTTGTATAAGAAATGAGTAATAGATGAAAAAGGTATGATTAATGGAGCTCTGGTGCTGCCGTTGATGTAATCTTCTGTGATCACCCAGTGGACATTCAAGTGCAGACAACATGAAATATCATGAAAATGTTGCAAATAGCCATTCAAGTCTTCAGCTGAGTCTTTTGTGTCATTGCAAGCTTTCAACATTTCGATTTTGTCTTTATATCTGTTTTTAAGATGTCGTTCCAGCGCGCACAAAAAAAGATCGGATGCAAACATGCCTGTCACAATGTGACCAAAGTTCCAGATGAGTGATGGCAACTGAGCAATCCCCATTCACTGAGAGAGGACGTAAGATGTGATTGAAGGCTGTGGAAAAAGCTACTCAGTGGACCTTGAAGTACCGTTCTCTTTTTGTTTTTTAATTAGTATTATCTTTAGCAGTTTTACATATATTTGAAACAGAGTTGGAAGAATATTGGCAGTAGATTTGAAATGCAAAATGGATATACTGTATTCATTAATCATGGAGTATGATACACACCAAGCAGCATTGTGTTTGATCTGCATCATCTGTATGAAGACGTATCTTGCACAAATAATTTTGAATCAAGTGGAAGGAGGACATTCAAATTTAAAACACATTTCTACACTCTGTGGTACAATTTACAAAAAGGCATCTTCAATGTTTTTTGTTTTCATAATCAATTACTAAAACAATGCGGGGAGACAACAATTCCTCTGCAAGATGATTGAATTCATTTGGCATTATGGTAATAGTACCAAACTGAATATGATGTATATATTGTGTGCAATAATGCTAAGCAACAGAGAAGAGGGTATGACAACATGTTCCAATATTTAGCAATGAGCATGTTGATAAATTAATTTGAGAATAATACAATCAAATGACTCAATTTAATATGATTGTCATGTGAAAGCTGTGAAACACGTATTTAATCGGAGATACCGATGATGCTGTTGAGTATTTTTATAGAAACAAATTGTGACAATTGATTGCACTGATCATCTCATCCCCTACATTCTGTCTTACAAATGTCAACATTAGATTTCTTGGGATGTTTTTATTTGGATAGTTATCATACTTCCTCTATAATAACCTGTATTGTGTAAATCATACTGGAACCCACAGGCCAACAGCTCTGGCAGTGAACCAACATTACCATCTAGTGGACATGATCAGACATGGTACATATGCAGTAGTTCTGAAAAATGATTTTCTATTCATCAGTTGATCTTTATGCCCCTAAACAAATCATCTTCATAAACAGGCTCTCAATTGGGTGTAATGCATGTTGTAACCTATGATGAAAGGCATTGACAAGCAATAATAATAATAGCAAAAACAAAAAAAGACTAGTGAAATGACTGTAACACATACACTCACTGGCTCCTTTATTAGGTACACATATACATGTCTATTGCAATCCAATACAACCGAAATTCCATTAAATCGACTTTTATTTATTATACCTGTAATGTTCAACTCAGTTGACAATATCCTCAATGTGTTATATTTTCAAATATATGCTTTGGCACTGAATTCAGTTAGTTGTAGTTTATATTAGTTTATTTGGTTGGACTCATGCAGGAAATACATGTTAGGCTTCACATGTGTTGTAAAGGTGAAAAGTTGACGGCGGATAGGTGATGAGAAGAGTTCACATGAGTAAAGAGGAATTAAAGGTCGGACCCCTTAGTGGAGAATCCCTCCTTCAAGAGCCTAATCCTGTTAGGCTTGCTCGAATCTGTTAAGTGAAACATAATTGACGAAGAGTCAACAAATCATGAACCCATACAAATACTTAACCTTTTACTGGTGTGACCAGACGTATGTTGTAAACATCCAGGGCTCAGCCCAGACCAAGAGGGGTGCCCGGGGCATCATTATAAATTAGTGATCTATAATAATATTCATGTGTTATAATACCGTATACGTTTTGAATCTTGTTTTTTACTGTTCTTGTTTTCTTTTCTTTTAGTTTTTTTCCTGGCAACTTCAAGACATGATTGGAATAACCCACCATGGCTTTTCTTAAATCCTCTTAGTGACGGCCTGACTAAAACCTTCTCTTGGCCACGACTGACCTGATAAATGGCCATGTGTCTATTTAAGACCTCTGGTAGTCCTGCTTTTTGCCACCTTTTTTTGTGACACTGCAAAACTCTCTCCCTCCACCCCAATGGACAAAAAACAACAGTCATATGTACAGGACATGTCAAGTTTCTTTAAGTAAATCAAATATAAAAAAAAGAAATAATAGGACGTTCAAGTAATGCATACTGAATAGAAAAAGCATTTCTAATCAATTTTAAAACCACTGACAATAATTCATTAATACATCATACTATAATGAGCGCAGCACAGGTGAGAAATGTTTGCATGTTTGGAAAAAACCACACAGGATATTCAAAGTGCTTGCCACTTAATTTGACTGAATATATAGTGTCGTATGACGTCACTGCTAGTAAGTATAACATTAGTCAACTCGGTAAAGGGGATGAAAAATAGCAAATAGTCTTTTCTGGGATCTGGGATTGAGGAGCTGTTTACTTACACCTAAATATTTGTGACGTTCAACAATTTCAAGTTGAGAACCCTGACGGGTTTGAGTGGGCAGGATTATCTTCTGTCTCCTTCATTTTGTTTAATCAACATTTAAAACAAGTTTATGTTGGATAAGGAAGATCTGAAATGTATCAAAAGTAGACTTCACTTTGGCAATGGCTGGAGTAAGAGAAGGGCTACCTTTTTTATAACACTGTCACAATAAGTGGGGCAATTGGCCATTCCAAATTTAGAATGACAAAAAATGAAGATGAATTTTCAATATGGCTCAACGATTTGACCATTTATAGGTACTTTTGATCCCTTAAACTATACTGCATGTTTGGGTATTTGCATGTATTTTAATGGATGCTTTAGGCTCTCTTTTCACCAGCATGGACAGCAGTGCTGGCATTGTTTACATGTTGTTATACTGTGTGAGTGTTGCCCAAACAAGATGCAGTCACAAAACTTTACAGGTGTGCAAGGCTGGACCGGGACAGACAGCCACTGGGGAAAGGTAGCCAGCTATGCACCCCCCAACCCTTTGGCACCAATTTTGTGCTGCACTTTGGGAAGTAGTCTCGAGCCTGACAGAGCCACATTACCAGATCAACGAAATAAAGATTCTATAGTAGTGAACTATGAACTCAAAATGTGTAAAACGAGGAGCAGCAGGAAGCTGCCCCGCTATGATCCAATATTTATTTGGAAAAAAAAACAGTGCAGGTAGCTGACTACCTATGACCACCAATCTTATTCTGCATCGATAATAAGCAACAAAATGTTGAACCCTCATTGCATAGTCAAGAATATGTTGTGAATATCAATTATATGAGCGTGAAGAGCCACAAATACAGTATATCATCATACGCAACATTTTACAGGTTGTTCAAATACATGTTACAGACATCTTTCTGTTGGAACCCCTGCTGTGTGATCATCTTAGTAACCTCTAATTGCCTCTCAGGGATTTCAATGTATCCGCAGAGCGTATGTAATCTAATTAAAGTGATTGATATACCGATTCCAAATTAGCATGACCTAGAGTGCCTTAGCCTCTTAGCGTCTCTTCTTCCAAACAGAAAAAAACAACACTATAACTGATTAAAGACAACTATCTGGCAGATAAAGTCATGAACAGGAAGCCGTGTCTCTGGTTTATAAAAGAGCTTTTAAAATAAACATAACTCACTCATCTGACAAAAGAAGACAACTCTTTCAAGGAAAAACTCTATTATGGTAAGGAAGGTAGAACAGTTTTAAGGGTAATAACTCTGATGAAGGCCCTGTGTAAAGAGCACACTTACTCAGTTGATGTTGCCAACTTTTTTTTCAAGTTAACAGGACAATCTGGTGTACTTCATCATTTATTTCATCTGTTATGAATAACGAATTGTACTGACGCTTTGTTGCAGGCTTGTCAAAGCTCAGTTGGATGTCCAATAGACAAGATTACGTCAGAGGACCATTAATGACATATGTTTTAGAAAAGGCATTACTTGCTGATACAACTGCTGTAGTTCACGTTTTGTTTTGTTTTTTAACAATGGATTACCATGTGTAACGTGAAAGAGGTCACTCTAAATGAAACCCCCCCAGAAAACTTGCACCCAGCTTTGCAGTTTTGCACAGCATACATACATTGAATGTTGACGCTGCATTGGGTCAAACGAGTGGCACAACAGCTAATGGGAAAGTGTAGTTTGCATTCATCAGGTGTGCAGAAACGTGCCTCCTGATGATTTTTTGTTTCTTCTGTTCAGGTTTCCAAAGAAATCTGCAAATGCAGCTGCTGTAATCAACAATTAAACGGGACTAACCATAATCTTCAACATATTACCTAATGTGTGCTAAAAGCAAAGCAATTTTACTGAAAGCAAGTAACATTTGTGCTGACGATCTAGGTTGTTTTTTTTAATCAGCAGTGGCAAAATATTGTATGCCATACTATTAAAATGCACAGTAGTGTGTGTCTTTCCTACGAATTTGGCCTAGACACACATTCAGCTGCAAACCTAATTAACCCAGTGAGAAAACCCCACCAACATAATACCGCAGTAATCCTGAGGCCACACTAATCGCCTGTCTCATAGGCAAACTGGAGCTTTGGGATTCCACAGGTTTAAAAAAAACACCTGAGACTATGAGATGCCCATTTCGAGTCTGGTCACTCCAATGATACTTCATACTCAAAGGTTTCCGGACTATGGGCTGTTGAATTACAGGCCAGTCATGGGGCAGACACAGCAAACAGAGAACACTGACAAGATTGATGTCAAAGCAATTCAGGATATGTATAAAAAGTTTGTCAGGGAGTGCCCAAGTGGACTACTTTTTCTGCATGAGTTCAGGCGTTTCTTTGGTGTGGACCCGACAGGGGAAGCGTCTGATTATGCGGAGAACATGTTTCGAGCTTTTGACAGAAATGGGGTGAGAGAGTAAAAGCTGTTGCAGCCTGGCATACTGTTCATCTTTACCAACATGTGGAAAATGTGATTCAATTTGTTCTGATTCAACCTACCTTTCAGGACAATACAATTGATTTCCTGGAGTTCGTAGCAGCACTGAACCTTGTTTTCCGGGGAGACCTGGAGCACAAACTGCGCTGGTCATTCAAGGTGTATGACAAAGACGGCAGTGGCTATGTGGACAGGGAAGAACTACGGTCAATAATTGATGTGAGTCTACCTTTATGTCAACTACAACTGTCTTGTGGGTGTTGGATGCAACTAAAATACTGAGCTTGAAAAAGGAGAATCCCTCAAAGTAAGTTGTCCTTTTCCAAAATGTCATTTAGTTTCAAGTCTAAACTTAAGCAGCAAATGATAGCAGCCCCATCGTATATTTTCATCTTGGATCTTCTTCTAGGATACAATGTGTTCCCCTTAACGTATGAAATATATCTGGAGTTCTCAAACAAAAGATGAGAGAAGATATAAGCTATATACAAGTCTATTCCTTGTGAAGCATACAATGAAGACACAAAGTATAAAGGACAACTTCAATTTTAATGGACAAAGTTTATTTTACAATCTTTTTACTGGCCATAAGTGTCAAATTATCTTGTTGAGTAGGTGCTTGCGTACATCATGTTATCATCATCACACAATCTGGTAGCTAGTTACAGCCCAGTCGCCAAAATACAATGTTGGCATTGTACATACATTAGATGAGATGGCAGCCTCAGCCATTAGTGTGTAGCAATGTGTGGATGTTGACATGCAGTGTACAGCGCTGTTAGTTGTTCGACTAGAAAGGTGCTATGTATATGCAAGGTTATTAACATTTAAGTTTCGGCAAACCACGTTGCACTGCTTTGTTGCATTACATTGTTCAGTTACGTTGTTCAGTTACGTTGTTCAGTTACGTCGTTACATTATTTTAACACAAATCATAATCTTTTTTCAAACCTTAACCAAACCAATCGTTTTAAAACGTCAACCAAGAGACACTGTGTGTTTCTGCAAGCTTCCTACAAGGCTGATATTAAAGGTATTTGTTAAATTTATTTTTGTTTCAGAAATCTAGACATTTAAGGAATCTGTGGTTTGCAGAAACCTACAATGCCAACATCTGTTCTGGCGACAGGTGTGAGAGTGAATGTAAAAATGTGGATTATCAGAGGATTATCTAAACCATGATCACTCAGGTTCAAGTCTGAATCCTAATATTCAATTTGTTTCTCCGCTGGATTTCAATCTTTTTCTTCCAGATAAAACCGGTTTTCCCAATAGCGATGTATTATTGTGGTAACTGGTGACATAGGAATCTGTATCTTTTCTCTGATTAATTACTCTTAATCTAAAGCAAAACAAAATGCAATGTCAGAAATGTGCAAACGGGCTTGAAGACTGTCAATGGGTTGTTTACAATCTTTAAAATCAATCAGTAGTATTTGTTAAATCAAACAGAAAAACTTGTTTTCAAAATATGTGATGATAAATTAATATGAGTGCTCAAGATGGTCAATCTTCATTTATTCAGTCTACCATGCATTATCACTTGCTAAAAATGCTGTTGATATGACATTGTCTTTGTTATTAACATTAAATATAACATTTATTTTTTTGTAGAGCCTCTATCGGATAAAGATAGGCTCAAAGACTGAAACGGATGATACACAACTTACAGTAGATGAAGTTGCGAATCGAATATTGCAGGCTGTTGATAGTGATGGTGATGGTAAGCATTCATTACGGCACGTGTCATGTTATGCAAAGAAAACACTTTTGTAGAGGGAATATTTTGTTGTTTCAACAGAGAACATTAATCCACACTTTTGACTTTTTTTGTTCCACAGGTCAAATTACCCTGGAGGAGTTCATTAGAGGCGCACAGGAGGACCCCTGGGTGCTCAACATGTTGACGTTGGACATGAACCCTGCTGAATGGTTGCTGGAGCAGCGGAGAAGGACTACACACTTCTGAAATGACACAGGCCTTTTTCATGTGGCCAAAGGGAGAACAATCATGTCTAGAATCTAGGCATGGATTTATGTATTAATTATTAAACACACATTTTACAATTTCCTAATTCACAAACTGAAGAAATTAAGACATTTTTCATGATTGGCCATCAGTTGGCTTTTAGTTGCACAACTATAATAATTAAGCTTATACGGTTAAGATTAATTACATTTTCTTAAAATACTATTCAAGCTATGTGTATATATATATATATATATACATTTACTCAATACATAGTGCTCAAGTCACAGCCTTCTTGTTATAAAGTGTCAATATGTAAATAGTGTATGATAATAATGTCTTCTTTTCTATTGTTGTTTTTTCACTGTTTTTCATTTTGTTTTTCAGCGAAGAATAACATTACTAGAACACGATTACATTTGCATTGTGCGTATTGAATTAAAGTCCATACTGTAAAGTAATGTTGTTTTACCTGATTAAAAGGCATTTTTTTTTTCTTCTTAATCCTATGAATTAAAGTTCAGTAACAAAAATCACAAGTCATTGTCACGTCCTGCTTCCCAGCTGTACAAATGTGTGCTAATATCTTTCTTCTTTCAGTGTTAAACATCCTTTTCCCATCCAGACCACATGAGGTACAGAGATCGCCTCTGTTTACCACTGTAAACCTGCAGTGCATGCCCCCCCCCCCCCCCCCCCCCCCCAGTCACTTCACCCATAAACCCTTGGGATTTACTCACTTAGTTATTCCAGCCTAACAGCTTTACCTGACTTGACCCGTGTGAATCATACTGTAGATTACTGACTGAAAATTGAAGATTAAAAAGAGTTGGTTAACATTTACATAGCATAATACAGCCTGTGATTTGCAGTGTAATTTTGGTGTTTGAATTAGGTACCAATAAATATGTATAAAGTGTTAACTCTCTTTTTCTCTTTAATTACACAGTGAAAACTAATTACATTGTAATTGCTAGGGGACAGGGGTGTAACGAGTGCTTATATAAGCCTTTGACAAGAAAAGTTGACATCACAGAAGGAAAAGTAGAGGTTTAAATGATGAAACTGATGATGGCTGAATCCCCTAAGCCCTTAATAAAGCATACCATTACTATACCAGGACCTGATCCACAAAAAAGTATTGAGCATTTGAAAAAAATAAGAGGATATGAATGTTTTTTTATGTACGAAAGTAAATAAGTGCAAGTTCATTTTATCACTAGCCACTAGAGCCATCAACAGCTTCAGAGAAATGTACCTGTAGGGATTTCTGTACTTATAATATGGACTAAATGGGCTTTTATTGTGGATATAAGTCATCATTTTAGTAAGCAATAGCGTGAAGAGTACCAGTGAACCTGAGTAAAAAAAGGGTCAACATGGGATCAAGCATGTGGATTACTGCTTTAAACACAGCTTGCAAAAGACTTTGGCTAAAAATAAGCCTCTTGGTTGGTGTCAAGCATCACATGAATCAGTTATTACACTCTCCTCAGTTCAAGACCGGGACCGTCAACAGCAGCCATGAGGAGGACACTGGACTATGTTTTGTCTTCGTATTTATTTCTCAAATGAAATAAGACATTTTTAGTTTTTACTGCAGTGGCATGATTACAATTTAGTATGGGTCAAAATCAGCAAGTTCAGACAGAGGAAGAAGAACTGGAGTTAAACTGCATCCAGGACCTCTACAGGTCATACGCCATGGAGTGCCCCAGTGGATCTTTGTACCTGCACGAGTTCAAGAGGATGTTTGGAGTACAGCATGGTACACCTGAATCGCAGTACATGGACAGCATCTTCCGAGCATTTGACATGAATCAAGTGAGTTACGAAGCCGCTTTGAAGTAAAATGTCTTCAAATGAAAGTCTAAGCAATACGAGCAACAATGATTTGTTCCCTGAATTGAGTTATTTAAAAAAAAAAAGAAGTTCCTGCTATGAACTTCCCTTCTCATTATATGTCCATGCATACTTTCCAAGTAATTTCTCCCTGTTTTCAGGACAACACAATGGATTTTATAGAGTATGTGGCGGCGCTTCATCTTGTTCTGCGTGGAAAGCTTGAAGATAAGCTGCGGTGGTCTTTCAAGGTGTTTGACAGCGATGACAACGGCCACCTAGACAGAAATGAGCTCCGGAAGATTGTTAAGGTAAAAAGTGTTGATTTCGTAAACCACATTTCATTTCATATAAGTTTGCCTTGATGTTTACCCTCAGTTCTCATTTGTTTGTCAGAAGACCATCTTTATGCTTTTAGTTATCCTTTGTATTAACTATTTTAAGAAGCAAATTCAGCAGTAATGGCATGTCTTATGTTAAATTTGATCTGAGATGTAGTTGTTTTTATTGTTGGCTTGATTAAATACAAGCCAACTGTTCGCTTGACTAGTTGTTTATGATGATCAATGGCCACATGTAGATAGACTTCATATCCGATATACAATTTGTCAACAGCTTTATCTGTTCAAGATGAGAAACTGTCTAATTGCTGGATTTTTCTTTCAGATAATCTACAAGATGAAGAAAGGCATTGTGTCCGATGAAACGGGAACACAGAACCTCACTACTGAGCAGGTGTGTGAGCGCATCTTTCAAGAGGTCGATGTGAACAATGATGGTACGTTGACTGCCAATTCAAAACCAACAAAATTCCTCCAAAAATAGGTTTCCTCAATATTTAGTCGTAAATAACTCCTTCAAAGATATTTTGTTTGTGGTGCAGGTCAGATTACACTGGACGAGTTCGTCGAGGGGGCTCAGAGGAGTCCATGGCTGCAGAACTTCCTGCGGCTTGATGTCAATCCCTGCGGATGGGTCCAGAGGTACTTGTGTGACAGGAAACTCATGAGTTCCAAAAGTTCCTGAAGGCCTTCAATATCTTCAGACCAGACAGAAAGGAACTGCATTGTGAACCTACAGGAAAAAGAGAAATGCTTTTACCAACAATGTGTGAAAAGACTCCTCATGCCTTTATTATGCACTACAAAACCAGCATTGTGTTGAGTCTCTAATTCTTTGTTCTAGAACTCTTCAAATACTCTAACTGGACTCGAGCAATTTGACTCTGTGAGAAAAAATAAGCTTTTTGGGATTTTACCAGAAATATGACATTATGTAAAATATCAATTACTTTGTGGCCTCATATTGCTTTGAAGTTTTTGTTCATGAATTGTAAAATATATCTTCATATTTTTTATAAAAACTTTATGAAACTTGGTGGTTATTGGTAGCATACAATGTGGTGTGGTATTTCCCTACAGCTATGACTACAATGGAAATAAAGGACTCTCATGTTTGGTTTATATGTCCAATGGAAACAGAAGTAGCTGCTTGAAAAGGGCCCTCCAGCAGTTTAGAATTGCACTCTCAAGTGACAGTCAAAATTGATAAGGCAGAATCATCCTACATTTTAGTGCCTGGAATGGGTCAAGCTTGAAAACTACTCAATCCTACACTTCCCATGATGCATCGTCATAGCAAACATTGTTATGTACTCTAGCTCCTTCACTGCTAAACAGCCATGTCATTTAAATTCCACATCCCTGTTTGTAACTTTAAGTCTTTACCTCTTGAACCCTAGGCCTATTTTTAGCCCCGTGCTCGAAACTGACCTACCCTTACGCAAAGGGGCTTATCTCGCTAACTACAAGGTCTATTTGAATAATTAAAATGGCAAAATAACACAAATAAATGTGAGCTTTGTTAATATGTGTACATATCATTGTATATGTTACTGGTAAATGCTGAAACGAATGTTACACACAGCTCAAATTGAAAATGTTCAGGTTCGTTTTTTTTTTTGTGCCTAAAAAGCACTTTTATTGATTTTAAATGATGCACAGGCAGGCCTAAACTCCCAAATCATATCACAACATGTCAGCAGTCCTTTTAAAAAAGAAATTGGCTTTGATAGATTGAAGTATGCCTGAGAAATCAATGCCGGTGTACAGGTCAGCTGTGGTCAGCCAACGTCAATTCTGATTTTGGAAGCAGCCGATATAGCGGTTTTATTGTACTTTTAAATACTATCTAACTTTATATTTCACTTCTTTTATCACTAATAGTGTTCAATCTATCTAATACAGAAGTTTGGCATCATTTTGAGAGCCTGGGCCATATGAAAACTTGTAAAATATGGCTAATTTTCGTCAGAATTTCAGTTTTACGTGATGTGTTTGAACCTAACACAGCTTGTGATCGGCCGATTTGTGCAATTCCCACAGATTTGAACCCGGCAGAGTCTGGGCAGTGTAGTCATTCGTTCTTTGAGTTGTTTACAGAATTTTAAGCCAATAAAATAATCGAAAACTGTGATCCGCCCCCATGGGTCAAACCCATTGGCCAAAACTGAAATTATTACTCATTCGTCATAGAAGCTCGTCAGAGACTCAGTTTTTTTCCACAGCAGAGGAGAGAGACATGGCGAAATGGCGGCACAGATTATTATTTTTTTTTCTTTTCGATTTTCATCCAGGAAACATCTAAAAGGTAGGGAGCGTTTCAATGTTTACGATGATGGGCTGAGTTGATATCTGTGGCAGATCAATAGTAACTTTCTAACGGTTTAAAGTAGAATAATTTGGAGGCGATAGTTCGATGCAGTTTGTTGTGCTCGTGCTGCTGGATATGAAGTGTGTGTGTGAAAGTGCCGTAGATCGCGGCTGGGACCGATAACGAAGAACATTGCTTGCCTTCTCCTGGCGAGAAATAGGTGAAATTGTGGTAGTACTTGTAGTACCTTGAAGTACTTTGTGTATATATAAGTTTTTGAGTGATTAAAATAGGTTACATGGTCCATTTGATCAGAATCTCTTCGTCATGTACGTTTTTGAAATATTTTAAAATATCATTTCATTCGTTCTCAAAAGTGATTTGTACTACATGTGTACACTCCCCCCCCCCCCCCCCTAAAACCCCAGGTTTTAAGCCTGGATGATATCATTAGGGTAATTTTCTCCAACTTCACAAAGCTCCCCCAGAATCAATAAAATGTCACACCAGAGATGGTCTGAATCATTTTTGTATGCCTTTCAACATTGCTGATTAAGGCAAGTATAAGCAAATAATTAGGCTGTGTGGGCAAAAACGACTAACAACATTTACTGGACTTGTAGCAGTTATCATGATCATTATTTATATCACGTCTATTTATTTCTGACAACCTTCAACAACAACTTTCGAACCAACTGACCGCATCAAATCCTGGACCCTTTTGCTGTAGAGCAACAGTGATGACCTTTGTGCCACCAGGTTGAATTGCAACAGTTAATTCCTTTACTTCCTTTTCTTTGAACTGATGCTTTATTATTGGTAACTTGGTAAAGTATTACTCATAAAACTATTAAAGCGTTATGTACTGTATACACCACAAATGTTGAAACAATAAAACAGAAATTATGATTTATACATATGACAGTTGTCTCTTTATGTACAAAAGAAGGTCTTTAATAAAATGGGAAGTAGTCAAAGGTAGTCTCACTTCCCTATCTCTCTGGTGGGAAATGATTTGCGTCATTCATGGGCTAAGCAGTTGAGCAGGCATCCCTCTCTGTTCTATCCTCAGTCACTTTATGCGGAAATCTCTCAAGCAAACTGATCCACAGGTATCTGAAGAGAATGTGAATAAAATGGCCTCTCTAAATGGTAAGTAACCTAACATGTACTTTAAATATTGTTAGGGGTCTTTGATTATTGTTGACAATGTTGACACATCTGTCTGTGGTATAAGGAAATTATAATGAGAGATATTTTCATTGTTCTTTTATGCTTGCATAACCTCATTATGCTCAAGCTTAAGTATTTCCAGTGAGGTATATTTCCTTAAAAAACAATATTTCGTACTATGCAAACAATATTAAGGTAGATTTACGATGAACATATGTGCTGTTTTGTCAGACTAAGAGCCCTGTCATGCTGGCATTTTTCACAACATTGTTTCTGACACAAATTAATTCACGTAATGTGAATCATTGTCATCATTGGATTCACTAGAAGAGGCCCAATAAATCTGTGCGGGGCTTTTGTGTAGAGCTCAACTTTTGGTCATGGACTGATGTAGAAAAAGCTGTTTCTGGTTTTCTTTTGTGAGACTGACTTTCCTAGACAATTGGTTAACCTGCATTTTGAAAAAGGGTCCAGATCTTACATGCTGTAAACCTATACTCATTCATAACACAGCGGTCAGTTGGGAGGAATGGGACCTGTCAGGCCAGAAACTGAAGTCCATTCCTCAAGATCTTCTACCGCACGCTAGAAGTGTGGATTTGCAGAGGAACAAACTGAAACGAGTCACCGGGATCTCAAGATTCACCCATGTGATGGAGCTTAATCTCTCCCGGAACAAGATAATGGAGGTTTCTCAGGAAATGCACAAACTGCACAGACTAGAGGTACTCTACATGAACCAGAACAACCTCAGAGCCATTCCAGAAGGAATCTTCCCACATTTTAAGAGGTTAAAGTTCCTAAAAGTCAGCACCAATCGCTTGGCCAAGCTCCCTTCAGATATAAACCAATGCACCAGTATCACTTACCTGGACCTTTCCAAGAACTGCCTGCAAAACATTGAACCACTAGTTGGTCTCCCAAAATTGAAGGAGCTTTTGGTTGAGAACAACCAACTAACTGAGCTCCCGTCCAAGCTCTTCGAGAACGGTAGCTGTGAGCTGACCGTGTGCAAGGCCGTGGGGAATCCGCTTAGGTGTCCACCAGAGGAGGTCTGTGCTGGAGGGGTCATGGACATCAAGAGCTACTTCAGTCAAATGGAGGAGAACCCAAACACACACAGTGCCTGGACAGTCAAGACCATGTTCCTGGGCTCCTCCATGGCAGGGAAGTCCACACTCTGTCGGAGCCTGAGGGAAGGGAAGCCTGTGGCGGTGGCAGTGGAAGATCGGACTGAGGGAATCGAGATCAGTCAACTGTATGTCCAGGAAGTCCGTTTCCTTTTGTGGGACTTTGCAGGGCAGGAGGAGTACTACCTGACACACCATGTCTTCATCACACCACGAGCCCTTGTCATCCTCACTTTTGATTTAGCCAGGTGAGAAATCTTAACTTTTCTGATTAATCATCTTTTAAGACAGTGGTTCCCAGTCTAAGCTATGTTAGCGACATGTCTGTCAGTTGGTCCACCACTTTTATCAAACCCGAATATCTCAGCATGTATGAGATGGATTACCATGAAATTGAATATGCATATATTTCTCACAAGTAAAAAACAACACACACTATTGTGCACACTGCTCTATCTTTTCAGGTTTGGGAAATTAGCTCATAATTAAATTATTTGATTTTGATTCTCAATCAGCTACAGCACTGAAGATCCACGTTCTTTTAAAGACCAGCTGTGGTTCTGGATAAACAACATACAGTTGCGTGTGCCAGACTCAGTGGTCCTTCTGGTGGGAACACACTGCGACCAGTGCAGAGACCAGGAGGAGGTGATGGAGAAGAAGAAAGACATCGAGGAGAAGATGAGAGTCATGTTGACAAACAGGAAGACGGTTTTAAAACACCAGAAGAAAAATCTGGAAGAAAACCTGGACGTCTCTCTCTTTACGGACCAGCTAGATGAGCTGGATTGCCTTTTAGACTACAATTTGAAGGTACTGACTGATGTGGTCTATTATGTTAACTTATTTGTGTTTAATATGTTTTTTTATCCTTACAGATGCAAAAGCACTATGAAACTCCCTTAGCATATGCATCGTGATACTGTATATGTTTCCTGCCCTAACAGATGTCCTTGAACTTCCTCTTAGGTTCTGGACCTCGTAACCCTTGACTGCACACGGTCTGAGGATATTTCAAAACTCCAAAGTCATATTTTGACATGCATTCAATCAGAGAGTGTTATTCTTTGTTCTGAGAGCATCTTACCCAAAAGTTATGAAGAGGTAGAGCTAGCCATTCATACACTTGTTGCATTAAAGCAAATTCCCCAACATGGTAAGTCAATTTGAACTCCAATGACGGTATACTTTATTTCAAGTATTACAGAATATTATTCTATTCATTTGACTCTTTAAATAAAATGTTCTATGTTTTCTATATCAGGTATCATTCTACTTGACGAACTGGGAGATTTAATTCTAAACCATGTTAAACTGAGCAGAGAGAGTCTCCACTCCATCTTACGATTCCTTTTGCGATATCTGCATCGGATTGGGTTGATCGTTTGGTACGAAGACATCAGTGTGCTCAGTGACAGAGTGTTTATAAAGCCTTCGTTTCTCATCTCATTGTTCAAGGTCAGTGTTGGCTTTCTGTTTCCAAATGTACACATATAATAACAGATGCTACATTTTTTGCATTATTTGTAAGTACTCAATTACTCCGAGAATACAAAAGAAAAATAATCGAATCAGCTACCTTGAAAACACATGAAGCTCCTTTGGGCATGTTATGGTTGTGAGTGCTTTCCTTGATTCATTACCACGATTTTGCAAAGTGTGTGCATAGTGCCAGCATCATAAAAACAGCGGAAGTCTTTTTGTCCCATTACCTACAGTAAGTATGTTTACATGGTTCACAAACCATATTTTCACTCTCCCCACCTCTTTTTGTAAATGCAGACTATTGTGAGACATGACCTGGTGCAGCAGCTGGAAGGGGTCTCCAGAGACCTTCTCATGCAAGAGGGGGTTCTGGTGAAGCAGAAGATCACCTGGGTGCATGACTTGAGGTGCAGAGGCACCCTGCACAATGCAGCAATGCGCATCTTGGTCCGCAGAGAGTTAGAGAAACTGGTCGAGGACGATGACGACTTGGTCAGAGAGGTGGTGGGAACCAAAAGGGAGGAAGGCATACTGCTCACCCTGCTGCAGCATTTTGAGGTCTGCCTCCCCACTTTTGTCGGAGGCTACCTGAACCCCGAGGCATCAGAGTTCGTCCCTGGTGAGAGGCTGTGGGGGTCCGCCAGGGAGGCCAAGAGAGAACCAGACGGAGCCTGTCTCTTCCCCATCTACCTAAAGGATGACCTTACAGTCTGCCACAAGTGGGGTGAGGACAAGCAAGATGACGTCAGTGTTCACGTGTACTTCCTGCCTGAGATTCCTCACGGCTTCTTCCACAGGTATCAAAGCTTGAAATATCTTTCAACATGTGATAATACTTTCAGCATCATTTAACTTCCATAAATTGCCTGTATCTACTGTCCGTAACCATCAGAGTCATCATCAAGACGTGCTCCCTGTTCCCCACTCACTGGGTAGGGAGAGAGCAGTGTCTTCTCTGCTGTGGAAACAGACTGGCCCTGGTGAGACAGAAGAATAAAGATGAAGATGTGTTCGTAGAGATACGCTGCCGCAGACCTGAGAAGCATGAGGGTAAAAAAAAATAGGGTTCACTCTTTCATATTGAGTTCAAATCCTCTGCACAGCTACTGTACAGACAGCTTCTTCCTCTCCTCAGAGTTTCGACGGTTGTGGGATCTGATCTTGGCGGTGATGTCCAAGTTGTTTGTGCTGTCCAGCCAGTGGCCTGGACTGACTCAGCAGGTGCACACACCCTGTCCAGAGAGAGGCTGTCCACACTACTTCACCTGGAGGGATTGGCAAGAGCTCAGCAACACTGACTTCTACAACATGTAAGTGATACCTCCGATGGAGGTTACCCTCCGTCCGTCCCAAATGATATGTACGTAGATACAAAACCCACCCCATCAACAGCCTATTCACCTCGCTGCTGTCTGGCAAGCAATACAGAATATCATGATGTAAGACTGCTCAACCTCCATCTAAACCTCCAAACTTGCACTTTTCTTGGAGCAGAGAGTCGCTTCTCGGCTGCTTCTGTAATCCACTCTGGCCGCCCCCCTTTTAATTTTAAAAACACATTGGATCTGCAACAGCGAGGTTTGACTGCCTGAATGCAATGTTTTTTAACCAAACGTAGAGAGGAGTTTTGGATTATACTTTAAAAAAAAGAAAATTCAAAGATGTACTGAATTAATCTCTCACAAAATTGAAGGTTTAGCTCTGTGACTTGAATGTAGTAAGGATAATTTAAAATGCTGAAAGGATATCTCCAAATGTTTGAATATTTTGTGATCAACTTTTTATGAAAATTGTCTAATATATTATTACTTGCCAGCAATGTTAAAAATCCAACTTGTCATGGTCTCCCAGTATGATTGCTTATTTAATGCGATGTGCTTTAATACAGACACCCATGTTTTCACTATCATATCCATCAGATTGTTTCCATTGTCATCAAAACAAATGTGAAGGTATCAATACCGAGAATTTGGAGCATTTATGACTAAAGCATGGAAAACATGGTCCCACCTTTCATACTTTGTCTGTTTTTAATAGTGTAAAGGAGGAGAAAATAGTTTGCCGAGGAGGCCATACACGACGGACAGAGCTGATTTTTCCAAAAGGTGAATACATGTCTGTGTTTACATGTTTGTGTGTGTGTGTGTGTGTGGGGGGGGGGGGGGCGTTATGAAACGACAGCTTGTTTTCCCTTCCACTTCCCATTTTGCAGTGAGAGGTTTGATAAAAAAGTGAGAAACACAGAACAATGAAGATGACTCACATCACAAAACCCCACAGTTCTGCAATTGCAACAGTCTAAAATAATTCTCTAAGTGAAAATTGCACTTCAATCACGGTTTTGATTTGTTGTGTGATAACACATGATAAAAGTCTATGTGGCAGGAAATGCTGCTTGTATTTCATTGCACCACTGATATGATTATAATAGAAAATGTGCTGTGCTCGGTCTGTCACAATAATAACTTTATTGACTTAACGCACAATATATGGACATGACCTCAATCACGTCATTGACTTATCATACGGTATATAGAAATAATGAAAAGATTTTTGAAAACAGTCAGAGAATTCATTTTATTTCTTTATCTTTTCTTTTTTTTTACATTTCAATTCCAATGTCTAAATACTACGAATTTGGTGCTTTCAAATGCTGTCAAAAATCACCCAATAACAAGGTGACTTAATGTCGACTCATCTTCTTTGCTTCTCTTCCTTGTACCTTGAATGGGGGGGGGGACTAAGACAGAAGTGAGACAGTGAGGGAGTTTGCATGCGAGGGAACCGGATTAATATTCAGATGGAGACACTGAAAGTGTGATTAGCAGTTCTGTATTTGTAGCAGTTATAGTAGGTTTCAAGTTTTTGAGTTTACTGTGTGACTGTAAGTGAATGATGTATGTTTAGATTCCTGAACAATCAAGGTTGACATTAAAATGTTTTGCGGGCATGCAATGCTTTGACGTTGTCTGTCCAATACAATGATACTGCAGCTTGGTCAGTGCTATATGCTGCGTCTGACACCGATGCACCCTTTTACGACTGTGAATTTTGTCCCGTTAGTCACATGAGTTGCTGGTGTTTCCTCTCATATAGCTCCTCCGGCAAGCCTCCTTGCTCCATGAGAAGCATTTTAGGAATTGGGACACCACTCGAGATGGAGTGCTGAGATGGATTTCCGGGGTTTAAGCCGGAGAATCGACGAGCTACGAGACGAGGAGGGACAAAATCGAGAAATGGGAAAGGCCCGTTGTCCGTCTCTGCGTTTCGGCTTAGGCGTGGCTTCTCCATTCACTCTCCCGGCTCCCTGATTGCGGCTAAGCTGTTTCACCTGCTCCAAGCCACACACCTTTAGCCTACGACGTCAACTCATCAGCCATGCAGTATTTCAACCTCAGATCTTCACACGTCCAGGGCCAGATCATTGTCTCAGCTACTGTGGTGGTTACTTGCCTCAGGCCTCTGTAGTTTTGCAAGAACTAATTCTTATGTTATTTTGAAAGCCTGACATTAAACATTCTTTCCGCCTGAGCTTCAGGATCAATCCCCTTCCTGCCTGTCTGCTTGCCCTGTGCGTCCTCAACCCTCATTCAGCCTGGTCTGTACTCCACCCTCGTTCCCCTTGGTTCCTTAGATAATTCTTACCTTCACCAATGTCTAGTCTGTGTCCTGCGTTTCAGTCTAGCTGCACCACAACACAGATTTTTGTAAAAGCAGGATGACAGAATGAAGAACACTTGATTTCTTACAAATGTATTTCTGTTCTTACTGTCCTTTCTCACAGTATCCCTGTGTATAGTGTCTCCCTCTGCTGTTTTCTCTCCGACATGACTCTTTAATGGTCTCAGCTCTTGTTAAATACAACATACTGTCTCCAAGGTGAAGTTTTGTTGATATGTTTCACACCGTGAGGACAAGTCTAACAGTTTTTATTCTCAACACTGTCAAGTTTTCTTTCTGTAATAAATTACTATACTGTCAGTATGTATCTGCAGGATCATTTACACGTGTTACATGCATTCCAGTCACACACTGATACATGTATTGGGTCAGCTATTTAGATATTAGTCTAATCTGAAACCGACTAGCCAAATGACATCCACCTAGCGGGAATGCACCTCTGTTTTTCATCCAGTTCGCAGACCCAGCTCCTGCTGCCTTCAAGGTCTCCTCGTAAACTCCATGCACAGAATGTGATGTGTTTTCAAGTGCTTTTAGTCAGATGAAATGATACATTATGAATCAGACGCCGTAAGAAAACAGTTCCCATGGTGGGGGAAGATTCTCCAAAATGTTACCTTGTTGTGGTTTGGATGGAATTTCGACTGAATTGTGACTGTGCCTGTATGGTGGGCCTATTACAGCCTACATGCTGGTCTTTACATTCAAACACTGCAAATAATCTAGCGCCTGTCAATTTAAGCATGTTTGCACTTGATCTGTTGCTGAATACTATTGGCTCTGTTGGCAATGTTTAGCCATTATTACTTACATATTCAATATTTAGGCTGTTTATTTTTTTTATTGTAAGCTAATCAAAACAGCTGAGCTGGTTTATACAATGGACCAATATATTACATCCATGGGGACTCAAACAATAACACAGTAGGCGATGTAGACATTCTTGCACAGTTCAGCCGAGTCGCTATTATCCCCACAGTCCGCGAAGGCAGCACCCTATCGCTGCATCGCCGGACCTCAGGTGTCTCTGCTGGGCGGCCGCACAGCGCAGGAGCCGATGGAGGAACATTAAACGGGGCGGCATGGCGGACAGAGAGAAGAGACGAGCCAGCCCGCCGTCCGGCCGCAACATCCAGGTGAACTCCCCGGCCAGCTTCAGGTAAGCGCCCCGAAACGGAAAAAGGGAGCCTGGGGAAAGTGTGGAGGGGGGAGTCGCTCATTCCCGCAGGGCTCGAGAGGCTTTTGAGTGAACGAGCGATAAGCGCGGCTCTGCAAAAAAAACGGAAAGTGCTGATGATGCTGGCTGCGTTTGGCGGATTGAGAAGTCGCAGTGTGTCGTTGAGCCGCTTGTTTTTGTGTTTTGGGCGTGTCTGCTGCTGGAGGACCAACACGAGCAGCGGTGTGCTCCCTGCATAGAACCAGAGCCTCTGCATACACATAGTGTCGCAGACTTCTTGGTGATTTGCTCCAAACTGAAGTCTCTGTAATAACTGTAGCGGTTTGTACGAGTTCCAGCACCACATATTTGTTTGTGTTTATGTTTACGGTTTGCCTGTTTCATGGTATTTGTTTCTTTTTAATCTCCTATCAAGATAACATGTTATCTTTTAATAAGTGAGTTAGTAGCAATCTTGGTGTCATCACTCCTTTTTGTGATATTTTGTGTTTTGTCTGGATTCGGCCTATTTGCAGAGAACTTTGAAGTTTACACATTTGTTTTTAATGCATATTTTAATATTATATATTTTTAATGGCAACTTAAACCTGGAGGTTTGTGGGGAAAAAACACAAAATGTGATAGCTACTTAACTTAATATATTTCTGATGAATGAGTGGTTTTGAATGTATAATTGAGTGGCTGTCAGGGCTCAACATACACTGTTTAAAGTGGTTAGCAAGCTGACAACCAGGCATCAGCTTTTGGTTGTCAAAACTGAAAATATGGTCTAAATTTTTTTTATTTCATATTAGTCTAATTTATTTTTGGTCTTAAGTTCTTGGACTGTTGTCCAGACTGACTTCAGTAGCCTGAAGAATTAGTGATGGGCATTTTATCGTACTGAATGAATTAGCAATGAGTTGCATTCAGACATAATTGAATGGCTAGTCGATAATGAAAATAGCTCTGCGCAGCTACAGTATAGATAACCCAGACTGCATCAGGAAGGTGATCAGAACAGGTCGAAGTAACTAACGTGTTGGAGAGCTGAGCAGGGCCAGGGATTAGCTGCATGCTGTTGATGTGTTTTATACTGTCACACACACATACACACACACAATGTTGCCTGAGGAGAAGCTGTGATTCTTCAGAGGCATGACTGGAGTGGATGGAGGCCTGTGATCATTAGACCCCAGTGAGAGAGAGAAACACACACACACACGCACACACACAGCCACCACTGTCTCATTAGCTGAGCTGCAAACAGCCGGGTCCACAACCGTCTTTCTTCGGATCTTCATCGCAGTGGCATCAGAGCCGCTCCAGCAGTGTTTGATATCTCTGACAGAAAAAATATATAAATACAACTTTTTTTTTTTTTTAAAGCATCTCGAAGTAGCACAGAACAAACCATCAGGGGAAAACGAGCAATAGAAGCAATAGAGTTTCAGTAGTGCAACTAATTTAAGACATCTGTGATCCAAATGTAAATTAAAGCAACTATAATTGTCATTAATTATTATTGTAAAGGATTTGCTTCAAGTGAAACTCTTAACTTATACTTCTATAATAATAAGTACATTTTTCTACATAGAAAAACAAGGCAATAAAATAGATACAAAAGTAATAAATTAAATGAAGGAATTATGTCATCTGTTTTAAAGGACGATTCCTCTCTTTACATAGAATTAGGAGGCTGAACTGTGTTGATTGATATTTGAGAGTTGTAGTCGGCGATGGAGAAAGGGAGCCATGATAATCCACGACCTCCGGGTTTGGCCTGGTCCCAGAGCGGCCATATGCCGGCATGTTTGTTCCTCCGTCACCCTCCCTGCCTCCGCTCACTGGGGTCGAATCCTCCGTCTCTCCACAACCTGCCGCTGTCCGAGGACGGTCAGCCGATCTGCCGGCTGTCTGTGCAGCTCTTTGTGTGGAGATATTCGGTGAGGAACAGGACCAGCTCGCCTTCAAATCTGGAATCAGTCAACGGTTTCTTTAGCTCTTTATGCGAGCGACCCCAATTTTTGAGGCTCCTAAAATTTTCATGACTCCTCAACAGAGAGTTAAATAAGTCATATGAGTTTGAATAAAACATATTTCTGTTTTGTTTTCAACAGTTTGGATTTAACAACAAATAGATTTGACAGGAACTGGTGGCCCAACACTTTAAACAAAACAGGCTGTTCTCATACACTGTTCATAGCTATACTTTTGAAAAATAATGCTATGTGCTATATAACCCATGTTATCAATTTGCATATAATCCACATAATGATGAGCCAGGACAGGTGATGTGGTATAAGCAAGACGAGGAGGTCAGAGTAGCTGGATGGGCTAAAATACACTGGACTCTCACCCAGGAGACCGTTGTTCTTGTCCCGAGTGAAACCAGAAGATAATGTTGACTGACTTTTCATGTTGCTTCTGCACTCGGGTAACAGCAATAAACCTAAACGTTGACTTATTTCTCATGTAACCTCCTTACTTAATTAATGCAAAAGTATCTTTTAGCCCAACCAACAATCTTTTCAAACCAAGTAGTATCGTTGCTATAAACACATCAGGGGTTCGCACAGGAGCACCGGTCGCTCATGTTTCTGGACATTTGTAGGAAAGCGCAGTAAAAATAATAAAACAACTTTAAGTGAGAGGTCAAAGGAACCATTGTATGAGGATACTTTCCACAGTGACATACAGCAGCTGACATATGACACATTTTTGATCAGTGATTAAAACATTTGGGTATGTTGCTCAAACATCCACATTTGGTCATTGAACCCGTTGCTCTCTGTTACATAACTAAAAACGCTTCCTGTTACGCAGCATTGATGGAACAGGAAGACACAGCGGCACTAACGCTTCAGCAGTTAATCATATTCACGCCGACGGCAAAGTTAAAAATAGTGTTTTGGTGACATTTCTCGGGTTCACACCTGTAAAGCTGCTGTTGGCTGAAACCTGCATTTGAACTTTAGTACTGATGAAGAGAGAGGCTGTTCTTCAGACAGCAGCAGACCTCACACATCAAAACACCAAAGGAAGTCACACAATGTAGAATACAAATTCATGAAAGGAAAGCTGCGATCCAGGCTTGTATTCTCTCAACATTTTCTGAACTGCTGAGCTTCACAGATATTTCATATCATATATTTAGGTTTACTGTGCCTTTTAAAATTCTCCAGCACTGCATTGATCATCTGTGGCACGATAGGGCAATTCTTTCACATTGGCACAGTAATTTGTGTGTGTGTGTGTGTGTGTGTGTAAAATACAGCATGTATGGAGCAACAAGATGGTGTAGGATTTCAGTCAATTCTGTAGTGCATTATGGGAGAAAAGACAGAGCGAATGAAACTAGAGAACCCTCTTGAGACAAAGCGTATTCTTCTCATATGCAGTTCAATATTTATCTTATTATTTTAAATGCCATTTCTGGGGTATTAATCCATTTTCCTGTAGTGGGAGAAGCGTGTCATTTTTGAACATACTCTGTATATAGTTTTGTTGTCCTTATATTTAGGGATGCACGATTTTGAAAAAACAAACATGTAATTGCTTTTATTTTGACTGATATTGCATTTGCGATATAATTTGAGATATTACTGGAAATTATCTGATGATGATATTCTAATTTTGAAAAGAAATAAACATCATTTTGACACACATCAGACCTTTTACAAGTATTCTCCTCTGGAGATATATTAGGCCATATTCATACTCCAGAAAATGCATAAAGAATATAAATCACACGTATAAAGCATATGTTCTAAAATGTACTGATCACTGAGTCGTCCAAAAATCCATCTCTCTTCCTCTCTCTCACCATTCATTGGCTACCCTCTCGCTTTTCTTTCATCTTTTCACTGCAGCTTCCAAACCGACGTGACTCTGCTGATGAGATGGATTCACAGGGTATGGGATGTGAGGGATAAAGGGGAGGGGGGGGGGGGTTCAGCAGATTTTCAAGTGTCAGTTTCCCACATTCACTTCATCTGTCTTTCATGAACTTTGATGGGGTTTTTTTGGGGGGGTGGGCATAAATTACAGAATTAGCTTGTAGTTTTATTTTATCCTCTGAGAGGGAGAGCATTTAAATGGAGCTGATTTGAATTTCACCCACAGCAGAAACTGACAGAGTGGACAGTTATTGCTCTGGTTGCAGTCCTCCCCCCCCACTCATTATTTACTGCTGTCGCTCAATTCTGCTGACACGGCATGTTCCACCTGACGGCACCTCCCCTCCTATACAGTACACACTCTCTATCTCTCTCTTTCTCTAATAAAGACAGGGCTTTGTTCCTATTTTCCCGGTTTTTTAAAGTATTTTAATAAAACATTTTTTCATATTTTAGTAAGAGTAGTAATAACCCAGTCAGTTTTATTTTTGGGCTGCCTCGATCAAAAAAACATATCATTCAACAAGCCATTCAGATTTCCCCCCCTTCCTTTGGCACATGCAGGCTCTTTATAATATACTTTTTATTTTGAGTGAATCTATTGATTTGAGTGTCACAATCACAATTAAGAAATGAGCTAATTGTTTCAGTGCTTTTCTTGAACCTTCTGTCTGGTATGAGATGAATTCAGCTTGTTACCTCGACCCTCGTGGCCATTACGGGGTTAATTTTTCTTCAGCTGATGAGCTGAACAGGGATTAAACATCACTCACACACCGTCTTGGGATAATTCTCCCTCTCTCTCTCTCTCTCTCTCTCTCTCCCTTTTCCGTCAGTCTCTGACTAACATGAATATATCTTACTCCTTTTTCTCAGCGTTTTGTGTGTTTTTAATAGCTTTACATGTTCCTTCAGCATGTTTTTTTTCGTGTTGAAGATCTTCTGGTTTGTGAGCTCCATAGGTTCTGGCCAGTTGCCGAGGCCGCGCTGTACGGCCATATGGCTGCGTGTTGGCAGCTCAGAGTGCAGAAAAACAAGGACTTAGTGTGTTTGACCTTTCCGAGGGAATGTTTGAATCCCGGGGCTTGGTTTTCCAAAGCACAACTTTTACTTTTGCCTATAGCACCTGCCTTAACTTGTAGTGGGTGTTGCAAATATAAACATGTGGCGGAACGAAAAGCTTTTGCTGTTATTTATTATCATGCATTTATGGATTTCTGTCCACTAGGGGGCAGAGAAACATCATAACAAGCTCACAGCTGATACATTAGGTGTCATGAAGCTGTTAAAGCTTACATTGTAGCAAACTGTTGCCTGTTTACATGTCCAGCAGACACAGAACAATATAATGAACACATTAGTGATTACAAAAAAAGAACACCTGATGAATGCAAATCCAATATCCTCTCCTTTTTTGCTCTGGTTTGCTTTTCTACAACTCCTGGATGTAAATATGATGCTCTTTTAGCCACTTTGTTAGCTAGTCGCTAACTCGGTCTTCCTTTTGGTGCTGGACTTTCACCCCGGAGACCGCTGTTCGTGTCCCATGTGAAACAAAAAGTCAACGTTGACTCGTTAGTCATTCGTTGGTCATGTGAGTCGTGAGTCAAGTTAGCCTGCACCACGATCCCTTTTCTAACCTTAACGCCTAATTCATACCACAGAGCCACGGTTTTGCGGATTTTTCACCTCCTGAAAAATCTGACTCCGCACCAGGCCGCAGAGGTTTGATTGGACATCAGAGACGGGAGGTGGGATTTCCGGACGTACCTCACATTCTGTTGCAACAACAACAACTGAGATATATCCTCTTGCTTTGTGTATTTTTTTGAAGCCTTTGGTGGCTAAAATTAGCACGGTGCTCCTGTATGATATGCTATCGCCCAGATACAGTGCATAAGATCCTGGTAGAAGGTTTTACAAAGATGAGCATATGTTAAATAACAGGTTCATTTTTTTACCTTATTTTTGTAGATCTGTCCACCATTTCTGCCTGCAATAATAACATTGTACTCGATGTTCGTTGTAAACCATCCATCACAGTTTACAGACAGACTTCGACCCACTAGGGTTACAGTCGTGGCGAGCTTTCCATTTCCCTGCATAACGACAGATTTTCGATGGACTTGTTTTCAGTTTTACCTCAAAATGAGGGGTTTACATCGTGTGGATGAAGTGAACTGTCTTGTTTACAGCCTGTGTTTCATGCCCTGCCAGGCATCTTTTTATCAATGTTGCCAAGTCGCCAGACCTCCAGCAAATAATTTGGGAGAGTGCAATACCATCTTAACTGATGGAGACAAGGACCAAAAAAAAAACAAGACCCACGTTGGGATAAACTGGAGTTTTCCTTTTAACAGGATGAAGAAAGAGAGAGAGAGAGAGAGAGAGAAGAGAAATTTAGGAGTCTTATGATCAATGGGCCCTTATGAATAATTGAGCACGACTGTGTTTTGAGAGAGAGAGAGAGAGAGAGAGAGAGAGAGAGAGAGAGAGAGAGAGAGAGAGAGAGAGGGGAGTGTCCTGTTGAGCTGATGCTTCCCCTGTTTGCCGTGGCATTGGATGTCCTGCTAACACCAGCACTTTCCTGCAGTGGCGTAGTAAATCTGATACACAAGACAGAGTAAACATCAGAGGGAGAGAGAGCGAGAGAGAGAGGAGTAGGTTATATAACACTACTCTTCGGTGGCAGATTCCGCTCCTCCGCTTTAAATAATTACCCTCTTCCATCTCCCTCTTTCCTCCGGATGAGCAGCAGCAGCAGCAGCAGCAGCGGGGCTCTGAGTCGGACGCCTCTCCCATCGACCCGGGGGAGCTGCACCCCTCCTCCCTCTCCTCCGGCTCTCTTCCTGCTCGCTCCTCCCTCTCTCCCGCCCTCCCTCCATCCTTCACTTTCTAACCCCAATCCTCCTCCTCCTCCTCTCAGCTGTGGATGCCCTCCTCACTTCCAGTATGGACTCGGGAGGGGAAGGAGAAGAGGGTTGGATGGAGGACCAGTGGGAGAAATGGTAGGGCACCTCTCTCATTCTCTTCCCCCGTGTGGTTTTTATTTCTACTGGCACACGCAGCAACATGGCTGTGTGTGACCTTGTGGGCGTGGAGCTGCTAACGAGCCCTTGTTTCCTTGCTTTATGTGGTCTCCTCGCCTCTTAAAGCTCAGAACAGGCATGCCCTTGAAGGAGAGCGGATGCATATGGCCGTGTGTATGTTTGCGTCTGAAGGCGGGAGGTAGAGCGTGCAGCAGAGGTTGCCGGTTTATGTTCACCAAAAATAGGACCAGAGAGGACAGATCACACTTTATGTTGTGGGGGCGTGTGTGTTGTCACAGCGATGCCCACGCAGGAGATGCACTGTTTGGATGAATTTGTGTCTTCGGAGTTTGTTTTCATACAGCGGATGATGAAGGTGGGGGGGGGGGGGGGTTTGATGGGACGGTCCTGATCCTTGTTCTGGTCCTGTCCTTGCAGGAGGAAGAAACTGATGAGTGAGCGACTGTGTGCAGCCTCGTAATCTCACAGCGGGGGCATAAATGTGTGAGTTATTGGGGAGAGATGGGGGGGGGGAAATGGACATGCGAGGATTTACATGCGTCTGCTGTGACGACTAAACGCGAGGCTTAATGTGTACGTTGTGTGAGGTGATTCAATTATAACGGCACAACACAGATGTTGGTGCTAAAAAGGCAGAACATTTGCAAGTGGAAAACATCCATAGTTGTGTCGGTAGCATGACTGTCCTGCTTCCACTAAAGCAACTATTGCAATAAATATGTAGGTGGAAATCGTATTCAGTTTTTACATTTGCATTTTTGCTTTAGTTATTTATTTACCAAGGGGGATTTTGGTCTATAATTAGCTTATTTGCATTTTTCTCTTTACTTTCTAACACTGAAAGCTTTTTTCTGATCCGTCTTCACCACAGCATGACCTTTTCCCATCGTGAACTGCGTTTTTTTTTGGGCCCTGGTGAAATTCGCTATTAGCTGATTCCTTTCCTTTTTAACAGCAAATCTCAGTAATGTTCAATGAAAATAAAACAAAAGGTGACGGCCCATATTTATTTGACCTTGCGTGCTACTTGTGAACAAAAACTGCAGTCGACGTTAGTCAGCGAGGATCAGGTAAATGCAGTGCTGTTGGGTCATAGCTGGATTCAAATAAAGACTAATGAGCTGCCCCATCATGGCCTGAGCACGAGGTCATGCTGTCCTTCATCAACACAAGCAGAGAGGCAGGCCGAGGAGGCACAAACAAGCCGGTAGGCTGCCCTGTCAACCCCCCACAGTCAGAATAACGCAGGACTTCATCCCAAACCCTTCGTGAAACAAACTGAAACATCCGCCCTGCAGTGTCGGTGCCCTCTCATGTCATTTCACAACATAAACTGTGGACAAAGTGTCTGGGATGTTTCTGAAGGGGCATTTTGAATCCTGCACTGGGTTGTGGGAGAAATATAATACATGCTGAGCGATTAAAAATCACTGAATGGCACATGAAATATTAAAATCCTCCCCGGAGAGGTGAACTCGAGGCTTAAGATACATCAGAAGTAAATGACTCCGAACTCTCGTGGAAAAGAATATCTTAAGAGATGTTCTGAGTCTTCTCCGGGGGCTTTGATTTCCTGGAGCTGCTATTGAGTGTCTCTTAGAGAACTGTATCTGAAGTTTCAGCATTTAGCTGTGATTGTTACACGTTACAAGAGGACTTTTACACACATGCATGCTTCATCAAAAGTCAGTTTGAGTGCAAACCGTTCCAAAAAACCACTCTAAAGCTATAAGCTGTGGCACAGCTTTTCAGTTTCAACATTGGAGCTATGATCTTCCTCATTGGAACAGCTGAGCACTGTAGCATGTAGCATAAGCGTTGCCAGATTCATACTTGTGCGATAATTCTGCCCGCTATACGATCAATAATGCCTAAAGTGCCATAGTGTACGATAATTTGACCATTTTGTGACACTCAGTCATTAGTAGTTGGGTTTATTCCAGGTAACTATTTAATTAGCTTAACTTATGGCCTTAACTGTTTCCTGCAGAATGTGAACAGCCTTGCAGACGTCAGGCTGATACAGAAATGGTCAGACTGAGACAGGCTTATGGACACATTGCATTATCGCTACGCTTGCTTAAAAAAAGGCAGATGTGGGTCGATTTGTTCTCATGGTTATGACTGGTATCCAATAATTTTCCTCAAAATACGATTATTTTAAGCCTCTCTTACAATAGTTTAACATTTCCCATTTGGCAACGCTGTCTGTTGCCTCCACATGGCTCCCAGCATGGCAACGGCTAAGCCAGCGGCTCTCTGCTAGCAGTGTCAACAGTGCTGACAGAGCTAACAAAGGCAACAGTGCTGACAGAGCTAATGGTGTTTACCTGAAGGGGCATAACAATTTAAAACCTGCGCTCAACTCTTCTGACAGTGGCCAAAACTATGTGAGGATGCAGACTTGATAGCTAGTCAGCTGTTCCCTTGAGGTGCCTGGTTGCTCTTTAGGGTCGTGTGAGGTAACGGTGTCACCGTGATGATATCAGTGGCAGACTGTTGTTACTACAAATCATTTTGCAGCATGTCACTTCCAGTGGTGATGACATAGTAAATGTGTCACAGGATTCTCTGACCTGGACAGCCCAGCCAGACTGCTGAGTCAGCCTGCATTGACCACTGAGGGTGCTGTGAGTGAAGTGATGCTGGGTGGACATTGTGCAGGAACACAATCCCAGGGGAGACCAACAAGGACATGAGGGTATTGGATTTTCTAGGCTATTTGGAGATCCATTTTGTGTTCATTCAGGAAAATAAGATGGGATGTTTTTTTTCCATCTTGAATAATTAGGTCTGTGTGTGTTTGTGCTGATTGCTTGCATACGTATATGCAAAAGTGTGAAGGATTTGAAACATCTCTCAGCCTAGGGGTCAGGTGTATCATGTAAAGGCCCTTTGTTCGATGCCCCCCCCCCCCTTTCCTTTCTCACAGTTCCATATTTCCACTGTCTACTAGGAAATTTAGATTCTTTACAGTTTGGGAAAAAAAATCTAGTAGTAGGAAAAGCCCAGGTGTTACTAATAACACGAACGATTAGGGCTGTCCTCGACCAAAGTCACTAACACTCATACGATTTTGCAACGCATCAATCAGTTGATTTAATTGACAGATCTGTGAAACTAAGTTTCTCCACAAAGAATCATGCAAAAGCCAAATCACCCCCAAAATGTGTGATCGAAGATTTAGACGCCATAATATGTCGATGCTATCCTGACATGCCTGAGCCTTGATGTGTGACAACGGAATTTGCACTGTATTATACACGCTGTTGGTTTTCTTTGGTGTGTGTGCACAGTTCACTGCAGCAAAGGGGTCACCCTGTCCTGTCCAGGTGGTTCATCTCCCAGCACTTCATTTTCCAATCCCTCCCTCCCGTCATTCACTTTTGTCCCCATGACTCTCTCCATCCTTTCACTGTCCGCTGGCTGCTGCCATTTGCACTTTGCTCGGGGTTTGATCCAGTCACAACATCATCCTCTCGCTTCTTGTTCACCGCTCTTGAGACTCCCCTCCCTCTTTTGTCCTTGCAAAGTCCTAATTATAGGTCAATGCCTGCAATTCAGGGTCAATATAAATGACATATTTATGGCCGATGGACTCCGATTGGCATGCAGTGTTTCCTATCCTTCATCCCTTTACTCTTCTTTCTCTCCTCCACCTTTCTCCTCCTCCCTGTAAGTGATGCTGTTAACGAGGACGCACAGGCGCATATTGATTTTGTTCCTCCCCCAGAAATCTATCTGTGTTGTAATAAATTACATTTGTAGTGAACTGATAAGGTTACAGTTTTTGTTATTCCGAAGCAGAGCAGTGTCCCCAGACCAAAGTCTTGTCAATGCAATTCATTTGGGACGCAATAAAGCCACATGTTACTCTGATTATGTCTGGGGGGTAAAGACAAAAACAGCTGCTGACATATTAGCTAAACTGGTTTACTTGAATGACAACCGTGAGGCATTTGTGCTAATAATAGTACAATAATAATTCACTAGAATTAACAACATTTTTTATTTCCAATCTCTAAAATTTGAGATTTGAATAAACAACCCAACTTATATTGTCTGTGAATGATGCATCCATCCATTATGCAAACCGCTAATCCTGTTGAGGGTCACGGGGGGGCTGGAGCCGAACCCAGCTGACATTGGGCGAAGGTACTGTACATCCTGGACAGGACGCCAGACTATCGCAGGGCACGTAGAGACAGACAACCATTCAAACCTACGGGCATACAGGGTATACTAATACTATTAGTGTATCCTGATCTTTCTCTTAAACTGTGCAGAATATCGAGTTTAAACAGAATGAATAGACAAAAGAAAAAGAAGAAAAAAACTCAGCATCCAAATGTTGATTCTGATTCAAATGTCGCCGTTACCATTCGGTACAGCCTTGAAATAGAGATTGTTTACGATTTCTGAAAATTGGTGTGAACTCATGCACCGTCCTGAACAATAAAAGTGAGCAAACTGTCATCCCCCAAGCAGCGGCTTTGAAGGGCGAGGCTGTGTTTGTAGTTCTTATTGCTGTTCGCTGATAGCGAAACACACAGTCGAAAACAATAAAACTGTGCAAACTGTTTTCGATTGCGGCCCCTGGGGGCCGCTTAAGAATAGTGAGTGAGGTGTCAGCAGTCAATCAATAGCAGTAACAAATGCACAATTAAAAGTTCTTTTGAGAAAGTGTGAGTCACTGCAACCGCGAGAGGTCCTTGGGAATGCAGCCATAAATAAGCACCCAAATTATTATGCAGTTTGGTGCAGCAGTATGCAAGATGGACACACACACACAATCACACACTCAAGCACACAGATAAAAAGTTACTGATGCTGCAGCTTTACTTTGTCAGTTGGAGGACAGTTCAGTGACGGTGGATTATTCCACTGGTGATTTTTTAAAGTCTCTTTCTCCCTCTCTTCCTCTCTCTCCATCAGGTGTACATGTGTTTCCATCTGAGATCCTTGATCCCTTACCAATAGATCCACTTTCTTTCTCTTTCTCCCTTCCCATTCCTCAGCCCTTCCTCTCCTGCCTCCTCCAGGGCCTCATTATAGCGGTAAACAGATGCTTCAACCCAGGCTATTTAATTCCCATACCCATATTCCACCACGCGACGGCTAAAGATGGCCGCAGCTGTGCGTAATTTTGTAAGAGGAGACAGCTGCAGTGTCGATGTATCCAGAAATGGCATTAGCATCATGCAACAACATGGGGATCATAGCTCTCCACGTTCACCAGGTTTCTCTGACAGCTTGCTTTTGTGCTCCTTGTGATAACTGCCATCATCTCTTTCCTCCCTCTAATAACATTTTCCTGCTCTTTGACTCGGCCTGTCACGCCCAGGAGGCTGCAGGGTAAAGAGATAACAGGCGGACATAATTACAGATGGGGGAAAAGTGAAGCATTGTTTACTGGAAGCTAATTGAATCATGCCACAGACAGTAGGACGGAACATTTCCCTGCCTGACACTGGAGTGATTTTCCAGGGTTGCTGCAAGAGCAGTGAATCATAGTCTTCCCTGCAAAACATAAACATTGTCTTCTTGGACCTGTAGTATAGACATTTGGATGTAAGATCAGTACATTAAGAAGTACTGTGCCCCCATGGGATGTGCGCATGACAGCCAGAACAGCCACACTGTATCAATATGCTTGTGGAAAACTGATTGACTGGGTACCTTGTAGTTATATGATTAGTTGTGTTAGTGACTTAAAAGTTGTTCTACTTGTGGGGTCGATCAGTTTGTCAGATACGTCATCAACAGGCCTGATTTGCATTACAATTACAGTGAATATTCCTGGTCCCCAGGGGATGAATCCTAATGTTTTGGGGGTTTTGGTCACCATGGCCCAGCACTATTGTCATGCCATCTTATCCACTAAGATCTCCTGAGCACATTCATGCTCCCCAGTGGATGAACCTCCCTGATTTTGGATGCTATGGGCTTACTTTTAGAGCTTGTTATGCCCCTCCCTGGGGCAGCACTATGGGGCGAACAACACTCCACCACAATCTAGACACGTTGCTATGAAGACTGCTGAACATAGTCATGCTCCTCAGAGGATGGCTAACATTTGATAATGAACATTGTGGCCTCCGAAGGCCACCTAGGCTTCTTACAACTTTTTTAGTCTTGTTGATTTTTGGATAAAATAACTTTAGTTCTACGGTTATTTATAACAGAAATCATTTTTAAACTCTGTATCTCCTGAAAAACAACTCAGAAATGTTTAGTTTCTGTCATTAAGTGAGGGGTTAGTTCTTCTCTCAAGCCTGTCATCATTTTTGTTCCAGTAAACTCATAATTTGAGCTGCCATCTGTGATTATGCATTTCCCACTCCCACTATGATTCAGTCTTCTCGTCACTGTAGGTGTGTAGCTATGTCCAGGCTGCTAATCCTCAACCAGCAGTTAAATAACCAGTCGGCTTCCCATCACTTTCCCCCACCAGTCAGATATCTGATGTTGTCTCCGACCAGGAATATACAACTGTCTCCTGCTCGTGGTGTGAAAGTGTTGCCAGTGGCTTTTATGTTTTTGTCATTTTTTTTTTGCCTTTCTGTACTTGAAGGGAGAATTTTAAATGGCCAGAAGTTTGGTGATTGTATTTCCAGAATAAGAGTAGACGTTAGAGTTGCCACCCCGTCAGACAGATAATCCGGTCAAAAGGAGATTTTGAGACGTACTGCTGTGGCTTCGGATAACTGCAGAGGGGATTAACATTGATTTTCTTTCCTCATCTCTCTCCCTTTCCCTTCTACCCCTTCTCACCCTAATCTTCCCCTTCAACCAGGTTGACCCATGACATCAGCCTGGATGAGTTTGAAGATGACGACCTGTCGGAGATTACAGAGATCACAGACGAGTGCGGGATGAGCCTCAACTGCAATGGCCCGGATATAAAGGTAAATGACCACCATAAAGAGTCTCACAAGATTCATTAAATAATATATATATCCTCAGAAGGAAGTCTTCCTCTTTCCAAGCATTTGTATGTAACTCATGAGCTGGTTTGTGTCTGTGGACGTCTATACATTTTTCGCACTTTTATTTCAAATATTCGCTTTGGCAACTCCTTTGTAAGGTTTACAATGTGCCATTGGGCTGTGAAATACAATTTTCACAGATTACGTATTTTTTTTTTTTTAAATCCCATTTTATCTATTTGTTACTAGTTAAAGTACACAACAGTAATTTCCCGGATTTTTAGAAAAATACAAAATAACGAGGCTTACACAATGTTTATGCTCATGCTCATTTCATGAAATTCTATGAGGCATGTTGTCCTGAACAGCTGCTACATTCAGCTTCCTGCCAGCAGAGCAAAAGAGCCCAGAGGCAGAGAGGCCTGATAGACGGCGACAGAGCTGCTCCCTAAAAACCTTGAGTCTGATCACATACGAGTGCCCCGTTGCATCCTGGTTATCTGAATAATTCACACTGAGCTGTTTACCATTTGTTCAAGTCCTCTGAAAATTGAATTGGAGATTTTTTTATTTTGTTTTATTTTCCGGTGAAGAAAGTTTTGGGGTCCCGCTAGCACCCTGGTGTTCTCAAGTTGTTTTGAAATGAGTGGGTCGTAACTGGAGCGCTACTAGGAGAGAGAGAAAGAGATGTGGAGAGGTACAGAGGGAGAAAATAAGCAGAGGTAAATGTATTATTCTGTCAGATCTCTCCGGCTCTGTTCCCAGTGAAACCCTCATCAACCCCTCCTCCTCCATTGAGCTCTGCTACAGTAACCAAGGCAACAGGAGGGTCCAGGATATTTTCTCAGTGTCAATAATACGAGATTTTCTCTTCTGTTACTCGTATTTGATTGTTTTAGGGAGGCGGTGACCTGACAGATGAGGAAATAGCCGTCACAGAGTGCTGGGGACATTTTTAGGTTGAAAAGCCATTTATCCATCTTTCCCTCTGCTTTTTCTGGTCCTCCTATCCAAGGAGCTAATTATAGCCCAGATTGTTGAAGGTGAGGGCTGGAGGTGTGTGTGTGTGTGTGTGTGTGTGTGTGTGTGTGTGTTCGGACTGATGACGCATCACCTTGCAGGGGCCTCACAGAGTTCAGAATCCAAAACGGCTGCTTGACAGCGGCAACAACAACAAACCACACGTGTCATTGACGTCACTCTCAGGTCATGAAACAAACTGTTCAGCGAAGGGTTTTTTGTAACATTGTCTTGTAGGGAAAGAGCAGGCTCTGCTGGTCGGTCTCAACAATATGTTTCCCCCCCTTCTGTCAGTCTCGGAGTGTCATTTGTTCATGGTGGATTGTCTCCCTATGTTAGTTTTGTCACCTCTCAAACATCAGACAGTATCTCAGCCTTATGCCCTCACTATGCCTAAAGGTGCACTGCTGTGCAACGAGCTAAACACGCTCAAGTTTGAAGGCAGCAGTTGGTATTTTACCGGAGGCGATTGAGAAACTGTAAGAACAGTGTTCGATCACCCGCTTCGAACGTTATCAGCCTATTGAATCGGCGTCGGCCTCATATGGGTCAGAAGTAGCCGGCTACACTCACTAGTGGGTTCAGAAGGCCGTTATCATCTATTCACATGGTTGATCGCCGATACGAATAGAAGAAGACGACACCGATCTCTAGTGGCTGTAGTAGTTTCGACGGGAGCAAAGGAGGAAGTCAGGCAGTGTAGTATGAACAGCGACAAAGACAGTTTGGGGCGGAGATCGATGGCGACGGATGAGACAAACAAACACAGGACTTTCACCCAGGATACCAGTGTTCTTGTCCCGTGTCAAACCAAAAGTCAACGTTGACTTATTTCACTGTGCTTTTGTTACTTAACTTACATACTTCTTTAAAGATAAGATAAGATCTAAATTCGGGAAGTGAACATTGGACGTAGATTCGTCAGCTGGACACATGAAAACATATTTACTCTCAGCTGGGTGGGATGGACTGAAGTTCTTTCTGCTTCTGCCATATTTAAGCCTTCATCAAAGACCTTAGAGGCAGCTTTATTTTTTAAGTGTTTGATGGAGGCCCGGCCTTCTTATAAATGTATGATGAGGCGGTACTTCAGGACGTCGGGTGACTGGGATGGAGGGGGGCCCGGACTGGTGACCTCATCAGTGAGCTCATCACCCCTGGGGAGTTTCAGGAAACATCTTGTCTCATCAATAATGGACGGTCACATGGAAGGAGCTTCACTCACCCCAGACAGGCGTGGTGTCTGCCTCAGCAGGGACATGTGTCTGTGTGTGTATGTGTGTGTGTGTGTGTGTGTGTGTGTGTGTGTGTGTGTGTGTGTGTGTGTGTGTGTGTGTGTGTGTGTGTGTGTGTGTGTGTGTCAAGGGGTTTATAGGAAGGGATCAGAGGGCGTGTCCGAGCTAATGCAGACATTATATAAAAGCTGCTAGAGTTCAAACTGGGTTCTAATCTCATTAGCATTTTAAGATTGTTGTGGTGTTATAGTACACTTACAACAATACAAAAGGGCATTCAAATGTATTTTTCATCTCCTGTGTCTCACTGCCACACTTCATTCCGTGACACCAACTCGTGGCTTCTTTTGACCGCTAAAATATTTCAGAGAAGAAAATGAGGAGAAATCACAAGGATCACAAACCAAAACACATTTATGAACAGACAACATATAGATCCAACAAGGGTGTTCCTCAGTGTCATTTTATTTTCTTCAAAATGTTCCCTACGGTGGCTCTTGCGACACACTTCTTTCCACATGAGTGCAGAAGGATTTATTTTGAATCTCTTGGACACAGAAAAAGAAAGTCCCTACCCAGTAACTATCAAGTCAAGAGTCTAAGGAACTCAACATTGTTGACTAGAACCACTTTTTCACAACAGGATTTTAACTTTACGACCTTTTTGAACACAAGAAACTTACCCTGCATCTCAAAAGGAGTAACCAAGTTCTTCATTTTGTTTGTAGCCCAAAAAGAGTGTCTGCTGTGGGAGCAGTACTTTCCTGTAGCTAAGGAACTACTGGGGCAGAGTCAACAGTGCAGAACGACACTGGCTGGCCGAACACAAACCTCAATGATGCAACAGCTTGTGTACAGGAGGGATTTCTAGTAGTGTCAAAATTGTATCTATTGAAATCCAGGTAGCAGGAAAGATTGCCTGAGATTAAACATAGCTTTATTTGCTAATTATTTATTTTCTGTTACAGACATTAAAGAGGGAGAAAAGCACTGTGTCACTGTCGCAAACCTCGCTTCTCTTGCTTTTTGATCGGTCTAATGTTAATGCTCCTTGCTGCTCCTCAGATGTGGTGAAAACACAAACATGAATGTGCCAAATGGACTCTTAGTTCCAGAGTTTAGCTCCTTTGGTTGAACAGGCAGATTGGTTGTGAACAGAAGCTCCACACAGAGAGAGAAAAATAAAATGTGGAGCAGCTCACGTCCAGAAAGAAGCATGAAGAGATTTGTTGTTCCTTAGAGACTTGTAATGACAACATGCATTATCTCAACCACTCTACCTCTGTGGTGTGTGTGTGTGTGTGTGTGTGTGTGTGTGTGTGTGTGTGTGTGTGTGTGTGTGTGTGTGTGTGTGTGTGTGTGTGTGTGTGTGTGTGTGTGTGTGTGAGAGAGTGGGTGCTGGGGGGGTCATTTGTCATGTGCAAATGGTTGAAAAAGTCACATGTCGGGCAGGGGTCAGTTAGTGGGCAATAGCATTAAGTGACTGTAGAAACACTCACACATGTATCTATACACACAGATATACTATAATTGTTATTGTGCCCTCTTTTGTAACATTGTATTAGAAATAGACAAAGACATTTGTCAAATGAAATGTTGACACCACTTCAAACAAAACATAAAAATTAAGTTTGTTGTCTTCGCATTAACCAAAATGATCAAATCCAATGTGACATTTTGTTGGCTGTCTGAGATATCAGATACATCACATAATTCTTCTTCTTTATTCCCCAAATGTGTGCAGTTTTCTTGCCTTCATCAGAGTGGTATCTGAGGTTGTTTCTGGCTTGATTTTAGCCCATTGTTTAATCAAGTTATTCAAAACAACATCACGACGGCCTTGTGCGGTCTGAACTTCTAAGATTAAGGTGCAATACGGAATACAGAACATTTATATAGCAGCTAACAACTATTTGCATTGTCTGTATAGTGGAGTGATGTCTACCTGAGCAGAGAATGAAGTTGCTCCGCTTCTGTGTGTGTGTGTGTGTGTTGTAATCCAAGCTTCTCCTTGTTTTATTGACATAGCCGGGCCGGCCCCGCATGCTTTTAGGACATGTTGGTGCATGTGCGCATGCTCAACTGGCTAGCTAACGGCCGCCCGCTCTGCACTGCGCTCATAGGGCGGTTACGGCTGATAACCCCGTCTTCTCGTAAGCGACGCGCTCACCTACCGGTTCCCCCTCAGGTAAACACCGTTAGCCCTGTGGTTTGCACTGTTAGCACCTGCTCAGCCGTCGCCATGTTGAGAACCGATAGAAATGCTCCCAATAAATCACCTTTAATGTATTGCCCAGAATATGAAGGCATGTAAAAAAGGGTGTAGAAACTTAATTTGTACGTATGAGCTTCATGTCAATTCAACATCATATTCAAATATGAGGAGGAGCGGTTTGTTTGTGTTTATGAATCTATTATGAATACCTATATAGATATTTCTGTACAGTATATTAGCCATGTAGTTGGGAATGTGAATAAACCTTTGTTCCAATAGAGATGATTGATGTTATCTACCTCTTAAAAACACTTTATTAACAGTGTTGAACTCCATCAATGCGCATCGGCAAAACAGATCTCATTAACCCAGATAGGAAGAGGGAGGGAGATATACAGAGAGAGTGGGCGAGTTAGAGAGGGAGAGAGGAAGCAGTACAACAAGAGAGAGCTGAGTGAGAGCGATGAGGCAGAGAGGGAGGCCAGCAAAACACTTACAAGAGGAGAAGGAGACCTATTTCCATGGCAACAGTGTTTCTCTCACCTACCCCATGTGTCAGAGCTGAAAATACATGCAATACAGTGTTCACACACACACACACACACACACACACACACACACACACACACACACTGCCCCCATGGATACTGCTCACGTCATGTCATCCACACATGGTAAGCAGAGAAGAAGCTGCCTCATCAACACAAACAAGAGAAGCCCTTTGTATCTCTGGTCCTTTTTAAGAGCATCATCCCCTGTCATATGTTGTTGTTGTTGTTTGCTGAGAGTCAGCTGTTTGTTGATATTCATGCATTTCCATGGACACTAGCACCCCATTTACTGGGAGTGATCATAAACTGTGCTGGATGACGCGTCTCCACAAGAATGAGGACAAAATAACCCGGAAGCAGAAGCGGCCATTTTGCTCTTCGGACGTTATTTGCAGCCAGAGACGGAGGGTACATCCAAAGTCTCTTAATTGCATCTCCGTTTCCCTCACTTGCGTCCTTTCCTTGCGTCTTAGTCCCTCCCACCAGGGATGCTCGGAAGGAAACCATTCAAGGAGAAAGGAAACGAGGAAATATTTTTTAAGAGATATGAGATGTCATTTCCTCAGTTGCATCATGTGAAGCAACATCTGTTTCTGATGAAGGTGGCCGCTGATCAGCAGCTGATCACAGCTGATCACAGCTGATCACAGCTGGATCAGCTTTTAGTCGGCTTATACAGCTGGAGAGACTTTTGAGAAGTGTGTGTCTGTTCACATGATCACTGTACTTAATAATAGTAACTAATAAATACCCAGTTATCATCACTGCCAGAGTAGAGGTGTTTGCTCTCTGTAGCCTGTTACCTCTTTAACAAACTGTTCCGTGTCCTGTTTATAAGCGCAGGATTGATTTCTACTGGCAGGATGCGTTTGACTTATTTATGACTAATTTGAGTCTGTATGTTTTGAAATTGGGACTGTGACGTCATTATTAAATAACCCAGAATATGATTATGGTTTCTCTTAAATTATATAACTCATCAAACCCAACACTCAGGAATGATCAGCCTCACGTGACCGAATGAAATGATGATACATGATGTAAAAAATGTTTTGTCTCTCCAGTTCTCTCTGACTTTAATTATATCCATAATAAAAGTTATTGAGGCAAATATCAGATCATGAAAAGACAAATCTTTCTAATAAATGAAGAAAGTTGTTTGTGGTCCTTTTGTTCAGTTTACAAAGAACATATTTAAACCAGATGGTGAATCAGAAAACTAATTAAATTTGTATAGGTCCGATCGGCTGCAGCGTCCAATCACATAACTGATGAACAATGAGGGGGCGAGTCAGCCGCTAAAACACTTCCTGGAAGGCTGTTCTCGTGCGTCCTCGCTCATGGCTCCTCGGAGATCCCTCCTCGATCCTCGCTCATCAGATCAGAAATAAGTGCTTTGTAAACTCAGAATTTGAAATAATAGTGATTTATTATATTTAATTAACATATATGCCTTCAGATCCTTCTTCTCTCCTTCACTAGTATTTACAATTCATATAGTTGATACTCTGTCATGGAATCTGATGTCCCATTTGCAACGAATCTACACAAGATCTTGGTTTTATATATTGTCTTTTTGGACCTTTTTCTTTATTTATTATTGCAAAGTGTATTGATTCTATTGGCTTTTACTTTATTTTTGTAATGCCTGGATGGAGCTCAGCAGCACGCTTTGTGATTTTTCAGCTGTCTTGTGTCATTGTATTTGACTTATTGGTGTGTTACTGCCCAACTCGGGCTGTTCTGATTGGACGAGAGCCGAGCATCAGTAACTTGGAGGCAGCAGTATCTTCTCAGCCTCCTCATCGTCACCGAGCCCCTTGTCTCTTAGCAACAGGGGCCTGGGCTCTCTTAAAGGGGCCAGGCATGATTTGAGGTCATAAAACATGAGAGGACGAGTAGAGGCCCGCTGCATTAGCACGCATTGATCGTCAGTAGGTGAAAAGGTGAACCGGCCGAGAGAGATGAGAGACAAAAGGAAAAACAAACGATGGCTGTGGTGTGATTACGGGCACAGAGACAGACAGACAGACATCAGTGTGGTGTGACTGTGCTGAAAATACAGGACAATCATCGCATATATACCATATTTTCCCAACCCCAAGATGAAAACTCAAAATAACCTCTTCTTCCTCCTTTTCCTTTTTTTTGTCTTTTGTTGTAGTTCTGGAACAAGGGATGGATGGATATATGGAGGGATGGATTGATTGACAAGTGGACTGATTGATGGATGGATAGATTGACAGATAGATGAACAGGTGGATTGATAGACTGATGGATATTTAAAGGAGGGGTGGATTGATGCACGATGGTTGGATGATTAATGTATACACATGCAGGATGGACGATCGATGGATGCTTGATTGATGTCTGGACAGATGCTTGATGGATGGATCGTACGATGATTGATGTATAGACATGTATGATGGATATTGATGGATGGATGCACTGACGGGTGCACAATGTCATGATAAGGTCAGGATGAGAGGACAGACCATAGAGGGATGAATGGATGGATGGATTAATGTTGGAGGGAATTACTACACTTGTACAATGCAATGGCGGATGTGTTTTTTTAAGCAACTTTATTTATAACAAATTGAAAATGACTATCAAATATCTGATGCTGTACAATTTTAATAAAGGATCATCTACAATTAATCAGGGATGATGGATATGTTATTGATGGCCAAATGATGAGTCGCTTAAAAGGTTGCTGCCGCAAAGAATTATGGGACGGCATTATCTCCGTTCTTTTCATAAACGATGGTCCAGTGCACCCTATGCATCTTGATGTTTCGTCCAGCTCTTATCATGGCTGCCGCTGAGATTAGTCCGGGTCATTTCACTCAGTTGGTACCTTCCTAATCAGAGAAGACTAATCAACTGCTGTCTGTGTCTCTCTATAGACGTTTTCTGCCCTGACATTTTTTTGAGTTTGTATTTTTGAGGGAGCTATTATCTGCTATATTTCATTCCAAACTAACATTTTGGTTCATATCCAGCTTCCATTGTGTACACCTGCAGTGGGGTTTTTAATAGTGAACATCACATGGTGTATTTACCTGTGACTGATGACCACAAAACAACTGTTAAATACAACATGTGATATTTCTTCCTAGTTACAATCTCAGGGAGGTTTTGTATTGGTATGGTATATATTGGTAAGTCCAAAAATGACAAACGCTTCCCGTTTTAGTCCCAATTCAAAAAGCTGAGAGAGAGAGAGAGAGAGAGAGAGAGAGAGAGAGAGACCGACCCCCCTCTGGATATCTGTGGTCGGAGTTTCGCTGCATACAAATGTGCTTGAAGGCAACACTTAACACACCGCTCTGCTACATTTACAAAGGAAAGCACATGCTCTTTCTCATTGACTGAGAAAGAGCCAAAATGGAGGTTTAAATAAAGACACAGTTATAACCAAGGATTAAATACTGTGCACATGACTGAAAATGATGATTACAGACGATATGAATGCTGTTAAGTGAATGATTGTAAAGTGAGCGCTACGTGGAAGCGTTAGCTAGCCTCACAGCTCTGCTGTCACTGATTATCTCTCCTGAAACAGTCCAGACTGTGGTGAATGTTGTTGTCATGGCGGCTGAGCGTTAACACAACTCTCACATTGTTGTCGTCCTGATCCTGGATCAGCTGTGGTGCAGCTCTTTAAGAAGCATGTTGGTTTTCTTTTTCAGTTTTCATTCCCACAGTGCTTTGATCCCTGATCACGACACCCTGATGTGTATCTGATTATATCACGATGATATTAGATGATATTATCATTTAGCCTTTTAGAATTATTTAGTAAAAAATGAGTTTATCAACAACTGACTCACAATTTCCATATTTGGAATGCTAATTTAGATGCTTCTGAATGTCGGGTAATTCATTAGGTGCATGCTACCCATCTGTACTGGGCTATGGATACTGGGTAATGGTAAAATGATGGATGTTTTCATGCAGTCATATGAGGAAGAAGAGACTCTTCCAACAGCAATAAGCTGCCAGGTGATCCGACTGATGAAAATACTGCAGGTTTAGAAGCTTTTTAAGTCAAAGTGCCACAAACCAGTCGGTTAATTCTGTCCGATTTTATTTAATTTCACATTCTTCTTGTGTTGTAGTTCTTATTAGACTGACAGCTTTGGTGTTGTGAGCTTGCATATGTGTGTATCTGCATGTTTGTGTGTTTGCCATGTGGAGTAAAGAGGGAGCTAAGGACTGTAATAGGCTTAACAGTGGCTTGATGTCCATTTCAATGCATCTACATCACATCTACCAACAGGAGGAATTACTGTGTGTGTGTGTGTGTGTGTGTGTGTGTGTGTGTGTGTGTGTGTGTGTGTGTGTGTGTGTGTGTGTGTGTGTGTGTGTGTGTGTGTGTGTGTGTGTGTGTGTGTGTGTGTGTGTGTGTGTGTGTGTGTGTGCTGTAGCTGCAGAGATACTGATGGTAAGTGAAGCAGACTGTGCTGTCCCAGTGCCCTCTGACTTACTCTGTCTCCCAGATGACCCCGGTGTTTGTCACATGCGTTTGATTTCAGCAGCAATGTTAAAAGACAGTCAAAGTGAAACTCATCACAGCATGAAACAACTGCTGTGATTTGGTTGAGTTTGTTAGTCTATAAGTTGCCTTGTGGAATGTGTGGAAACAATCAAGCCAAGCGGAGCGTAAAGCAAGAGGAACCTCTTGGGGAACTCACCGCAGGGACCAGGTTCCAAATTAAGTTCCCCCCGTAAAAAGCCCTGGTCGTGAACTTGTAGGGTGGGGTTTGCAGGGATGACTTTCGCTGATTGGTCAAACACACAGAGTGCCACTGCTTCACCTCGTGTACCGCTTTATTCATAACACAAGTACTCTAGTATTGATTTCGGACCATTTTAGGTACGAGGGGACAGCATTTGTCTTTGTTTGATAACATAAAAAGGCTTCCCGACTCAATTAAAAAAAGACAGAGAAAGAGGGCGAGCGGGAGAAGACACAGCACAGAGATGCTGAGGAAATATATATAATTTATGATTGTTTGACAGCGGTTACGTTTTAAAAGCACAAATAAATAACCATCAAACACTCAACGGATGATTTACTGTGGAGACAGATGCTCCGTTTCATTTTCCTCCTCTGCATTTCATTCATTTCATCCAACGTGCATCAGTAAATACAGCGCAAGTAAGGTTTTTTATTGTCCGCGTGTCTTTGAGGAGAAACGGTTGGACACACTGCGCTGCAGGCTGCAGAGAGAGTTTACTCCTGCCACCGCCACCAGCAACATTTCAACGCAATCCATCAACAGTTGTTGCTGAGATATTTCAGTCTAGATCAAAGTTGTGGACCGACATTGCCGTCCTTAAAGCCATGCGGATAGCAAGGTTATAGGTTACCAGAAACATGGCAACAAGCATGGATAAGATCAACACAACTGGTTGTGGGTCAACTTATTAAAGACATAACTCTTAAGAGTTCCTTCATCAACATGACAATCATTTGGTTAACTGCTCCTGCATTCTCACTTCATCACTGTAGGTAAAAGCTGCCATGTGGAGAAGCTGAATTGTCTATCTCTGCTCTCTGCTTTAAGCAGCTCAGTGTTTGGCAGCGAGAGAGTTAAAGGCAGAAGCCTCTAATTGGCCGACTCAGTCTCCTCATCTCATCCCCCCCCACACACACACACACACACACACTCTCTCTCTCTCTCTCTCTCTCTCTCTCTCTCTCTCTCTCTCTCTCTCTCTCTCTCTCTCTCTACGTCTGCCTCTCTCTCTCTCATTCTCTGCCTCGACTGACGGCGCGTCTGCTCCAACCCCTGCAGGGCCGTGTGAGGCGAGGAACCAATAGCATGTCGGGGAGGGCAGAGCTGGGTGCTGTCGGCCAGCTCCAGGCAGAGATGCTGCATTTGGAACTCATCGACGGTGCTGACGGTTACCGCTGTGACAAAGAGTCCTCGAAGGCGTCAGCCATCGCATCCCCGCCAGTCACCAAGGACCCTGCGGCACCTGTTACTATGGATACCTACCGGCCCAAGAGACCCACGACCCTTAACCTCATCTCGATTGTGCCGCGCACACAGGTAGAGCCTGATAAACCTTATCCACTCACACACACACACAGTTTCCAGCAGATGATTGAATATTGATCAATAAGAAGGAGGAGTGGACTTGCAGTGAAGACGATTTTTGTCTGTCTGTCTGTGCGTCTTGCCTGTCTGGGTTCCTCTTCACACACAAATGTAAATATGTATCAACAACCTGCCTGACATCATCATTGGATTCACTACAATTGTTTCTCTGACAGGATGTGTTCACTGGACTGAACAATGGCATCAATTGTCAAGACAGAGATTTTTTTTTCTCCGTTGGTGCCCGTCTCTGTTTGTGTTTGAATGCTGCTGGACCTCGTGACTGTGTGTGTGTTCGTGTTCGTGTACGTCAATCTTTGTGAGGACCAATTTCCGCTTTATGCCCCAGAGGGGGAAGACATTTTGTCTTTGGGGGTTACTTTTAGGCTTAAGGTTAGAACTAGGTTTAGATAAGATAAGATAGTGGGCAATAGTGCTTACCACAGCTGCAATCAACAGTACATAGCCAGCAAGACAGTGCAGAGGTGCACCAAAGACACAGTAGAAAAATATGTAAATAAGTATTGAACATATCCTGCACGTACCTTGAGACATAAAATATTGGCATCATAAAGACCATAAACACAAATACATAAAACTACATTCAACAGTGCCTCCTTCCTGTGAACTACCAAGAAAGAACCTGTGTTCGTGTGTTAAAGACATTGGGAGGAAAGAAAGTTTGAAGCTACATAACGTACGGTATTAATAAGGGTCCTCACAAGTTTAGACATACAAACATGAGCATGTGTGAGTGCGCAAGTGTTGATTAATGCATGTTGATCTCATGTCAACATGCTTTGTGTGTCCGTCCACCTCCTGTTCATACAGCAGAGCTATGGTCCATGTTTTTCTTCACGAAGTGTGTGTGTGTGTGTGTGTGTGTGTGTGTGTGTGTGTGTGTGTGTGTGTGTGTGTGTGTGTGTGTGTGTGTGTGTGTGTGTGTGTGTGTGTGTGTGTGTGTGTGTGTGTGTGTCTGTATTAAACACAGACTTCTGCAAGTTCCTCCAATTTAAACTGCTAAATATATCGTTTGTAACTACACACAAGCGTTTTCTGATATGATCTGACGAATGACATCATTCGCCGGAGACGTTACAAATTCACTTTTGAGAAATGAATCAATTCCATGATGTGACGTCGATGTGGTTAAGGTTGGGTTCGGGTTAGGCACAAAGACGACTTGTGAGATTTAGGAGAGGATCATGGTGTGTTGAGGTTAGGGGATTTATGTCGCCATCGTTACAGTAATGAATGTGTGATTTAAAATGATGTGAAGATCATTGTCAGTGTTGACATGTGTGTTGGTCCGTCCATGTCCGCGTATGAGGGGTCACCTGATTTTAACCTGTTCTTCTATTTAGAGCAATTTCAGACAAAATACACCTCATGCTCACAAAATACACAGAACTGCACAACTGTACCCCTGGTAGACATAGGGTGCTAAAGTAATCCTTTGACATGGGAAAATCTTACAGTTTTAGTTCAATACAGGCATTTTGTTTCAGCCCTTGGTTGTATATTGTGGCGGCGATTGTTTTCCCCTCCTCAGAGTATGGCATGTTATGCTGGGAAGGAGGTGTACAGTGGGTTAGTCAGAACGCGTCAGCATAGGCTCCTGATTGTGAGAGAAGTGAGAGTAAACCATACCGTAAATGTGCTGTAAAACCAAATGCTCTGAAAGAGGCTAAACCAGAGTTGGTGATACTTTTCTTTGAGTTTATCGCCATGAGCGAACCCTTTCACAGCAAACCTACCTGCCAGGCTCTGTAGAACTGTACATGTCTGCATGGTGATACTCTTGTTTTGCAATGTATACATTAATCTATAGTGAGTTTGCCACTGAGTCTAACATACACGCTCCCACAGTGAAGGCTGTCAGCGTGATCAACCAAGCAGCTCTATATTTGTCTGCGCTTTGTTCTTTGCTCAGTTTCCATGAGGTGGAAACAAGCCGACTGTTCTTGCTGCTGTGCCTGTGATCGCGTGTGTGTGTGTGTGAGTGTGTGTGTTTGAGCTGTCAGAACTGGAAAGCATAAAGGGAATAATTGCTCTGAAACATTTTTCTTCTTGGGAAGTCTTCCTGTCTCCTGGGACATTGTTCACTCTCTTCATTCAGCAGCTAGGAAACTAAAACTATTTCAATGATAAGTGGGTGAAGGTTTCCCGAAAGTGGCCTTTGCATGAACTATGAAGACATGAAGCAACAGACAACGTGTGGTTGACGTAACATCCATCAGCAGCAGATGTTGGGTGATCATGACTCAGTAAAAAATATATATAATATATTGTCTCCGCACAGCTCTCAACATGGCGACAGCTCAGCCGTCAGCTACAAACTAACGGTGCATATAGTGTTGACAGTGCAAACAGCGGCAACAGGGTTTGTGTGTGTGTGTGTGTGTGGGGGGGGGGGGGGGGGGGGGGGTTTAGTGTTTGTAATGAATTTGTCTGTTTAATGTGAGGATCTATAGCTGTTTGCTCCGTGTTATGAGTTTCATCTATAAATCATTAGCTTTAATTTATCACTCACAGACTCGAATGCTTAAAGCGAATTGAACCACCTGGTTGTCAGAAAAGCTGTTTGCTCTGCAAACTGCTGTGAAACCTTTATGGACATTTTGCATATGACTCAGGAATCATAACTGGATAACATTCAAGCTTTGATTATGTATAAAATGACGACACTCTCCATTAGAAAGGCTGTGTTTTCTTGTGCTTGTTTGATGGATAAAACACATGTCTCTGCTCTACTGCAGTACAATGGAATAATGTTCCCGCAAATCTTAAATTGATAACAGAGCGCCTTCAATGTGTCCTTGAAAAGATGTATCATACTCTATCTTATCCATACTTTGTCATAAGAGCTTGGACCACGAAAGCCTAGCCAATTTATGCCCCTATCATACCTGATGAACACACCTGGATGCATGTGTTCATCAGGTATGATAGGGGCATAAATTGTCTCAGCTGTGGATGACATACACAAAGTGTTATAGCTTAATGTTTAAAAAGGCCTTGTACGTAACCAGCACGTCTCTAGGTGAGACACTATAACAGCTCCAGCTGACAGAGAAAGTTCACACCAAACACAAAGCGAGTTTGACCACGGGATCATTTATGTTTATACCTGTCACTCGCGTTTGACATGCCGGAGAGAGGACGAGCGGCTTACATGCATGTAGACACCAACAACAATTCATCAGCCGTGTCCGAAATAACCACTATGCTGCTTTGTACATGTAGTGGAAGTCCCAGACACTGAAAACCAAACGCCATCGTGTCTGGGTTCATAGCATCATCCAAAGGAGCCCGGTGAATTTTGTCAGCTGTGAAAAGGTCTCTTTGGTGTGAACACAGCATCAGTCAGGCAGCGCAGACACGATTCAAATGAGTTGAGATAGATGAGTAGTGATGATCTCCAGGCAGTTCGTACTGTAACAAGAGACAGAGAGGGAGAGAGACAGCACACCGGCTGACTGTTTCCAGGTCAGTGGATCGGTAAAAATGCAAAAATATACAATTAGCTCTGCATCATTTGGCAGCGAGTGACAGAGTCCTGTGGTTGAGAAAAAGCAGCTCCGAACGCCGACCAGGGTTAGAGCAGCGAGGCTTTTTGAAAAGCAATATTTTTAGACCCAATTATCTGCTGAGTACCAGCGTTTTGTGCCAGAGAATTACAGAGTGAGGAATCGTATAAAGCACTAACATACGTTTTAAGGCAGATATGTTTTAAGGCGATAGAAATACAAGCAATTTTCTAAGGAGTACATCAATGATTTTAGCCACAACATTAAAGTAAAAGCTCATGTGCAGTCTAATGAGCTCTTAGCAGAAACGGGGGCAGGTTTTATTTCCCAGATTGTCTCGTCTGAAGCTGCTGAAGTAAAATGATTCAGACAGAAAAACAGGATGGAGTCTTAATCCGAGTCCGACTTTAATCTCTCACCTGGCTTGAGGACACTCCTTATGTTGATGTACCGTATGTGTGTCTGTGTGTGATTTGGAAGGTATACCTATATTCTACATTCGTTGAGTTGTACCCAAAAATGCAGGTGGGCGAAGACAATATCAAGGCATCGATAAGTAACATTTGGTTTATATTTCTTTAAAAAACGTATAGCTCTATAAAGCTCTATCTGTAGAAGGCTAATCCAAATGTGGTCAAAGGGTGGAGCTGAGGTGGGAGGAGCAAGAAGCAACCAGCTGATTGCGATAGGCTGAGACTCCTGTCAATCAACGCAAACACTCCCCAACACAGCAAAACTCTGATGTGCAGTTGACGAAGTCATGTGTTATCAGAGTCACTTCCTTCACACGGACACATTCACACTATATCTGAGTCACTGCCCTGAGCAATGATCTTTTCATCACTTTGGTTAAAAAGACCTTTACCTCCGAGATGAATGTTTCCGTCTCACCACCTGCTGAGTCACTCGTTACCACGGCGACAGCTCTGTCCGTATATACGTAGATGGGGGAAGTGAGTCATGCGCGGGGGCGGGCGGACGGACAGAGGAGGAGGATGGGATCTTATTTTGGGCATCAAATCGTCCTCGTCACAGGAGTTTCCAGTTCGACTTCCATCGGTTCAAATCTCCCTTTGCCATCTCTATGCATTTGTAAGATGCTGTGATCTTTGACGGCTTTGTGAACCAAAACATTGACGTGTCGCTAAGTTTTATATTGACATCGAAACCAGCCGTGACAGAGCAACATCAGCATTCATTTGGAGTTCGTGTCCACCTCATATAAGTCCAATATTGAACTCTTTTTTTAGCTGTTTTTTGGTCTCTACCAAATCCTCAGAAAAACATCTCCTTGCTTTACTATTATCCCCAATTAATCTCTAACTGTGTCAGTCTGCTGTTTGGCGCTGGGCAGGTACAGTAGTGTACAGCGGCTTTTGAGAGCTTTTTCACTGAAAACGGCCATAAACTAGGCTACAAGAACACTAAAGTTGTGTTAAACAATCAGCTGAAACTGACTTTAGAGCTCAGTACAGCCGAGGGAGCTGCAGATTTGGTCGGTTCATCACCCCTTTCACATTGTCACCTTGGTTTCGCATTGTCATAGAAATATAAATCGGAAAATAAGGAATACAAAATTAAAAGGAATACTGCACCCCTAAAATGACTATTTGTCCTTCGATTACTCACCGCGTGTTGCCTAGAATTATTGATGAAAACGTGTTTTTTCTCGCGGCGAACAGAAGATCCATAAACAGAAAAATGCAGTAAGTCCTTGATGAATTGAAGTTGAAGGCGGCAGCGTTTAACAACAGCAAAACTATATCAAAACATCCATTTATAAAAGCATGTGTTTGGGAAGTACTGAGCATACAACTGCATAAACGAGACTTGGATTATAATGTAGAAGTTGTGTGAGAGTTTGTAAACAGATTTTTATATATTTTTGATATGTTGCTGTTGTTAAACACGGTATAACTGACTTCAATTCCTCAAGGATTTTTGGCAGTTTTCAGATTCTCATTAGTAGTATTTATGTGTACTTTGGAGACAGGTTAGACTGTGGAACGCTAACAGTCTTTTTCTTCTGCAGTATGGTGACATGAAGGTGACAATCATAACTCGTGCAGCACTTCGAAGACAACTAAAAGCGATTGCGGGCCTCCATTGTTTTGTACGGTAAAGCATGTGAGCACTGACTGACAGGAACTTCATGGTGCATTCAGGTGCACCTTGTAAATTAAAATGAAGTCTTGATTGAATAAAAAGCATGACTAAAGAGTAACACTCGGCTGGTAACAAGTATCTCACTGCCCTCTTCACGAGTGTGCTCGGTCGCATGTATCGCCGCACTAAATAGTGATGTCACAGCGTACTGACCACACCCCATAGTACTTTTCTGCATCACTGCAGCATGGTAAGAAATGAAATCAGTAAAGGTCTGTAAAGGTCAGTGTTTTTAATGAATTGATCAATTTCTTAAAAAACTATGTTTTATAGAAATAAGAATAAGGGAGAGGAAACCGTTTTCTAACACGTAAAAAAAGGAAATAACTAGTTTTGTGATCGGAAAATGGCCAAGGTTTCTTGAAAAGTCCTTTTCAATCAACAAATCCCCCAAAACAGCCTAAAGAGACGCCCAGTGTGTGTATATTTGTGTGTATATTTGTGTGTGTGTGTACGTGTACGTGTGTGTTTATCCAGTAGCTTTGGTAAAGGTTTGGTTCCCTTTAAATGCACACCACGGAGCACAGACAAAAGAGTCCCTGCTCATTCAACAGAATAAAAGCTTTGTGTGTGTGTGTTTTTGTGTCTGTGTGTGTGCTTGCGTGTGTGTGTGTGTGTGTGTGTGTGTGTGTGTGTGTGCGTGAAATAAGAGAGAGAGAGAGCGAGGGAGACAAAAAGTTGTGTACATTGAGTGTCTGGATCCAGAACTCAGTGACCAAACCTCTCTCTATCTTCCCCTCTCTTTCTCTCTCTCTGTACTACCGATCTGATTTATTCTCACCATTTCCTTCTTCTTCTCTTCCTCTTTTTCTGCGTTTCCACAGGACACACTCAACAACAACTCCTTTGGGAAGAAATACAGTTGGCAGGAGAAGGTTTCGGGCTCGTCCTCGCCTCTTAAAACAGGTGAGCTTTTCTTTCCCACCAGCTCTAAATGAATTTTCTTGCTGTGTTGGTGAGGACTGGGATGTGATGACCGGAATGCTGTCTCTGATATTATTCATCCCTGTGCTACTGACACAGCAGCTGCCACTTGCATTGAGTCTTTCAGTTTTATGTGTCTCTCTGATCCTCAGGGGGACTGTGTCAAAGCTTGGATTAGCTATGCTAAGCTAACTGTAGCTAGCCGAGGCTGCACTATATACTGTATGTGATTTGCCAGCTCGGGGCCGAGCTAGCTGGGAGCTGTCATTGGTCATTGTTACAGCTCTTTTCAGAGCACCACGTGAGGCGAGACTAACCAAACTCACTGCCAACAACTCACCACTGATGGAAGAAGTGATACTTGTTATCTCAATCGTTTAAAAACAATACCAGAACCTCAATCCACTTGGCTTTTATGTGTCATTCAAGCCATGGTGGCAGAATACAGAATGAAACCGTTCTGCTGATATGGTTACCCAATAACCTTGTGTTCACCAAAGAAATGGAAATTGAGCCAAATGCTAAACCGAAATGAGTTTTAATGCTGAAAGAAAGCAGGATACAAACGGTGTGCAGCTTATTTTTGATTACTTTTGGATTTTATTTAGATGCAACTTGCCATTTGATATTTCAGACTATATCACAACTTCGACATAAACTATTTTATCCATTAGGCTGTTATATATTATAGTAATATATCTAAATATAATATATATAATATTTATGTAATCGTATCTTCATCATCTTCATTGGCTTCAGTGCTACATCATCAACAGGGAAAATATCAAGCCTGGATTTGCTGGCGATGGATTATGACATAACACGTCCATCGTCTTCTCCTGGCTGCACTGCAAATTTGACGAGTAATCTGGATTACCTAACCATTTGTACTTTTCTCTCCTCCTGTTTTCTGCATTTGTTTCCATGTCTGCCCTCATGTCTGCCTGTGCGTTTGTTTGTCCGTCATGTCTGCTTTCCTGCATCACGTGTACTTACTCTGTGCGTGTGTCTGGCCCTTGTGGGTGCTCGTGTGCCTGCGTGTGCGTCTGTGCGCGTCGTCGCTTGCGTCTGCTCTCCCTCCAGGCGAGCTCACCCCTCCGCGCGAGCACAGCTGTCTGAGCGACGAGGACAAGGTGCAGGGCGGGGGAGCGCAGACCAAAGACCGCGGGACGTCCACCGACGCCCCCTGCAGACACAGCCACACCTCCGGACACTCGCAAGGCTCGTCCGCGACTCGCTCCAAGCTTCAGGAGAAGCCGCCGGCGCCGCCCCCGCCGCAGAACTACACGCCGGCTCCTCTGTACCCAGCGGGGAAGGCGGATGAAGACGAGCCCCACCGGGAGAGGATCCGCTACCACACGGACGTCCATCTGGAGCCAACGGAGGAGATCTACCTAACTCCCGTGCAGCGCTCCGCAGACCCTCTAGACACCCCCAACGCGCAGGACCGGCCCTTCCTCTCGCAGCAGACTGAGCAGGGCCGCATGTCCATCAGCTCAGACACGGAGGGCCCGCCTCCATACCAGCCCCTCCCAGACCGGACAAACGCCTCCATCTACGAGGAGGACGAGGTCTACGTCCCCCCACCTTCATATTCTTCTTGCGTAGAGTCCCTCATCACGCCGCCCAGCATGGCTCGCTCCTCCCTCACGCTGGACCTCAGCCTGAAGGGGGCGGGAACGGGGGCCGGGGTCATGCTGAGACCCGGATCATCGGTGGAGTACGTGGACGCCACGGACGAAAGCTACTGCGGCGAGGATGAGGATGTGGACAGGATAATAATGGACGAAAGGATGAAGAAGGGGGGAGGAGCGGGGGATGGCGGTGGCAGCAGAGTCCCACTAAGAACTTCCATGAACTCGGAGGCCAGCGGCCTTTCGTATGACTCGGTCAAATACACTCTGGTGGTGGACGAGCACGCTCAGCTAGAACTTGTCAGCCTCCGGCAGTGTTACCAAGGCTACAGCGACGACAGCGACTCAGCCACCGTCTACGACAACTGCGTCTCCTCTCCCTACGAGTCGGCCATCGGGGAGGAGTACGAGGAGGAGGAGGAGGAGGAAGAGGAGGAGGAGGAGGAGGAGGAGGAGGATGATGATGATGAGGACGGCATTCAGATAGGAGGAGTGAGGAGAGAGGCGACGGCTTGTCTGTCTGAGGACTCCACTCCAGAGGGCGACCTGCACTTCTCCAAGAAGTTCCTCAACGTCTTCATGAATGGACGCTCTCGCTCCTCCAGTAAGTCACATTTTTTTATTTATTTATTTTTTTAAATGTTTATAATGGTAAAAAAATATATATTTGTATTAAAACCATGATAGCCATAACAGTCAGCTATATTGCTCAGCCAAGCATGTCATAAAAGAACATGTGTCAAAAGGGTTAATATTACAAAAATGTTAAAGTCACGGTTATTTTCTCACTGAGAGTTGGTGAAGGAACAAATGATGGTTTTCTTCCATTTGGTATTTTATTATTTTTGGTCATAATTATAAAAAATAAATGAGATAGCTGTAAATCTAAATTGAATTTACATGTTGTGTTTATGTTCTAACTAGAAAGACATACAGCACGCAAAGACATGCAAACTAAGACACTTTGTTGTGCATATGGAGTAGCCTCACAATACCTGTGACATCGCATCTTCTTTAAACATCAGTACTTTCTTCTTCATTGATCTTGCCTCCTCTTTGTCTCAGAGACGTGTGACAATGTGGGTATTTCTTAATACAGTGGAATTATGCGTGAAACAACCAAGAGGCACACGGATACAGCGGGCTATTTTTCCGTGTAATTCCATTTTCAAACGCAGAGTAACACAGCAGTGGACGCTGTCTGGACGAATTGGCAGCGCGGTGGGAAAGGCTGAGAGCGATGTGGCTGATGAAGCAGAGCCACAGAGATATTCAGGAGCTGGAATATTCTCGCACAGCACAGATCATCATCGGCATGACGTGTAACTCTGGATATTGTGGCGGTCTGTCTTACCGACTTAGCTTAAACTTCATCATGTAGAATCCCAACTGAAACTGGTTGGGGGACAGCATTTTAAATGTTATACCAGTGGCTTGACAACTGTCATTAACATGCCAGTTGTCCTAATTTAGGCTACAATACCCAGCACAGCTTGTAAATGTTGTGAATGAAAGCTGCAGTTTTTTTTTTGCTGCTTTGTTGATGTCGTTATCAGCATTCCGACAGCTGCGCACATTCAGGGCAGAAACCCAGCTGGACGTTGAGGTGGCCTGCTGGGTGGAGGGACACTGAGCCAAAAGCAGCTTGCGGTTTCATGTATTTGCCTCTCTTCCCCTCTGTTGTCCAGACTGATCACACATTCGAAAAAAGAAAAAAAAAAAAGTTAGCTGAGTCTTGTGGCAGACATTAAAACAATGTCAGTCCTTGAAATGCTATTTGGAAAGGACTGAGGAAAAGAAGCAATAACACAGGCAGTGAGACATTTATGTTCTCTACTTTCATTCAGCTGAATCGGCTGAATATTTTCGGCGCCACCATGTGTATTTTGACCGCTATAATCCGGAAGATTTTCAGATCCCTTTTCGTTGGCGGACATTGTTGACCGTCACCTTTGGTGTTCTGTATTAAACGCAAGTCTTCTCGAACAAGTCCGTGCGAGCAGTATTATGAAAAGAGTGCTCCCAATTTAGCATTGCGCTCCAATCAAAATCCACGCATGCATGCTAGTATAGCGCCTCGAGCAGCAAGCTTCAAGCAGAGAAACCAAATAGTTTATAGGAAACGAGGGAGAGGAGGGAGAGGAGGGTCCTTTCATGAAGGATTGTAGGACTCACCTTCATTAGGCTGACTCTCACCTTGGGCCAGTCATTGACCCACATTGTGTGTGTGTGTGTGTGTGTGTGTGAGTGTGTGTGTGTGTGTGAGAGAGAGAGAAGCAGCCAGCCTTCTTCTTCTTCATATGAAAGAGACGGACAGAGATTTGTTCATAATGTATGTGTGGTCATTTCCTCTAATAGCCCTCGCTGTGCTCTTGGGATGCCGTCCACGTGTTTCGCGGACTCATTAGACACACTAACGCAGTTTATCTGAGCAGAGCAGTGTGTGTGGGGGGTGTAACGGATGTCTCAGGGAAATGTAGGTAGAAATACACAAAGCTCATCTGTTTCACGCTTCATTAAAGTGTGATTCATAGGTCCTATTAGGTCCTATAGGCTGCATGGGAGCTTTAAAGGAAACACAGTGAGCCTTAATTGTGTTTTCTGTGTGTATGTGATGGACTTTTGTTGCAATTTGAAGTGAAGGTCCATCATCTTTTGGCCAGCGGATTGCAGAGGCTGGCACTCCTCACTGCTTTATGTAATTCTCTCTTGTCTTCTCTGGTTTTCAAGGTGCAGAGTCCTTCGGCTTATACTCCTGCCTCATTAATGGAGAGGAGCGGGATCAGAGCCACAGAGCTGTCTACAGGTGAGGAAGAACTGCATCATCCCAACATCCATTCTAAATGTTGCAACATTGATTGATGCAGTCATCAATTGATTCAGAGCAATGGTTGCAGAGTATGAAGTACAAAGAAGATAAAAAATACAATCATCAACATAAATACTTCCACAAAGTTAGAGCGTTGGTCAAAAATTCACATATAGCTTTTGGCTTAACCAACTGTAATAACACGATTATTTTAAATGTAGATGGGTGGTTTAAATATTACATTATGCATACATTCAAATGAAATGTCCCAGGTGGTTGTCATTACGAAGAGACCCTGTGATTCCTATACAGGCCTATAAATCTTCCATGAGACGGGTTGTAAACAAATACACGGTTCAGCTACATGGTCTAAATGTAGTTATTCAGAGGTGACTACGAGGGTCAGCGCACCTGAAATGTTCAGTATTCATATGTTCATTGTCAATGTTTAATAAGGAATAATCCCTCTGCACTCACAAAAGCTTGTCTGAATGTTCGTATCTCTATATAGAAACAGAGGGTTTTTTCCTTTAGACTGAGCCAACGGTCAGATAGACAACCTGTGTAAGGGTGTCATCCGGCTCATAAAAAGCCTGTGAGCTCCCTCAGATCCCTTGCATAACCCCATCCGTCGCTACAGGTTCGTCCCTCGTCATGACGATGAGTTGGAGCTGGAGGTGGATGATCCGCTGCTAGTGGAGGTCCAGTCGGAGGATTACTGGTACGAGGGCTACAACATGCGAACTGGTGCCCGTGGGATCTTCCCAGCGTATTACGCTATAGAGGTGACCAAGGACGCTGAGAGCTACAAAGGTACTGACTTTGCCGCGCTCATTAATTAATAAAGAAGGCTGACTATGAATGTGTTCGGAAAGATGCTACAATATGTACTGAGTCATTGGTACTGATCAACAACCCCATCAACTACAACAGATATATTATTGTCCCAATGCTGCTGTGAAAAAAACGGCTCGTTAAATGTGCTACAAAACCTGGATTTTAAAGCGACAATAAATTGTGTTTCCTGTGCAGTGAAGAGCAGTGACTGGATGGACGGATACCAGCTGAAGTTCCTGGGCTCAGTTCAAGTGCCCTCCCACAAAGGAAACGATGTTCTGTGTGCAGCTATGCAGAAGGTACGAGACCCATGTTGTGCACATTAGTGTGTGTGTGTGTGTTTGTGTGTGTTAAAGCATTTGACTCTAAAAGGCGCAATGTGTAGTACCTGGTTACCTGCTCCAGAGAACTAGGGGGCAACATTTCACCACTGGGTCCATGCAATCTGAATTTACAGTCTGGAGTCACAGCGAGCTGGTGGAGTATTAGGTCTAACCATTGACTGTATATAAGAAGTGGACAAATTCATCGTGACCAATTGGTTTGTGAACTGCCCCTTTGAAGCCTTCAGTTCGACGATTTCGCCGTCGCCATCTTGGATTACGGCCGTCACCATGTTGTTGTTTTTGCAAGCAATAAACGGAATTTACCATATTTGTAATGCAGATGAGTGATGTAGAAACACAGATAAACTGTGGCATGTTATTGTATCCTGTTTGTATCTTCTACACAATGTATCTTTAGAGCATGAAGTGTGTCCACACTGGAACAACTAAATGAACGGGGAAACATGTAGACTGCACCTTAAGAAAGTGATGTCATCGTTCCACAGTGCAGCACGCAACAAAAATAAAGGAGCCTCTTGTTCGGCAACATTTCAATTGAAGAATTAATGTAATATTGCATAGGATTGACATATTACACTAGCTTCCTGTTAAGTTTTCAAACTTTTAGATTGACAGTTTGACTATTTCCAATACAGGACACTGTCAACATAGTATTACGTCTGTATTATCCTCCAGTATAGAAGTGGATTACAGGATAAAATGATCTTTTTTAGAGTTTTGTGCTTTTTACATCAGCAAAGAGAGTCACCTCTTCTGTTTGTTCTTCAGATTGCCACCAACAGACGGATGACAGTCAAGTACAACCCGCCTTCCTCCTGCATCCTGGAGATCAGTGTGAAAGGCATCAAGCTTGCAGTTCAAGAGGATTATTACGCCCATGATAGAGTGAGTGCTCAAACCGTCCTTTTGTCTGTCTAATGCGAAATAGATCTCCATGAGGTTTTGTCAAGTAAAAGCTCGTCCTCACACCAGAATCCCATCGAACTATTGAGGCATGTCGCCCCCATGTGGCTGCTAATAGAGACTGCAGGCAAAGTTGTTACTTCAGTATTTCCATTTTGAGTACTTTTCAACCTCTATTCCTCAACATTTCAGAGAGTAACATTGCTCCAATACATTTGTGTAACAGTTGTAGTCACTTCTTACTTTTCAGATGCCGAGCATGTGATAAATTAAGATAAATGATATACACATACAAGTTCCATCTCCACATGGGCTTATGAAACACAAAATATATCGTAGCGGTGAAGCAACATTTGTCAGAAAAGAACTTTTAAAATCTTACATTTTGTCTCCAATCCCAAACTCTTCAACTATAATTTAAAACTTTTTTATGATCACTCAGAGAGATTAAAGACATTTTAAGTACAACCCACAAATTGCCTTCAGTCTAACCTACCATTGATTCAACTTGTTTGTTGTTTGTTTGGTTAATAGCTCTGAATGAAACTCTACATACTTTTGGTCAAATTGTGGTTCACATAAGGCTCTACATAATTTTTTTTAATGAGCTATTTTATGAGACATGTCTACAACTTGGATTTGTAAACATCAACAAACCATTTTTCTTTGTTAATAAGTTAGAACTTATAGACATATTGCACAGTAACGTGTTTTAAATAGTAAAAAGTGCATTATACAAAATAAAAGTTACCTAATTGGACCAGGAAAGTCAATCCAAACTGTCCCAAATAAAGATCTTTCTAGTGAGCCACTGTTCAGATAATAATACCTTTTTCACTAATCACAATTCCCAGAAGAATATCAGAGGGGTGCTATAGTACTTTTTAGTATTTTAGTCAATCTACAACTGCAATATGCTGCTTACATCTTAATTATAAAGTAATAATAATCAAAATGTTGTCGTTCCACTACGGTCGCAGTAAACACTCGTTGGGAATTCAAACAAAGACGTATGTAAACTAAGTAAAATGACATAAAAGTAACGTAAGTGCGGATAACGCGTAACTTTAAAACGCTACTTTGGGTCACAAACACTTATCTCGTAGTTGAACGTGTTTGTTTGACCCACTAACCTCCCTCCTGTCCTGTGTGTTTTATACTTCGTCATCACTCTCCTGGAGCATTTTCTGCTTCATAATATATTGTATTTACTTGAGTGCTGTTTCATACAGATGCTGAAGGGTGTCTTGTGCGTCGCTACTAAACACAGAGGGGCTCGACAAAGCGTCTGTATTCAACGCCCTGGAAATGAGATCAGGATGTAATAATACAACACTCAGAAAGGGGTCATTGTGCATAATGAGTACTTTTACTTTTGTACGTTGTGCTGTCTATGATTTTGTTCTTTTGGACTTTTGAATGTAGGACTCTCACTTGGTTTATAAATATTTAACATTCATTCCATACAGACATACTGTATAATGGGGCAAATACGTGTGTGTTTTGTAATAAGTAAGTTTAGAGCGAGCGGCCTTCTTGATGTTAATCAGACATTTATTTTGCCTCTTTTCTGTCCCGATCACAGAGTAACGAGTGCAGCCACTTCTTCCAGTTAAAGAACGTCTCCTTCTGCGGCTACCACCCTAAAAACAGCAAGTAAGTAAAGGCAGAAAACGCAGGGACTGCAATGCCAGGTCACATTAACAGTGCTGTCTGACTCGGACAAAAAGAAACAAGGGGATGCAAACTGTAACGTTTTTACCCTCTGCTAGTGTTCATCTGCATTAACTTACCACAAGGCGTCGCTAGAAACTAACAAGTGTACCAGACTTCAGACACTGCACCTCTTCACTGCCTACTGATCAAATGTGAAACAGCAAATTATTTTTGAAACATGAAAGAATACAGTATTCAAAGAACGAACGGTGAATGACTCCCCTCATCTGTATTCCCTGTCTTCTCCGCAGGTATTTTGGTTTCATTACTAAACACCCGGCAGACCAGAGATTTGCCTGCCACGTGTTTGTGTCTGAAGACTCCACTAAACCTCTTGCCGAGTCAGTAGGGTGAGTTCAGTGAATTAACTCTTAGTTATTCATTCTTTGTATGGAGGAGGTGGGTGGGTACTTCAACTCTGCTGAAAGGCAACGATTTAATGTTGTTAGAAAGAGCTGATCTGTTGCAGATCACTCATTTGTTCTTGAAAACTATATATATATCTGTAATATCTAAAAATACAAACATCTAAATCTGGGCGAGTTCTAGAAGCGACTGAAGTTCATGTCTTTGTTTTTTTCAGGAAAGCCTTCCAGTTGTACTATAAAGAGTTTGTGGAGTTCTCGTGCCCAACAGAGGACATCTACCTGGAATAGCCCTGCCCTGCCTTCAACCACAGCTCTGTACAGTGCACTGTATCATAACATAATGTTGCATGAAGGACAGTCATATCTAAAATAAAGAGAAAAAAAACAAAAAAAAAGAACACACGTGACAAACAAGCAGGAAAAGAAAGGAGCCCGTGTTGGAACTGTGGTGAAACCTCTGTGCGGCAAGAAAAAGATGGAAACGAACCAAAGGAGGACCGCTTTGAGATAAGGAACATACGCTAAATGGAGTCGGGGGGGGGAGGTGGTGACTGTAGGCTGTCTGTTGGAAAGCACAAACATTGTATCACTGCAGCCTTGGCAGCACTAGTTAGCCTGTAGCGACATCTCAGCAGGTGCAGCTCTGAAAGCCCAGCAGCCGTAACTGGACTACACCAGCTTGCATTTGCACTTGACAAAGAAAAAAAAGAAAGGTTGACATTTGGAAACACATGATGAGTTTGTCTGAGCATGAGGGGAGGTGTATATTTACTAAGAGATGCCCTCACACTGTACACAATGTACACTAGGTGACAGAAACCTTTGCAAACTTTTCATCAGCTTCTATCGGTACTCTAGTGCTAAGCTAAACAGCTCCCACAATGTTCCCAGTAAAGCTGTTAGTTCTAAATTCCTAGCCACACTGTGCTTTTTTAACTGTGTTCTAACTAGGTATAAAATCAGTGACGAAGCTGTTGAATGACAGGGGGGGGGGGGGGACAAATCTGGCTTAGGCTCTTTCGGTGGTTCAAGACGAGATCCGACATCCAGAATTCTCCTTTGTGTGGTGTTTCTAGAAACTTGCTCCTCATAGTTTTCCACACCAGAAGTATGAAACGCTCTCAGTGTGGCGACGATGGGATAATGAGGCTGAGCCTCGGCACAGTAGGTACGGGTGCTGACAAGGGAGTGTCTTCATATCTTCACTAGTAGTGCCTCTTTTTCATCAGATCATTGTGACCTTCCTCAGTGAAACATTATCACATTTTTAAGGGATCGCCATCGACTGTGTGTTGAGTTTGAAGAGTTTGAATGCAATTTGCGATGGAGTATGTTTGATGGGACTTGCGCGCAACCGCCCCGCCCCCCCCCCCCCCCCAGTGCACTACATTTGCTGTGCTGTACCTGTGATGTCACAGGTCATATTTCAGAACACTGAAATCGTGCCAACACGGGGCCTTTATGTCTATGTAATATGTATTAGCACATAACCCTTCAAAGTGCGGTCCGCGGGCCAAAGGCGGAAACATTTTGTGCGACCCCCGAACGCGACCTGAAATGCATGCGTTGTATTTGAATCGTCCATGGCCCTTTTCAGTACTTTACCTTTCCATAGTCTACATTTAATACACTGCTCGGCTACTGTGCCCCCCCAGGCACTGTAACTTTGTACCAGCTATGTTAAATAACATACACAACTTTGAAACAAAACAATGTAAAATGCCAAGGAAAGCCACACAGACATTATTTTTTCTTTGCTTATGAATATGTGACTGAACTACAGACTTAAGCCAAGCTGCAACAAATAGTTGATTCATTGATTAGTTTATTGACCGAAATAGATTTCAGTTAACTTTCAAGTAAAAATGTCAAACAATCCCCAGGTTTAGCTTCTCAAATAAGGACATTTGCTGCTTTTCTTGGTCTAATGCGATAGTGCACTGTGAAGTGGGTCTTTCTAGGTTTTGAATTGCGTTGATTTTTCTTGCATGGTGTGTTAAGATACCACCATTCAATGATCATAACAAAAAAAGCAAAGGATTTCAACTATTTCCTTTTTTTAATATCATCCTGGGTCCAGCACGGGTACAGCACAGATGTTATTCAAACAAAGTGTGCGTCCTACATCATTTATCACAAACACTCATTTCTAACAGATTATTTGATGTGATCTATATTTAACGGAAGATTAAATATCTGTAAAAGAAAGATTAATTAATGAAGGATGTGAAAAATTGTCCGTTCAGGCATCTCGCCAGTCCCCATGGTTTCTTCCTTTCAACAACAACAACAACAACAATGGAAAAATCTGGGAAAAAATGAAGTGGTCTCCTGTTGCTGATCAAAGCCATCGTGCAGCATCAAGAGAGCAACGCTGACGTTTATGAGTTCCCTTCTCAAGAGCCAATCAGGCAGATAGGAGAAACTGTACTGTAGCGGGGGCTATACAAAGGGTGTATAGACATGCCATATATATATATATATATATATATATATATATATAAATAATTTAATATCTGTAATTATAAATATGACATTGTATGGATTCAACATGTAGTATGTGAAATTGATCTTTATTTTGGATTTCTTTCTCCTTTTTTTAGGTGTGAATTATTCTTTATTTAAAAATGTTAATGCAGATCGTGGTGTCCTGTCATTATTACATTTATACTCACTGTATTTGTGAGGTCCCGGTGTTGATTCTCAACGAATGAGCCGGCACCAGTGATGTCACGGCATCCCGACATCTCAGCAATTACCCTGGTGAGTAAAACGTACGTCACAGCTGACTTGTGAGTGGGAAACTAATGAAGTAACTCTACTGAAGCTGTGTTTTCACGTGTTGTAATTAAACACATTCTTGCTCTTTCGTAGCTGTTCGTAGTGACAACTTTTACCGCACGACTTTTATAAAGTTTATTTTTCTGCATTCTTCCCTTATTTAGAAGTGGACTCAAACTGGGTTTGTTGCGGAACATGATCAGCGTCTTTGACCACGAGGCCACCTTGTCTTGTCAGTGTGTGCTCCTAAGAAGAGGATTGTTTGTTTGTGTTTGAAAATCTAAGCAGGTCCATAGCTACAGAAAAGAGAATATCCCGAATTGAGGCTTTCTCAAAGATGAACTTTTCCTTTGAACTAAATCTAATTAATAGTCAGACTTATAGGACAAATTTACCGTGAATTCTGATGAATTAGAAGTTGTTTTAAACAAAAAAAAACGTCAATTTTGGCAATCCATCCGACTTGTCTTCCTGTTTTTATTTGTGACATACAGCTGGGTTTCCTGGACGAGAAGATCAGCTTCATTTGTTTGCATCAGGATCTGCTGTCTGTCTGTCTGTCAGTAATATTCCTCCTCCAGGTTTGGCTGATAAGGATATTCAGAGTCGGGTGGCAGAGGAAGAGGGAGGGGCATCTCACCATAATCTGCAGCAACACATTCACACAATCAGGTGTGATGTTTTATCAGTGTTTGTCTACAAACCATGTGGTATCTTGTTTGTTTTGATTCATATGAAGTATCCTCCATGAATTTATATATGGCTGCCTTACCATCAATAACGCTGTAATGCTGTTTGAGGTTGGGGTCAAAGAGCAGCTCTAACTCTGCTTCATCAGCTCGGCTAGAAGAAGACACAACACCAGATGAAAACAGTGACAGTAACGGCATCGCTAACCTGAACGTAATGTCTGTGTTCACATGATAATCTACGAACAGTAATCTGAGAGAGGAACGGCAGGTAAAAGGTAAGAGGCTTTGTGTCCTCCTTTTATTCGTCTACGACTTTGTCACTCCCCCCTGCAGCCATTGCTCCCTCACTTCCCCAATGCATTTCTTAAATATGCTTTCAGGGAGGGTTCTAGCAGAATGTGTTTGAAGGGAAAGTTTGAATTTGATAAAAATACATTCAAATCAATGTTTTAACTAAAATGAATTGATTTCTTTAGTAATAAGCTGTGTAATAAGCGGGAGGATTTACAGTGAGCGAGTCATGATTGAAAAATCCTGCTCGCCCTATCTGGGTTCATTTTCATGCTTCTAACAGAAGTAAAGCAGACCTACCTGCCCTGTAGGGGTGCAGAAAAACCTCCATCAAACACAAAGGAGATCACGAGGAGAGCCATAATGAGTTTACTGATCACGGCTGGCCGCATTGTGAACAGGACGCCTTTCGCAAAACACTGCATTGCCTCACAAGAAAAGCCAGATTCTAGAATGAACTATTAGATGAAGTCTTCAAAAAAAAACAAGAAAGAAAACATTCTGAGACATTCAGCTATTTACACAAAATCACACTGAACTGAACGCAGAAACTACAAGCAGCACATTTCTCAGTTGTGAAACAAAGAAATCCATCCTGTTTTTGTGATGGTTATTAAAGGTTAGGTACCTATCCCGAGTGGTATGCTACTGTTGTTTAGTGGTATATATACCTCGAGTGGTATGCTACTGTTGTTCAGTGGTATATATACCTCGAGTGGTATGCTACTGTTGTTCAGTGGTATATATACCTCGAGTGGTATGCTACTGTTGTTTAGTGGTATATATACCTCGAGTGGTATGCTACTGTTGTTCAGCAGTAGGTACCTATCCCTCTAGTTGTATGTCAGTACTTTTCCAACGGCACACTGTTTGCTGAATACAGGTTCCGCTTGAAAGTGGTAGTCCACTGTCAGACAGGCACACTAGTGCCGTCTCTTGATGCATATGCATATTTAATGTCAATTGGTTTGATTCACGAACAGTAATGCCGTAAATGTATTTGTTTTACTTTATTGACAAAGTAGCGCAACACAGCGTCTTAAATAAAGGAATGTATCTATTTCATCTCATCCATTTTCTTGTTTGGATATATGAAAGGCTTTTTAAATGACAATAAAGTGATTTAGTATTTGCTGATGTGCCCTGAAACTGATATTATGGCCAATGTATGTGTGTGTGTGTGTGTATGTATATATATATATATATATATATATATATATATATATATATATATATATATATACATACATACATACATACCACTGATATGAATGGCATACCACTCTGATTCAATGGCATATACCACTTAGAATGAGCAGTATATGTACTGTATATATGAAGTTGATGCAGGGACATGACTTTTTTCATTGGTTTTTGGACTACGGTTTCAAGCCTCGAGTTTGCCATCTTGGTTTTTGGTTTTCACCAATTTGATTTTTTGGTACCAGAAGTGACATGAGAGGGTGGAGTGAAGTACAACTGAACGCTGAATAAGATATTTTCAGGAAAACCAATTTACACAATTACCTTTCATGAACTCACGTACTGTGAAAGGGTTAAAGTCGAAACATGGACAACTGCCAGACCAGACAACGCTGTGGTAGCAATCTGTCACTCACAAGATAGCCATACCCTCTTCTGTCGTCTTTTTTACTGTAAACAGGACCATAATTGACTAAATGAACATCATGCTGCATTGAAGAAGACTTGAAAAAATGTTCTCATGAACTTCTATACAACCGTATTTCTTTTTCTCAACCAGAGGAACTGCCCAGGTGGTAGTAGATAGTAGTATTGCTCAGAACGTGAGATATAAAACATGATACATCACTTGGTTTAATATATATTTGAACAACATAACATAAGAACAATTCTTAATTTACAGGTACAATTATTTTGTTTAAAAACATTTACCGAAGACATCTTTAAAATATTTAATAACTACAATTTGACATGTCTTTTGTCAGCATAATCCTTGTTACACATTCTTGTACACAAAAACAATCATTAATATTTACATGAGTTGGATTTTCAGGAAAGTTGTTTCTTCTAGCCACTCTACTGAGTACGAAGTGTGTCATAATGTTTTGGAGCCCATATTAGGCGGGTGACTTTTATGTCACTTTTGTCATTGATAACCGGGTCCCAGCAGTACTCAGGTGAGAGCAGCTTGCTTGGTTTGTGAAGCCAAAAGTACTTGTTTAGATGACTCTCATCATGCCACAAAGCCTCCACGTTGTTTAGTTTGTCCTCCATGATACTCAGAAAGCAGTAGTCTGCCAAATCCCTCACATTTGCACACAAGCCTCCAAAGATAGCAGCATGGTAGTAGTAATCTCCGGTTTCCATATATGCCTTGGATTTGGGGTTTCTGTCATAGGTGAACCTAGCCTTTGGAAGTTTGTAAAACCACGCGTGTACTAAAGCCACAGAATCCCCCAGAACCTCTGGGCCAAATCTTCCCTTAAACTCCTGATCCACGTCAAAGCAGAAGACATAATTGAAGTGGTGACGAATCTCTAATTCTATGGCATCTGATATAGTTTTCATGCGCATCATAGAGATGTCCTGCCACCTGGAGTGCTTTTCCACCTGGATAACCTTCAGCCTTCGCTGAGGAGCGAGCTCGATGATCGGCACCTTATCTGCTTCATCTGTGAACACGTAATATGTCACTTGTAAACCCAACATAAAATGTTTTTCTGCAGAGGTAATGAAAGTTCCGAGGTAGGCATCCAGGTACCTTAGGTAGAGACGGAGAGATAAACAATTATTATGATTAGAAAAATGTTACAAAAAATTACCAGAATAAACAGTTATGTTTTTTACGTCAATATTCAGGCTGTTCTCATCCACCATTTGTACTTCGTACATAATTCGTAAATTATGCGCCGTAATTCTCAGGTGTCCGAATTTATTTGTCACGTAGCTTGCGTACTTCAGTAATGGCACTTCCTTAGTTACTTTAACCCGAACGACGATATTTTCCTAAACCTAACTCAGTAGTTTCCCGTGAAGACGGACGTTTATTTTGAAAAGTCTGTATGCATGTAACTGGCGGGTATTGACATGTGTTGCTAGCTTTAGTAGGAAATCACACAAAAAAGTAAGATAACGTACGAACCGTTGTATGAGGATATATTGCATTATTTGAGACAACTGCTATATGTGCTCACGTTTGCTGATCTTTTATTTTAACACTACGGTCATTACTTTGAGCTTGAACTCAACCTCAGTTGTCCTCCATCCCTCTATTTCTGCAGGCTGTCATGTGTGCTACATTTCCATGATGGTTTTTATATAGAAGTGCACGTATGACGTATTGAATGTGAACACAACTGAAGGGAGAGTGAAGTAAAACGTTTTTCTTTTAATATCAAGCATCGCACTACCATCCATATTTAGTAAGGCTGAATGCCACATAATACAATGCCTTCTCACACTTCTCACATTTCCTTCCTTTCTTTACAGTTTGTTATTCAGCCCCAACTGACCTAGCTGTATCCTGTTCATGTGGATTCAGGGTTTCTTTATCTCCACTCAGGTTGGTAATAAGTGTTCATAATACCAAGTGCTACCGGATTCAGACTGAAATGCTAGTGTGGAAGTGCTGGTATTTTCACGATGACAGGAGAAACATACTTTCCCACAGCAAACACGGTGAGGGCCACAGATGACTGGCTTTGGATGTGTTTTTGGTCGAAAAGATTGGGGTCAAACATGCCTTCCCAGATGATAGGAGCTTTCCAAGATGTGATTGTTTGAACCTGTGGTCTTGCCCTGAAATAGAAAATGAAAACAAAGATATATGTTAAACAGCCATATGGGGAGGAGATCACAAAGCAAACAGACTTCTCCCGATCTTCTGCCCAGTACTTCACTGGAACCTGGCTAGAAAGCCTATCCCGATAGTACACTACAGCTGCTGGGCGTCCCACTTCGCAGAGCAGAGCGTCCCCGTTTCCCTCACGTGGCTCCTTTCCTTGCGTCTTAGTCCCTCCCACCAGGGATGCATGGAGAGACGCAAGGAAACCATGCGAGGAGAGACCAAACGAGGAAATATGTTTTAAGAGACATCCTTTCCTCAGTAGCCGTCTGTTTCTGATGACGGAGGATCAGCTGATCACGGCTGGATCAGCTGTCAGTCGGCTTTAACAGCTGGAGAGACTTTTGAGAAGTTTGTTTGTTCACATGATCACTGTACTTAATAATAGTAACTAATAATACTAATAACTAATAAAGACACACAGTAATCATCACTGTAGAGGTGTTTTCTCTCTGTAGTCTGTTAACAAACTGTGTCTGTGTTCTGTTCATAAGCGCAGGATCGATTTCTACCGGCGGAATGCGATCGTCTTATTTATGACTTATTTGCGTCGGTACGTTTTGAAATTGTGACTGTGACGTCATTATTAATATCACCCAGAATATGATTATTGTTTCTCTTAAATTATATAACTCAAACACTCAGGAATGATCAGCCTCACGTAACTGAATGAAATGATGATAAATGACAACTTTTTTGATGACAACTTTTTTTCTATCAAATAATTTTGTATTATTTTTCAAGTATATTTTTCAAGTATTTTCCAGCTTCTGAAATGTGAGAATAGAGAACAGTAGCATACCACTCGAGGGATAGGTACCTATCACTGAACAACAGCATACCACTCCAGGGATAGGTACCTACCACTGAACAACAGTAGCATACCACTCGAGGGATAGGTACCTATCACTGAACAACAGCATACCACTCCAGGGATAGGTACCTATCACTGAACAACAGCATACCACTCCAGGGATAGGTACCTATCACTGAACAACAGCATACCACTCCAGGGATAGGTACCTACCACTGAACAACAGTAGCATACCACTCGAGGGATAGGTACCTATCACTGAACAACAGCATACCACTCCAGGGATAGGTACCTATCACTGAACAACAGCATACCACTCCAGGGATAGGTACCTACCACTGAACAACAGTAGCATACCATTCCAGGGATAGGTACTGTTGGGGATTCCACCTCGGGCAAAGAGCCCACTGTATAATCTGACTCCAAAAGTTGTGCAGTTATCATTTTCATAAATCTCTCTATGACAGCCGTTGGGCTGTGTGTGTGTCAAAGTCCTTCAGATACATTTCCTTCATTTCTCAGTCTTTGCAGTCAAAACTAAAGAGATCTCTTACCCAAAGTTAAGCGTCTTATTTAAATTGATGCTCTGTCTCAGCAATTTTTCATTGGCCTCCAGCAGGTAGTCCACAGGGACGTTGTTCACCAAATTTCTAATAATGAAAAATGATCATCAAGTGACTAGAAGGAAATCCTTTTTAGTGACTCTTGAAAATTAATAAAATAGGCTGGAATATGTGCCCATATAGGTCTTTAAGAGCAATAATGATGACTTTTTTACTCACCTCAAATATAAAGTGAAGCCGACAACGAGCAACAAAAAACAGCAGACGATTGTGCCACTCCTTTCCTTGAGGGCACTAAAACAATGCAAAAGCAAAAAAAGAAAAAGAAAACAAGTTTGACGTTATACTGAACATACCGAGATATTGCCCAGCTGTATGCGGGAGAAAGACACAAGTTGCTGAAGAACATGGTGAAAGTAATGTTACGTTTTGTGAGAAACTCTGGTCTTTGATGTTACTAAAAAATATTTACCTTAAAAACTCGTACTTTATTGTACATACCTTCTATGTTTTGTGGGAGGACTATTCTACAGTTTTTATTATCTCCTTATCCAATTTTCCCAATTAAAAAAAAAACAAAAAACCGGGAAAAAATAATTTGGATGGATACAGCAGATTTAAAAGTTAAATTAGGAAAAACACTGTATGTCCAGAAACGATGTCCCCGGTCGCTCTGAATAATCCACAGACCTTACAGGGAAACTTTAATTAATAATTAATGTTTTTTTGTCAGTCGTTGTAATGAAATGAACCAATATTTAATATTTGTTTAATAATTGGAAATAATTCCACCACCAGATAATAAAAGCAAATTGAAACATGAGAGACATACCTTACAACTGAGAAAATATTCTGCTTCATTTTTCTTGTAAACAAACTCGTTGAAGGAGGTGAAGGTGTCTGCTGGCTGGTGAGTAAAAGGATACCTTAAATAGAAATCATACAGTCTACGCTGCATTGAAACCAGGAAAAGCATTCCCTACCCACTGTCACTCTAAACCAATAGGGTGAAGTGTGATGGCAGACATCTCCCTCTGGGTTCTACATCCTGTATCAGGGAGGTGATAAAAAGGGAGGGGCTACTTTGAAAAGGCTCAGGTTGGAACTGTAAGGTAATTTAAGGTCATAACTCTAACTTTCTCACTGACTCATGAGTCATGGGTTTTGTTTACCCTGTTTTACTGTATGTATTCTGACCGGAGATGTTAAGGCCCACTCTGGCATCTAGTTTATATGAATTGGGTAGCTGATCATCCCCCTGGCTGATCAGTTCACCTGAGTTATTTTGGTTGTTTTGTCTTTTCTTATTTTTTTCTATTTTCCCTTCTGAGAAGTGGAGCCTTTTGTAATTGTGTCCCTTGTCCCTGTAGGAGTTGCTCAGCCAAGGTGGTGGGGTTGGTGCCTGCGGGTGTTGGTGCCTCCCTTCGTGTGCTGTGTGGTTTGGTGTACCTCTGGTTCGGAACCCTCACGCGTGGTTGTGTGTGTGTGTGTGTGTGTGTGTGTGTGTGTTGTGTACACGTGTGATTGGGTTCCTCCTCTGTTGGGATCCTGACCTGTACTGGTCTGCCTCGCCATTGGTAAGTCGCAGCCCTGCACCTCTCTTTTAAATAAATGTATAAGGCTCTTTTATTAGTAGTTTGTGTGTAAAATGATCTGTGAACCACTGATTGTGTAATAATAAATTACATAATCGTAATACGTAATCACAGTCGATCTCCCTAGATACACCCAAACGACAAACAATGATCGTGTCGTGTTTAGGTATTGTGGGTTGTGTCAGACCATGTCAACCCTGGCGCCTTTTTTGCATATGATATCCGACCAAACCTGTTGAACCAGAATCTATTTGGGTCGAGTACGAAATCTGCTGGCACAATAAGTGCTTTTAACAATAGCAGTCATTGCTCCACTGTTAATTAAACTGAAGACGTGCATGTCTTAAAAAAAAACCTGAAAAACCTGCCTGGAAAATGTTTCTTGCGATGTGATCGGTCCCTCAGGAGACAGGGCTGCACATCAAAATACAACGATTAAAGTAATGGAGGCAAAGTCTGTAACAGGCAGATTCATGTGGTTCCTCTCCCACTGAGTGTAATCCAGGGTTTTGCAGAAACATTAATATTGAAGTTGTGTTTGTTGCCCACACGTGTCTGTGTGAAGGATTTTGTCCTTTCAGTTTAACTGCGGTCAAGCCAGCCTCAATTTTGAAAAACATGGTCAAGACGACGCCCACGTTGTTTTGCGGTATGTTTATATACTAGGCATTACGGTTAGAGAGTGTAAGAAGTGACTTCAAAATAAGAGCAATGTTTCAAAAATAAGAGCAATGTTCATTCAATAAGCCAGTTGATTAGAAAGGGCTTTAATTAGGCTGAAAAAAGATAATATACACCAAGATTCTGTATCTGCCATTATTTCTAGTTTTCTGAGAAGATGTGAGGTTGTGAGAGGATTACATGCAACAGGAGGCAGTGTATTCACAAAGGAAAGCTGAAGAACGTAAGAGGGCACCTGTAGTTTGAATACACTGAAAAGAATAAATCTGAGCGGATGTAAAGGTAGCATAATAAAATCTGTGATATGAACAATAAAACAATTAAGCTTGTACCTTTACTAGAACATATTTACTTTGAAGTTAGGGTTCTGCATTTTAGAATAGTTTGCATTTTGTCCTTCTCTTTTCTGTAATCCCAGCCCATTACCTTGGTTGTGTTTGTGTGTGTTTTAGTGTTTTTTACAACTTAAAAATGAAGACTAGTCATACTTGAGCTACATAATAACATTCATATCAGTGTACACAGTGCAGCACTGCTGCCCAGTTTGAAGAGCAAGAGGTGAATGTCAAAAAATAAGAAAATAAATTGTAAAATAAAGTGCAGTTTAGTCATGTTCCACATGAGGATGCTAGTGTCAAGTCTATCTCTGATGCACAACCACCTTCACACAAGACCTTCCTCCAATGCACGTGTTGTATACTGTGTGTGTGTGTGTGTGTGTGTGTGTGTGTGTGTGTGTGTGTGTGTGTGTGTGTGTGTGTGTGTGTGTGTGTGTGTGTATTGCAGGTGTTTTTCAGTGCAAAAAAGAAAGGTCATATTCCACAGCCCCTGAAATCAGAGACTTCACAGCCGCGTTGAAAGTCTTATTTTAGTAACATGTATTGTAAAATCCCATACATTTTGTAGGACACTACAGGTAAATCTTAGATATCGCCAAGAAACTTTAAATTACAAGTATTTTTGTATTTGTTTTCTGAAATGATGTTTGAATGTGCATATCTAATGGTAACCTTGAAACAAAACAGTAAGATAAACACCTAAATGTGTATTTTGAATTATTTCTTTCCACTAGTCTGAAAGAAGACATGTCATGGGAGCAAAATAGCCCAAACTCTCAAAATGTATTGGTAGTGTCTCGTCATGAATGACTTGATCAGATGCTCTAAAGCAGGGGTGTCCACACTTTTTCGGCTTGCGAGCTACTTTTAAAATGACCAAGTCAAAATGATCTACCTACATTAAAAATGCTAAATATCTATTTATTTCTATATATATGACTGCATGAACCCTTATGGCACAATACAATTCTGTACATTTTTGGTCATTACCTTACTCTGATGACTTGCACTGAATGGAATCAACCTGGTTTAAATATTCCGGACAGTAGCTGCTGGTAGCCAGCATCAAGCAGACTTCTATGATCATCAGTCATAGTGGAACGATATTTGGAATTAATATTCTTCATGTGGGAAAAGGCTGACTCACATAAATAAGTAGAGCCGAATAATGCAGTCAAGAAGGTGGTACATTTCCTCATGTTTGGTTACTAAAACTGTCCATGACAGCGTTGACATTTTTAATGCGAGTGAATCAACCTCAATATCTTCCTGAAATTTGCAGCACATAAATGTAGCGACTGGCTCGAGTAAAGCAAAGTCTTGAAAGCGTTTGTCAAACTCTGACAGACACTTGTCAATCTGCTCTGTGTAGCGCGCGCTGCTGTCAAGTTGCGCACACGCCTTCCGTTGCGTCTCCAGCTCTGACGCGAGGTTTTGGAAGTTCCCCAAATCATGGCGCTGCAGCTTTAGCTTCTTTAGTAGAAATAAATTGGAAGGCTAACTAATTAGCTCGCGGAGTTTTGCAGTAGCTCACGTTGTTGATCGCGCATACGTGGTGACTCGTGTATTAGAAAAGACGTGATCTCACACTGGCTGCACTGTACGTCAATCAAGTGGCAAATGCCATGAGGACGTCACATTTATTTTGAATGGCATGCGATCTACCGGCACTACCTCCGCGATCGACGTATTGGGCACCCCTGCTCTAAAGGCTGTGCTAAGTAGTGGATGGAACGTTCTGTCTTCACAAACTCTCTAAACACTTAGCACTTGGGAAGACGCCACACGGTGGTGCTCAGAGCACACAAAGCACATGATAATAGGGGAGAGAAGCACAACACACTTTCCAGAAAATAAGGGAAATGAAAATACAGGAATAATGGAAAAAAGCGACAGCTGAAAACCATTTTAAAAACTAAAAAACACATTTATTCAACAGAAAGATATTTGCTAATACAAGAATATAACAGTGATATTTAAGCAGATCATGTCCGAACTGGTTATACTTTCGTCAGATCAGATGTGTGATGTATGATAAACGTTTTATTCTCTTATCCCATGATACACAATTGCTCCAACATACACAGTCAAGTTACGGTTGCTCAGCCAAGTCAATGTACTCGCTGGCTTCTAAAACAACATTTTCTAAAAGGTTTTTTGTGGCTTTGATGTCTAACTGAGCTTGTGTTATGTGGACAAGGCACCAGCCTGAAAAACAACTTCATTCATGACTGCAGAGTGGTGATATGTGTCTATCCTAAGAGGATCATCTTTTTTATTTACCAGGGAGTTCACCACGTAGTTGCATCTGTACAAGAGCGCTGTACTACATCACAAACGGTACCTTCTTCTCAAACTCTTCCTCGCTGAGTTATAATCCAAAATGATTTAAAATAAAGCCCAAGCCACATTTCACAAGACATCTCCAGTAGTAGCGCTCAGGTTAAGCTGTGCACCTGACAAAACAAGAAAAGGAGTTCGGGCAAGGTGGCTCTCAACATCTACTGACTTAATTACAGAAAGAAACATGACTGTGAAACACAAAAATAGAGCTCAAAGGGGAGAAGAGGCTCACAGCACAAATTGTTTGTGTCCTCGTTTGGGCTGAAAATAGACACAGCAGAGTTCTGGGTGAGGGCACACAGACAACATGTGTTCAACAGACTCTGGATCTGCAGGTACTACAGTAGTTGCGGTCTCAGCGGTTCACATGCGTGAAATGTATGTACTAGGGGTTAGCTAACTATACCAGCAGTCCAACATTTAGGGACTGGAAGTCATGATTTAAAATGCTGCACCAGTTACTGATTAATAGATAATAATTACCACATGATTCCATTTGAATTCAGCTTCTGCTTCATGTAAGTTGCACACACAGCTGAATTGTCTTTAAGTATTTTATTGACATTTAGAATAATTCAGCTGAATGGTCAGCGCTCTTCCCCACAGAAGGTTTTACAGAGTATATGTTTCACACAAACTGCACATTATTTCGTCTCCCCCCCACCACTTCACTGGCGCACTCCGTTTTCGTATGGAGCCAAGATGCCAAGGCCGGGTCCTTTGTTATTCCTGCCTGTTGTGAGAAAGGGTTAGTTTGTGAGCTCCCACGACCATCATGTTGAGACTACAGCAAGTCAGACATAAGACAAAACTTGAGTTAAGCGATACAAGTTTCATCCAAAGAGAACAACATGATAAATTGCCACAACACAATGCAACCTTGACAATCGTAGTATTGTCCTTCCATTTCCACGTACACAGGTTTGTGCCTGTGACTTTTTCTTTTTTTATAAAAAGAACCAGATATTGTGTGAAGCAGTTTTTCATCTGTTTACTCAGGATTCAAACAGGTTTTGTGTCCATTTAAGCCTTGGAAGTGCTCCTAGTGTCCATTCCCTAACTCTACCAGGACTTTTACCTCCAGAACCATGGGAGGCCAAAATAACTCTTCACGTGGTTACTCGATAGTATGTTTGCAGATAGAAAAGCTGTAGACAAATCAAGTGCAGCGATCATGGTAATATGAAAACATGTATGTTTCAAATACTGAGCAAAAGATAAGCGTATCCCGAGGTGTGTGTTGCTTAAAGTGCATGACAAGCAGACATAGTGATCACAGCTATATACAGCAGGCTATACAGTAACCTCAGCTGCTGGAGGGAGGGTGTGTCACCATCCATGCATCCCAGAGCTGACAGCCTTTTCTTGTAAATTCTTCCAACAGCACCAACACAACAAGTCCTCAGCTCTGTTCCTTTGTGAGGACTGTGTGTGTGTGTGTGTGTGTGTGTGTGTGTGTGTGTGTGTGTGTGTGTGTGTGTGTGTGTGTGTGTGTGTGTGTGTGTGTGTGTGTTTGTTTGTTTGAGTATTTTATTTGTGTGTCAGAGAGAGTCATTTGCAGACACTGAAACTGGTCCATAAGTGGCTTTTAAAAGCAATGTATTTTTGCATAGGCCACCAAATTATGTTCCTATACAACTATTTCACATTTATACATTTTATTTAGACTAGAGGGATAAACATAAAAGCACAAGGAAACTTTTAGGTTACAAAAAATGTAAACAAAACTGAAAAAAGGAAAAACATCCGGCATATGTCATAGTTCTTCTTCTTTAAATCAATATTTTGTGTCACATGTTTGATTTCTATAGCCGTGTAATAAGCGGGATAATGTACAGCAAGCGGATCATTATTGTGAAATGAACCCCTTCATAATGATTTAAGACCCCTCTGCGAATGTTTCACTTTGCAATAATGACCCGCTCACTGTACATTATCACTTTCTTATATGTTTAACGCAGCCAATCATGTACTAATATTCATTTTGTTTGCCAAAAAGTCATTCACAGACTAGAAATATGTATCTTACATAGTGATGTATGTTGTGGGTGAATTAGACCCCAGAGATGGACCTTTTATGAACAAATTGTTAAACTCCAGTAAGAGAAATCCAGACAGACTTACTAGGGACTTGTCAACACCAATCACAGATGTAGAGTTTGACAGCTGACCACCGAGACCTCAAAAAGAAGTAATGCATCATTTTCTGTAGCAGACTTCTGAAACATCTGAGTTTAAAATATTGTTTGTTCATAAATAATTGACCCTCGCTAAGTCCCGCCCCTCGGACGTAGACTGGCCTATCGCAGCGTGCAGCTCAACTGAAGAGCAATGGCTGTAAATAAGGGCAGGAAAGTTTTCTTTCTGATTACTAGAAAATATTGCCGGTGCCGTCACAATTCCACCAAACCTGTAATTGGGTGATGCAGAACCACTTATATGCCTATGAACAGAATTTGTAGAAAACATGGTCGCACACAAATACACTCCACTCCAGTAGGTGCCCCTCTTTGTCGGCTCTTGTTTTTACAGGATCATAAAAATATATATATATAGATAACTGTCAAAGCAGCCACCTGATGGAAAGGTCATTCACAGGTAAAATACCCTGTCACCTGTTTCTCTAAGCTATGCAGTGATCAAACTCCTCCACTGAATCAATGCTGTGGAAGTGTTCTTACCCAGAAAGGTTGTTCATTTCCTCAACAGGCCGTGTTTTTGGAAGCAGCAGTTTCAGGTGGGGACAAGCTGACATCATGTTGCACTCGTACTTTTTTGCGAGAGGTGACATCTATGTTGAAAGCCAGCTATGAAAATATACACATAAAACATTAGGGGGAACATGAAGTCAGTCGTAAGTGTATGTGCACCTGGCATGCGTCAGGCACAGATACACTTTATGTGCAGGTCTGCTATAGGCCTCCCTGTGCCCTTTCCAACTGAAAACAAGATCCATTCTTTAAAGCTCTACTGAGCAGCCCATTGGAACAAAGGAGCAAACATGAATGAAGGTGTGAATCAAACCCTCTAATGGTGCTGCAGGCCGTGCCACTTTGCTTACCAAACACTGTGACTTAGGTGTGGCTTCCAATACAGTTCCATTTTGGATTCAGGTCCAACTTGGTCAAATAATTCATCAAAGTCAGTGAAATAGAATGGTATTATGTACTTTTATTTTTGGCTCTTTGGATGGTACTGTTGGTCCACTACTTCCCCAGTGGATGAAGCTGACTCACTTCGGTGATCCCCTGATTGAGCGCCACCATCAGGTCAAAAATTGAATTTGTCTAGTACTTTATTTACAGTATTTACAATCAAATACTTCTGAAACTAACACAATTCCCACCAGCCTCAGCTGTACTTTGTGTTTAGAACTAATTAACAAAAAACAGCATACTGATTTATTTGTTTTTGTTTAGTTTTTTGTTGGTAAGGAGCCTTTTTACAAAACATTCAGACGGTCATTTATTTAAGGTGCAACATGTAATCTATCCAGCTAAACCAAAAAATACTCAAAACGTAGCCACAGAATATCTAATTCGCCTGGTTTCAGCCTGGTCTCACTCAGATACAGATGCTCCGGCAGTGGCGTCTTCACACACGGCGCCCTTCAGCGTCTGTATGAGAAACAGGCTTTCAGCTAACTCCAATGTGTTTTTTACTGACGACGTCATAATGTCACGTGACGCTACGCCATTGAGTCACATGGCATTAATAAAAGTACATAATACGATTCTATTTCAGATCCATGACCCGTAACCCAGTTTTGGACATGTCAGTGACAGGGTGTCAACATACGCTTACTCGCCTGGTGTCCTTTAAAAATAAACTTCCGTCTTCACGGGAAGTTTAGACAACAAAACCACTTCGTTGGGTTTAAGGAAAAGAGCGTATTCGTCCTTGACTCCCCTGTTTAACCGTAAACTTGACTAGCGACTCGCGTCACTAATGACTGACGTCTAAGAATGTCAAAGTTTACTTTGAGTTTTGCAGGGAACTCGAACAGCTGTCTCCTGGATGAAAGTCCTGTGTCATACTTATACCCAGTAACACAAATACATTTCCAGTGCTTCCCAGAAGGCCTCAGAAACCAAAAAACGGATCTAAAAACAAATCCCTGTGGACTATCCTCATCATTTATTCTCTTTTGAACTCTAATAAGACACCAGGAAAATAAGAGCGGAGCTTTGTTTGGTGAAATGAAGAGCAGATTCTCGAGGTTTAGAGGTTTTACCCCTCCTGACTCTCACACCGATCTTTGACTTTGATGAAAGTTGCTTTCACAAAGCCCTAAACACAATAGATCCCTCCCCCACACCCTTGCATGCCCTTGTGAGAGGATATATGTCAAAGCTGAAACATCATACTCCAAAGTATCACTTCGACGCTCCACGGGTCACATTCCTCCGTGATGGTGGAGGACGTGTGAATGGATTCGCCCATGTGAGGGAGAGAAGGAAAAGGAGAAGAGTTAAAGAAAAGAAAAAAACAGGAGGAGAAGAAGAAGAAGAAAAGCGGCAAAAATTGCAAGACAAAAAGAAAAAGGAAAAGAACGGCGAAAACCAGAGTTATGAGAGTAAAGTCAGTAAACACAGAGCAGCATCTGGCACAGCTCATCCTTCCCATCATACACATTCCTGTTTGACACGCTCACAAAGCACCATTGTAATGAACTGGATCTGACGCATATCCTCACTGCTATCTACCCTATAAGCTGCGAGCTCATACACACTACGACACACACACACACACACACACACACACACACACACACACGTTTGGCCTTGAGCCACCTCCGTTGTGCAGAGTTATGGGCTGACAGTTTTAATACCACCTGTAAATGATTCTCTACTGTAAAGAGAGGAGGTGTGAACTTCAAAAGATGAGGAGAGAAGAAAGGAGGAGGACGATGGATGAACCGTGACATAGTGTAGCTCTAATGTCACGTGACTCGTGGCCAGAGAGGACGCAACATACTCAGTGCATGTGTGTATGTGCGTGCATGGTGTAGTCTTCACACCTGTCAGTCCTTTACACATCAGCCACTGCAATCAGAAGCCTCTAGAAGATCAGGGACTCATACTTTTAGGTTGACCTTTCCATAGATTGTAGTAGTGGTAAAAACAAACAAGTCAAACAAGCCAATACTGTACTCGAAAGTGAATTGATTTTTACCAACCATTTCTGTCGTGACATACATATACATACATACATAAACATAGGGGAGGACTCTGGCTCAGTGGTAGAGCAGGGATCGGCGGTTCGATCCCCGGCTCTGCCAGTCCATGTCGATGTGTCCTTGGGGAAGACACTTAACCCCAAATTGCTCCCGTAGTCATGTGTGAATGGGTATGAATGTTTGTCAGAGTCCCGATGAGCAGGTGGCACCTTGCATGGTAGCCCCGGTCATCAGTGTGTGAATGAGTGGTTCTAGTGTTTGAGTGGTCAGAAGACTAGAGAAGCTCTATACAAGTACAGTCCATTTAACATTTACATACATGATGTTCTACCTCTGCATTTAACCCATCCAAAGGATAAAGCCAGGGGAGAAACGTGGGGTTCAGCGTCTTGCTCAAGGACGCTGCCACATAAAAGACATAAAAGAGCCAGGGATCAAAACCGCCAACCTTGTGGTTAAATTGAAAACCGACTCTACTTAATGAGCCACAGCTGCCGCTAACTGCCACTGGCGTTAACCACGGGTTACAACGTTAACCACAACTGTTTCACAACGTTAGCCACCCGCGGACCGTCAGCGTCAAGACACTACGGTTACTATACTATATAAAAAATGATATAGTAATAGCAATATAGTGAGAGAATGTTCAACTTAAACTAACCTCTGGTGGCAGAATAGAGAAATAAAACCTCGTCAAGGCCTTTCCACACCACGGATGAAACGTAAAAACTAAACAAAAATACAGTTGAGGATTTTTTTCACACCTAGGCCGACAACTGGAATTTAAGAGTTCTGCGCATTTGACCGACAATAACAGTTTCACACCGTTACATAATCACCAATTTGTCATTGTCATCGTTGTTTTTACTATTATAAACCGACACTCAACTCACCACATTATTGGAGACGGGCTCGTTATCCGAAGTGTGCAATAAAAAAATTAAAAAGAAGCCAAAGAAGCATTTTATTGTCACTGTAAATGCTGCGTTTCATTGCACTGCTCATGACTGGAATGAACAGAGCCCAGATGTGTTAAACATAATGTATGTGTTTATTATACCTCCAGGACTTGGTGGATTACTCAAGGAAAGACAGTGAGCTCATATACTACTTAATTAAATCGTAATAATAGGCCTAATTGATGTAACGCTGTCGCTTATCCTATATGTTCACGTGTTAGTAAACCTTTCACAAAACTACCAACTAAAAGAAGTCAAATGTCGGTCCTGGTTTTCTTCATGGATGTCACGTCAGATGAAGTTCCAAGTGAACTGCATGTTCTCTGTTCTCTTCTTCCTATTAATACTTAAATAGGCACAGTGAGGGGGGCGGGCAGGTTCTTTGGGAGCACTGCACCCACAGAGTGGAACGTCCCCCGGGCAGAGGTTTGTGTCCGCCAAATAGGACAAGAGAGAAAAAAATCCCCAAATTCCCCCCTGTGAATGGCACAGAGTAATTAATCTCCAACAGGGGTTTGCCCTCCTCTCTGACATATGAGTGACATGCAGGCTCTGTGTGTGTGTGTGTGTGTGTGTGTGTGTGAGGGAGGTGTTTGATTGCTTCTCCCCCGGGGCCTGCTCCATCATGTCCTCTTCTTCTTTTGATGTTTCCCCTTTCTTTCCCCTCTGCTACCTCTTTTCTCTCTTGATGTATTCAATTCTTCTTCTTTACATTTTTTGGTATTTTACACTGTAGAATCATTTCAATCAGTAAAGTGGGCATGCCGAGTCAGAGCTGACAGTAAGGTGTGGGAGGTACAGAACACTGCGCAGGTGTCTCACGTTACTTTTATGTGAACGGTTCCTTTAAGGCGAGACGCCCCAAGGAGTCAGTTTGGGAACCCGGCCCCTGTGATTCAAATGAGGTAAACCTGCTGAGTGAAGTTTTTTCTGATAAAATGCCACAAATGTATTGACTTCAAAGATGCAATCAAGATTAATTCCAGCTTTGATGCATTACCTGCAGAACGTGTCAGGAAGTGGATTTTCTTTAAATGTTATTCAAACACAGTCACGCTTATCTGCATTTTAAAATTCTGGGACATTTTAATTCCCATAAATTTGTTTCTGTAAATAAAATCTTAGTGGTGAGCAACAGCGACGGCCTATGCACTGTAACTTGAGAAGCAGCTATTTGTGAGTAACACTGAGTTTGTGTGTGTGTGTGTGTGTGTGTGTGTGTGTGTGTGTGTGTGTGTGTGTGTGTGTGTGTGTGTGTGTGTGTGTGTGTGTGTGTGTGTGTGTGTGTGTGTGTGTGTGTGTGTGTGTGTGTGTTAGTGCTGCAGAGGAGGAAGGGAGAAAAGCCTGCCACATTAATGATAACCACACTTATGTAAAGCTCCACACAGTATTTATAGAGTCAGCTGGGCTTCGGAAGGCCACAGTCGGAAAGTCTGCAGACCACAAGTCATGAAACCCCTACAACACAAACACACACACATACGTTCACTCACTCATACGTGTTTTAATTCATCATCTGCAGTTCCTGGTATGGCAACCTGAATGTCCCAAACAAAAAGGAAGCTGCAATGATGTCAAATTGGCAAGCGGCAGTCCGAAAAGGTAATTGACCCTTTGCTAAGTCCCGCCTTCGTGGTCTCTCATGCAATCGTTCCGGATTTTCTCCATTTTCCGGCTGGTTTCGTGGATTTGGAGCTCGTCACGGTTAAACATTGTGTAGCAGTGATACGCGTTACAAGTGAGCTTTGAAGGAGATATTTCTTTGTAAAACAGTATGTTTCTACATAAAAACCTGTGGAGCTAACATTAGCAGAGCACGTTAGCACATCATTGACTAGGGTTTGCACCTCTATGCTACGCTATACTGAAGAAATATTTGAAGGTTTTAGCTTCGATCTTTATACTTTTTGCTGCTGAATCCGTTTGACGCCTTGGATATATCCTTCAAAAGCATTTTATAGTACGTGCTGTCTGCTTCCCTCTGACAGTGTGGGCTCCTTGGCAGCTCTGACAGCTGGACAGAGTAGCAGCAGGGGGAGGGGCTTAGTGAAAGGTCAATTGCTGTATTGCACGTATGCACTTTTTTACTTTTCTTTATTGTTGTGCTGTTATGTGTGTACTGTCATTGTTCTGCTGATAGCCACATTTCCACACGTGGGACTGCACAGAACTGGACTGATGTCTTTAATATTTTTGCTCGCTATTTGTTTTTCCATTTGAAAATGACAGCAGCTCTCCATCGATACCATTCTCTGTACTTTTTCTTATAACTATTACCTGTAAAGTTTACCAACTTCCAAACTAGTCCACACTGCAAATAGTACATATTGCATGTTTGTATACAATTTTAGCCACAGTGTGTGTTGCTGTGAATCAGTGTGGACCGGCGCTGGACAACAGAATCAGGTCTTTGACCTGATCACGATGACTTCAAGCTTTCTCTGTCATATTTACCAGAGCTGCATCTGTGTTTACAAAGCTTCCAGGGCAACTATACACACAAATATACACACCATTAGCGCTGACACATCTGTATCTGTATTCAGAGAACATGGAAATAAATGTGTACTGTAAAGAAGGAGGGGAAGTGCGAGGCATATGCCTTCATCCCCTCTCTGTTCACCGTTGAAGTATTTCATTCTCCGTCCAATACTCAGTGATGACAGAACAATTAAATGTCAGCTGTCAAACACCTGTGTTACACCACAGGTGTTTGACAGCTGACATTTAAGTTTAAAATGTTTGACCTTTCATTAAAGCGTCCTCACATGGCCAATTATTGTTAACAGGGTCGCTGGATGTGTGCCTCAAGATTAATGTAAATACACTGTCGGCTTTTCCAAGGAGAGCAATGGATTAATGCATCGGGGCATTTCCCAAACAGAGTGTGCAATACATTGTCGTACATTCTCACAGTAAAATAAATAGTTTGAATGAAATCCCTGAAAGTGGTCCACCCATAATTCTGTTTGGTGGTGGACCTTTACTGGTTTATTGGAGATTTTGAAAAGTCTGCTCTTTGCACAAAAAAAGAGTATATGGTCTCCATCTGTGTCTCCACAAGATGCGTTCAAGCTCAGTTAGCTTCGCATGAGCCGTTTGTATCTACATATGGAGCAGATCGTCTTCACAAAGCCTGCATGTTTCTACAGCAGCCCAGAAAGGACAAACCAAAAACTGTCGCTAGATAGAACCGTTTACGTTTTTTATGTTTTTAAGTTTAAGTTTCAGCTGGTTGCAATCTGCAACCTCACCACTAGATGTCGCCAAATGCCACGCATTGCATTATTATTAGTTACTCTTATTGTGCACCCCGAAGTGAAGTGATGGCCACATAAGTAATCCCTCATTGATTCATGATTTCCTGACCATTGCTTATTTGTTCCTTAGAAACTATTCACCTTTGTGTGTATTGTATTGAAAGGTCAGTCAGAAATATTCAGTGATTGAACAGATTTTCTTTAATATGTTTTCCCATTTATTTGGTGCTCCAGTTTTGGTGGAAGTTATAACAGATTCAAAAGTTTCCAATGTGGAAAGTTAAATAAACAACAATTTCACATCTCCATAGTCCCGACCGGATGAGGACAATTACATTTTTGTCAGTCCTGACACTTCCTCAGAGGGATAAAAGATGCTGCCGCAGTGTAGGGGCTCCCTGTAATTGGCCCGACCCTACGGATGGCGGATGGGTTGTGTGCATGAGTTTGTGTGTGTGTGTGTGTGTGTGTGTGTGTGTGTGTGTGTGCGCGTGTGTCAGAGGGAACTTGCTCGTCCATTCTGCTGTGGCACAGAATTTACCAGAAATACAGCTAATTATTTAAACCCTCGTTGCACTTTCCGTTCTGTTTTTTCTTTTTCTGGATGGTAAACAGTACAAATGTTATGGTGGTTACTTCAGTCTCTCTTTCAAACTCTCAGACCAGAGTTGATGATCGTTGGAACAATGGAAAGACTAACAAAGACAGTTTTACTTCCCACTTCCCAAAGCCAGGTGGGTGTAAGTGTGTGTTTTTTTTGTCCAGTGGGAAAGAGGCTACAGTCAGTGATAAGCTTCTCATTTGTGTTTTTGAACGTGTGTACTTGTGTATGTTTGGCTAGTTATTTGTGTGAGCGTGTGTGTGTAAGTGCGTCTGAGCCTGGTTGCGTTCGCTAGTACCATGAAATCACAAAGAAGTCGGATGATGAGATGTGCGCTCTTTGAACCAGATCGCTTCACAAGATCTCCTGAAAGTGTTTCACAACTCACAAGCTGTTGTTTGAAACAGTCTGTGTCACTTTTATCTCTTGTCTCTTTATTTCTTTCATGTGTCTCGCTCACATCGTTGTTTATTACAGTAAAATTCTGAAACAAAATCAATTCATGAATGAAAATGCCATAATCTCTGGATTGGCAGAATAATGAGTCCGTTCAAACTCAACATTGGTAAACTTTGCAGACACATTTTAAAGTTAAAACTAGAGGACACTTTTATTTCCACCATTCAAATCTGGATGAAGGGGGACTTATTGTTCTGTGTTAAGACATTACACTGTATGCTTGTTTTTTTTCTCAAGTTTCTGACACCAGTCGAGATTGTTGAGTGTAAAGACAACATTAAGTTAGTAGAAAAAAGCCTTCTTTACTGCAAACCTGCCGCTTAATGCAATCACTGCTGACGCAATATACAAATGATTGTACGACGATAGTGTCCTATTAAGTGAATAGATGAGGCCATCCCGTACAAGGACTACAAATCTAAACATGTTAACTCTAATACAGTTTTTGTAGTATAAGGAGAATTCAATGATGCTGACCTTGAAGACACTTTTGGATGTCTTGCTGACACCTTCTTCTTCATCATATTTTGCATTATTATCTCTGCACATTGCACATATTCTTTATGTGCAATGTACATTGTAAACTTCTGCAAACTCCTCGGTAAATATTTTGCACATTTCATCCTTTTCATTTCAAACAATATGCTGCTCTTTTGAATATTAAAAACAGATTACATATTTTTATTGTAATTTTTTCATCGTATCTGACTTTTGCAGTGCTTGTCTTTTTATTTTTCCTTTCTGCACAACTTTATTGTTTTGCACCAAATACGTTCTTTGAATGTGAAAACCTATTGCCAATAAACCGGATTCTGATTTATTGCCCAATATCACAAAGTGAATGAAAGAAATTAAACACAATTCCATGGGGTATATAATTAAAGTATATTACAGCCTCCTCATGTACATTCCACCATAGCAGATAGTGCTGTGAGACAGAGCTTATTATTTTACAAACAAGTTCATCCATGTTGAATTACAGAACCGCAGTTCAACTGAAATTCATTTAACTCTGGCAAAGTTGGATCTCTCTGCCGAGCTTTAAACTGTTATAACTCTGCATCTGTGATTCAATTCAAATGTAGCTTTTTTCTCCTCTATTTCATTTATTTTTCTGATAAAATGTGATATTTTGTGAGTCACACAAGTGATAGTAGTATGTGTGTGTGTGTGTGTGTGTGTGTGTATGTGTGTGTGTGTGTCTGTGTGTGTGTGTGTGTGTGTGTGTGTGTCACAGAGCCTATTTTCTCCACTCCCAATATATCATTTCCTTGAGTGTGTGCTGAGAGGAACAACATTCAACATTGAACTTGTGATGTTTGAGAAATGCTGGTTCACTCATGTTTCATCCTTCTGGTCCTTCAGGTTGTCTGTCCCTTCAAGAAGAAGTAAACGCACTTCCCCTTTGAAATATCTTTGTTGATTATTTTTCTTGCAGTAATGTTAGTCAGGTCCAAAGAAAGGATTGTTTACCTTTTTCTCTACCTCACTAACAATATCTGTGTTTTGCTTTTGCCTCTTGAGAGGGAACATTTCATTCATATATTTTGTCAAAGTGCATTTTACCAACAATTGGCTCAAAATGAGGGGAGATTGATGCCACCTGGGTTAAAGTGGCACTGATTCTAGCGATCCACCCTGATTGGCCACAGAAAGCAGGTGACAGAGTATAAAATATCTTGGAAGAACAACACACTGGTTGGCCTCTCTGGCCAGGGTTCTTTTTCTCTACCTCACTAACAATATCTGTGTTTTGCTTTTGCCTCTTGAGAGGGAACATTTCATTCATATATTTTGTCAAAGTGCATTTTACCAACAATTGGCTCAAAATGAGGGGAGATTGATGCCACCTGGGTTAAAGTGGCACTGATTCTAGCGATCCACCCTGATTGGCCACAGAAAGCAGGTGACAGAGTATAAAATATCTTGGAAGAACAACACACTGGTTGGCCTCTCTGGCCAGGGTTCTGTTTTCTTTCTTTTTTGGTTAAAGTGCAAAACCAGACACACAAACGCAGCCACTAAACACAAACAACCTTGACAATAGGAGGCGCTGAGCAGAGAAGACAACATGCTCAGCCTCTGAGGCAGCACTGCATAAACTGTAATGCTGCACCGAGGTAAATGGGTTTCACAGTTCACTGCTGACAACTTAGACTCCACCAAATCCCTCACAGCATGTTTCTTGGCTGTTTTTTCAAGATTCTCAGGCGACCAGCAGCAGGATGTGCACACTGTAACAGGATGGAGAAAGCTGTCCACTCGAGCCTCATTTTTGTCCTCCAGAGGATGAATAACCCTCGCTTCGGCCATCCATCCATCCATAATCGTGTTTAGTAGAGTCCGAGACGTGTCCACAGACCTCTTTTCAAACCATAAATCTGCTTTTACAGCTGGGATATCCATTCATACATGGTTTCTCTGCACGGTTTCAACAATTTACAGTTTATTGCATAAGCGTAGAGAATCCATCAGCGTCTAGGTGTGTGAGTGTGAGTGTGTGTGTGTGTGTACACAAAACTCAGGGGTTTATGATACAGCTCAAGGTCTTTTCAAGTGTTTCATGCTCTGTGTTCATGCGGTTCCACAGTGAAAAGTTATCAGGAGTGTATGTAAGTGACGACTGACAGCAATCCGTGGAAGCGCCGCGCAATGTACAACACCTTGAAGAAGTCTTTAGATAAAGCTACAGTGTTAGACACTGAAAGGTTTAGTCCCAAGGACACCATGTCAAAGCACAGCATGTTTTCTTAAAACCAAGCGCGCGCACACACACACACGCACAATAGCAACATGAAATGAAAGCACAGCCATGTGAACCGCAAGGACAAAACTAATAAAGAAAATAACAATCACTAAGAGTGTTTTGGCAGTCTCTTTCACCACCTCTCTTCCCGTCTCTGACTTACTTTTCTCCTCCGTTTTGTGACTGTTTTCTCTTGTGTACTACTCGGTCTCTCAGCTCAGCGGGCGCTTCAGCAGCAGCCGGCTGCAGGATGAAAATGGGTAGTTTTGTTGTTGAGGATCGACACCTGGGAGGCAGATTCAAGCTGCCGGACTTTCAAACGCGCAGGCAGACACGACGCCCCCCCTGAGTCACCAGGACAAGCACAAAGACTCTACAAAGACAAAGTCTACCTCTCTGAGTTTCAAGGCCAGAGGTGTCTCTGTGGTCCAACCGGTTCTATTATCATTCCTCTGCTCATCTTCCCCTTTTATTTCAGCCTCCACTTTTATTAAAGACACACTCCCTGAATGTGTTTTTGCACCCAATAACACCCACACTGGAATGAAAAGTATAATATTTCAATTAATTATAGAAATGTAACATTAAAGCAAAAATGCCGTTTATTTTCACATTAGCTGTTACTAAAATTAACAAAAATTAAAACACTGAACGAGAACAGTGAGAGTTCTTTAATGCAGCACTAGCAATTGGCTGAGACGGAGACTTTCATAAAACCGAGCGAGGCGAAGTTCCTGAAAGAGATATACGTTTTACGTTTAGAAACGTTTTCTCTCATGTTCTTTTATTAACATAAATAGATGCCAATGTTGTTGAAGTTACAAAGAATCCAGCTGCCGTGCACGGCAACGTCTTGGAAACGTCCAGTGCTGACACCCCTTTCCTTTTCCAAAAAGGGGGTTCCAGATAACAGACCACCCGGTCACCCACACTCTCGCCCCCACTACCACACACACACCATGTCACCATGCTGGGACGACAAAAGGTTTTTATCCCATCTGAATGGTTCTCACTGTGCACAGTTTGTGTCCGGCTATTCCCCAGCATCTGAGTAATTCATCAACAGCCACAATGATTAGATTACACTGTCTCGGTGTGTGTGTGTGTGTGTGTGTGTGTGTGTGTGTGTGTGTGTGCGCGTGTGTGAGTGAACCATAACTCAGTGAGTACATCTCAATGTACAGCATGGAACAGACAGACTCTGCCAACCGAGGAGTTCCACAGTCCTCCAAAGTCCCAGACATCGACGGAGAGTTAGACAGCTAGAAGTCGTGGGGCCAGTCCAAATCTCCGATTCGACAGTTGCTGCATAGTTGCTTGGAAACATGGTGTTGTGAACACACTACACGCTATACAGCCTCTGCTTTTGTAAATCCATTATCAAAACACAAGTCTTTCTTCTTTTGTCTGTAGGTAATGCTGTTTTCATTTTCCTCCTGGAAAAACAGCAATTCTTGATATGAGCAAGTCAAGAAAATCCTGAATAAGACCCGGATGTGTTCAATAAAGTTTTTATTAAATGAAGTACCGTATTTTGAAAGATGACTGACATGAATCAGAGTATGACATAAAAGAGAGAAGACCCAACATGAAAAGAATGAAACAGACATTATTTGTTTCTTTTCCTTTTTGTCATACATTGTGAGGCAGATGATTTGTCCTGAAGACCTTGATATCCGGATTATCCAGAACACCCTCAGTAACATCCTTGTGATTGTGCTCTCGCTGTTGCGTGCAAGACGGTGCTAATGGCATTCTTCACCATGTATAAGTAAAGGTGGCCCACCCCTAAGCGCAATTTGTCCCTAAAAGCTTATCCCCCCCCCCCCCTCTCCATCATTCCCATGATGCTCGTCGCCTTTAGTCCCTGTCGCTCTCCTCTGTCTGTGACTGCCCAGCTCCTCATTGTGATGTTCTCGCAGCAGATGGAGGCCCTTTCAGCGACATCAGCTGGGGCTTCAGTCCACCAAGACATTAGTCATGCCTCCGGGCTACCGGGGACACAAGAGGGCTAATTGGAAACAGATCACACACACACACACACTCACACTTGTGATCACATTCACACGTGCAATCACGCACACAGACGAGAGGGAACCCACATGCAGGCCATTACACACACACACAGACAAACACATACACACACACACACAATATCGTGCACTTAATTACTCAGACCCTCACACTAATACACTCTCACACAATGCGTCACACACACTTGCACTCTCTGTCTTTCAGAGGCCCCTCCGTCTCCCCCAAAGGAAGCACCTCGGGGTGAGGGGAAGGGGGTCAGTTTATTGTTTCTTATGAAGAGCATGTGAAACAAACGAGGGACTCCACAGACGGGTAATGAGAGCGGGATAGAAGGGTAGAAGGACGGAGAGAATGGGAATCCTCCACCTCCATTAATGTGGCTTTTCCTCTCCCTGTGTAAAGGACGGCTCCGGCCCCGGCCACATTGTGTGAAGTCAGTCCAGCGTAAACCCTTAATGGCTAATAGCAGCGCATACACACACACACACACACACACACACACACAGATCTGGCTTCACATCAACTCTGCGGCTCCCACAATCAGCTAACTGCCTCTTAATTAGCTCATCAAGGTTTGACAGGTGGTTACACTTTAGCTCTACGTAAATACAAGTTATGTCCAGGCATGTCTGTGAATTACACAATGGACCAGGTGCTCTTTTTTTCCTCTTCTTTAAAAAATGTTTTTTCCAATAGGAGAGGTTCATAAAGACAGCTTGACATCATGTGGAATCTCCTATAGTCCTCCTACATTGCAGTGCCTGTTTAAAAAGTTTGGTGGGGCCTACACTGGTGTTTCCTGACAATACACAAAGCTTCAGTGAGTCCAGATTAGCCAGAACAGCTGATAGTTGTGAGATAAAGCTTGTGCAACGGTAAATAATGAACACAAAATACATGTAAGGTAGCAAGCTGAGCTAGCGAGGGAGTGACAACCTATAGCAAGCAGTTTCCAGCTACAAAGTGTAAGACACGTCCCAAGCCGTTCTCACTCCCATTGCGTCAAATAACCCAGCTCGGTCAGTGTGTATGAAACACACCCACACACGGCATTATGGGCAAAGCAACTGACGTAACATGAAGTGCGAGTTAAGAGGTGGATGGGTCAAATAAACACAAGACGTTCGTACGCTATCATTGTGTAGCATGCATCTGAATCGTTGGTCAGCCAAGTTAACGTTACAGCTGACCAAGCTGCGTTATCTGTTAAACTGTGGCAAGCTAGGCTACGCTGTGATTTGTTGATTATAAGTAGGCAACAGTCAGATCGCAGTCAACAAGCGTCTTTACCTGACATTAGAGGATAGAAAGAGCTTGGATGACTGGAATTTAAAAGGGTTTCAAACTACCTTTATGAACCTCTGCAGTTCCTCCATGGACTGCGGTCCTGAAGGACCCCCTTTACACCTTTTGTTTGTTTGTATCTAGATTGAGGAATGAATGTGATTGCATCAGTGTCCACATTGAGATGCAGTGAGATCCAACCAATCTTTTTAGCTCAAACAACCGAGCCTCACATTACGTATTTCGACCCACATAGTTGTTGTATGTGGGTCTACTCTTGTGTTCAATGTGGACACCACCTCTGGAGGTGTTTTGGCCAAACAGATCAAAATCTGTCCTCAATGCGCTTATTTTTATTAACACCTCTACTTCCATGTGGTCAATTACATCTGACTGTAATCGGATCACCTAAAACACACTTTAATGCAGTTTGTTAAGGGGATCCTTCTCTCTTCAAACACTTCTCTTGTCCAGTGAAAACTGAAGACAGAACTGCGCTGACACACAATTCCACACCAAGGCGCTTCAGAAGTTAATGTTCCCGTGTCCCATCCCTATCCTTGCAGTTGCCCTGACCAACCAGAAAGAGTTGCTAGTGCATTGACAAGGACATCATCCCCAGCAGTCTTCACACCCACCTGCACAACAAAGCCAGGGGCAAGGCCCACCTGTACACCAACCACATTCATTGCTCAGAGAAGCAAATACCAACATGTGCAAATGATACAAGTGGCAGCATGAAGCGGAGCTGTGATGTCATGAACTGTGTTATGCAAGATCACAGATGACAATGAATCCTATTGGAGCTTGTTTGTCCGCTTGGTGTGTTATGTTGATGGCCAAGAAGAATACATTCAAAATGGATATGTGTCATTACAGTGAAACTACTTGAGAAGTTCTTCAGCTACTGGAGGGGAACAATAAGTTAAAATGTGAAATACTTTGCACCAGTCTCTGGTCCCTCTTAGGCAGGTAAAAAGGACATACCGAACCGATACATTGTATGAAAAATATAGATATGTGTGTCTTGGACATCATCTACCTTTTTCTGGGTTTTCCACTCACTACTGCCATTTTACCTGGTGTTTGAAGCCTGGGGTGAAAAGAGAAGACAGTATGCACCATGACTGACTATCATAGACTCAAGCAAACATGCCAAAAAACATTCCTCCTTTTAAGATGTTATATCTCCTGAATACATTACAAAATTGAAAGAAAGATAAGCACTGTGAAAGTGAAATTATTGAGACCCTACTTATTGTGTGAAAGATTATACTGTATACGTTTCAACTGACAAAATTAAAACCAATGCCTGTCCAGCTCACTTTTAAAGGAAGTCCTTTATATTAGAAGGCAGTCTGAAAACCATCCAAAGCACTCTGATTGAGTTTTCCTGGCGCCAGCATCAAAGGACCATTGTAAAAGCCATAAGCTTAAGGCACTGTTTTAAGAAATTCTGCTTGACATGGTCATGCTAAATGTTATGTCAGAGCCAATGCATTAAATTAGTAAATCAGGGATAACAATGTGCTAGTCAGCAGGAGGCCTGAACACTGAACCATGAATTGTGTGAGTGAGAGTGCAGTACACATTTCTTATGGGTAGTTGCAAAAAAAAGCTGAACAGAGCATGAATGCTAAAGATATGAAAATAATATGCAGGACTCTATGGTGTCAGATGGGAGACAAGCAGGTTAAAGCCTGCTGGTTTTAGCCAAGGTGACTTCCAAAATATTCTCTCTCTCTGTGTCTCTCTGTGTCTCTCTCTCTCTCTCTCTCTCTCTCTCTCTCTCTCTCTCTCTCTCTCTCTCTCTCTCTCTGCCGGATGATGAAGAAACAGAGCGGAGGATGTCATTCAGTGTCTGCCAATTAAATGGTGCCCTGGAGCATGCCTCGCTAACGGAGCTAATTTGTGTATATTTGGAGATAGCAGTTTGGCGGCGGCAGTGGAGGAGGCAGATTCTCCGGATGGGCCGACTCAGCAGAGCGGGGGAAGCCTTGATGGACAGCGGCTGATTAGGGGAAGTCCAGAGCAGGTTGGGTTTGCTCCGATGCCCCAAGGCTTTGTCAAGGCAGCAAACATCTAGGCCTACGGTGCAAACCCGCCTCCCCCATTACTTATTTATTCATTCTCTCTGGATGATGTGTTGACAGCTGTGGAGAGGGGGGGGGGGGGGGGGGGGGGGGGCACCTGGCTGTAAAGAAATGGATATTGTTGTTTATAGCTGATTTAGTGACCGACTGCTCTACAGTCCACTGGGCTTACCTCTCATGCTGAAAATCAGGCAATGAATGACATTAAGGAGGGTGGAGGAGGAAGAAGAAGTGGCTCTGAACCAAGCAGGACATGACTATCAAATTGGACAGGTGTCATGTCATCAAGGGGCAGCGATCTGGAATCTGTCCTGAGGCTGTGGATACTTTCCTGCACCATGATCAATAATAGATAGGGTAAGACATTAAGTCCTCTGAATATCTGTGGCTCAAAAGACCTACAAGAGGGAAAAGAAAAGGAAGCAACGTAAAGAAGAGCAACAGAGGAGGGAACCATCTTTCAGGGCAGGTAGACATGAAATAGATGCTGTGCACGCAGAATTAACAAAATAAATCACATTTTTGTACAACTAACTTGAAGAAGTATATACGTTTGGACAGAAACGCAAATTTCGCCGGATCTTTTTTTATCAAAATAATGAGGATGTGGTTTTAATGAACGTATCTGGCATGTCGCAAAATGTTCATACTGAATTATGCAATGTGAATAAATTGTTCGCTGTATAGCTGCAATATCTGTTCTTCCAATGCAGAGTCTGCGTGTGCCAGCGTGAATAACGTGGTCTTGGTTAATTATTAAAAAAGTCAACAGTGACTTCAAGGATGAAACACAGCTCTGTCAGCACTGTTGCTGTTGTTTGGACAGTTTGTGTTGTTAGCACCATTAGCTGCTAGCCACCGCCTCGCCCGTTGCCATGTTGAGAGCTGTGTGGAGTGAATCCCTCAATCATAGATATGCTCTGAATATAGAATTTAGCACCTGCAAGCAAAAGCCAAAGAAAAGCCAAAGATCCATATTTGTGCCACTTCATTCACCAACATAAACAAAAAAAGATTTGGTTACATACAAACAATTTGATGAAAACAAAAGGAAGAAACAAATGTGCTGAGTATTAAAAGACCACATACAGCTATACACTATACAGTAGCACCGATGAAGGGCTTTTAATGTGAAACAGATGCAGGAAGTGTTGAGTTAGCGCTAACAGCAAACAGCAGCAACAGCCAATTATCACCATTAATAGTGGCAGACCAGAACTATTTTTATAAATATGGACATAAAGACTTGTGTAGATAAGGTTAATAAGTAAATAAATCCTGCATCCCCACTGTAGAGACAGTTAGCAGATCACAAATTCTTTATATAGATAAATATGATAAATAACACAGAAAACAAATACTACATGTAAATGAATAAGAGTATTTATAAACTAAACAGGATATGATATTATTGACAAATACATTTCTCTACATGTTGAAAGCAGGAACACTCCAGCTGTGTGTGGAACAGAAATGAGGGAGTGAGTCAGGTTAAGAATAGAGTCGCTCTTTGAACTCGCATACAGTCCTCAAATGTCATCATGTTGGAGCACAAACATGATATTTGAGCTTCACGTTCCTGTTGGCTCTCATGAGGTATTTCATATATTGATTTCCTAACCTCTTCCTCGGGTCATATCCATGGAAATACCCACAGATCAGTGTACTCAACTCCAGCTGACACTGTTGTCAAAACAGCAATACATATGTATGTTTATACTTTACTGCCTGTTTGGACATTCAAGCATCACACAGCCAGTAAACCCGTTCCGCAGCGATTTCACGAGTTACTACATTTGCTTAATGAGCCCTGAGATGTACATTTTTATGGCTATTGCCTTTGTTTACATCCAGCCTTCATGGCTGCGCTATCAAGAAATAGTAATGTGGGAGTTGCACGCAGGGAACAGAAATATCATGGGACTAATACAGCTGTAATGTATAACAGCAGGGGCTTTGATTGCAGCCACTTAAGGGCGACACATATGCATTCACTTAATAATCCTATTTTGCAAGAGCGCATGAAATTGGGAATATTAGGAACGACAGCATTCTTTATTTGTGCAAGTAAAAACATGAATTGAGTAATTCCATTAATCAAAGTGAGAACATGAATTACATTGGGCACCACACGGAGACTATTTCAACACCCACTCAAAGCTCATATTCTTCTTTTCTCCCTTATTGGTTCCTTTTGTGAACTGACAAAAGCTGAATTTCTATACAAGTATTTGTGGGTTACACGCTCATTGTTGTTGGAATCAGTTTATGGTCACCAGGTCTTTAAGGTCGCTGTGGTGTTGAAAAGTTAAAAATTGTGCAATGAAAGATCGCGCGACAAAGGAAATACACTCCAGGGAGGAATATGGATACGGTCAATGAAAGCAATCACGAAACACAAACTCAGTCAAGCTATCTGAGGAGAATATTTATGCAAATATAACCTCTTGTTGTTGACATTATGAAAGCCACTTTAATCCCTTCAGTTCGTAACAGATCCTTTTACCACATATGTGACTCTTAGTCCATGAAATTGAATTACAGACTGGGAACATTTTCTACAAATGACACAAACGCAATGGTGACAGCAAAGGTAGTTTCTAATTATATTTAACATTTTCTCCTGCATATCGTTGATGAGTGTTCTCCATTATTTTAGTCACCGATAATGATAGTGAATAAAGCACAGTGCATAAAGCCACTGTGGTGTAGTGTGACATGAAGTAGCAATTCAAATAAAAATCTAATTAGTGTATATATATACAGAAAATAAATATAATAAGAGTAAAAGGTGCATGCACACTGAAAAGAGAACATTATAAATAGACATAAAAGCATAAAAGTATTTTTGTGAGCCTCTATGCAGTGTGCATAGTTATTATTAGCACAAATCACCACCACATTACCGGTCTTGATAGTTACCTAATAATACTGAATGACAGCCTTAGCCTTAACCCTCCGACGGCTCAGTAGATCTATCGGTTACAGACACTGTAACTCCTTCAAGCCAGAGCAACATTTTTAAAACACATTTTCTCCCATAATCAGAACATTGTTATCATACATAGATGATAGAACCCTATATAGGAAGGCTGCCATCTTTGTGGAAAAATCCACATCTGAATAGAAAGCATTAGCCCTACTAGCATTCCCACCAATCAAATCCCAATCCCACCAAAAAATGTATCCGCAAAGAGCGCAACAAGTACTTGACAAGTACTCAATGGCAGAGTAGAGTCTGACACCAGTCCAAAGATGCCCTAAGTACCGCTAAACGAAGTTCTTTCTCCACCTAAATTGGCGACGCCTTTTAAAAGCTTGCCAAATCTGGCAGCCACGTATACGGGCCAGAGCATGGGTCACACATGATCCACTCTGACAGTCAGCAGACACTGGCTGTCTACCTGGGTGGTGATTTAAAATGCAACGCTGAGCCTGCAGTCGATGTAGATTCAAATGAAGTAAAGCACAAAACTGTGCCTTCACTGTTTCCTCACCTCAACTGATAGAAACACTAATTTAAGTGTTATGTTTCTCTGCACGGAAGCAGCAGAGCTTAACCACAGAACGATCCATGTGTTCATTAGTGGTTATCTGTCTGCAGCCCCCAAGAAATGGTTAAAATATGCTTTGTTTTCCTACCCGGGGTCGCAGGAGTTTGACTCTTCTCTCGCTCGTTTGTCTCTGAAGCAGATAAACTCTTATTTCCTCTCATTACTGAATCAGATTGTAAAAACCACCGCAGGGGCAGACGTCTCCCGTATAGGGCCAGGAATAAAGGGGGGGAGACAGATAATGAGAGCGAGAAAGACAGAGAGGGAGGTCAGACAGACTTTTCAGGCACATTGGAGAGGAAATTTGAGAGAGGAGTAAATGAGCGATGGGCGCCTGGATGATCAGCATCCATATCATCTCTCACTGTGAATTCAAATTCTCCAGAGATGTAAAGAGGTCACTTACTGAGCATGAAATAAACACCAGAATAACAGTCTCTAAAGAGAGCACAGCGATCGACGAGTGGCACTCAGTGCAGTGAAGTGGACATGAATGAGTGGCAATTAAATAGAGAGGATGAAGTTAGGAGTAAAGAGAGGAGTATCAAGAGAGAGCGGACAGGGGAGGTGAGACCCTCCATTGTGATGACAGGAGGGGAGGGGAGCAGGATGACCGGCATCAGAGGGATTATTCCTCACTGCCAAACCACTGTCTCCTCACACTCTCACTGCAGACGGCAGACAGTTTATGGTGGAGACGGAGATGGAGACTGAGACGGAGAAAAGAGACTCGGTTTTCAGCTGGCAAGGTCCTCGACCGTAGGAAGCTTCTTATTTGGGACAGATGGACTCACAGACAGAAAGACGTAAAGTTAGAGTAAGAGTCCTGATTATATTTTGTTTCAACGTGCATTTCATTTATAGATTTCCGATGAATGTCTTGATATGACGTGCAAATAAAACACACAACTTATCAACTTTATCAAACCATTTTTTTTTATTGGGGTGTTCAATGTCTTCTTAAACAGTTTGGTTTCATTCTATCAGGTGCCAGAGGTTTCAGACATAAAACATGATACACATCTTCTCTCCTCCTCTTCTCCTCTTCTCCCATCACATTCCCTTTTTATTCAAGAGCAAGAAGGTGTTTGTCAAAGGGAAACACTAAATGTCATTATTCTTTCATTTGAAGCTTTGACTGAGATTTTAATGTGAAGCTTTGAATTTCTGGCGACATATTATAAGTCATTATCAAAAAATGGGCCAGTGTTATTTTGTGTTATTATGGTTGTATAAATGTAATTGATGGTGCTGTTAGATTGCTGCTAGACCCCCACGTATATAAAGGGGCTAATGGGAGAGTAAACAGCATTTTGACCGCAGTGGAAATGTTGTTTTTGAAAGACTAAATGATAACAAATATGGATTCAAGCTAAAGCTTTCCTTAGATAGCAACATGGAAATAAATTAAAACTAAATTAAAACTTTTAAAAATAAATTTAGATTTTTGGACTTGTAACAGATGAAATTAGCGACGGACTGAGCTGAATAAGTTATTAATGATCATTCAAACTCTTTGGTACAGCCCTGCTACATCATATTTTCTTTTGAGCTGAGCACGTTGTCTTGTTAGGTAAGGATGGCCTCCGAGTGAGGCGAAAGCCGTAACAACGGTTTTGCACTCTGCTGCTCACGTTACCACCGTCTCGGAAAGGGAGGAGTGAGCGGAGCGGTTTGAATTGGTTGTAATCTGAAACCACACCAACGAATCCTACACACTGTCCCTGTGATCATTTTCCCAACTCGGTCAGAAGCAGAACCAGGATGATTTCTCAATACTTTTGTATTATACTGTTGTTAGCTTTATACAGACATTAATTGTGTGTACAGATCTAATATGGCAATAGTGTGTCGATAAGATTTACTTTATTTCAGACAAATGCTTACAAGTCTAATTTTTCTATAAAGGTATTTTATTTGAATGTCAGGAAGGCTGTTGCTCAGAACACTGGTATGGTGTTTTGACATATGGATGATCCAGATCTGTAGTGGGATTGTCAGAGCCGGTGGGCATTCCGACGGGATTGTTACACAAACACATACACAAGCATGTACACACACACACACACACACACACTCACACACAGTTAAACACAGCTTGGAGAAATAAACTCCACCACCGTTGCCATTGTTACTGTCTGTTGCAGTTTCCACAGCAACTAATACACAAACACACACGTCTAGGCTTGTGTTTGCTCTTGCACACATGTCCGTACCCCCTGCCCTCACCCCTCCACTCCCCAGCATCTCTCTCTCTCACACACACACACACACACACACACACACACACACACACACACACACACAGGGGTGTTGAATGGTGCTCTCCTGACCTTGGCGGCACTTGGAGCGCGTCCAAGTGAAAGAGGCTGCAGGAGGTGTTGAAGCTTGAGCGGAGCAGCGAGGTGAAGGACAGGCAGCGCTGTCAACGCTGGAGCTGCTCCGCTCTTCATTCTTCTCCTCACATTCCTCCTCCAGTAGAGGCACTCATCGAATCATTTTGACTCTACATTCACCGACACACACACACACACACACACACACACACCTGCGCTTGCTACCGCTGCTTCTCCGTGACTCGCCGTGACACCGCCGTTCTGTTGACGCTGCCATTCTGACTCCTGAAACCAACGTTCACAGTTTGCGAGAGAAAGTGCAAACCGCAGCTATTTCATTAAATAACACACTTTACTTCCTGAGCAGGCTACCAATTAAAATGCCTGTCATATGCTGTGCCCTCTTTTGTGATAATGGTGTCCGGATAGGAGCAGCGACTCATTATTTGCCCGATAATAAAGAGAAATGTTACGTAGCGATTTTCATTTATAAAGATGATGTTATCTTAAAAGCCTGGTAATCAGGGACCTTTCTCTTAGTCTACATTCACGCTATGTGGGTGTCTGCGTAGTCGTATTTAAAAGTCTACGTTTCCGCCCGTCCAGACTGAAATGCAGTCCTGGATTTTTCCCACTAAAGCGGGGTCAGCAGAAGTCTGTTGGGGCAAGAAAGACGAACAATCAGGCAGGTTGTAATAAAGCCCGACATTTTAACCAAATTATTTAAATCCATTTGCAAGTCAAACTCAGTGAGCACACTGGTTACAATCCCTCATTGCATAGGAAAACTACGTGTAGGTCAAAGATGAACCAGGAAGTCGTTCAGGTTACTTCATTTGTACCCGTAGGTTGATTTGGTTTGCAGTACACTGTAAAATATGGCTACTAGTTACTTTACTTTCACTGCAAGTTACAGGGACATTTCGGCAGTGATTAAAAGTAAGATGACAGCTGTCTACTGCAACGTCACAGTTACATTAGGTTACATTTACTTAGCAGTATGTTGCTGTAGTGTTACAATACAACCTGTTAAAGTATTGTAATATTGAAAAATACTCTAAATTTGACTTTTTTTTATCTGCTGTAACTGAATGGTGTACAGGGAGTTAAGGTTAAGCTGTGACTCCACAATCAGCCTATTTCACAATTTAATTTGAAGAATTTCTGTTCGCTGACGACAGCTTTCCATACCACTACACCAAGGCAGAGTCGATGAAAGCACAATGGAATGAGGTCTTCATGGTTTTGTCAATCTTAAAAAAAGACTGTTTCCTTAAACAAAAACAACACTCGTGACCCTTCATGCACACGGCTTCACAATTTGCTTCAAAGTTCAGTTTTGAGTCATTGATTGTCCCAAAATATTTGAAAGCGCTCCAATATCCAATTTCTTGACCATGACACCACTCTAACCACAATTGTGTGATCGACCAGCGTCGCCCTTTTGCTTATTGTTATCTATTTGGGCTCTTATTGTTTTGGGAAGACACAGCAACATTCTGTGTCCGCCCAGTTGATCTGCTCCGAACAAAGAGGCTTTTTTCAGGCTTTTTTACGACAAGTCTGTCTGACATATAAAGCTCAGGACAGACAAACAGACAAAACAAGTTTCTCATCCATGTTCTACAGTTTCTACAGTTCTACAGTTCACCAGAGCTTTTCTGAAAAGTTCAGAGATTTTTAAAGAGAAGCGCTTTAGAAAAGGCGGAGAGCCACATGCGGCCACAAAAAAGACGCTGATGCTCAGAAAAAAACAACATTGTATGGACACAGGCTTTTACCCTTTTGGACATTTCTTTAGCATCATTCCAAATGGTAAAAAACTCCATTGTCCATCAATTAACCTGCAGGAAACAACCAAATGCACACTTCTTTTTTTAGAACGCCCATGTTTGCTGATAGTGACTGTCTCGTTTACACCTTGTGACCAAAGAAATCTGTCCCTAATTGTAACTACTACAACACTATGATGACGTTTTTGGATAGAATGTACTCTTGAAAGTAAAAGCAGATATAGGTACTGGATGCGTTACACTCTCACAGTTTCTTAAGTAACTTAAAGTCTTCTTTATTTTGATTTGAAAGTCAGGAAGCTGTATTTCCCAGGCCCAGAGGATAGCAAATCCACCTCAGCAGTAATGTCAAATATTCACAACTGCTACACAATGAGCTGAAACATGAAAAGCTCCACTTAGTCTTTCAGCGAACACATTCCACACGCAGGAATCAAGGTAAATGCTTGTTGTTTTTTCCCAGTGTCGTGAAGTTCGGAGTGAACTTTTGCCAGAGACTGACTTTGCTCTCTCCTCCTTGTTCTTTGCCTTGTTGCTCTTTGTCAGCATGTCAGAATAATGAGGGCAGGAGAAACGCTGCGTTCGGGCCGGAGCGGGGACAGCCAGCTCAGTGCCCGCATGAATATTCAGTCCTGCATATGGCGCTGCGCATAAGGATCTGCATTCACTTAAAGGCACTAATTAGGACGCCTGATTTGAAAAGAAGTGGCTGCGGTTGCTGTCAAAGAGCCTCTTGGGCTTAGTTAGTAGTTTTTCTCGGCTCGAAAGGAAACCGGGGAGGGCGAGAGAGGGAGAAGGTGGCCCTCCTCTGGAAGTGGATTATCTAAGTGTGGACTGACCTGTAAGAAAACACTGAGGAGCTTTTATTTGGGAGGGAGAGAGAATGTCATGTCACATCACGTCATGGATCACTGAGCTTAAAGCACTGACTCTTTTTTTTAAAGGGTAATACTGGTGGGTTGTTTTTTAAGTTAGGGTTCAGGTTCACCTCTCCAGAGTCGGCATGGTTACAGATATCAGAGCTGTTTTTACTCTTGAACGGGATGAAAAACAACACCCACAGAGAGCAACGAGCACTCAAAGTAAACATGGCGAATCTCTCTTTCTTATCTTTCGTTCATCAGTGTTTTCATTTCAGTCCAATTACAAAGTGGAGAGAAAATAATTTGGAACATATTACAATGTAATGTGATCCAAACACAACAATACACCAAATTACACGCTGAGAACAGACTTGGATGGTACAAAATAGAAATAAGCTCGACAAAGGTTGTGTTTATTTCTGGGGAAATTGTTGCATAACGAGGCATTCATGCTATTTCGTCCACTCCCTGTCCGTGCACTCAGTCACATGATAGAAATGGAAGCTATTCCTGGAAGTAATCTACAAAGAAAGTGTTGCTTTGCGCTTTCCATTGTCAGCTGTCTTTGTTAGAAGATAGCCGACATTTACAGCTAACACTAAACTTCTAAATATTGTATGAATCCAATCTCCCAAAATACTCACACAAATCTAATATGCTTCCTTTAAAGGGTATTCTTTATTTTATTGGATTAAGAAATGTGTCTTTTGAGCCCAATTTGGCTCTTTGTTTCTTCAGTGACACAAATCCTGAGTTTGATTCCTATGGATGTGACAGTCTTAGTCCCACCTATACTGTTACTGTGGCTACAACTCACTAAATGAAAGCCTGACTCAAGATAATACCAATAGTAAATCACAAATGAATATTGTATACATAGTATACACACACAAAAAATGCCAGTGGATAGCTTGATTGGTGTGGGAGTGTGTTGTTTTGGGGAGGTTGCACAAAAGTCTTTTGCAAGTCCTGTTTGCATGGAGATTGCAAATGATGGCATCGTCAATTTTCACAAAATCATTGTTGCTTGCAGAGGGGAGATAAATAACCCTTGCAGGGTTACTTCGCAGCAAAAGATGAGCTTGCTTAAACCTTTTACCTGACAACCATGCTTTTTCGCCTCGACTCGTACGCATCAGCAACCCGCTGTATCGATGCAGTGGCCTCATTGAAATTAATGAGGGGGCTGTGTTTTGTATTAATGAGAACCTGAACACAGCGTTACTTGCCCTCAAAAAGGGTTTTGAGAGTCACGCATTTTTGTACCGGTGGACAGAAATGAACAGACAGAAAGAAAATGCATGTTTCTAAACAACACTGGTACTCCCCTTTGGTGATGCATTCACTTGTTTTACACAATGGGTTGACTGTGTCTGTGCAGAGCTCAGTCCGTCCCAAAAGTGCAATAACTGGATTGTAAATTCTTGACCACATCCTGACTCTGAGGTCGCCTCTTGTGCAGGAACCAACCTGTCACACGTCAAGCACTCAGGATGAGTTAAAGTTCTGTCCTGCTGTAAATATCTGGCAACCCACTAAATAGCTATTTGGTGGTTTGAGGCCACCTTCTCCCTTGCGGACGTATCTCTTTCCTGCTGATATAGTATCTCCATGTCATCATTCATCACAGTCACTGCTGGTGAGGACAGCAAAGAAAACCAAGAAGTTAACCGAGTTGTGCAAGAAGAACTCTTCAGTCCAAGACTACAGTTAGTGCTGAGCCAATTGTCCTCTCGTTTTCCATTTTAAAGCTTGGCGAGGAGGTTCGGACCACTTTGAGGCCAATTTTCAATCTCTGTAATTAGTGTATAATATGGAATTAAATCTTAGTCTGCTATACTACTACATTACACAGAGATCTTCTGCAGTGGAGACACATGCAAACAGTCATCTGGGTGTTTCTGAAATGTCTTGCAAGACTTGCTTAAAAGTTCTGCAGTGACATTTTATATATTATAACAGACTCTTAATGTGTAAAACTACAACCTTTACATGCTGGTTTTTAGCTCGACGAGCACATCAGTTGAAACAGATTTGTACCCAAATGTTATGTCCACCCCCACAGCCAAACGTCATGCTATTACGCTACAAGAAGTGACACTGATCAGTAGACGCTAAAGAAGACCCTTCTGAGATAAGCACAGCTCAGAAAATGGGGAGGAAATGCAAATCCCTCAATTTTAGTTGACACACTTAAATTGAAAAGAGGAAATGGTAGAAATGCTAGTTACCTTCAACTACAATCCAGTGTTGATTTCTAGAATGTTACATCATGATTTTGTTTATACTCAACAGGGGAGCTAATTCAACCAAAATACTAAATTTGATTTCACTTCATAGCAGGTAGAAGCAGGTAACAGTTTGTCTGAGTCTGTTCTTGTCAAAGCAGAAAAAGCAGGTGCAACTAATTCCTGTAGCGATGGCTCTGTTCTCTAAACATAAGTTTGTGAAGGTGGGACTCCTGTAATAACGGGGAAGAGCTCTGCGGAGCTCAGGGCAAAGCTAATCCTGATGTCAGTACATCATAAATGTATTGGTTTATCACCAAGCTTTTTTGAAGGCTACATCTTGTGAATCCCAGTGTAAACACAGCCAGCGGTGGGGCCGCTGTGCTCCAACAGCGGATGTCCTAAAAGAATGAGAGTTCAAACAACGCTGAGAATCCAAATACCTATACAAACAAAATAATCCAGGTAAACAAAGGAATGACTGTCCTGCTTACAGGAACGAGGAGCCCGCTGAGAAACGCTAAACCATTTAATTGAGGCATTTGATTTAGGCGACTGATCAACACGTCCATATGGTGGCTTAATGGATTCACTTATAATCAAGCGAGCTTACCACTCAAAACAAAGAGCCTCTCAGTTGGAAAGCCTTCGCTGTGCTTATGCAATGTGAGTGCTGTTGATACAGAAACCTTCTCAGTGACTGGATACTAATGATATCTGAGCCTTGGGCTTAATCCAGTATGACTAGTGCTGCATGTAGAGTTTGGAGCATGATGAAGTGACTGTTCACACACACACAAACACAGTCATGTTTCCATTACTTTAGAGGACATTACATTGACTTCCAGCTATTTCCTGGAGATGTACCCTAATCGTAATGGCTTCTTGGCTTATCCTAACCTTACCCTAACCTGAAACCACACCTTCATCCTAAAATGTAATGATTTACATCCTGGAGACTTGCATTTTGTCCCCAAAAGGAAAGCAAGTCCCTGCAATGTGATTGTGTAAACACAAAATGAGTAATGCATGCCCACACACAAGCCTGGCACTGGAATAGTAAAGTACTGCTTTCAGGCTTAGAACAATGATCTTAGACTTACTATATTAATCCATTTTACATATTACAATAACATTTTCTAATTTACTTCAAATGTATTTAAAAATATTCACAAGAATAAATGAATGAATTCAACCAATCCATTTTCCGTATCGCAAAAACATTGCATTTTTGTCAGATCCATCAGTCCCTCAAATGTGGTCAAACTGCATAAAATAAATCACAGAAAATCAAACCTGTAACTTAAATTAGTTATTTGAATTATCAATGAATCTGCCAATTATTTTCTTGATTAAACGATGGACAATTAAGCCAAAACCCAATCACATTTGCTCAGACACAAGTTAATATCTTCAAAGGGCTTTTCTTTTGTCCAAAATTCAAAGATGTTCAATTAAAATGACATAAACTAGAGAAAAGCAGCAAATCCTGGAAAATGAGGAACTAAAGAAAGGAATTGTTTGCTTGAAAAGATACTTAATTCGTAGTTGTTTATAACTTTGTTTTGTTGTTGAATGATATATTGTCTTGAATTCATTTTCCTTGTAATATTATCTTTCTTGATTTATAAAAATATCTTTCTTGTTTTTATCATTCGCATCATAATATGTTTCACTTTTTTTTCAAAATAAAGTAAGATATAACGGGTCTATCTTTAAATTGTTCTTTCGTTGATGTATGTGCATATACCATTCATTTAAGATACTTGTACATGCTTATTCTACCAGGAGGATTTATGTATTTCATGATATATTATAAATCCTTTCCCTACTCAGAGCTGCAAAACCACCAGCTGCAATTGAGCTGTAACTCTCATCCACTCACAGACAAGACTTTATAAGGCAGTGTTATCCTGAAAGCGAAATGTTTGGACCTAAAGGAGCCTCACAGGAATCTGTTTATCAATGGAGTGCCGCACTGACACTGTTTACTGAAAACCACAGCAGCACAGAGCAGCTTATGGAGAAATCTAGGATATTTGTGAATACTTCCAGCCCCGCTTTGGCTTTTCTTCTCTCCATGCACTCTTAATCTAATTTGGTTTCTTTTATTCTTTTGCCAAATCTCTGTATCAGTTTATCTTTCGCCTCCTCCTCTGTCTTTGGATGCCCTCCTCTCCTCCAGCGGGCTTCATCTCCTCAGAGGCGGAGCCGAGCCTCCGGTAAAGCCGGTTGGAGTCGGCAACGTTGACAGAATCGGGATGTTTCCTCCCAGAGGGATGCAGGGGTTTTCAAGCTGTGACAGAGACTGAGGAGGGTTACCGGTCTTGCATTAACAACCCTATACGAGCACACACATACATACACACACACACACATTTGTCCCATATGCTCATCACTATTCATCACCAGTCATCTGCATGTCCTCAAAAGCTGACAGGGGGTGGAGAGACGCAGGAAGTGGGAGAGAGAAAGAAAAATGAGGTGAACAGAGAGAACGAGGAAGGATTTAAAAAAAGAAGTAAATCTTTAAAGATTTAAAGTCACAGGGATTTTGATGGTTTCTTGCACTTGTGATTAATATATGTCTGACTGAACCAGCATGTTAAGGCAGGACATGACACAAATGCTTCTTTTGTATTCTGCTGCAGTCATAAATATTGATTCTTTGAAACGAATACATTTTTAGTCAGTAAAAGGAACTTTTGTCAGCCTCACTTCTTTTAAAGATGACAGTCATGGTCTTTTTGGTCCAGAGTGAAATATCTCCACAACAATGAATTGCCAGAAACTTTCATTCATGGTCCCCGGAAGATGAAGGAGATTGGTGATCCCCTGACCTTTCGCATCACCCACGGGTCAAGGTTTTCACTTGTCTCGAGATCTACGAGATGGATTGTCACAGAATCTAATCCTTGGTGATTCACTTTTCATGATGTTAAACGTCACTGACCAAACATTAGCGTTGTCCGGGTTGTCATTGTGAGCATTTTAGCTAGACAACCAGGACTAGTTTTAGATTTACTCCACCACCAGCCATTAGACCTGAACCTTTATCCATCTTACAATTTGTTTTGCTTTACAACGAGCATTTGCCTCACACTAGCACAGTAATTCCTTAGTTTTGTGCACCGACTTCACCCCTATTCATTTATTATGGGACGGGAGCAAGTCTCTCCTCAAGACTCACATTGTTCTATGTTAAATCCAACACACGCGTGTTTACTCTCCAGAAAAACAGCAATTTCATCACATTCGCTCACTGGCTTTGGACATCTCAGCTACTCAATCTACATAATGTGGTCAGTTGTCAACTGTATCGACTCTTTGCTAGTCCTCGCCCCCCCCCCGATGCTTCTCTGTCAAGCTGTCAGAGCCCACACTGTCACTAACTGCACTCACTGCATAAATATTATCTACATTTTTCTGAAAACCAGAGAGTCATTTCAGAGAGACGCTGCCTATATGCCTTTTAAGGACATATCCAAAATGTCAAACTGATTCAGCAGCAAAAACAGGTTTAAAAGCTAAAGACAGAAGCTAAAGCCTACAGATCACAGTGTACAAGTGAAACAGCACAGACAGGCATGCTGGGTTTAGTCCAATCAGATTGCGGCTCATTTGTAAACAGCCTCTCGGATCCTAGGTGGGTGCCGCCCACATTATTTAACCCTTTCCTGGTTGTATTTGAAACCTTTTTGATGAGAATTGATTATTGCTATTTGGCGAAAAAAAAAATATATATATCTCCCTCTACTAATCAACTAGTCGACTGGTTTTGGGAGTAGGGAATGCCCTGATGTCTAACCATCTCTCTGTGACTGTGATTAAAGTGTAAAGCATGCACACATGACAGTAAATAGTGTCAAACTGATAAACAGGACATTTCTGTTCAACAGCTATGACTTCAGGAAACCATGTAGTATTGTTAGACTAACGATTATCTATTGATCAATCGCAGTGTTCCCACATATAAATGAGGATCCTCCAATAACAAAAACAGCAGCAAGTCAATCCTCTGATCCTCAGCATCATCGGGGGACGCTTTCTGACGCTTCTCCATCATCAGGGAATTATAAACTGGACTCACAGATACCGTGCCATTATGGTTTCTGTCGATATGAACACACGCTACAAAGAAATCATCTCAAACAAGCCTCCTACGCATACTTGAAGTCGGTGCCTTATTGATTATCAATGCTCCAGAAAACTCCCCTTTAGTAGAGGCCCGGTTGCTTGGCTCCTAGTTGTGGAAGACGATTGTTCACGGTCAAAAATATTGATCTAATTACTCTGATTCCTTTTAATGGAGAGCCAGAGCAAAGATGAAAACCAAGCCCCTGCAAACCCTGAGGAAATGTAGCTCATATGTTTATCTCGGCTCCAAATCTCTGGCCGAGCTTATTCAAACTGAACAGAGATGAAAAAGACCTGCACTCTGTTCTCCCGCCCTCGATACTTTTAAGCATTTGAGCTACAAAATAAGCAACTTCCAAGAAGCACATGGCGCGGGCAGAAAGTGGAAACAGCCCTCTTTGTTGGTTTAGCAGCACCATTTTCTGTGTTTGGGTTGAACGACGGACAACTGGCAATTCCTTTATGCACAGATACATTTTTGTATACATTTTGCCGAAATTGCCGGCACATGATCAGTGGGTTTGTGGTGTAGCGACATACACAACATAATGACACACTGTCCTGAGATAACCCACCCCCTCCCTATAATGCCCTTTTCCTCCAGCGAGCTTTCGATCTGTCACACTCCTCCCTCTGCTCCGCTCTGCTCGCTGCCACTTTCATATGATTTCCTTTAATGTTGCGGCCTGCATCCGTTGGCGTGCACGAGTGTGTCTGTGCGCGTGTGTTCACATACTGTACATATGGACATGTGCGTGCCAAACTGCATATAATATTACCCTTGTAGATCCAATCAGGACACATCTGCAAGGCATTATAGATTAATAATCCAACCACACTGCAGTAAAACCGGCACAGCGAAGGAAATCAAGCAAAACAAAAGGGATATTACATCCTTTCCGCCTGTTCAGGAATTGTTGAATGCAGACTGAGCAGTGGTGGTTGTACTCTGTGCGATTGTCCCCACGCGGGAGGAAATATATTTCGCACATTGTCACTTTTTTCTCTACCTGTAGGTTCATCGCTGCATGGAATGATGGAGGCTAATGAAGTGTTGCAGGGCTGCGGTGCTGGAGACACAGCCGAGAAGCTGTGGGAGTTATGGGGAGAGGGGGGGGGAAGAAAAAAGTAACAGGAAACGTGGGAGGTGGAAACTTTGACAGTGATGGAGGCTCTTCTGTGCCCCGTTGCTGCAGACGAGCCACCAAACCTTAATTGAGTGGGAGACACAACTCCAAGTTGAATCTCAAGTTCAGAATCTTCGCAGTCATTGCACCCGTCAGAAGGCACACTGACAACTTATTACTTGCAAAATTCAATAAAAATGCTTATTATTGTCAGCTAGCAAGATTTAAATTTAACTCATTTAATGAATGTGTCTTTGACATGCTTAACGCTTCTGAAACACATTAAATGATTAATTTAAAGCTACATTACTTATTTGGACACTGAAATAAATAAGCTCAAAACAGCTTACATGTCATCATCGTATCAATATCCACTCTTTCTGATCTCTTTTGGTCTCAAACAACTCCTGAGAAGACTATTTAGCAGCTAGGTTAGTCAGCTAAGCATTAACTTTAGCCGCGTTTCCACCAGGAAGTTCCGGGTAAATTTAACCCGGGACTACTTTTCAGGAAATTAAAAGGCTGTTTCAGCCCATTGTTGTTCGTGTTTCCATTGCCGTCTAAAGATCTAATCAGTCCGCTACCATTTGAAAAAAAAAAACAGAATGGGAGGAGGGCTGCTGGTGGTTGCAGGGGTAAACTCATTCTGCAGCCTGCAAGTCAGCACCAACGCCTGTTTCATCTAAAAACACTTTGAAACAAAACGTCATCACTGCAAACTCCACTCTGAAAAAACCTGAGTAGTACTTCCCCCTTCGTGGGCCATTTTGGGGTGGAAAATGTCCCTGCAACTTTATTTAGATCCTGGTCCTTGTGGCACCAAAAGGGTTCCAGGTCCCTGAGGAAAGTTCCTGCGGTTGAAATGGGGCTTGTATTGGTGAGCCAGGCAGGTAGTGGGTTAGAGTGAGCTGCTGGAAACAAGGTTGATGGTGTGCTGAGACTGAACCAGTAAATGTTCTGTAAAACCAAAATGATATCTATATCTAAAGGACTTGTGACGCAGAATATGAAGAGTTCAGTGGTGATTGTATTTGTAAGAGAAAGAGAGAGAAATGTTCAGAAATCTTGCTCTGAACGAAAGTGTTGGACTGACAGACAGACCTGTTGTTCATAGTGTGGCAAACACGACTCATTAAAACATTGAGGAGCAGGCTGAATGCAAACCTTCTTTGCTTTTATTTCACCCTTAGGTTGATTGTTTGAGTACTCTGTGTATCTACTGTGTTAGAGTCTGGATTCTGCTTTCAGTTAATGGTTCGGGCTAATCTCTGGTTACACCACAGATGAGAACATTTGCTCCCCAGCAGCTGGGTGGACGGCGGTAAACTGGAGGCTGTGTGTTGGTTCAGTGGATATTTTTAGGTGTTTTCAGGAGTACATTTCAGGTCAGTTATTACACTGAGATAAAGCTCAGTAAAAAAGTTTCATGGTTCAATAACCTTCTGCCACTCAAACAAAAATCCATTTCATACTCACTCTGAGCTCTGAAAAGAATATGGCTTCAACTTGGCTTACCCTACCTATATCAGAAAAAATCTTTCTTTTGTGAGTATAAATTGCAAATATAGGCAATAAAAGTTTCGCTTGTTAGCATGCTTATGTTCCCTGAATTAGCAGAAAACACAAAGTGCACCTGAGACTAACAGGGATGCGTCTCCGTTTGCCGGCATTTACTCAGAAACCGAAGTCTTGGAGAAACGACTTCCAATAGATAATCTAAATAAACTTTAATTTGATAAATATTTATTTCTAAAATGATTGGACCCTGTGTTACATATGTGATGGGTATTTAATGAGTTAAAATCACCATTCCTTTTTGGATCAGTTACATACAGAATTCTACACCCTGAGGTTGTTGGTGGCCTTAGTGGGGAAAAAAGCAGCATTGGTATGTAACCAGTGGACATATTAATCCCGGCGTATAGTTATAATGACAAATTGCTGCATTTACGAGATTCCGACACATCAACACATTTCACTAAACGTCTCCCTCGTGCACTGTTCCTCTGCTGCCTTCCCTAATTCCCCCCGTCAATCACGCCGCTCACTGTTCCTGTACTACCATCACCATCATCAACATCAGAAATCTCTCCCCTGTTTCTTCCCTCCATCCTGCCGTCTGCACACAGCAGCCTCTCTAAGCTAAAATCAATACGATATGGAGTGTGGCCACTTGCCTCTCAGCTGCTGTCAATCGAACTGACTGTCACGCACGCAGAAATAAAGACAGCCTCTGTTACGTTGCCTCCACGTAAACAGGCCAACGTTGCGATGAAAAGATTCAAATGAAAAGAACTTGGGGAGCATGTTGTGGATTAGGATGGGGCTGTTTTGATATTCAGTGCTAGATGCTGTGTACCTCCTCTGCATAAATCATCCCAAACAGGTTTGTGGGCAACCAGCAACATGTTTACTATCGCCCCACTATAAGCTGTCTATTAATAATAAAAAGAACGTAACCTTTTCTTTTACTGTTCAAACCGCTATATAAATTGTTTTTTTCACAATGAAAATAGTAACACAGTCTCAAGTCGTCCTTAAAGCTGCTGCAACATCTGACATATTTGGACTTTCTCATTTCCTGATTTTGTGCCGCCTAAATCAATCTCAGGCTGCATCTTGAAGGGCATCCCAATTTCTAAAATGCATCTCGAGGAGCGAGGAAGCTCGCTGGAGGAGCTATAAGCAAGGATACACTGGTGTATCCTTTGAGGAAGTCTTTCATTGGTAGCTGTGATGTATAAAAGAGGTGTGACAGTGGGTTTATCAGAGCCTTTTGCTAAACACAGTTGCCTGTTGCTGCTGGAAATGCAGTTGATTAGAGCATTGTTTTCATGGCCTTCAATCCAAAACAATGAGCTAAAGGGGGCTAAAGGGGGCTAAACGCTGCATAGTGTTGGTTGATAAATATCTGTGGGCTCACCACCACATGCAACATCTTTTACACTACTCATGTCATTTGTTCCACTCTTAACATAGACATTTTGATTAGTGCAGAAAAACAACGGCCCATATACTTTGTAGAAACTACATGTTTACCGACATTGGTTGCATTGGGTAGACTTGCGTGTTTAGTTTCAAATAACTTTTCACTCTGGAGTAGAACTACAAACAGCATGATATTAACAAGCTGCTGTGTGTCTTCTGTTGACTTTGATTTGGTTTTGACAAAAGCCACGGCTGATTTCTGAGCCTCAAATGTAATTGTAGACATTTAAGTGTCACATAATGACGGTGATTACGCGACAGGCACAAACTGGGGCTTTATGTGCCCCGTGTACCTCTCTCCTAGTGTTATGTGATGTGCTACCGCAAATTCGATGCTCCACGTTCGCTGTTGTGGGAACATACTTTCACGTTCTCCTCCTGAGAGCGGTGATGGTTGCCATTCTAAGTCTGCTATTTGTGCCTCTGCACTCAAACTGAAGAGCTCAGACACACATGTTTCATTCAAACTCTTCGACGTATAATCAAATACACTTCCTATCACCGCCATCATGACAAGCTAAGAAAAACACAGAGATGCTTGGCCTTACAGATGAGCTGAGAGCGTCTTCAAAAGATATGTGTGTGATTGCAGGAGACGTGTGTGAGTGAGTCTTTTCATGTGATGCTGCTGTTTACCGATCCATTGTACTGTCTCCAGTGTACGATCAATAAAATGACTTTCTATTTTTGTTGAAGCTTTTAAAAACAAGGAATATTTTGGGAGATACACTGACTTGCTTTCCTGCCAAAAGTTAGATAGGAAGTTAATTTAATATGAAGCTGGTAAGCTTAGCTTAACAGAGTAGGGATTCACAGCACAACTTCACCTGCTCTCACAACCCATTCTCACTCACAACCTGTCAAATACTTTGGTCTGTGCCCCTCGGTGTCTGAGACCAGCGGATCGAGGCACCCTTTGGCGTCTGTACGAAATGCACCAGTCTTTCAACTAACTCCAATGTAATCCTCATTTTTTGACGGTCAGACCAACTGACGTGGTTTAAAGACCGAGAAAGTCCACAATGGGTGGAGGTGTGATGGTTCAAACAAACACAGGACTTACACCCAGGAGACCGCTGTTCGTGTCCTATGTGACTTACTTTACCAAAACGCACGAAGGCTACGTACCGAACGGCAGTGACGTAACAAACAGCTACTTATTTTACGTAACAAACATATTCAGTTTAACCCAACCCACGATATCTTCTGAAGCCTAACAACGCTTGTTGCATAAGTAAACCCCAAAAAACGAAACAAACCTACGTTGTGAGTTGTATGTCTTTCAGGAGCGTAAATTGACACTCCGTTTGACATGAACAAAACTGACCGTAGAATACACGGTGTTTGACTGGTTGGGAGTGAGAATGTGTTGACTTCCAAGGTGTGTGGAGAAGGGAAGAATCCAAAGAGGTAAAACTCCAGCAACACTTGTTCTATGCAGAACGACTTTATTGTGCCACAAGCCAAAACGTGTTGGTTCGGCAATAAAGTAGTTCTGCAGAATGTTGTTAATATGCAAACACATAATCAGAAATTATGAAAGTTTTGACTTTATTGGTAAAATCAAAGGAGTGCTTTATGAGCACATTATGTGCATCTTTGGGAGCAGCATGCTTCAGCAGGTAAATCACTTAAGTCATCATGAATCACTACATATTTATCTGCTGATGAGCTCTTCTCTTTCCCACTGTGTGTCTTCTGTCTCTCAGTCGGCTTCCCACATAACATTGACCAGACCCACTGTGTGTGTGTGTGTGTGTGTGTGTGTGTGTGTGTGTGTGTGTGTGTGTGTGTGTGTGTGTGTGTGTGTGTGTGTGTGTGTGTGTGTTAGGAGTGGATCATAAAAAAGTGTTTTCATTGCCAGCCCAGCCTCTTTACTCCTTTTTATTTTACAGGCTGCGGGTTCTGATTCAGCAATGACGCTGCTTCTTGCCAAAACCAGCAAAGGTGAAATTTCTATCCGAGTGGAATGCAGAGTTTCCGAATAAAATCCAAACAACACATGAGGCTGTTTATGGGGCAGAGGGGCAGCAGGCCCACACAGAGCTCACACCCGGCAAGTTCAGCTTGTTTCATCTTTTCATCTTCAAACTTCAGCTTGGCTGGCCAGGTTATGATAACAGTTCAGAGCAGATATGCACACACTGGAATAAGAATTCATTTAACTTTTATCATCGTGAGATCTTGACCCTACTCAGGTTTTTCAAAGGCAAATTCCCACTTTCATGGTACCTTTCTATTGCACTCTTGTTGATTAAATGTATCTGGAACCTGTCAACTCGAATGGCTTTATTGGCATGACGTAACACTGTACATATTGCCAATCTCGAGTCATGTTTATATTGCTTGCTCATCTGTTTTAACATACCGGAGTCGCCAAAATATGTCACTACTCGCTCAACATTGTATTTATTGATTTGGGAAAATACACTTATTGCCCCCACATTCACAATGGCAGCGCATACCGCTTTACTCTTTCTACTTTTATCTTTCGCAAATAAAAGCACAACAGCAATGACGTAATTAATTTGCAGATGAGTTCACTGCAAGACCCGATTTCTTTTGAAAAATATTAATATCTAACCTAGACCTCCACAAATTTCAACTTTTTAACCACATTTTGCCTCGTTTGACAACCAGACATCAGAATGTCTTTTGACCTGTAGATCATAAAATCATTAATGGGCTTCTAGTGATGTCCAAACATCCACAGATCTCAGTAGTTGGATAAATTGAACTATTTCCTCATCGGATCGATCGAGAAATGCAGAAAACTGAGCTGAACAAAATGAAGTCTAGAGTCCCTTCCCTGTTGCCAGAATCAGTTAGTAAGGACAAAAGGTCATCAAAACTGCCATCCAATAAACAAGCAACCTGTTAGTCCATGTGACTGCTGTTTACAATTCGTGGCTGGCTTGTAATTGCAAATTAAAAGGAGCAAGGACAAAATTTAATAAACTAAACTTTTCCAGTTTGGACCAAAGAAAGGCCAACTTTCTTCTTTTTCTCTGTAATTTCTCTTGAACTGCTCTGCATCTTTGTCGCTCTCTCTATGTCTCCGTCCTTCTGTCCTCACAAACACCCTCCACTCCATCCACTCGAGGAGCTGTAGCTGTAATGACGGTTGATGGAATTACAGTGAAAATATTGATCTGCGGGTGGCTCAAACACTGAGCAGATCCCGAGCTTGGCTGCCGGCTTTTCTTGGGTTTCAAGGTCTGGTTTTTTTCCTGGAGACACGCCAGAAGAATGAAATCACAGTAACATGATTACAACACATGTAAATTGGGATGATTGTTTATTTGTTTGCAGAATATCATTTGGTGGAAAGTCGGACCACGAGTTAAGGAGCAAGTGATATATTTTTGGTTTGGATAGCCCTACTTGACATGTTTTTTTATTTTTTAAACCTTGCCATTTATACTTGGCCATGTGTATATTTAATAATTTATTTGGTGGCATTGTATGTCTACATGAGATAGCTGACTGCAGAGTGAGGTGAGGGGTGAGAGAGGTGGGGACCGACATGCAACTAAGGCCACCAGTAAACCCCACTTGTAGCCATTGATGTAGCTCAACATTTTGCCTCATAATTACCAAACTTCGATTGTTATTAATTCATTGTTGGTTTTGGTCATTTCCCGGGATTTACATAAAAAATGTGTTGTCCCAAAATGGACAAAAACTAGAAGTCAACAATTGATTTTTGATCTTGGACCAACAGAGCAGAAATACAGTAAATAACTCATCCATATTCACTGTCCGTTCCTTGTTGTGCCGTAATAGTGTTAAGTAAATACCAGAGAACCCGAGGTGTGTGTGTGTGTGTGTGTGTGTGTGGTGATTCATTGAAACAGGCTGGCCCGAGAAGAGAGGAGGATGATTGAGTCATGGCTGCAAAGTGTTTACGGCTTTTTGTACCTATAAAACCCTTTTTATCATTTTGTAAGGTCTAGAAACAGAACACTCAAGGAGGTTCTAATGTAATTATTCTTTGCATCTCAAGCCAAGATTGCACGAAAAAAAACATTTTTGCATAATGATGATTATCTCCTGTAACCGCTCCAACTGTTTGTTTTCACCAGAGCTCTGTGTTTTTGGGTTGAGCCTTTGGTTTTGGCCCAAACCGAGAGCTTCTTCGGAGTTGTATTGAGTCGATTGGATGCCCACTTCCCCCCTCTGTCAAACTGGAATGATAGAATTCATTGAGAGATACAGAAGGAACTTGTTCAGTTGCTGGAGTTATCTAATCTTCCAACCATCTCTGAGATGATGAGTCTGGGAGCAACAAAGCCACTTTCCCCGTCTGACTGAACGGATCTAATTGTGTTCTTATCCTGCAACTTCCTGTCTCTTTAACTCAGTTTACAGTCCGACTTTCAGAGATGGGAGCTGCAGTTTCCAAGTTGCAGGAAAATTGCACTTGAAATTTGATTTAGTTTGTTTGTTTGGTTAATTGTTTTTATAACCTCGGTCAATTTTTATAGTTTTGATGAGTTATAATTGCCTCTGTTCCCCTCTCCTCCCACACATATATATATACAGTAGATTGGCCAATTCTGTATGTGTACTACAGTTGTTGTTGCTGTTAAATGTTTATATGCTTTTAATTTGCTGTGCCACATGTGTTTTGGAGGAAACTTAATTGCTGTCCGGAATACAACACCGTCTCTGGCTGTGTGTTTTTCCTATCAAGGAAGTGTGACGTTTCTCTAACAGCACAACAGTCATAGTGAAGAGGTCACAAGTGGATCAATGGTAATAAAAACTGCATGGCTTTGACAACCCAACCAGCCTTCTTGCATCTAAAAGATTGTTGGATTTTGATGACTAAAAACACTTGGTTAGGATGAGGGGAAGGTTGTGGTTTTGTTTCTATACTTGGAAATCAAATTTGAAGTCAACATTGACTTTCTTAGAAATGTTACCATGACCTCTATCTTTATGTAACAATTATCAAGCGTGAGTCATATTTTACATTCCAGGAGCAGTTGCTGTAGTCAAAACAAATATAAATGCTCACAGTGTATTTTTGCAGATACTTCTGATGTTGTGTCGATAGAAAAAGCACTTATGACTTAAACTTAAGTATATGACTGCAGTTTTTAAATAGTTGCCTGAGTAAGGTGTCACACGTGACTGACACTAGTCATTTTCTTTCGCACCACAGTCACGCTGTATCCCTCCCAGATCCAAGCCCAATCCACCCAGGCATCCATAACAACCAGAAGAAGTCAACAGTGCAGCGACAATGGCTTCCCACCAAGGAACACTGCCTGAATACTGTTCTCTGAGGTCATGAGTTAAGTTATTTTGTGTCTGCAAACAACTCCATTCACCTTCGTCTCATCTGCAGGAACGGATGAACTTTTAAAAAGTCTTTGAAAAATGGAACGAGAATATATGACAAAATCATATGATAACATTTTCAGAAAGCTCATTGTGCACCCGTCCACGCTGCTACACACACCCTGCATTTCTAAATGTGTCCCCCCTTGTAGTGGGGTTTCAAAAACACTACTTGTTGGTGAAAACACTGGAGCCCAGGACCACTGAACACACAACGTCCAAACCAGTTGATAATAGCAGAAAGAGGGTGTGATCGTGAAAAGGATCTTTTGAGATCACAGCCATATGATACAGATTCACTCCTTCTGTGTGTCATGGGCCTGCTTAAGGTTGTTGGTGTTTCATTGATCTGTTCCAGAAGTTTCTGTCATCACGTTAGCCTGTTGTGATCCGAGTGACGACAGCTGTCTCTCATTGGCCCTCGCCTCACCTCTCAGCTCCCGGATGGTGATGATTTAGTGGTTACCCCCCACAACCCTCTGACCAGAACCAACCGGCACGCCCGAGAGCAACCCGATCTGCCGCTGAAGGACCCGAGGAAGAGCTGCAAGAGCTCTAGACGCATAGAAACGTGACAAAACAAAGTCACACAGAGAGAGCTATAAACACATTGGGTGTTACACCTCGTAATGACAGTGAGAAATCAGAGTAACATTCCCCGAGGCACAAACAAGGCAGTAACCAATGAGGTCATTCAACAGAGGAACTGTGTCGACAAAACAGAGGCTGCTGAGACTCATGTTAACGCATGTATGTCATAAATTCCTTCCCACAACTGCACTGGTTTGGCCCAAGGCTTTGTTGTTAACTTTCTTTGCTTCCATATCACACTTCCTGGTCTGGCTGAGCTGCTTGAAGTGGAGTTACTGAGGTGTACAGATGCATGCAGTCTTACTCTCACTACTAGACACGGTGTTGCTTTTTTCCGTCGAGCGTATTTTTTGTTGGTTGCGTACTATTTAAAGCAGGGGTTCGATTTTAGGTTATGGGCCACATTCAACCCAATTTAATCTCGGCCGAACAATTTCATAATAACCTATAAATAATACGCATTCCATGTGGAGGTGTTTCCCTTTCATTAATTGTAAAGAAGTACATGTATATGGTGAAAACGTTCCCAATTAACAAACAATACATTTACAAAACATTTACAACACTGAAATGTCTCGCTCATCTCTCAGCTCCGGCCAAAAGCAGACTATGTCTCCTCAAACCTGCCAACTATTCATTTATCTCATCTGTTCTCATTTGTTCTTGCAAGTTCTTGTATTTTTCGCCATGATTTGATAGTGTTTGATAGTGGCGCCGACTTTTGTATTCCTTGAGCACTGAAAGGTGCTGTGAACACACCAAGCACACTGGCTTCCCTTTAACCTAAAGAAGCAGAAACTGCTGCATTTCTTTCTGGGAAAACCCAACATTCTGTGTCCACTTTTCTCCATTTTGACCCACTTGCGGCTCCTGCATGAACAATGTATAAGCACGTGGGATCTATAATATCCAGCAAAGTGCATGCTACTCCAACCCCCGTGGACAAACAGGAAAAGCAGTGCATTTTATTGAAAAAATGTAATTAATGACTTCTTTAAAATTTCAACACCGCAAAGGCATCCAGTGGGCCGAACTGGGCCCTTTGATGGACCGTGGGCCGTGAGTTTGACATCCCTGGTAAAGTGAAGAAATATGCTATTTTAGCTTATTTTCTGTGCCCTTAATTTGCTATGGCCAATAATGTTTAGCAGTGCATCTAAACTTCTAGCTTAGGGTAAAGGCAGACAGACGCGTCAGGATACTTTCAGAGGACAAATATGGCTGCACTTCAAGCTGCAGCCGCTTCAGCACCCCCCTCCCAACGCTAATGGTTACTGGAGGTCACTAAAACACTTTTCTGTTCTGTAGCGATGGAAAGAATCTTGGCAGAGTTTCACACGGGGTGCCTCGTCTCGCTACTATTTGACCATGAGTCATCGGATTGGAGAAAGCCAGCTTTAAATCACAGCTGACAGGGAGGTAATCATCTTTACCGGAGCCTGTTGTTCTTCAAAGGCCATCGTCCATTTTTAGCTGCATGTCATTTTCGGAGTTCATGATGTCATCCCGGCGTTGGTTTTCAGGCTGATCCCTAGTTCCCCTTTTAAAACCTGCCATTAGCCAAACAGGGAGCGAAGTAAACCAGTGATTCAACCCCCCACTTTCATTTACTCTCCGCTGTTTTGGAGCAAGATGATACTTCCTGGACTTCAAATGTGTGTGTGCGAGAGACAGAGAGCAGAAATCAAACAAAGACACACTGAGAATCAGCAGAAAGAGGGGACAGAGAAAAACTAACTGTTCAGCTGAATACAGCATCGATGTTTTGTTAAAAGACTAAAAGGATAGAAGTGGCTGAGCTCATTCTGAATATGTGTATCTAAGAAGAAGAAATAGGAGGTTTACGATTTCTGTCTTGCTCTTCAGAAAGACTTGTTTGGAGTCTCTAAAATGTTCAAACTATTTTTATTTGATTTGATATGAGAAAGGTGTTTTAATATGTTTAAACACCTCTCAGTATAACTAACCCTTTCTCAGTTTCAAATGATTAAATACGGACGTTTTGGTCATCGTTTTGGCGCACTGGGTAGCCCTAAACCTCAAACAATGACCCTCCACTCCGGTCGCACGTGGAACACATGGTAAACATTGTAAATTCCAACTAAAACACTTGGTTATGGGTATGCAACAAAACGACCTGTTTGGTTTAGGAAAACGTAGCTTAAAATGGCTCCAAATCGAGTTTTGGTGTGGAAACGGGACACAATCAGCAGACTCCCGGGTCAAACTCCTGTGTTTGTTTGACCCATCAGTCCATCCTCCCACCCACTGCTGTGAGCGGACTTTGTCAGCCTTTGTACTGAGTCACCAGACTTCCGCAACACTCGCTCTGAGCGGCCTAATTGCCGCAGATGGATCAATATTACTGGAAAGGCTGCATCTCGTACAGACGCTAAAGGAGGCCTTATGCGCCGGTATCAGTCGTCAAAGGCTGTGCTACAACAACACTATTTGAAGCCCTGGGAAGGAGCACCACAAACTACATCAGCCCTGACATCATCACAACGCTGAATCAACACCTCTCTAAAACAATTTCAACAGAAATCAACATTATAACCTTCCTGAAGATAGGGTTTATAACAGTGCTGCTTCTGCTTCAGTAGCTGTGCTGAATAAACCGTCAACAGAGTGTAAATCAAAGGAAGAAGCACCCAATGCTTTGAATATATCATGGTATTATGGTGGTGGCAGAAACCTCAGACACAGATAACTCAAAAACCAGGGGATATAAAACCAAACTAACAAATACCACTCGAGGTTAAGTCAGAGCATATGGTTTTCTTTTGCAATTTTGGTGAACTAGACCTTCAATGTACCTGTATTTAAGCACCTATAACTCTTTCCCTTCACTGAGGCTTCTGCTGCCGGATTTCCATCTGTGTCTGCTCACATCTCCAACAACCGTGACATGTTGATTGGTTGATGGTGACTGATGGTTGCTGTGCTTGAGCCTAGCGAAGGTTTTGGGGTCAGAGTTGCTCCACTTGTGCATTGTGGGGCTCCAGCATACAGTATAATCCATTATTTTTACTCTGGTCAGGCTTCAGATGCTCACGTCGCGTGTTTGCCAAGCTCCAGCCGCAAATTATAGAAAGACAATAAATCTCATTGTGTTCTTAACCGTTCTTTCCTCCGGGCTGAAAGGAGAAGTGGAATCGTGTGTAGTCGCAGCGCACAATTAGGTGAAAGAAAAAGAAGAGTTGGGGTTTTATTTTCCACATTCAATTTCCCATTCATCACAAAGCAGCAGAGAAATTCTCTTAACTGAACATCTGTTTTAAGTTTGACACCACCTGGAACAGAAGTTAGACACTGGAGGGTTTTAGAGACACAAAGAGATGAAACAGGTGATCCAAAATTAACTCTAAATGAACATGTATGGCCTGAAGAAATGTTTTTTTGGCTGTCTAGCAGAGAACTTATTTGGCACATACGGATGAATCCAAAACATGCCAGCTAGAGCTGCTCATTTCTGACTTTAAAATGAAGAAGTGAGGAAGGGGCCATTGGCATCCCCACTTTACGCCGCTGGCCCAATTTGGCTTCGCCGCTGATGGGACCTCATTGCAAGATAGTCTCTGTTTTATTTTTTCCTTTGGATTATGTAAACAAAACCTCCTTTTATCATCTTCATACTGCAGGTGGAGTCTTTGATTATGTCTATTAGCCAACGCAAACAAAAAAAACTGGCTTGTGCTTTTCTTTTCTTTCTAATGCAGTTTTCAACGGTTTTCCTAAAAGCAGACAATAGACAGAGTACAGCTTGTGCTGAATGCCTCTGCCAGAGTGCTGACTGCAGGACAAAAGACAATGAACACAACGCACCTGTCTTGGCCACTTCACACTGGCTTCCTTTCTCTTTCAGCGTTTATTTTAACATGTTGGAACTTGTTTTTTTCAAAGGCCTTACATACCAAACAGACCAGATTTCCCTGAAGGACCATAGACCTGTTCACAGTTTGAGATCAACAAACCAGAGTCCTCTTTGTTTGCCATCAGTAAATTAAAATGAGTAGACCAACACAGTTGATTCATACATTGCTGCTGTTTAGAAACAGACTTTTATTGCATTGCTTTAGATTACTGATGCTATTTCTTTGCATTTAAATGATGTTTATTTTTATTTCCTTTGAGAATTTCTGCCTTCTATTAATTTTTTTAAAGCTTCCTGGTATGTGACTGATTTATTGTGCAGCATGTTGAGTTGCATGAAATGAAAGATGCTATAAATTCAATTGGTTGAAAACACAAAATGGGAGCACATCACGGGCTAAACACGGAGTACCGACTGGAAAGTCTTTGAGATTGTTGCCTTCAACTGAAAAGTCCCATGAACATCTTGTTGCACCATGACAGCTTTTGGTTTTATTGCATGTATCCCCAAATCCTTCAGTCATCGCTTCTCTCTGTATTTTTTTTTCTTAAGTATAATCTTATATGGTGCAGTCAGATTGAGACGTGTCTATTTAAACCAAATGTCCACGCGACCATTGTTTTCTCAGCCTGGTCTCACTGCCAAGGCGTCAAAAACCGTTGCATGGATTGACACCGACGCACTCCCCTAGTGTATGTAACGCACCGGCCTTACAACTAACTCCTAATGTAAACACATCCACGTCATTATTAGACGCTCAAAGCCACGAACCTAGTATTTAAGAGAGAGAAGATGGCATCAAACAACTTTTACTTTGTGTGCCGTTTTATTGACAATTTTATGTCACATAACGCTACACCACAGAGCCACGTGATGTTACGTTACCAGCATTCTTATTAATAAAGCCAAACTAAAAAAGACAGATTCCAAGTGAGTCAAGTTGTGCCGTGCAGTAGAAACGAGGCATATGTCTCCAACCCTCTAGCACCAGCTGTCAGTTATTATATTTTAGGTTTTTCTGACACATAGTGGCCAAAAGGTAACTCATACAGCTTTAAGATATTTCTTTTACATTTAAGTTGTAACAAAAATGCTTAATCTGTGTGCACTGACTGACATGAAGAGTGGAAACAGGCCTCTGAAACTAACAGGAAAAAAAGTCAGTATTCTTTAGACTGAAGCATGAAAGATGCCTCTGGGAAATCCGCACCTGAGCAGACGGAGTAGGATGATGATGAGGGGAAGCAGGCGGGTCAAACCTCGGTGGAAAGCGGCTACCTTTGGGATCGCTGGACTGGACTCTGCTGCTCACCCTGTCAATCAAGACACTTAGCCTGGGACCAAACACACACACACACACAGCACACGATACACATACTCACCCGGTTGAAACAGCTTAAATGAAACACCCAGCGCTGTCAAGACCAGCCGTGGTAGTTATGGCTCAGGTAAAAAAAAAATTCCAAAAGACTAATTTCCAATGCAAGAGGTTGAAATCCAGCTGGACATCAAAGACGCTGACAGCAAAACCAGAGTGCAGAGGTGACAGTATGGAAATGAATACACTCATATAAAATTCATAAAGCACTGGATTTAAACTGTGGAATAACATGGCCGTGGTGTCTGTGACGATGACCCACTGGTTTCATGGAGTGTCAGTAAATAAAAGTAAGCCAGTCGTGTTGACTTTAGTGCTAACACACTGCAGCCCTACACGATAAGCTTGCTCAATAGTATGTTCTACAGTTCACTCCATTTGTGAAGATAAAGAGGCTAGCTTATCCTAATAATATTTTTGAGCCAGAAATCACATTAGAAAAAACTGAATTTCTCAGTTTCCCTATGAAGTGCTTCCAACCAAAGTAGATCTGGCAACAAACTGTAGCTCCGTGGACTATCCTGAGTAGTTGTGTCACTTTATTTGAAAAGAGTAAAACAGCATAATAAGATTCATCTACTTCCAATGTCCACAATGAACCTTTAAATTTACTTCATAATGTATCATGTCTATCTTTAAGCACAGACTTCTGCTGCATTATCTTTGATTTATCACTTCTAGCATCCTTTTTAGGATGATTATCTGTGAACAAAACAGCCCCTTCTCATTCCCAGGGTGTCAAATAGCAACGCATTGTCACGCCCCTCGGCTTGAGACGCATTGGGCTTTGAAGTAACTACAATGTAAACCCATCCATGTCATTATTAGACGCTCAAAGAAAATGCTTACGGAGTGTGATAACATAGTGTTACGACCAAAAATAACCACACAGTGTGGAAGTGAGGGGAGGTGGATGGTTTCAACCAGGAGACAAGTGTTTGTGTCCTAAAGTGTTGTTTTAAAGTTACATGTTTTCCTGAACTTATGTTACGTTTCACTTATATACATACTTATTATAAGCCCAAGCATGATTTTTTTTCCCAAAGCAAACTAAGATGTTTTGTTGCCTAAACCTAAGCAAGGGTCTTTGTTTGAATTCACAACGTTAACCACGCGTTTACTGCAAACGTGGTGGAGCGTCATAGCTTTCCTCGCTGGGCTACCCGGTGTCACCTGAAGTGACACCAAATGTCCTGACAAACCGTCAGTGTGTGACTAGTTGGGAAACGTGTTGATAAAAACAGCTTTTTACCGAGTCGGTGGACTTTTTCCTGCCCCTTATAGTGTAGTGTTCCTCACAAGCTGCATACGTCATACGGCCACAACAACATCCACCAAGACGGTAGGGCAGCTTGTATGTTGCCCGAGAGGCCAAATTCGGGGCTAAAAATCAGGCCTAGTTCAGACAGACTTTGAAAAGAAAATGAAGCTGAAATAGTAAACGTAAGGCCACAGAAGTAAGGCTTTAAAAAGTGCCTTTACACCCCTGCCTGATGTACCTTGTGACCAAGGTTACACCCGACAGCAGTGAAATTGTATTTATAGCACTAGTTCTGATTAATGATCATAATACTCTTTATGGCACTCATGAATGAACCAGGATTCAATGAATTACGGCCCTCCACTGTGTGAATGGCACTTTTACAGCCACAGCTGGCTGCCGAGTGCTTTAAGGGTGATCAGAAGCAAAGGGGTGAGAAGTGACGGGCACAAAAAGGTGATGAGGGTGTGTAACCACAGGAGGAAACCCAGTCTGTTTACCCAAGTGATATTTTAATTTGCGCTGCGGGCTTCAACCTCGGATCCTTTCAGCGTGGATTGGCTTTTTTCACCTCCTGAAATTGGTCCCAGGATGTTAAGACAACATTGACTTTGGCACGAGGGCAGCAACTGGGGAAGTGACGGGACTCTTAAAGAAGTTTCCTCCTGCCAACGCCCGCTGCCTGGCGGATCTTTGATCAACTCGACGTTCAAAACAACCAGAGACGTCGGCTCGCGTCCCCCGACGCCTCTCCGTGCCGCACTGATGATGTCACAGTCTCTTGCAGAGGTCTGATATAATGCAGGAGTCAACGCCTGTCGAACTCAAACGCATACCGTTGTTAACCATATACCTGGTATCATATTCACTTTTTATGTAATCCTATTTATTTTTTATTTCATTCAGCTTTTATTTAGCCAGGATTAGGATTTTGAATCTCTTGTACAAGGGGAACCTGGCCAAGATGGATAAGAACACACATGAACGTTGTAGAATAATGACGAACGATGACACAAAAGTGTTGTCATTTAATTGTGAGTGGGGATGTGAAAATGTCGCCAAGCCAATCGATGAATAAAACCTCCCAATGAGCCCTCAACTTGATCTACTGTCAAGTTGTTTCCAAAAAAGCAGTTCACCTCAACACCCAGCTCTCAAAATCGCATCTTCGTCCAAAATAACTGACCATCATACTGTGCACTTCAAAGTTGCGCCGGTCAAACGAACCTAACTACTTTAAATCATGTGACTGAATTTTCACCTGAACCACTTCCATTTGCTGAAGTAGACCACAAGATGTGTTTGAAAACCCTGTAAAGAGGACTTCTGACCTTGATTTAGTACACATTTTAACATTTTAACACATTTTTGTTTGCTAACGTGTCATGTGACTATATCACACAATGTTTTGTATTCATACAAAAAACGCATGCTGTTAATATGGCAATCAGAGGCCACGTTTTTCAGGGCAAGGCCAGTTTATTTGTACAGCACATTTCAACAACAAGGTAATTCAAAGTGCTTCACATAAAACCATTAAAACCATCAAAACATAAGGTAAAAGAAAGGGAGATGTAAGGGAAAGAAGTCTTATATTTAGCTTTGCAAGGAAGAAAGGAAGGGTAAGGGGAAAGAAGCCAGCACATCCCGTGAAAAGAACAAAGGAGCTCCACGGAGTATTCTCACTTGTCAAGCAGATGGTGGAAACAGACAGAGAAATAGATTTCCGTTATCTCAGAATGTCTGACAATCTGCTCCATCACATTTGTCAGTGAACCACAGCAGCACTGACACCAGCCCGGTGGATGTTTTCGGATCGACTTGCTATCATTTTTGTATGATAGCTTGTTGACATTTAGTCCTGAGAGTGCTGCTAGAGGACTGTTCACAGTCAATAGGATTCATCCTCTCAGGAGCATGAATGTGCTCAGGAAATGTCCTTTCTCTCTTCCCGTTCGATGTTGATATTTATATATTGAGGGTGAGACTGGAGGAAATGGGGGGGGCGGGGGGGGGGGGACTCACCAACATGGCTATGATTCATCCAGTGGATACCATGAATATATAATTTGATGGCAGTAGAACAGAAATACTGTTCAGCAGTTTGGAGATGCAGTTTTAATCAATTTACAATCTGCATTAATTGATTTTTGGCCATATTGTCACTTTATAGTGATTTCAAGGCAAATGTGTTGGCATTCATTTGGAGTTGTATTCGTGTCCTTACAGAAACACGTGAAATGACAACGACCTGTTAACGGCGTATTACGTGGTGGTGGATGTCGGCACCGTGGAAACAATGCCAATGGAAGGTCAATGGACCCTTTTCCATGATGGGCACACAAATTAAACGCATCCATGTCAATATGCAACACTCAAAGGGAGTGACGTAGTATTAACAGTGAGGAAAGACTACTTATGGCTGGCGGCAGGGGAGGTTTGTGGCATTTTTACATAATTTACTTTGTTTGCGTACATATTTCAAGCCCAACCTCGATGTTGTTCCTAAACCTGTCTATGTGGTTTTGTTGCCTAAACCTAACGAGGTGGTGGTACGTTATCTTACACATTATATGCCAACATCACGTAATGGGCTGTCAAGAGGTTGTGGTTACCAAAGCAGCTGTAACAGACTTGTGTTTGTTTGTTTGTTGTATAGATTTAATATCTTTGGAAGTAAAGACAGACCCGTGGTCAGAGAGGCCAAACTACAGAGGACAATGAATGTCAATATCAGTCTGTAGCGGCTCTTACCCCGCTGAGAGCAGAGATTGAAGCGAAACTGTGCCCTGAACGCAGACTAATCGTCCTCTCACTGTTTACAGCACCCAAGGGTGAGCTTTAATGAGGCTAACGGTGATATGACTAAACATCCTGCAGCCTTCATCCGTCAGGAGGGCAGCCGGCCCCAGGCTTTTGATGCCTGTCTGAGCAGCAGCAGAAGAAGCAGAATCCCTCCTCCTGTCCTTTCAGATGACTTTACGGCGTCCTTGTCGAAGTGGAAATTTGAAATGTCACAGAGTGTTGTGTGCATGCTTGGAAATGTCACAGATACGGCAGGAATCGAACCCGGATCTGCAAGAAGCTGGTGGGAGATTAAAGGAGATTTAAAAACAAATTTTGTTAAAAAATAACCACTGCAATTTTTTTTTTGGTGGTGCTGACTTTTCTGCCTTTCAAACGGCACTTTCTGGCACGAAATCCATTTGGATAAAAACTCCCCAACTGGCCCTACATATTTTGTTCTCTGGCCAAAAATGCAAATGCCAAAGCAGTTTTGTTATTTCAGTGTCGAGCATAGTAATGTTTCAGTCTTTGCTCTGTTTCTGTTGGATCTCTGCTCCGATTAGTCAAGTTTTCTCTGTTCGTGAAATTTAACATTTATTTTTCCATTCCCAAGCCACAATAAAGTGTGCTTGTCAATGCTACTGGACTTAGCCGCAGTAAATCCGCAGCAAATGTTATTCTTTATACTAAAGCGTCAACATTAGCCATTTTAAGGGATTCATAAAATGTTTCCTTTGGACAGACACATCCTGCCGTTGTGAATTTTCTGGTGTGAATTGTGTCGCAGGTTCGGCTTATGTACCAGGCTGATATTGGGCTTTAACTGAGGGATGTTATTGCCTGACCTACAGTTTAATGTAATTTTGTTCTGTAAATTGAAGGTTTGCATGTCATGGAGGGGGGTCAACATGCTGCTGACCCTTAAATAATCTCACCAGGTATGGGTGTTGGTCAGAGTTTCACTGCCCAAAGGATGTCTGAATGTAATTCCTATGTGTGTGTGTGTGTGATTATTGACCGAAGATTAGTCATAATTAAAGACAAATTTAAAACAAACTGAAAATAATGCTGTTAGTATCAGCTTTCAAGTTCCCATACTGAAACCTTGAATACATACACAACCTACAAGTGTATTTCCTTTGGAAGTCAGTTCGGTGTCCTTGCTGTCTCCTGCTGTTCCACAGTCTGTGTCCACATCTCAAAGCTAATGCATGAGCCGTTTGGGGAGGCGGAGCATCGAGGCGTGATGCCCCCCCCCCCCCCCCCAAGGTGAGTCCACCTGGGTGAGGAGGACGAGGAGCAAACTGTCGTGCGAGTGGACACATCAGAGCAGTGATGAATATGGATGCTCTGAGGGTGCTGAAGCTGCTGTCCTGCTGCTACAAAACATCCCGTTACTAAAGCCGAAGGGTAAAACTGATGGTTAAAGGGTGGATTAAGTTATTAACATACGTCATCCTAAATGGGAGCGCCGTGAAGTAAAATATTTTGCATTGAACCAAACAGACTAATAACTGACTGAAACTGAGAGACAACTTAGAGCTGTCGCCCACTCCCTTTATGTGATAGACTGTTTCAAGTCTAGTGAGAATACGGGGCAAAAACCAGCCGAGGTCAAATTTTCTTAAAAGCTGTTTGCTTTGATGTAGCCCGTCATTAGCTAAAGTGTATTGTTCACTGAGTCTAAAATCTAAATTAGCCTCATAAATCTCTTGGCCACAGGCGGCTCCGCCTTTACAAAGCCATTATTCATTGGAGGTTGGACTAAGCTCTTAGCCCTAATTTTTTTGAAGCCTTACTATATTACACTTCCAGATATAGTAGATAAATCCCGGAAAAAAGAGTTCAGACACCTGGATTTTCATGTGACTCAACATGAAATGTGCTTCAAGAAATACTTCACCCACAAAATGTGCCTGAAACATTTTTTTTTCTCGCTCCACAGTGAACGAGGAATCAAAAAACAGAGAAAAGTCTTGATGCATTGAAGTAAACAAGGGTTGCGTTTAATAACAGCATCCATCTAAAACCTCACTTTTTAACAGGCTCACACTTGCACAAGAGCAGGACTCGTCCCTGTGAGTCCTAAGTGTTTTAAATAGTACGGTTTTAGCGAAGATGCATGTGTTCGGTAGGAAGTGAGCATATGAGAGGATAAATGAGAGTTCTGATGTTAAATGCAAATACATTTGTTCGTGATCATGAGAAAACCCTCTGATGTCTGATTGCAATCTTGTCATCCTTTTCTAATTACTCCCAATTTTGAGATGACAAAAAACTGTTCGCGCATAATCAGAAGATAATTGTAGTCTCACTAAGGAATGTTTGTTATAAAGTGCATTTCCTTTAATAATGTGAAAACACCATTAAATGTTTTAATAAAATGCATCGTTATCCTCCGTGTCCCTCTGTTATTGTCAGACTTAATTTAAAAATATACCATTAACCCATTGAACCCTACTTATCCTCGGCCTACAGCTTCATCATCTGTGTCAGGTATATCTTTATCACCAGGTGCAGGTGGTTGACACTGAGGTGTATTTCTATATTACTGTTATTGGATAATGGGGGTTGTGGTATAGTGCAGGATTTCGTTCCCCCGTCCACTCTGCCGAGCAGGTCATAATGGCTTCATGGCTAAGCCACAGAGGCCCAGCAAAGGTAGAGGAAGTCTGCCTGAGCTGAAGTCTTCATCAAATTGAAGTTTCCATTTCCCGTCCCTCTGAAATCCCTAAAGCAGCGCCACGATGGATCCATTTCACACCTGCAAATAGTTTCCTCGCCGCGTGGCTTCACGACGGGGCTTACAGGCAGGCAAGACAGGCAGGCGGAGGAGGCGCGGGACGTTTAAGCCTCCATCAAATAATGGCTTTGTAATTTCACAGCGAACGGCTGCGTCAATCCCAGCCACTGCCTTTTCTCAAATTTTATCTCCTCAGCTCTCTCTCTCTCTCTCTCTCTCCTTGTCTTCCTGTCTGTTTTTTCCCCCCACCGGCGTCGCCCCCCATATCTCGCTCTGTTTCTCGAGTCGTCTCTATCTCTGACAGCTACAGACTCTATTAACTGTGATTGGTTACAGTTCACAGCCATGAAATGATCCTCGGAGGAAAAGAAAAACACAGAATCTGAACAACTCGCATTAGCTGCAACGTGAGACCTGCTGTATCTGTAAATGTGGCATGTGACGGGTAAGTAATAGGATGTCTGAACATCAAAAGGCCTGAATAAACATCTGTGCTATCTCAAACCGGGCTGTCCAACTTTGCGCTGCTCTTTGTTTCTTTGGGCTGGGGAGAGAAAAGGAGGGAAATCCCAGTTTCATCGTGGGGTTTTCTAGAAGGTGTTGTTTACGAAAAAGCAGCATGTCTCACAAACTAGTTCTGTTTTCGAGCGCTACTCGACCCTTAGACTATAAGCACAAATCAAATGTGACAGGTGGCATTATAACACATTGAGGCTGTGTTTACAACGTGACTTTTGTGAACGGATGCGCCAGACCTTAACTCAGCTGTGTCCAAAAATGTGTGTCCACACTTGATCAATGCGAAGTGCCTGATCTGACAGTGACTGGATATGTTTCTTCGTCAACGGAGCAGCTAGAAACTGGAGGATATTCTTATTTCTGCTGCTTGCTCTTCCTCCCTGCAGTAGTAGTAGACTTGTTTTATTAAAGAATATAGTCACTGACAAAGCTCCTTTAATTGAAAAACACATTTTCCTGTGGATTCTTCCCGATAAAAGTACTCTGTTATTTTGTTATTCAAAAGCTTTCATTTTGAGGCAAAATCAGGAAATGTTGGGTTTTCATCAGCAGTATCTTAGAAGGGCTTTTCCTCCCCTCTCCCCTTTGCTCTTGCTTCAGGAGAGGAACTCCCGTGTCGGGGCTAGCAGTTTGCTAGCAGGCTGACAGCTACCGCTAACAACTGTACAGCTACAGCTAACATTTGGTGTTTGTGGCTAATAAAAACGGACCGCAAAAACATTCACACAACGGTGACATGTGGAAGAACAAGGTACACTTCACAGTTCCAATCGGTGCGCAGCGACAAGGGCATGACCCCTCACCAGCTTCCCACCAGCAAACACAGCTAAGCTAGATATGTTGCTATTGTGAATTGCAATCTTGGTCTCTGCTGTAAAACCTGATACTTATCTTTGTGTGAACATTACACTGCATCAAAAATGGACAGAGATGCTTCAACAGTAGCAGCTTTTCAACAGTGTTGGAAGTTTATTAGTGTGGATTTTCCCTTTGAGACTTTGTTCTGCTCTGGCATAAATCGTGAGAGATTTAAAAAAAAAAAACATTATTATCATTAGAGGAAGTGTTGCAGCAAAGAGACATTCTAGTCGTGTGCAGACTGGTGTGTGTGTGTGTGTGAGTGTGAGAGAGCATGTAATTCATGGACTATGAGGGCGGAGCGCATGGGAGATTTAGTGATGATTTAGTGCGAGGCAGTCGTAGCTGTGGAGAAGTGGAAATGTTTTCCTAAGGCTCATAGCACTTAACAGCCGTGGGTTACATTCGCAAACACACACACACACACACATGCATAACTCACGCCAACACACCTGATTTTCCCACCCACTGGAGTGCAGCAATAATGAAGTGCAGATTGAAAAGCATTTGATGTAAGAACCTGGCAATTATATGCATTCACACAAAGACAAACCTACTGTAGGTTTACTATTGTACGTATTGTAACTATACTCGTATGCAGCATTTTCTTTGCGGTGGGATATCATAAACTGATCATAGCATGCCTGGGCTGAACATGACAGCACATCAGTGATGACAAATATACTGGAGAGAAAGAGATGCTTAACTTTTCCACTGCCAACATCTTTTAGTGCCTTTTTCTCTACGTCCACCTCCCTCTGGAAGTCAGCTCCCGGGCGCTTCCACCTGCAATCATCTTTCATCGCTCCACCACATGCGCTAAAGGCCCTACCAGCCTCTTGATGGGAAAAACACAGACGTCAAGAGCTACAATTGAGTTTGATAACAAGTCTGCAGTGTTTTTGAATGTTTGCGCTGAATGTCAGGTTAAAATTCGACAGTGGCAAGAAAAAACGATAATAGAAGTGAAAAACCTTTCCTGAAATGAATTTGTTTTTTACAACCTAACACCATGAATTGCTAACAATTGGCGTTTTGGCAGATGTCCCTTTTTTCACATCAATGCGTGAATTGTGTGAAACATCCAGAGCCAAAGAGGGTTTCTACTCAACTGTCAGGACCTGTTGCGAGGAGCTCTTCATTATATTACTGGTAACGTGTTTTTTTACTCAAACACACCACTCTCTCTGTGCAGTGTATGGCCCGTGTAGGACATGTAGCAAACTATTACCTAAGACTTATGTTACTTATCTATCTCTGAAAATAGAAAACGTAATTTATTACATCACATCGGTCAGTCTCGCTCTCTCTCTTTCTCTCTGAGTATATTCAAAATAATTTCCTATGTATTCGAGCATATAGCACAGGCCTTCTTCACATGGTTATATGATATCACGCTGTCACATTATTTTTTAGACTTTGGGTAGCCCTCTTTTTTCACCACACGCGTGTTTGCATCCATGTAAAATATAAATACATGTCAACAAAAACTAAATAAAGGAAATCAAGAGACACAATCAACCAAATTATGGCATCGGTTTCCCTTTGAATCCTCAGAGCCGCTCCCAGTGCACTCTTCAATTCAAAAGCAACAGAGGCGCCTATACAGGTATTTCCTGTAGAGACACAAATGAACAATTCTGCATCAGTTACAGACAGTTGAGGGAAGAAGATGGCTGCTTTTTTTTTGTTTTTTGAAGGCCAAAATGATCGGTACAAACTGGTACTTGTCCAAAGGTAAACATTGTCACACAGTGTAGCAAATGAGTAAGCTATCAAGCTAGAGTGGTTAGCGAATGACGGGATACCTAACTAGCTAGGTATTAGCCGCTCAGTCCCTTGCAAGTCTATCAGTGGGTCATGACATCTGCAAACTGTAGCTGGCTCTTCAAACTGTTCTTCCCCCTCCTCTGTCACTCTGTCCGTCTCTGTCCATCCTTTACCCAGTCCTCAGTCCTCACAGTTGTGCTACTATAATGCATATTTTTGCATGTTGGGCGGTGCAGATTGGCTCTCATAATGGGTCAAGTCGGTGCAACTGGACCGGCCCACGCATTACTAATGAAGGATTAGGAGTAGCAAAGCTTCATTCTTCGTCATTTAACCCGTGTTTTTCATAAGATAATTGTAAGAAAACATTGACTAAAAGTATTGAATACAAATTGAGTAAGACTAAATAAAAATGAGCTTAACACTGTTTGGAATAACAGGAAGGCTGTATCATGTGCTTCCCATTCTTCCAACACTGTGTCAATGCAGTATAGTCAACAGTCAACTTTTTGTGTTGATGGTGGCTGTGTCCTCAGTGCACTCTGTGACAGGCTTTGAGGACTGAAAATAACTAAATGACATCATGTGTATCATGTATGAATGGTTGCCATTGCTGCATCCCAAATGTAAGAGTTTCCTCTTGCGACGTCCGCATTTCAAAACAGAAAATAATATGACAACAGCTTTATTTACACTGTTCCAGGATCTCAAATGATGCTTTTTTTATGTGAGATTTAAGTGACCCTTGTCAAATGTGAACTCAGGAAACATCACGCAACCGCATTGTATTTATCAGGTATTTTCCCTCAGGCAGTCATCAGTCATTTATAAAAAAAACAGTTACAGGAAGTGGACCAATGAAAAGTCACTAGAGGATGTAAATAATGGATTTGTTCTGCCTGGATATATTAATCGTCATATTCAGTTGCAGATAAAGGGAAAACACAGTAGATGGATATACTGTTTTCACTAAAATGTCTCATGTTGCACTGTAACATTCTCCAGTTTACCACTGGTGGTCGCCATTTTGTCAGCCAGGCAAGGGCAACTTCCAAAAATCCCTTTGACTTAACCATTTGGCAAAGAGCACCCAAACACATCGTTCGTTTTGGTCTTTTTGGAATGAAGGCACAGATTCCGCCATCAGCAGGTCTTCCTTCATACTCTATATGAATGTACTGCTGTGCACATGTTTACACCTCTTGGTTGCCATTGTCAAAAGACTCTGCAAAATCACTAACCTTAGTAACAGCAGCAGATTGATGGAGAAAATGTTAATTTCCACACTTAATGTGAAAAAAAATAACTCTTGAAATGCGTTGAACATCCCCGTCTGATCAGATTCAACCGTATAATCAGGATCTGAGGGTGAAATTGGTTTTCTCAATGTGGATACCTATTTCCAAAACCCTTATAGGTTCATACACCACTGGTTTGCCCGCTGTTGTGTAAAATTAACCTGAAGATGCGTTCCCGTCATGAAATTAGTTTCCATGTGTTATTTCTCAATCAAAATGCGCAATGAGCACAACATCATGGCGGCCAGAGGCAATTCCTGAATAATTTACTTAAAAGAGCCTGATGCTGCTCTATCACCTCATCACAGATTCAGTCACGGAAGCAGGTCACCATTCCTCATCTATAATCCACAAAGAGGGTTTCCCCATCCATTAACACCCTCACTGTTGAATGCATGCAGGACACACATTACTTTGGGAGGGGGTGTATATATATGTTTGTGTGGGAGGAGGTTGTTGTTGGATGTGATTATGTTTGGATACATTTAAATGGGATTTCTTTCCTATTTTTGAGCAGAACTGCAACCACTTTGCATGTGGAACCTATTTTGATATCTTTTCAGATATCATCCTGATCTGTTTTTGTCAAATTCACATCAATTGCTTCACTACAAAACCACTTCTTTCTTCCTAGACGAGGTGCATTTCAACACAAGAAAGCACTTGTGTCGAAATGTACCAAAACTCTCAAAACATGAGGCCCAGCCCAGACGCACATTGCATCCACCAAAGAAAAACATTTCATTATGACTTATAAATAATGACTTCCATATCCTGTAATTATGACCTCTGGTATGTGACATCTGGAAATTATGAGGAAGTGATTTTTTTTTTTTCTTAAATGCTTTGCACTTCTGTTCAGGTGAAACTGGGAAAACAACTTCAAAACGACCTCTATCCAAACCCTCGGTGAATAGGCCTTTCTCGAAGCAGTGGGACAATTAGCCAACAGACTGAACAAGCAACCAATAACGTATTATTATAATGTCAAATTCAAATGAAGCATTTCCGGAATTTTGGAATTAGCCCCAATGTGCAGTGGCTCAGTGTCAGGGGGTAATAACTCTGGGTCTGCACCGTTTTTTCTGCTGTGACGCAGCTTTGTTCCATCCTTCACACAGCGTCATGCCACGTCATACCACACTTGGAGCATTTCAGAAGCGGGAGAGTTTTGTGGGCGACTGTGGCTCAGTGGTAGAGCAGAGTCGTCCTTCAATCAGAGGATCGGCGGTTCAATCCCTGGCACCGTCCATGTCGATGTGTCCCTGGGCAAGACACTTCACCCCAAGTAGCTATTCCACTTACTGCCAGGCTCGATCTACTCTGTGCAACATCCATCGGCTCCGTCAAGAATAAACTTGTATTTTTAGCAGAGAACCGCTTCTGGGACGTTTCTGAAACGCTCCATGAAACGGGAGAAGATGTAGTGTAGTAACAGCCGAGGCAATGAGCCCACTGCCAGTTTAGGAAGGTGATGCAACCACTTCAGAGTCGAGGTTATTTAAAGATGAAGCACACCCAAAAATACATGTAAAATAAAGAAAAATAAAACAACAACAACAAGGACATAGCCTCTCAGATGTGAAACTCTACTCTAACATAGAAGCCCTTGTGGTGTATATGTGGTGTGTATGTAGGTTTGGGTGGAATATTTAGCTGGTTGAAGTAAATATTTCTAGATGAAGTAATGAAAGGCTGTCCGTGTTCAAACAGGGGAGCTCTTCTGTTTTTAGCGGTGTAGTGTTGTACCGTACGCAGTTGCTGCTGCGTTGCAGCTGCATATAGAAAAAAAGAAATGTGTTGAATATTTCTGTTTACATAATCACTGCCTTTCTCCTACTCGTCATATCAAGTGCCAACACTTTGATCTCTCTCTCACACACACACACACACACACACACACACACACACATACAGACACACACACATACAGACAGGCTTACCAGAGAAATGAAAGATGATATTGCTTTAATGCCACTAAGTGTAGGATTTGTAAATTCTGGAGACACCTGGTGATGCTATCAAAACAGCAGCAGTCCTACTGGAGCTTTAGATGAACAGTTACAACATTTTGTGGCCATCCAACCAATATTAGCCACGACCTTTTAACTTTGGACCAGAGTGATCGACAGACTGATCAATATTAGAGCCACTCCTCTAACGTGGCTATGAATGATTTAAGGTGGTCAGTTCAGCATCCCAGCATTAATTATATTCCATCACTCCGTGGCTCTATGTTTTGCTGTTTAATAGAAATAGTGTAAATAAATGGGACTAAGTCAGTACATTCGTTTGTAATGTGAAACTGCTTCAAACTTCACCACTTCCCAGAGAGATACTTCTGCAGAAGTGATCATGCACACTGAGCCACAGAAAGAAAGATTGCAATGACGCAGCAGTGGAAGATTGCACTTTCAGCAGGCAAAACAAATGTGGAAGTTTAATTTGACAAGTCGTCTCTGATAGGTCTACAACCAAATCTGGCGTTGTGCCCATTGGCGGCTGTTTCAGTTAGTTTGAGAAACAGTCAACAAATCGGAGGTTTGTAGGCAGATCATCTTCCTATAGGACCTGGTTAGTTTCGTTTAACCGCTGCGAACCGGTCCATGTTTTTCATGGATCCAAGACAAGACGGACGAAGGGAGGGACACAGAAAAAGTCGCAATTGCGAAATCTGTCTGGTACTTCAGCACCACGGCCAGCGTCATGGATTTATTAACACGCAGAACAGTTCGGCTACTGACATTTTAGAGCCATTTCGTGGCCATAGGTTCTATCTTGCACAATCCTCAGTCAGATAAAGGATCATTGAGTCAGGCAGACTAGACTACGATATTTAACTAAACATCTGCCCCTACACTCTCTGTGCTACTAACTAGGGGGTGGCTGGTTAACTTGGGTATGGATTCTGGTCAAGGGAATGTCATCCTCCCCAAGGACTCAGGCTTGAAAACGATAAGTTATCTAATATCTCGAACATCAGCTGTAAATTCTAAACCATAATATGACCTCCATGACCATTTATTACATTACAAAGAAGCTCAAAGCAGCCTGCAGATTTGTTCAATGACACACATTGCCATTGTGGCTATAACAAACAATGCCAAGATGTATCATATAAAATCAGATGCAGCAGGCTGACAGCCAGTCAAATGTTCTATCAAAGATAATAGCTGTGAATACGATCAAAGTCCATTTGATGTGATTTATTTTAAAAGTGTGTGAAAAAGTGCATAATTGAACAGATCAAGGGATGATTGCTCCTTGTTTCTTTGATGTGCCTCGCAGCTCGGCTCACAATGTGGATTTATGAAGTCTGAATACTGGGAGGGAGAGCTTAATATCTCTTTCTGCCTATTTCTCTTTTACAACAAATCGCTCCGTTGAGACAGGTTCAGACTCAGGTCTTGTGCAGCTTCTAGCAGAGCTGTCCCCCCGTGTGTAGGACAATCACCGACTATTAAGGGACTGCTGGCAGGAGAGAGTGTGTGATGATTTGTGTGTGTGTGTGTGGGGGGGGGGGGTCGGGTGTGTGTGTGTGTGCGTAAAAGTTGCAACGTGAAATCTATCAGCAGTGGGAAGAAAACTAGCCTGCAGGGCTTTTGAGGCTTATGTGAGTTTCCACCTTCTGAAAAAAAAAATTGGCAGCAGAAAACTTAATCTTACTCCTACAGGGCAAGAGGGGGCCCGACCAACAAGAAAGACAGACAGAAAGAGAGAGAGAAGAACAGAGCAAGGGAGGAAAGTGAGAATTTCTAATGTCAGGGCTTCTGTTTTCAGGAATACAGAGCTTAACAATTCCAGTATCGCACATGGTCAAAGTGCAAAAGACGGCGTTTCTTTTTTGGCTTCCCATTCCTGCTTTGTGTTTGGAATGAACAAAGCAAACGTGCATTTTGAGTGTAAATAAAAACAGCATTTTGTAGATGGAGGACATATTTTAGAAGGCCAAAGGTCACTGTGTGTTATTCATTTTTAGCCATGTTAGCAGCATGTCTGCAGGGATGGCTGATCTGCCAGTCTGTCGGTTAGTCACCACTGAAATATCTCTTCATCAACGACGTGCTGGGACTTTAATTCAGTAAACAGATATAGAGGCCTATTATCTGAGCACCCCGACGGTGCGAGACAAACATTTTTGGGCAGTCATTTTAACACGAATACAGTTTTTGTCGTATAAAAATAATTTGATGATGCTGCAGACCTTAAAGACACTTCAGTATGTCTTGCTGACAACTTCCTCCTCAGTTTGTATGAGCACGTCAAGTTAGCATAGTCATTGTGAGCGTATTAGAATGCTGATGTTGGCATTTAGCTCAAAGCACCACTGTGCCTGATTAGAGCCTCATAGAGCTGCTAGCATGGTTGTAGTCTTTTGTGAGGTGAGGTCTCCCTGCAGGCGTGCTCTCAGTTTCAGATTTCCTGTATGACATTGATGTGACGCAGATATGTATGAAGTGCAAATGAAATGCACGACTATTGCCAAGAGATATGAGTGCTTGAACACATGTTCATGGTGATTTTGATCTGTAATGTTTATCTTTGGGCTAATTTTTAAAAGATGTATGTATCCTACAGCCTTAGGTGAGAACAGTCACATGTCTTTTTCCGTGTCATCCACTCGTCTTTACTTTCCTTACGCATGACAACTGTATAAATGAGTAATTCACTTGTGTATGTTCTGTAAGTCTTATAGGAAGAATAATAAGGATACATTTCTGCAGACCTTGAGTTATTATTTACATCAAAATAGCAGGTGAGTGCAACACATGAACACAGTGTAATGGGAAGAAAAGCATGAATGCGTCAAAAGCCCAGTTCTGGATCACCAAAATCTAATCAACAGACGGCAGAGATGGGTGAGAAGTTTGAGGGCAGCCAAAGTTCTTGAAGTCCTTTTCCTTTTTTACTGATGAAATATGAGGTGACTGACTGTTCAAGCATTTCCAACATTCGGACATACGTCAAACTCTCCTGTTCAAATCATCAGTACAAAATAATGACCTACGGCATTAAAAAAGTACAGAACATCTTGTGATGGGATCATACTAGTTGTGACACCAAAGCAGGCCAGGGGCGTACAGTGGGGGGGGCCAATGGCCCGTTACCAACTTCCTACCCCCTCCTTCTGTCACCCTTACTCAGCATACCCATCTACGAACCTGATGTCCATTTTGATCTCAACAACACACCAGTAAAGTTTCCTGACTGCATGCACGGTTGTGGTGCTATTGCATTGGCAAAATCCGTCCACAGACAGATTGTAACATTTACTGCCATTTGACAAACAACTAAACCAATGGGGAAAAAAGCTCTTATGTGGGTGAACACATTATAATTAATGGTCATAACTAGAGCTTTAAGTATTGATAACTGCCCAGAAGAGTGTTTCTGTGTTTGTGTCATGACTGGAATTGGTATAATGGTCCATAAAATATTATAGAAATTGTCCAAATTGGTGAAACTTCAGTTTCTCTCACTTTCCCAGTCTTCTGTTCGTTAAACGGAGAGCTCCCTGTCCTACTAATTCAAGAGGAGAAACAAGATTTGAGTTGAGATGAGCTGAGAAGAGCACTCATGTAAGGACAATAAATAATGCAAATGCTCCCAGCACTTAGATTCAATCGCATTGTAATCTACGCAGTGTTGGTTAGAATGCTTGGTTATCATTTACAAAACACTTCAGAGTGCATTAAAACACTTCTGCAGAAGGAACAGTCTGAAGCACACACACTGGCGGAGGCTGCTTAAGACATAAAATAGTTCACATGGCAGCCTTTCACGTGGTACTCCATTCTTATTAACCACTAATAGGCACTTTTAAATGGTCCAATACTAACACAAAGCCCAACGACAGCTATACCTCCAAACAGGCTGCTTTCTGATGCTGATTTAATGCAGGAGACAGAGAGGAGCTGGTCGGGAGACCACAAGCTAGCTGGTTTGAAAGCAGAGCCGGCGTGGTCTTGGAGTCGCCCTCGCCTCTCCACTGAGGCCAATTTGCAGACGTTCATTTCCTCCAATCTGTCAGGACGGGCGGTGGGAGCAGGAGTGGACGGGACGGGGGGGGAGCAGCGAGGAGAAATAAGGCTAAGTGAGACTCCGGGGGATTGGAGGCCGCGGAGCAGCTTGCTGTGCGCATCTCTCGTCCGATGCTGAGATCAATGAGGTTCTCCTCCTCATCCTCTATTTTCACGGCTCCTGTCTCCGGAACAAAACAACCTCTTCACACTCTCACAGACGCCATGCTGACAGAGCGGGGATTACCATTCAAGCACTGCTTGCAGTGCCCTTAAGATCTTCTTCCACCTCGCCCCAGAGGCCACACACTCACCCGAGAGGCGTTGTTAGGAGTAGTTACCAATTGATACAAACACAGAGTGTGTTGCTGTTCAGCGGCAAGAAATGCTGAAATGGCTTTTGAAGCAGAAATCCACAAAATGTTGTCAAGTTAGTTGGATTTATTCTCCCTACTCTGCTACTGAAAAATGTTGATTGTTGGTTCTATATATGGGATTTAGAGCAATAACATAGCAGCAAACAACAACTTGCTATGTAAAAAGATATAGTGGGGTAATGTCTACCATGTGTGCATTTAATGCAGTCTCTCTGTTGTGCCTCGTTGGCTAGCTAATGGCCACCGCTCAGCACTGCGCTCATACGGCAGTTACCCCTGATAACGCCATTCCAATCCGCGGCATGACCGTGGAAGCGTAACACCTACCGTCTGGTTTCCCCTGGTTAGCTCTGTCAGCACGGTTGCCGTTCGTGCTATTTGCACCATTAGCTCCCAACAGCCACCTCAGCTGTCGCCATGTTGAGAGCTGTGTGGAGACAGTAGATATGATACATTAATTGTCACCAACCTCGCAAATGTGAGTATTTGCAACTTTTCCTTTCATTTATCTCATATCTTATTTCTGAAATCCCTATTTTGCGTCATTTTCTTGACAAACCGTTCGCGTGGTTTAAGACTGGATCTGTAAACCCTTTGTATTAACAGAGAATCTGGGCCGAACATCATTACCGACTAACGTCCCAGACCAGATTTCTCCTAGTATTGTCAGAAGGGGTGAACCAGGGATAAATCGGCCCAAAACCCCTGTAGTCCGAGTACCAAGAGATGATGGGATGCAGATTTAGTTTTTCTTTGGACAGAACCACAGCAGATTTTGCTATGTTCACATCAATGCCTAGACATTGTAGATGTTGCCAAAGAAATATTCACAGCAGACATGACCAGTGATTGTTCTAAAACCTCATCCAAATGTCTCAAACTGTCGATTGACAGACTACAATCTACAGACATGATAAGAGTTGTGGTTTATTTGTGGCGTGTTTCACAAAGCCTCTGTTGACATATTTTTCATGTTTTAATATAGCACTGATATGTAGTTCAGAACATGTGTGTGTGGTTCTGACCTTGTGGTTGCAGTAATGACATGTTTAGGAGGACGATGGCGCCAGACAGCTCAGTAGACCCCTACCACACTTATAATTCGAGGACAGAATTGCATCGGTCAGAAGTGTTATACACACAGCGGCTTGAATAATACCATATGAAAGCAAACAGTCCAAACAAATGTTGTGGGCCAGAGTGCAATGTTTATGATTTTTTCAGGAATTTAGAGCACCCAGTCGCAATATTAGACAGTGCAGACAGTGTATAATTACTTTAAATATTCCTCTGAGGGATGTCACGGAGCAGCAGCAGCAGCAGCAAGGCTGAAGCCGGCAGAGCTTCATGTCTCATTAAGCTGATGCTCTTCACCCCTGCGACCCAGAGAGCGAGCTCTTTGGGTTTCGTGTCTGGCTCAAGGACACGTGGACAGGGGAGAGTTTCATGGATAAAACCCGGGTGACCTGAGATGACCTCACTAACCTCCCCTGCCTCTATACTCCCTCAGATAAAACACCAAAAGACATTCTGACAGAGAAGCTGAGAGTCTGGCTGCCAAACAAATGCTTGTGGTTCTGTCTGTTTGAATCGGTGTAATCAGCTGCAACATCCCATGAAATGTATTGCTTACAGTATGAGATGATCATAAATGAATTATGTGAAGCTGATGTTCTTATTTCATGCATTGAGTTATATTGTAATTCCATCAAGTGGACATTTTCAACCAGTTTAGTAAGTTTAGTAGTTTGAGGAAGAAAGCAACTAGACCTTTGATAACAGTTCTTGAGGGCAGCAGAACACAGCACTGACATATCATCACCTTTTAACGTGGGTGAATTTGTTGCTTATTTACACATCTTGCCGTTTTGGAGCAACGTCATCATTCATTGAGAGGCATGTCTCTGTCCACCTGCTGAATGTAAATGTAAGTCGTTTAGCTCTGTCTTTGTTTTGTCTCCTACTCTTCTATCTGGCTCTTTATCAGCTAAACGCTCCGTTATGCTCACCAGCTAGTCACTAACTGTGTCCGTTTGTCGGTTTGGCAAACTTGCATGGATTTATCAAACAAAGAACAAGGTTGTCAAAAAAAATCAGCCATTCCAATTGTTCATTCAGATGCAGGGTTATCATCAGACCCATTCGCCAAAACGTCTCTCTATCCGTTCTTAACCAGGTGCCAATGACACTTGGGCGTTTCCACACTGTTCCTTAACTGTTTTACAAAGTAAAACTTGGTAATGGATGTGTTTGAAAAAAACTCTTTCTGGGCCTCAGAGCTTCGCATTGCCTGCCAAAATCACTGCTCAGCCCAGTAATGTTCATCAAGAATTGGTTTCTTGTTTGTTACCATCCAAGAAGTGTTTCCTTGAGGCAAAGCAGATTCTTCTTGTATTTTGTGGACTACACACATAATTCACAAAAACTCTCAAAAAATGAAGGCCTCGTGCAGGAAGAAGTCCAACTGGAATTCTATTGAACCTGAGCAGCGTCGGAAAGTCTGTATGAGGTAAATTGTTGCATTGCCTAAACTACCGTAAGTTATTTTATTGAGTTTCCTTTTAGTGAATAAGTGTAATTCTTTGAGTGAATTTTAGTCCCCTCTGACCAGTCATATACTATATATGTCTATGGCTTTTATTGTGAAAGGTAGAAACGGCAGGAGAGGATCTGGTATGCGCAGCCTTTGCCAAAGTTTTGCCATCTTTCTTCAAACCAAGTAATCGGTTGATGACTTTATTCGCGATGCAAGAGCTCAGAAACATCGACCTTGTTACAGAAGAAACGTTTGTCCTTTTTTGTTTTGCTGTGTGATGTTCACGTTCTTTGTGAAAGTAATGATAAAAAAAAAAGATTCTAAAGAATATACTGACGTGTGAAACAGTCACACACACAAAAAAAACTGCTACACAGCAGCTATAAGTGAGAGCATAGGGTTTGTTCATGTGTGTGTTTCCATGGGATGCTGGTCTGAACCTCTCAATGTGTGTGTTTTGTTGTTCTGGGTGAATTTAATTAGTGAGACGAACACTCTCATTACATTGCATTGTTGATTTCAGAGATCTTGTGTATGTGTCTTGAGTGTGTGTGTGTTTTTGTGTGTGATATGGATGTGTTAGCATGCTCACCCGTCTCCCCCTCTGGCCCCCTGCTTGTGCAAAAATATGTTTTGTTCACGCCGGATTCAGCAGCACAATTATCACTGCGGCCTTTTCAGTCTCGGCTTTTTAGGCCAAGGGATGGAGCATGAAATGAATTCTGTGGCCAGCGGCCGGGCCAGCTGGATTTGGACTGCCAACACAATGGCTGGGGCCGGTGCCAGGACACTTATTTCTTTTTGCTGTGAAGTTGTTCCTCTTGGTATTTCATATGTACTGTTGGCGTTAACCTCAGGTTATTGTGTCTCCAGGCCACTCAATATGGACTCAATATGTCTGCCTTTCAATATTCAACATACTTGGTATGCTCAGTTATTCACAGTAGTTTTGCAAGCTTTCACAAAAAAACAAAAGAACAAAGACAAAGTATGGGAGAAGTCCAAAGGGATTTAAAAGGTTTTATCACATTTGATGGTGTTAAACTTAAAAAGGAGAATTTTAATGATTTTTGAAACTCCAATCTACCTGACCTGAATGTGTTTTGATTATTTAAGGATCCATCCATCCATTACCAGGGGGGTTGGAGCTGATCCCCGGTGACATTGGGGTGAGCGGCGGGGTACACCCTGGACAGATCCCCAAGCAATCACAGGGCTGACACGCAGAGACGGACAACCATTCACACTCACATTCACACATTCAGTCTTTGGCCTGTGGGAGGAAAACCACGCAGACATTGCGAGAACATTTCAACTCATGTCATTGCGTTTAAAGGGTCAGTTCATCTAACTTACAAAAACTGAAAGTGTGCACCTCTGTGTCTGTCCAGTCTTGCTTTCTGCTGCAGCAAACTGCATGATATGTTTGGTGGCTAGTTAAGCACCTCTCATGGTTGCGTTGACTTTTCTCAAAAGGCCTTTTATTACCTGTTTGATACTGCCGTTGACTGCTTGCTGACTCCTAACTCACTATTCTTCAGCGGCCCTCAAGGGTCAGTTAAGACTCTACAGTGAGAGACACAGTGGAGGAAAAGATTGTTGTTCATGCGGAAAACAGTTTGCCCACTTTTATTGTAACAGCTAACGAAACTACACATACTGCTGACCTGCCGCCACTCAACCGCTGAGACACCATGCCCAATTATTGGTCATTAACCTCACGTTTACGTGCGTATTTGTTGAAAAAAAATAGACTTGAAGCCAAGACACAAGCCTGCACAGAGCCGGTGCAAGTGAAAAACATGTCTGCTACACTTGCAGTCTAGATGGGGGGGTTAGCCAATTATTGTATTGTGGTCGTTGCAGAGACACCTGGCAGAGATCTGCTGAGTACACCTTTCTAGATGTGGCTTTTGTTTTTATCAGCGTCAAAATAAACCAGGACATGATCCTGTATTGAAAAATCGCAGCTCGTGAAATGAACCCTTGGGAGACTGCTGTAAATATAAGGTCAAGAGGACGCCTCGTGGATGGTGATTTATTTTTAAATCTTCAATTAGAATCTAAAAATTCTCAAAACCTTGAAAAATAATAATGTATTTATATAAAGTTTGTTAAAAATATAAAGTTAATCAAAATTGTGAAACAATGGGAACTTAACAATGCAAATGGTATTTAATGTAATTTTCAATATCATGCAGCTGTTAAAAAGCTTTGGATAGAGCATTCACAAATACATCAAATGGAAGATACCTTCTCTTCTCAACTCTTCTATTCTTCCTCCACCTTTATTCTAACAGTTTACTAATTGGGCCAAAGATAAGACTTGTCCAAGTTCACGGGGTCCATTCAGGCAACAGGTGCTGCTCATCGTTCAGCAGGTACGTGCACACACCTTCACACCAAGCTGTACACCCCTCCCCCAAACACAGGTGTAAGCCTTTTTACAAAGAGCAGAGTGTAAACAGGCCTGTCTTTTAGCCAGGAGGCCAACATAAAAGGCATTTTGTAGGGTTTTGAGGCTGCTTTAGGATTGCTAGCCTATTGACACAGCTGCGGGCCCCACCTTCTGCCCATATCGCCTAAAGAAAAGAGGCTCGCATGGAAGCCTGCATGCACCGCAATCTGTTATTTTGAAGTTTAAAAGAAAATCCAAGCGGGCAGAAGACATTCTGAAGAAGCCAGACAAAAACCCAACAAGCCTTTATAAACCCCTGATGATCCAAAGCTTTTGTAAGCAGAGAATTAGGATTCTCTGTGTACACATGCATGCCTGCACACATATATGCATACTGGTGTATACTGTATGCGTGTGTTTTTGATTATGCGTGCGGGAGCTTTGTGTGCACTGTCACTCTCCAGCTGTTGCAGGGAAAGTGCTGCTGCCTCGAAAAAGAAGCGGCACACAATTACAAGTTCCATTCTGAGGAGCACAAAGGGCCGATAGAAAAGACGTATTTATAGAGAACTCCTGGGCGTTTACGGCGGAGGGCCAGCTTTGTGTTTGTGATGGAACATGTGGATGAGGGAAATTGTCACGTAATTACACCCTGTTAAGCATCTGACCTATCATTTTGTTGAAATGTGAAAGGAGCGATTCTGCAAAAGCTTGTTATCAACGATGGCAAAGAATTTCATACCGAAGGAAAAAGGGTTTGAATCAAGTGCACATCAATCAGTGAGTGATTTGAAGGGCACACACACACACACACACACACACACACACACACACACACACATTCACTGGAGTACATCTCTGCACACATGGCATTGATTTTTAAATGCAAAGAAACTCTGTGGGGGTTCAGTGACCTTGACTCCACGTTTACCGACAGTGACAATCAGGCCATGTAATGTCCACACTATGTCGATACATTTGAAATCATGTCTTCTTTTTTCTTTGTTTTGGGCTTCCATCCACACTAAGTGGGTGTTTTCCACCACAGAAAATAGAGCTGTTGGAGACAGTTCTACAGTCAGTACAATTTAAACATGGCAGTCTGACACTAGTCTGCAATTCTTTCTTTTTTTAACATTGTTGCACTGCATGATTTCATTTAAACCACATGAGACTGTGTTAAAGTGTCATTGATGTTGATGTGTAGCAACTGATTTAGGTGAGAAGATGAAATGAGACCCAGGATGTCCAGTTCAAGTAATAGATCTATGAGTTTAAAGGTACTCTATATAGTATTCAGAGCATTAATATAGCAGCGAACAACTATTTGCTCAGATATAGTGGAGTATAGTGGAGTCACCCTCTCTCTCTGTGTGTGCTGAAATCAGGCAGCAACCTTCCGGGTCTGAAAAGTGAAGCAAATGCAGAAGTGCCTTAAACTTCTATATTTATCTAAACAGCCCAGTCCTTGATGATAGCGATGCCACTTAAAACAGAAGAGAATAAAGATGTGAAGGGGTTGTATTGTTTGTATCCTTTAGTCCTAACTAGCATGCTGAGTGCGTTTTCTTCCGCCGTGAAACATTTGCAAAGCAGATTTTTCCTTGGACATTTTAAAACCTGCATTTTTTTACATCTATCTTGACGTGGTAGCAGACTTCTTCCCTGCATTTGTTGGCACATTGCTGTGTTTCCTGCTTCATTGCCACCATCTCTAGATCAGTGGAACAGCAAGAAACCATTGGCAGGAATATGTACCACATCAACCCGTGTTAATGTACGTGTTAATTGCACACCTCAGAAGAACAGAGAAAAAAAGCAGCAAGTCTTCATTCTTACTGCAAAAATAGATTTTGTTTCCCTCTCAAACCTCCAGAAACATCCAAACACTTTGAAAATTCTTCTCACATTCCTGTGTCCTTTTTGATTTTGGCAAAGATTGTTTTGTTTGAACTTTCACGGTCCACCCCTCAACACCAAGTGGAATGGAGTCACAAAGCCATCTCAGGATATTGCTGAAAGGTAATTCTGGGAAATGTAGGAATTCTCTAACTTACTGCTGAGGCAGGCGGAGACAACACAGGTTTAGCGAAAACGTCAATTCTGACACCACAAAAACAACTCCTAAAAGACAAAAAACATCACAGTTTGAGAACAAATATATGTAGACTGTAAAGGGGGGTCTCCCATGAATAAACGCTAACTGTAACACTGTAACACTATTGGCTAGGGCTGTAACAATTTGTACTCGTGCCGAACCGTCACGGTATTGGGGTCACGGTCCAGTGCACGGTACGATAGCCAGAATACAAATGTAGATTGAATTTGAAACCCAAGTTCTTAAGCACGTATTCCGCCCGTTGCTAACACACAGTCGACGACATTACCCGATTGGGACCTGTTGCGTTTGGGAAAGTGTTCATACAGTTTAATACAGAAGTGTTTAAAATGTTCCTTATTTTCTGTGATGAAAATAGTTTACCAAAGTTGCCAGAGGGCAAAATGCTGCCTCTGTCCTTAGCAAGAATATTTTGTCTGTCTTTGACACTTTGCACTACTGTCTGTTAAACTCGCACCAAACCGTGACTCCTAAACCGTGGCGTGAATCAAACCGCGACTTCTGTGCACCGTTACACTCCTACTTTTGGCTCTGTTTAGTCAACACCCGTGTTGTGGAGCGTATCATTGACAGGTTTGATGTAATGCCGCAATAATGAGGGGATGAACTGAGGCTGAAAGTGACGCTGAGGCTGCTGGGTAGGCCGGGCGAGCGACTCCCCTGGGTGGAGTCCAGTAGATGCAGGAACACTAAATCACCAGCGGCCCCACAGTAAACATGTGAGCTTTATAGTAGCTCTGGCTTTGAGAGCTGGATGTCAATATTTGGTCCCATTCCTTGTGGTCGGGGCTGTGACGCATTCAGCCAGAGTTGGATTTGTACTGCAGCCCTCCACAGGCCGCCGAGCCAGCGGCAAACAAACAAGCTGATCTATATTAACCAAATACCCGGCCATTCCAATAGCAAATACGATGCGTTATTATCTTATTGCCCCAAACCACAAGCCGATATGAAAAGCACTGCTGTAGCAGAGACGACTCTTTGTGATCTGAACAGAGCTAATCCAGAATAAAAGTTTCAATACAGCAGTTAAAGGGAAATTCCGTCTCCAAATTCTCTCCATTGTTGAAATTTACTATACGAAGACCCAGGAGGCACAAATGTCTCAATAGTTTCTGTGAGGCATCAAAATATAACAAACAATAGAAACATTCAATAAGAAGGAGAAATTGTTGTTTTTACTTTTGTTCTCCATTCTGCTCTCTCAGTTGTTGAACATGCTCACAAATCTACCTAAATGTCTTACTTTCACCAGTTTATGTTTTGGAGCTTACTGTGTACTTCAAATGCTTTTATTTTAGATCATAGATCATACAAATTATAACCCCCCCCCTCTGGTACATTTGAACTTAATTTCTGATTGGTATCCGGTTTCCCCACAGGATCGCTGTGGATTCATCATTTCAGATAGAGCGCTGTGTGTGTGTGTGCCTGAGGTCCATGTATGCGTGCAGCATGACACTTTGTGAAAGGAACAGCATGATTAGCAGCAATTTATCCTACTTTCAAATCTTAATCTCACCCCCAGAGATAATTCCGCTTACAAAGCCGCATCAAGGTTCTTGGCCTCTGTTCCCATTTCAGCGGCTTTAAGCGAAAGCCTGGCCCTTCCCCATCCAGAGCCTCCAGAGCTGCCCCAGCTTCACCTCCCCTCAACCCAGGCCTCGATGAGCTCCCTCTGGGTACGGAGCCTCAGAGCTGGGGCCTCTTTGGTAGCAGCGGTGCCCCTGGCGCTGTGAGTCATGGTAGATCTGATGGCTTTTTTAATGAGGTTTTAAGATGCCAGGTGCATGAGTCTGTATAGGTGGGTTTTTGCAGCATGTGTACTTTGCACTGGGGAGGAATGCGCGTGTGTGTGTGTGTCTGTGTGTGCGTGTTTACCTGCGTCTGAACGCGCGGATTCATTCAAATGATGTACACGTGCAGGAACAAGTGTGTGTTTGGTTGTGTAGGCACTGATTATGTACATTCATGTCTAAATCTCTCCTGTGCCTGATGGAGATGTTAATCGTGGATCACTCGTGTTGAAAGATGTCGAAATCTCAACTAAAAGCCCAGCGAGCTCAAGTAAGAGCGACTGAATGTTTTAACAGGTGAAAGTGATGCTTTGTCCCAGTTGCTGTCGGTGATCCAGGTTTTACTTGCTTGTATGCTGCACATTGTCTGCCCACAGTAAGAGTTGGAGACAGCAGACAGCAGCTGTTTATTGCCCTTCTTTCTTCTTCAGACAGTAAAACCAGCAGGTGCTTGTATCTGAACAACACAATCATTTGTCTGCTCCAAAATTAACCATACAGCTGTTTCAAAAATGATGTGCTTCAGGTTAGATCATGTGTAGAAAACTAAAAAGAAACTGGGGTGAGGTTTGTGAAAGATTGGCTCAATGGTTGACTGCCAGAAAAATCAGCTGGTGACCACCACAAACAGTGGTTTTGCTTGAGGAGGCAAAGTAAATCTGTGCGTAGCTTTTGAGGAGAGTTAGACTTTGGTGGACTTGGACATCTGCCCATTTCGGAAACAGAGAGAACCCTAGAGTCAAAAGAATCTGAAGGCATTGCATCCATTTGTTCCTTTTTTAGGGCATCTTCGTTGACCAGGACAGCTGTGCAGTCCAAAATACTGTAGGTTTGATATGAAGAGAAAGAAATAAACATCACAACATGTGATTGCATGTGAAATATACATGTTAGCTGTAAATAACACTATTTAGTAATATTCTCCTTTAAGACACACAAAGGATGAGTTATGCTTGGATCTAAAATAACAGCAGCTTGTGAGAATAAAGGCCCCTTCTCATTGCGACCGAGGACAAGCCTGCGGTCAGAACCCGAGTCTCTGTGCTTCGAAAGGCCAACGACGAAGCGAGGCCAAAAAGCTTGCGCCCATGTCAGCGCGTGTGTTTGATTTTGGCCACATGTAAAACGAGGCCATTGTGCGAGGAGAACATGGAGAGAGTCGAGCATCCACGAAAATAAACCTGACACAGAAAAGCCCTGTAGTTAGACGGGCCACAGAACAGGCTGCTGGGCCCCGAACCACACCACAGCAGGACGCACTGTGAGTGTGTGTGTGTGTGTGTGTGTGTGGGGGGGGGGGGTTAACTGTGGCACAGTAGCCAGTCCATGTGTACTGTGGTGTGGTCGGGTTCCCCTGCTAAATTTAATAAGGGTGTCTCTGGTTACATCATGGCCAGGAGAAACAGAGAGAGAGAGGAGAGAAGGAGACAGGAAATAGAGAAAATCTGCCATCAGCATTATAATATCCAAAGAACCCTTCTGGTGGTTCAGCATGTTTAATTTAGCCAATTATCTGAAAACCATGAGTTAAAGCCGGATTCATATTTTTCGGCTTGTTGGGGGCAGAAGAACACCACAAGCTGAGAGACACACCGCCATAAACGACATAGGTTCACCTTGTAAAATTGTCATGGCTAACATGTTAGCAATTGTCTTATTCATCCAGCAGACACAGAGCAACATTAGCATTCATTTAGAGTCGTTTTTCTCTTCAACTGATGATGAATCTGGTTGCATACTGTGGGTGTATCAGAGCTCGCTTGCTGACACTAGCTGCCAATCGAAACGAGGCTGAGAGCGCTGAGACTGAACCGTACAGAAAATGTGCCAAACGCAATGAGCCAAAGACGCCGAAAAAACCTCCTCAGAGCTGCAAAGTTGGTGATAATTCCCTGTGAGTTAATCACTGTGAGTGACTCCTTTCACATGTTCATTTGATATATTAATTAAAATGTAAAGAAAATAATAATTAATGCATTACCCTCAGTTGAATTATCAATTACTAATTAAAGGTTTAGTTATTAATATAATGAAAATATGAATCAGTATATCGGCTCTGTAATTGCCGTCTGGCACGTTGTCTTATTGTTGCTGCCATTGGGGAGCACCAAAGTTGGAAATTATTTTCAAATACATGTAGGGGCTTTTACACCTTGTTATGAATCCCAATGCTTTATAGGCAAAACCTGCCCCATGTAGCATTCAAGTGCTATTTGGCCCGGCGTCCATGCTCGCTGACGTGCCGGTAACCCGTTTTTGTTCAGGTCCTTTCTGACCAATGTCTTCCAGACCCTAACTACTGGACGTAGTTTTTTACTTCTCCGATGCGAGGGTCCCGGGACAGACTATGTCGTATGTTGCACAGATTATAAAGCCCTGAGGCAAATTTGGGATTTTGAGCTATGCAAATTATTTGAATTGGTTACTTGGACGTCAGAGTGCGCTTGAATGGTGCATTCAAGGAGAATTCTTAAGATAACTTTTTCACAATTGGGTTTTATACACCCAATGATAACAGCAAATACAACACATTGTTCACAATTTTGAGATTTATTTATCTCAAACAAGTTCCAAGTCTCTGCAAGTTGATGTTAAAGCATTGCACTGAAATAAATGGAAACAAATGTCTACCTTGAATGTAGGAAGTCAGTCTGAAAACTTGGTCGGCAACACGGGGGTACACCCTGGACCGGTCGCCAGGCAGTCACAGTGCTGACACAGAGACAGACAACCGCTCGCACTCCCATTCCCATCTATGGGAAATTTAGGCAACAATTAACCTAACCTGCCTGTCTTTTGACTATGGGAGAAGAAATCGGAGAAAAATCACGCTAACACGGGGAGAATATGCAAATTCCACAGAGAAGGGCCCGAGCCAAACAATATAAAATAGTGAAAAATATTTGTACCGTATGTGCTAAACCGTGCAAAACCACTATTAAAGTAACCGGGTTACTGTGTGCATAACTGAGTCTCTATTCCATGTGAATATGTGGCTCCTGTTACAAACTACTCTGGCGCTATAAATGTCTATTCACTTGTATGGATGTGTGAGAAAAAAAGGAAATCAATCACATCCTGTGTTAATCTCAGAGCAGAATGTGCAAATAAGCATGTGGCGAAGTGGGAAGGTCATATCTGTGTTTTACACACACACTCACACACACACACACACACACACATACGCAAACATATACTGTACTGCACGTAGAAAATAAAAATAAACATTCCAACACCTGCCTGATCTTCTGTCTGTGGCGGCCTCCTCATCTCCCAGCAAGCTTCTTTATTTATCAACGGAAGCTGAAGTGATAAGCCCACAGCTGTTCTCCCAGCACCTACGAATACACACACACACACACACACACACACACACACAAACACACACACACAGTTCTTTTTCTGACAGCCATATGCTGCACTGGCCAAAAGGTGTCAGACACCAGTGGTGTCTTAGAAACAGGCCGAGGATACGGAAGTCAGAGGAGCAGTGGTGTGACTTTTTGGCACTTTAATTGATAAGGCTCGTCAGTAAGATTGTTGAAACCATGTGTACTAGAGCATACAAGTCATTCTCATAATGTGTATGTGCCCGTGAGACTTGGACCGGGACGAAAGCCCCCGGTACTGCGCAGACAGGCTCCCGGCCCACGCCGTGGACACATTAATCACAGGTTATAATTAAATGTCTCCATCTCTTCACCCGGTGACAAGATGGGAGCTGAAGGGAGGCCACAGCTGCTATCTGCTCACACTGCAGCCAGGCCGTCCAGGTCCTGATCCTGAATCAGCTCACCGCTCATACGCCGCGAACCTGCGGCGTATTGCACAGAAGGAAAATACTTAAAACTCATCCTGTCCTTATTTTCATTCTGCACACTCCTGAAGCCGCTGCTGGCTTTAATGAGTACACACATCAGTATATCACATTTAATATTCTCATAGGATGGTGTATTTATTTAATAGTGCATCTTAATGGTCTTTGTAACTATTATGGTTCCAGTAAAATATTCCCAAAGAGAGTTATGTTGGAGCTTGACTGTGATGATATTTTCAAGGAGCTGTTCCAGTGTTTTTCAACCATTCGAAGGCAAAAAGGCTCGCCGCCATAGCTTCCTCCTGGCTGTCTCTCAATCTCTCCTCGAGAACTTTGTGTCTTTTGGGTGTCATTGGAGTGTTGAATTGCACAAACCAACCATTTTTGGAATTTGGGATTTGCCAAATCAACCAAGACTTAATTATTAAGTATTGTAACTTTTCCCTGGTCTTTCCTATTCATAAAGTATTGTAACAGGGACTTAGGGGCTTGACTTAGGTGTCCAAGGCACTAGTCATGTACTTGCCGATAATATCCTTACAGTTTTCCTTAAAAAGATTATAATGCATTACTGGGACCTTACATGCGGGAATCTAAAGGTATAATGAATAAAAAGCGTATCTAATAAAAGCGGAAAAATTATTCAGTGTCTTTGTGATCTTTCACAAGACTACCACCGTTCTTTGTCCTCATGCATTGTTTATTCAAACACTCTGCATCAAATCATGAATAGGTGACAGCGTGGACCACCTATGTTTGGATGAAATTTTATACCCTGATGGATGCTCCACAGGAGAGTGCAGGGGAGGCGTGTGCTGAATGACGATGTCCCGTTTAGAGACGATGGAGCTCACATCCTGACTGTAGCTGCCTCGTCATTAGAAAGTGGGTTCTAAAGCCTCCTTTCCAGAGAAAGAGGAGAGACAAATATGAAGACTGTGCAGCAGTGAACGTGCTAGTGAGTGAAAATGAGATGCCTAAAATCACATCATAATTAGAATAAAAAATATTGTGTAGTAATAAAAGACCATTACAATCTCATTCTTACAATTGATAGTTGCCAATTAGCAGCACTGAGATTACATTAAGTTTTATAATTTAGTTTGGGAACAAGGACCACGCATGCACCACCTGCCATGTCAAATTCCTTGTATGTGCAACCCTGGCAATAAAAGGTTCTGATTCTGATTCTTACCCTACATCCCTTCATCCCACAACCCTCATCCTTTCATCCCACGAGCCTCATTCCTTCATCCCTTACCCTACATCCTTTCATCCCTTACCCTACATCCCTTCATCCCACGACCCTCATCCTTTCATCCCACGACCCTCATTCCTTCATCCCTACCCTATATCACTTTATCCCTCAACCCTCATCCTTTCATCCCCTACCCTCATCCCGTACTCTACATCCCTTCATCCCACGACCCTCATCCTTTCATCCCACGACCCTCATTCCTTCATCCCTTACCCTCATCCTTTCATCCCACGACCCTCATTTCTTCATCCCTACCCTATATCACTTTATCCCTCAACCCTCATCCTTTCATCCCCTACCCTCATCCCTTACCCTTCATCCCACGACCCCCATCCCTTCATCCCCTTCCTCCCCTCCCCTTCATCCCTTCATCCCACAACTTCCATCCCTTCCTCCGTCGATCACCTTTTGCTCCCAAAGTCCATCACTTCAACATGCAATAAACCATTTGAAACCCTTATCGCTATTAGCGTGGTCTTTGTTAGTAAACAGATCATTATAGATAATCATTGTACAATGGTAACATTCACACTGCAGGCTGTAATGACCAGCTGTAATTTGTGAAATCACAGCCGTCACAGCTATTGTCCATTTCTTTCTTCCTCCGCCAGAACTCACGCACAAGTGCCGAAACAAAATGAATGTCATGTTGAACTGACAGAAAAAAAACGTCACACAAATTTCACTGTAACTACTGAGTCAGCATTGCCACAAATCAGTTATGTGTCACAACTGGCTTGAATTAGACTTGAAAATGTCTTAGTGCATGAACTATACTGTATAGTATGCTGCTGTAGAGTATTTCGTTAAAGTTCATAGTCTATAATTTATGGCTTTATTATTGGCTATTCTCTATATATTTACAATGCATGTTGTATTGCTATAACTATTCTTATAGGAACCGGTGATGTGTCTGTGCTCACTAACAGTGAGATTCGGTGATTTTATATGATATAATTCTCATTTTTCAAGCTTCTGGTGGCAACGTAATGTTCCTATGGGGGCTTGCAGTGTGTTTCCAGTCATAATTAGTGAAAGTAAAATGACTTAATTGTATATAATAGTTGTTTTACATCTAATGGAATCGCTATCATATTCCTATGGGATTTGGCAGTGTGTGTATGTCATAGTGAATAATGACTTTACAGTGACTTTTTGGTCTAAACTGCATGTATAAACTTCTGGTATAACTATATAACTCCTGTTGGAGCATCTTGTAATCCTTGGGTAAAAAAAACCATGCGTCCACAGAAACCTTTTTGGACTTAATTACATTTTAATATAAACCATAATACCCCCTCCAGCAACTTTTTGTAAATCTGTGGTACTGAATAATGGCTCTGTAATGACCTCATCTCATGGCCATTACACCCCACTGTAAAAACCACTGCTCTGTCATTTGCCTCCATTGACCAAAGTGACAACAGAGAAGTTTCCCCCCCTCCTCTTCTTCTTCTTCTTTAACCCACATTGTGTAAGAAAGAAAAGCAGAATGAGAGGGGGAAAATACATTTTTCCTCGCTGTGGGGAGAAGCACAAACAATTTACTCATGCCTCCACATGCTGTCTGGATGTATCCTTTGATTTGCTGACCACCAGCCTCTTTTAACATTGTAATTCAAGAAATGACACAACGAGAGCAGAGATTTTGGACGAGCCAATTTCTTGCTGAATGGGGGAGTACGGAGAGGAATGAGGATAAAATACAACATCAAACAACAACAAATTGGGGAGATATAATGTTGTATTTGTATTTTACAACAGCTAACGTCAAACTATGTGTCATTGTTGCTAATTTACGCTCAAGTTAGTTTACATATACCGCGGTAAACACAGTTAGCTCCCCCTCATCTTGCGTTTGGTACGGCCCACAGCTCCTTTTGGTAGCTACATCGTCAGGAACTGGAGCACAACATGTTGGAGACCGTCGCCGGGCTGTTCCTCTCACAGAGTTAACTTTTTAATCCCGGTTCTGTCGCGCTATCGCACACAAGAGGAGGAGGCGGAGGAGGTCGGGGAGAGAAAAGGGGCTGAGAAGTCAGTCATGGTATGAGGTTCGCGTTAAAAGCCGGAGCGTCTACTTGCAGCAGAAAGCCCGTTGATTTTTAACTGCGAGGAGAAGAAGAAGAAGAACCACAAGAAGAACGAGAGGAAGAGGGGAAAGGGAAGCCCGGGGAAGCGAGAGAAAAGCGGGGTGCAAGATGCAGCTGGCCGCGGTGCTGTGGGGCTCCCTGATAACTTTGCTGCTCAGCCAGAGTCCAGGTAAGAACATGTCCGTTTAAAAACGCTGCAAAGTGGAGTTGAAAGCGCACGTGAGCGTGTTTTGGAAGAGGTGAACGGAGGTATATTTGTACCGCCTGTGTTTGTCAATAGTATTTTTTTTGTTTTGTTTTTATTCCGTCCGTATCAGCTCTGTGAACTGTTTTGACTCGCGCATTCAGACGTAGAAACCATCAGCAGCCAAGTTTCCCCCTTTATTAGAGAGCACAGCGTACGGTGAGAATAGAAGCTGTCGTGGAAAATGTGTCTGAGCGTTCGTCCGTTATTTAAACCGTGTTTGACAACATGCTTGTTGAAGCGATGGCGCGAGCTCTCCCTCACATCTAAAGCATTTCGTCGTTTAAAAATAAATAAATAGATTTAACATAAGAAAATGTTGCTTTACATTTGTGTAATTCCACTTTTGATACTTTGTTGCTTTGTAGTCTTGAAGCTTCTTTTTTTGCACTTGTGTGCGTGCTGTTGGAAGTCTGGGTATTATATTTAGTAACGAGTTAAACTCTATATATATATATATATATATATATATATATGTTGTTTTTTTGTTTTTTTTTGCTGTTACATGTAGGGTAGGTTGTATATACTACAATATGTTGGGAGTATGCATACACATGGTGTCCTATCTCTCAACCATCAGACAGGTTGCCCTCAGCTCTGGCTGATGGCATGCAATGTGGGAAAGGCGACGTGTGATGGATTATGTGCCCTTACATGGCTTATAAGCGGTTAGAAAGTTTGGTGCAGTTACTTGAAAATGCACTTTTCACTTCTCTCTGTTGTGCAAATTACCCATTAGCTCAACACTAATGGGTAATTTTGTGTGTCGGTGGATGCACCCTTAATTTCTCTATTCGGTTTAAAGAAGAAGAAATCCAAGCGCATTGCTGTGATTGCAGGTGAACTGGGCTGTTTATCTGTGATAACCTGCATCCTGTCCCACCCGCCCCCGGCAGCACTTATAATAGGTCTGAGTGATTTCCCCCCCCCCCCCTATGTTTTCTCTAACACCTTGTATTTACAACATGTTAGAACAGCCGCTGGAATGCATAGACCCTACGTAAGCTATTTCTAAACACACACAGCAGGCTGAGCACACACACACACACACAGTCGCACACACACGGGTGCCGTGCCCTCTTGACACGACACAAAAAAGATTTACACGACAGGATAGCAGAAATTACATCTGTAATTGGCTGGTTGGACCTCAAAAAGGAGGTTGCTGTAATTGTGACGACTCCTAAATGTCACCGGGAGACAGTCTCCAAAATGTCAGCCAGATAAGATTCAATATCCAATCGGAAACAAAAGCCCCCCCCCCCCCCCCCCCGAATGATCCACATCCTCCCCTCTTTATCTGGGGGAGGGGGCTCGTTTGATAATGGACTTGTTCTGTCACAAAGCAATTAAGTCTGCCGGGCCTGCGTCTTAAACACATCGCCGTCTGTTGTGCAATGAGAGTGAGCTGCCGCTGTTGGCATTCACCATTGAGGCACACGACGTATAGCTCCACTGATAACTGGTTTTGTAAGGCCAGTGCCCGATGAATGGTGTTCAATTCCAATTATCAATTCAAGATCTGGAAACGTGACCATTACCATGCTAGTAATTCCAAATATAACTTCTTCCCCCTCAGAGTTTCATAATTGTCTGGGTGGAAAATCCACTGAAATAGCATTTAAACCCTCATGTGACGGTGACAGCCAGACTCGCACTAATGACATTATTTTAGGGCTAGTGGCTCTTAGAGACGGGATCTCATGCCACAGCTATCCAGTGGTTGGGAAACTCCAGGATGCATGACATCCCAACATGGATACAATCAATCGACTAAATCAAATGTTCAAAGCAAAAATTCCAGTGGGTCAAGATTTAAAAAGTTTCGTCACATCGGCCACAAATGTTAGCAAAGTGATATACCGCTCTAACCCTGACATGTCAGCTGTTCATTTTCTTGACTCTCGTATTGTATGATATTTATTATGGGGTTCCTGGAAAGATGATTTAGGTTGTAAAGGCTATCATTTTCTAAGCTGTGTACTGTGAATGGCATTATAAATACCAGCCCCCGGGCCCAGCTGACAGTAGATAACCCAGGGCTACGATTTATCACTCTGCGTGTGCGTGTGTGTGTGTGTGAGCATCTCCAACGTGTGTGTGTGTGTGTGTGTGAGAGGTCAAGATGCCTTCTCAGCTAAGTCTAGTGGCCTTGCAGTAATAGGCCGAGTTGGTTTAATGGCATGTTGGGGAGTGTGTTCTACGGTTTAATGAAGTCGTCTGGGACGGGACGACGCCTCACCCACTCCTGCTATCCCCACTGGACGCTCCTCATTCACTGATCAGCTGTTGATCGGACGCACACATTGAGTCTGAACCTCTGGTGTTGTTCCACTGATGGCATCACTGCACATTAGATCACATTTTTACTTCCTGTGGAGTCCTTCAATGGAGGTTAGGGTCGGTATGAACAATGATGGTCCTGAGCGGGACTGAAGTGAGACAATGCCGCTGTAAAAATGTGACAGCTGGGCAACTGCCCAAAAAACTCCTCTCTTGAGTGGGTTTGGTCATTTTCAGCTTCTGCTGAAGAAGAAAAGAAAGAGTATGACCATGGGAAAATACAAGGAAAAGAGGTGGGCTGCAATTATTTACATCATTAAAACATTCCCATTGCAGTTTCCCAGAACTGAAGGCTACATTTTCAAATAGGTTTGTTTGAAGTCCCAAAAACCCAAAGGTATTTAATTTAAAATGCTCTAAACCAAACAAAAGAAGCGCCAACTCTTCTTTGAGATGCTGAAAGTGGGGAGTGTTTGGCTTTTTTACTTGATAAAAGGCCCGAGCGAGTTTCCAGCGGCGTGGTGTTGCAGAGGCGGGTCGCCGCACCACAAATGAAGAGCGCCTTTTGCTACCGCACAATAGTTGGCACACTTGTGATTTAAAACATTAACCTTCGGGGGGGGAAGCAGCGCAAATGCCGCATTTTAATGAGCATGGCTGTTGTCTTGGCCGCCGCCAAGTAATAACAAAATGAATCTGAAGAGACGAGTAGAGAATATTAAATGCAACTTCTTTGTTTTAATGAAACAAAGGATTTGGTCGGAGATGTTTGTCTAAATTTAGGTAAGGTGTGCAAAAGGTATTGCTCATGTGGCATCTGTTCCGGCACCAACACTCTGTATCCTCACACGTACATAATTAAGTACCGTAGAAATTAATGGAGATCTTTGCCTAGCCACCTCTGCAAAATCATCTGGAGATAAACTCTCTCTTGATCATCTAATGGACCAATCATTTCAGCACTAATGGTAATTGAAAAGGGAACAGAAGCAAGACCGGTGTACAGTAGAGGTTGGAGGCGAGCAGAGAGTCAGTTGATTGGAGGGAGTTTGGTTTTGTGTTCGCTCTGCTGCCCTGCTCTGCGGGGCGAGTTGCTGCCAGCCCTTGTGCCCTTCCCGGCCTCCTCTATCCCTTCATCATATTGATTAGTCCCCTGACACCACCCCCCCTCATCCTGGACCAACACACACACACTCTCACACACTTTCACCAGTGGCCTTTTCATACAACCTGCAGGCGTTGTTTTTGCGTACCCAGCAAGCATTAGAATGTAAAAATATGACTTTGTCTTGCAAAATAGCTCCAACACCGCAGTTGATGAAGTGCCCTCAGAGTAATTGTGTTGGTATTAATGGTGTTGCAATGTTGATATTACAGAATAACTCGGCCTACAGACAGATTTATTGCTCGCCACGGGTTGTTTTTGGTACGGATTCCACTCTGCGGGCGACGATACTTTTCCCCCGACAGAGAGGGGTTGTTTTCGAGGATGTGGCCGTAACTCGAGGTCTGTGAAACGGGACTCCTTTGTCTGTACTCCTGGCAGGGTTTGATTGTTTTGGCACGTACGCTCACCTTCCACTCTGGTGACGTTCTTGTCCGGGCTGAAGCTATTCGGGGGTCTTCAGGGGGGAGGACGAGGGTGAGAGTTTCATTAATGGATGTGAGAGCGGAGCCGCTGCGTTGGGTGAGCGTATGGGGATTTGTGTGTCCTGTGTGTGCCCTCCTCTGGTCTGGCTGGATCGGTTGGTGTCAGCCAGGCCTCTGCTTTCACCAGACCGGGCCACCTGATACCCCCACTGTGCTTTGTGTGTCTCTGCTGAGGGGATGGAATTGCACCTCCAAGGTAGCCGTGGCGGTAACCTATTATTACTTGATTTGAAGCCCCCCCCCAACCCCTCTCCAACATTCCCATGTGGGTAAATGTCAGGCCCCCCCCCCCCCCCCCACGCACACACACACACACTCCGCTCCTCATGTTCTTCCACCTTCTTATAAATCACCTGGTCCCCCCCCCCCCCTCTGCGTGAGACCCCCGGGCGGGCTCTCGTCTTCGGGGTCGTTTCTGATTTCAGAACATGACGCCACGGCCCCGGGGCCCATTTCAATTATGTTCGCAGCGCTAATATATGTCGCAGATGTCCTCTTCAAGAGCGCACGGGCAAGCAAGCAAACAAACAAACAAACAAACTCGACCACTGACAGCCCTCAACGGGTGGCGGTGTGAAAACAGAAATGATCCACAGGGGGTAAATCATGTGTCGAGGTTTTAATACTGCTTTTGCAGCCACTTCCACACTCTGCAAGGATGATGAGAGATTGCCACCCATGTGGGTTTGTTTAATTTTTAAGTGACCTGATGTTTGAGGGAACTTTTGAGTGCAGTTTAATTCCTTGGTCTTTGACCAAAAGAAAGCCGAAAGAACTAAGATCCGTTTTAACATCTGGCACAGGGACAACAGAGGAAAATGAGCCTTCCAAACTAACCCATTCACAGTTTTTTCTGATGATCACTTGCATGAGGTCTGCCAGCAGCTGTGGGTCACAATTAATCATCGGCTTGGTGGTCTGATCCCCACCTCCTCCTGGACACATGGTAAAGTGACCTTGAGCAAGACACTAAACCCCCAAATTGCTCCCAATGGCGGAGCAATTGGCCATCGGTGTGTGAGTGTGAACGGGTGAAGGAGAGACAGTGTGCTACATAAATTCAGTCCATTATGGTTCGGAGCTGGTCACAACAGCCACACCGATTTTGTTGAAAACTCCCAAAGACGCTTTCTTTCTGAAGCCTCCGGTAACACAAGCAAAATGCCCCCGGGGTACACTTTTGTACAAGTGTTCTGTGATGCTGTTACCGTCTAAAAACGTTGTCACATGAAATTCAGGCCGCGTCAACGCAGAGGTTCACTACCAAAAGGGACGTTCTTTGCTTTTTAGGCCATGTAGTACGCATGTGAGTTCCTCGGGGGTTGCAGATTATTGGAGAGACTGTAATAAACTCTGGTTCTCTGTCTCAGCGGGGGTCTGCTGTGGAGGACAGAAAGATAAGCAGGGCTGGAGACTCGCTGTCTGAGCACAACCGGGGGAGGGGAGGGGGGGACACAAAGACATTTTGAAGGACACGCACTTGTACAGATCATTAGTAACTTAATTCTTCAGAGGTGTCGGTTCACGCCTCTCTCTCCCGCTGTGACGTAGGGGGGTAAAGCATCTGAGGGGAAGCTGATTAGAGCTGCACCCTGTTGGAAAAAAACTGACCTTGCAATATTTTTGTTTTGTGCTCAAGTAAACAATTTAATCATAAACACAGTGGTTGTGATGTAATGGCAAAACAAAGTCACACCCACAAAGCAAGGTTAACGAGACGGACTCCGTGTTAGGAGACGGGTCGGGTGGGTAATAAGCCACTTATTCTTGTGTATTGTCTCGTAACCAAGATATCATGGCATCCTCTTTGCCGACAAAAAGAAGACATTAATCTGATGCCAGTGTCTGTATGGGTTCAGTCTACTGAGGGGAGACTGGGAGTTTTGTGCGGCCATATTTTCAGCGTGTCTAATGTCTTGAACTGCACAGAGGGCCACACACAAACATATGGATTTGGGGAAGACTTTCGTCCCTGGGCGGTAGAAACATCGGAACAATTTTTCAGTGCAGGACAGTTGTCCCCTTGTCATGTTTTTGGGCAAGGGCTGTCCCATCGTTCTTGGTAATGAATGGCCAGCTTTATTTCTGAATAGACAGCAATTAATCATCAATATCCCTCTGTTGGGGGATCATTTCATAACAACTGATGGAACTCCTTTTTGTAGCGAAATTCACGGGAGCTGACATGTTCCTTAATCACAATTAACACAGGCTCTCGGTCCCAAACACACCGTCGGCACTAAACACTCACTAGAGCACCGGGTGTATGTTCACCCGCTGCTGAAAATAGTCCCCAGCGAGTGCTCAGTGGTGAGGATTGTTTGTGAAAAAACTACAGCACCCAGCTGCTTCTATGATTTAAATAACGACAGACAGACAGGCTTCTTTACTAACTGGACGTGGCCTCATTCATTGTGCAGAGGTCATGGATGTGCGTGTGCGTGTGCGTGTGCGTGCGCGCGTGCGTGCGTACGCATGCTTTCCACTACAGCTCACAAACAGCCTGCCTGCTTCGCGGTCTCATAGACGGGTTGGCGACGATACTTTGTGTTAATTAATGTCAGAGCTGTGACTCCGTCTCTGTTTCTTTGCACAATATTCCACACACACACACACACACACACACACACACACACACACACACACACACACACACACACACACACACACACACTTGCTTCCTTTCCATTAGTATTTGGCTCGTCTTTCTCAATGACAATCTATGTTTTGAGTCTGAAACACTATCTGCCTGTAGACTTCAAAACATTTGCAGCGTGCTCCTTCTTTCAGCTTTAATTCATGTAATTCTTCAGTTATAATCATGGGGCATCAAACACTCGTACAAACCTGTCAGACCACTCCTGGAGCATAATGAATAACTCCATAAGTTCCAAAGAATTGTCACATCAACAGAAAATCACTCCTTTGATGGAGCTCTTGTGTTACATTTTCTGCAACATTTTTGCCATTGCTCTTTGTCACTATTGGAATCCATTGTAACCGCTTTGAGTCGAACCTTTCTGAGCCGCTTTTCCAGTTTCTGTCCTTTTTAGCAATATGTTTTTTCATGTCTTTCTTTTAAGTTGTTTTTTTCAAACACAGCTGCCTCTATTCTCACATTGTCTTCCTTATTTCCCTGATCTGATCTGTCGTGCTCCGCGCCTTAAACTCCTCCCGGGTGGCTTACGGTCGCCATCTTTAACCGTCTGTTCACCAGTGGTGGTCCTGCAGATGGGGGGGCGGGGGCCTGCAGCTGTCTCAAAGCTCACCTCCAAAAGGTTCCTGAATGAAGGTTCCTCACCTCTCTCAACATGCCTGTATGCACAAACAGCCTATTCAGCCATATGTCCAGGAACACACACAACCACCCACAGCCTCCAACTTCAGCTTGAGATAAGATTAGTGTGATATGATTCGACTGCGACCCCCCACAAAGACTTAACTCGGCACACTTTCTCCCCAAACTCGCACTCGTCAGTGTGAGTTTTAATCCTGTGTCCTCCAAATATATGTCAAAAATCAGTGTATTATGTTATAAATCGATACCACGCTGGCTGATCCTTCTGATGTGGAGTTTGCATGTTCTCCCCGTGTCCGCGTGGGGTTTCTCCAGCTTCCTCTCACACTCCGATACTGCTAAACTCTTAAGCTAGCTCACTTTTAGCGGACCAATAAAAACCTGTAATTGTACTCCGCTCAAATATTCAGTTTCAATGTGAAATACGTCACAGTACAAACTCTAAATAAGCTATAACCTCCGTTTCACTGGGACTTTAAATCCTGTAACACGTCAACAAATCCTGTCAGTGCATTTACACTCTTGGTAACCCAATGAGAGAGAGAGAGAGAGAGAGAGAGAGAGCTTAAAGGCCCGAAATATATCTATGAAGTGTGAAAAAGTAAGTGTAGTTACTTCCTTTCTAGATTTCATGTTTAGCTGTTGTGCATGCAGCCGTGGAAAAGCAGCTGAACGGACTTTGGTGACTTTCCGATCACACTGCGTACAGTATGAGCACATGGTGTATCAGTGTGGCCTCTCCCTCCCTGAGACTCCACAAGTGCAAGGAAGCACCTGCTCGGTATCTGATGTCCCTCTAGCTGTTGAAACCAGTAGGAGGCACGCTGCAGCACCACCTATGGAATCAAAAACACGTCCAAAGAAATCTCAGACACGCTCGTAAAAACCTTAATGTGACACCAACTTCCAGAGGCTACAGTGTCTGTCGAATATTTGGGGATTGGTTGTTTGTTTATTCTATCAAATGTTATAAAATGGCAATAGAAAAAAAGCAAATACCAGATATTTGGTATTTCTGATTTATTAACTGCTTCAAATATTCATTGATTCCACCGAGGATCTTAAAACCCAACAGAAATAAAATAAAACTCTTCCAACAATCATCAACTCTGGTTTGTGCTAAATAAACCTTTAATTCACAATTACATGTGAAAGTATGCTGGCACTGTTTTTCTCATTCTTCATAAGCAGACCATTAAATTAGCAAAAAAAAAAAGAAAAGCATTGCTCCAAAATTGGCCCCGAAAACCCCCCCAACTGGCTTTGTACTCAGCCAATATATTTGTCCAATCGCCCAACCCTTGACTGAGGTATTCCATCACCCTACTTTCACTCTCTCTGTAATTATCTCCCAGTGAAGCTCATGTACACACAGAGGAAGACTTCCTCGGGGCTCGTATGATCTCAGAGTGCCTTTGACATCTCTCACCCCCCCCCCCCCCCTTCCGATACTGACGAACTGGGATGTCACCTGAAAGTGTGAGAGCTGAAACCTGACTCTCAACACAAACGCACAATGCTCGTCCAGAGAGAGTAGCCGCTGATGCAGGTGAAGCACTGTACCTGTTCCTACTTCATGGAGGGGAAAATGTTTGTCCCACATCTGCTCCTTCTCCGCCACACGTCTTCATGCTTCTGCTTCGTCTCTACATTCTTCCCTCGCGCTCTTTCTTCTTCGCCATTTTCTTTCAATGCGCCCATACCCGACAGGCCTTAACTCAGCCAGGCCTGTGATGAAGGCGATGGAGGTGGTAGTTGTGAAGGTGGTGAGGGTCTTTATTATACAAACAGTGAAGGGCTTCGGAGGCCCCCTTTTGAGGCCTGGAGCCCGGAATGGGGACGCGACTCAAAGCGCTGCACTCCCTAATGAACTCGAGTGGCCCATAGAAGCGGGGCCCTTTCACAGAAGCCAAGGAGGACAAAGTGTCAAAACAAGCCCAGCCCCTCTTCGTTCACAGGGGCTAAACGCCGCCTTTTGACTCTGTGGAGTGTGGGCATCTGAAGGGGAGGGCATGAGGAGAAAGGAGGGGGAGGCAGAATGTACTTGTTAAAACAATGGCCTCTTAAATCAAGCACCCCTCCTTGCCTCTCTTCTTCTCCTTAGCTCCCCTGCTCCCCTGCTCCCGCCTCCCTAACCCCCTCCTTGTATCGCCTCGACTTCCAATTAGACCTACTCTTGCACAAGCAGTTGAAAGCCCCATATATATCGCAGGGGCCTCAAAGGAGAGGCTTTGGAGTTGCGTCTCTGTAGCAGTGTTGCCTCTATGAAAGGCCCTTAGTATTCAGAGGAGAGCCCTGTTTGGGCTCTTAAAAGCACTCAATCTGCCACTGGGGAGTTGTGTACCATCATGTCCCCTCCGTCCGCCGCCTCTACACTCCCTTCTTCCCTCTTTCTGAGCCACTCCACCCCCTCCATTCCTCGTCTCTTCTCCTTTCCGTCCCACCCTCAGCCAAAAAAACCCTTTCTTCTGTTTGTGACCCCTTCGCTGCTCCGCCATGCTTGGCTGCTCGCGGGGGCCGGGGCTCCGCGGCCGGGGCCCCGAGCGCTTGCCGTCTCCCTCCCCTAGCAGTTGTTTAGCCACAGATGAAAAGCGGAGACAAATATGTCTGTGGTTCAAAGTCCATCCCGGCAATTACAGTGACTGATTAAAGAGTTGGCCTACACAGGCAGCTATGTATAATACTACAACTCCCACTCAGTGTTTCATAACGGCACCTTCAGAATAGAACTGAGCTCAGCAGCGCCTGATAAGGGCCCATGGCTGGCTGAGTCCACTGTTTACGGTGCGGTGATCGAGAGTTGGTGCCATGAAAGGGGCCACGATTGTTTTATGGCCAGAGTTTATAATAGGCAGAGCAGACAGGCTTGGCAAATGATTCCTGTGCATTAAATAGAATTAAAACTGTTCAAGGAATAGACTAGTGCTGCAGCAATCAAGTCACTAGCTATTTCACTCCATTTCACAATTTAAACTGCATACTTTTTTGGCAGAATAGGCCAATAAAAACAACGTTTTAAGACATCGCTTGGATGGGAAATTGAGTTGAGTTAGTTTTATTTGATGCCAACTGGCTACATCGGCGTGTGTCATAATGAAAAGTTCTGGGCAAATTAAAAAGCAGCTAGCAATCTGTGCCTACGGCATCGCAGGCCTAGATCCAGCTTGTATTGCATTAGAAAAACAACAATGAAGTCAGCAGTAATGCTAAGCTGTGAACATAGCAGTGCATTGTGTGCACAGTTTAAGCTCAATTTGGCATCATTTGTTACATTGTATATGCTAAATGAGTAATTGATTAATTAAAAAAGAGAATCGGTAGATTGTTCAATAGCAAAGTAATCGTCTTTTGTTGCCCTAGAAAGGACCGGCCGGGATGTTTTACGCATCTTTGTGTCACCGTGCTTGTGTTTGCTGTGAAATGTACGTCTGTCCTCGCTCACCAAACAACCACGTCAGTCTTGCAGCGCTGGATCTCTGCGGAACAAACAAAAGCGGTGTTGTCAGATGTTGTTTATCTGCGAGGTTGTACACAGATGTTTGATTCACTTTGGACTTCCCTCTCATCTACACAAAGGATCTTGAATGCAGGACTGTGATTACAACAAGGGGCAATTTCAAACGTCAATGTAAACGTAAGCAGTGGTTGCAAGATTTATTTTAATCTTCTGCTGTACCGGCTGTACTTACTTTATAGCTGCAACTTCAAAAAGTAGTAAACTGATTTGGCCGATGTGTGTTGGAAAGAACCTTTTCCAGAATTGATTTATCAGATTTTGTCTCAATCCCAATCCTGGATTTCTGCCATTGTGGTTATCTTTTTGTCCCATAACTCTTTGTTCAGTGCTTTAGTAAATGTCAAGTATACAGGGATTCCAGCTGCTTAACAATACTGCATAAATGTGCTACGTTGTCGGAAAATAGAAACCCAGAATCAAATCATGAGCAAACAATGTAACATTTTTGAGAAGAAATAATAATGTTCTGGTGCTTTCTACTTTTGAATGCGTTTCAAAAAGTCCAATACTTATATGTCAGGATATAAGTGGGCGTTTAAAAGAAAAAAATCCTTTAAAAAAAGATTTGCTCGATGAAAGAAAAGAGAAAGGAAAAATGATTGCTGCAGTGACTTTGCCTGAGGATTGTGGTAGCCATTCCCAGGGGCCAGGGTTGGTCTTTATGCCTTGAGGCAAAACTAGAGAAAGATAATAACAACAACAAGACTCAACCAGAACCAGGGGAACCATCTGCCTGGACTGAAGTGAACCTAAGCGGGCCGCAACAATGCTCTGCTGAGAGTCGACACTAATTGGGTCGGCATGATTTTCCACTTTTGTTGCTAGGTGGTTGATCTATGGGGCTTCTATTCTGAGAAGCGCCTACTTACGTTATTGTATCGGCCATCAAGAGACAGATTCATCTATGTTGGGCAAAGTCCATCGTCTCACATCGTCCTCATTTTCACTTAGCCCACATTTATTTTAGAGAGCTTGCTCTAAATCACAGTCATGGCCCAAAATGGGTTCTCTCAAAGGCTTGTTCCACTTCTTTTGTTATTTTCTTTGTGTATAAATGCTGTTTAATGAGAGGCCTTGGACTCGAGTGTCCGCTTTCTATCACAGATGGCAGGGACACCACCAGCTCCTATGGGGAGAGCTAACGATGGGCCCTCTGGATTGTGAGCAAATCAGTAACAGGCAGGGGGGCTCTGTGGGTTTCCTAAAGCTAATCCATACAGTATGTCTGCATTTGTATCTGTGATTAAAGGAGAGAAGACCTAGTTTAGTCATAAAGGTTTGACCGAAATGTTGCGCATCAGGCAGCCCAAAGGCTCTCGCATAGCTTCACATTGGTGGCAGATGCCGAGTGTGTTCGTTTCTCCTAAGTTATGAGGGGACTGGGGATAGAGCAGGCAGCGATGTTTTTGTTCAGACCTGGAAGACTGGTGCTGCTTACAGATCCGGTCCAGGTGTTCGCCTGGGAGGGAGAGGAAATCTGGGGCACGGCTAAATCAGAGCCAGGCCTGGACCCAGCCCCGTAGGCTGGAGCAGCATCCTGGGGTTGGACTGGACCATTGAAAAACGCCGGTCAGTGTCCAAACTGGCCTGTTCATCTTTACAGTTTCACTATCCTTGGTAGTTTGATGGCTTCAGTGTCATTCATACGGCATTCCATAAGGGCCAAACAGTTTGCTGCAGTAGAAATGAAGAGCTCACTATCCAGTTGCAGATGCATTTGTAATGTATTCTGGTAATCCAAATAAATAGAAGCCATATAGAGGAATACATAAATGACCTTGATATTATGAAAGGGAGTGAGATTTCTAAGTAGTTTTTATAAATTCCAGGTTGCTTATTTAAAGGTGTTTGAATGCTTGCTGCCTTTACAACCCAGCAACACCAGATCATACCATTTGTATATGGGATCCATCACATTGTCAGGTGTAAATTAGGTCAAAGCCCAATGAGGTACGTTTCATTCTGCTCTCTCTTACCAGCCAGTTTACTGTTGGATATGTAAGTGCCTATTAAGATGGCCTGGGCTCTACAGTTCAATTTACACTGACTGCCCAATGGAACTGACTTCACACAGCCACCCGTCTGTGTATTACATAGACAGCAGTTAGGGCACACTTACAAATACATCCTGACAATGTCAGTCGGCGCCCCCTCGGACTACCTCTCCTACTGCAGGCTTCTGTAGATGCTCGATTGATCGCTCTAACCTTGGCAGCCAATAGGGAGGGAGGCAGGGACACACTTTAGAGCAGCGTTCATAAAACACGGTCGCTTCTGAAATTGCTGATTTAATAGGGATACTGTGGGAGCTCTTCCTCGCTTAAGAGAGCAGCGTATGAGGCTCTAAAAGCATATTTCAATGTTTTTTTGTTTTTTTGATGCTTCCCCTTGCCTTCCCACAGTGGTGAAGCATTCATTTTATGTCCAAGTTTAGGCCAGTATTTAGGGTCATGGTTGGACTTAGAAGAGACTGGCTTTTATTTTCTATTTTTTTAACCAGCTCATTGAATGTGTTGTTTGGGAGAACTGGTCTGCTTGCTGAAATGTACTCATAGAAATAGAATAGGGGTAGAAGAGACATTGAACTGTTTTCCGTGGTCAGTTGATTGTTGTTAGTGGAGGGGCAGCTAGACCCAGAGCTGCCACTGGACACTACCCAACTGTTCAGCTCATTTTCTGTAACCAGTGTAGCATTGATAGCATGGCAGATTTAGCAGGCTAGCTAACTAGCCAGCTGTCCACTAGTTAGCTAGCTAGCTTGCTAATTCCACCATGCTTTAATGCTATTCTGGTTCGGACCATCCTGCCATGTTTGAGTTGAAAGGGAATGTCTGCTTTACTCCTATTCTTGTTCCATGACTGTTCATCAGCGCCGCTGTCCAAGTAGAGCGATAAGTGTCAGGGTGGGGATGGAAAGGTCACTACTTGTGTCTCCAGAATATCAGAGGTGTCCTCTTCCTCTGCTTTCACACAGCGATTCATGTTAAATCCTTGACAGGTGCCGCAGCTTAATGTGAGTCTCTTTCATGCCACATGCATTTGGCTCTGTTGTGTGCATTTTCATGTTATGGGTGTGTATTTATTTATGTGAGACAGGTGCCAGGGTGCAGTCAAGTTGCCCAGCAGTTGCAGCAGCGGGCTGAAATAAAAAGGTTCAGCTGGCGCCTGGCGCCCGTAGTGCTTTACTGAGATATGCGCCTCTGGCAGTGTGCCACAAAAACACACCAACCAGGAACGACTCAACTGGCCCTGTCGATTGTAGCAAATACACACTCCCGAACAATCCCGTGCACACATCTTCTTCGGCTGATGTTCTTCCTCTCGGTTGCCACAGCTGAAGCTGGCACCCCCGGCGCTGCTGTCATCCCTGGGGGGTTCAGGTAGACACCGTCATCAGGCTGAGTGGTGCCAGCCCGTTTTATAATTGGATTTAGTGTTGGCACTCTTCCGTTCCCTCCTCAGCCGGATAGCATTGATTTATGAGGGAGGCCTCGGAGACTGTATGTGACCGAGTCCAACAAGCATCACGCCGCACTGAAGGCTTTGTTCCTGCTGTTAGCTTCTCCTCTGTCACTGAGCCGAGTGGTGCTGAATATCTGGTAATACACTTACTACTAATTTAGATTAGTGTGTGTGATATCTCTTTAGTGCTTCTCTTTATCTGATAAGCTGATTAAAAGTCAGTTGTAAATGGTCTGCGGGAATCTTTTTTTTTCGGCCAGAGAACAGGGATGGGAATTGTGGGATGTTTTCGAAGATTGCCCGTTGGTCTCATCAGTACTGCAAATGGCATTTGATAGCATCTTAATCCAGTATCAAACCTGCTTATCAAATCCCAATCTTTTCAAATCCCAAATGAACTCTATTAAGGTTTGGCCTTCAACAACTTTAAAGAAACAAAAGTTTAAGAACTTGAACTCAAAGCTCGATTGATGAGAACCGAATGTGTTGTACTCTATGCTGAAATACAAAGGGCAAACCCTAAATAGTTATCCAACTTTAGGCTCAACAAATTCAGGTTTTTCAACTAACTCGTAACCGGATCGAAAATGGAACCAGCTACCAGAACTCAACCCTCATCCCCATCCCAGTGTGTAGTTGAAGACTGGATACCACAGAGGCTCTCACTTGCCCTGCACTTACTGTAACCCCCCCGCCACTCAGTCCTTCTCAAGTGTAGGGTGTCAGCGCCCCTTTCTCCCTCCTCCTTCTACCTCAGGGGTTCCGGGCGATGGCTATTCTCGGCAGAGGAGTGTGTTCGCACACCCTCACCCCTTACCCGCGATAACCCTTCCCCCCCCGCATCAGATGCCCCGTTGACATTCACAGGAGGACGCTGAGGTCACGTGCCCCCAGGACTCACAAACTGACTGTCTGCCCACTTAAGCAGCATATAATCAGCCCTGGAATGCAAACAAAACGCTCCCATAACCCTTGAACTGTTTCTGACCTTTGTTTGTATTTAAGAAAGGAGAGATGGTCAGGATAATGTACCTGTTATCCCCCTTCTGGAGCAATTTCTCTGGAGAGCATCTCAAGTGTAAAATTACCTTCATCTGGTCCAGTATGGCATGGAGTCAACTCTTTAATATCAGCTGTTAGTCCAACATAAAAGCACATAGTATAAAGGTGTGGTCAGGTGAGACCAGCTGGAATTAGGGAGAGTCTATCTTGGAGCTCTGGCTTCGAGGTGACTCACACCTGATAAGTATGTTATTATGGTATTTTGGTATATCATAATATATACTCCAACCCAAATCTTACCTTTTTGTTTATCAGAAATGCTCCTAGATTGACAGTTCGCGATAATAAGTTTTGTTCTTCAAAGATAATTAAAGCTGTGTACAATGGCTTCCAATGTACCACTAAAGACCACCGTCTGTGGCCCACAAGGATGCGGACTCCCTAAAAAAAAAAACAGAGATATTACAAATAGCAGGTCAAATGACGTGCACATATAAACTTTGTTTTACCATTTGCATAATTAGTTTTTACACTGGAGATGCCTCAAAGAGGCCAGCTCTGAAAGAAATACTGAGCCACGGACAGTTTTGAGTCACATGCCGGGAAGAAAGTTGGAGATAACACAGAGACAATGTCCAGAGAACATCAAGTGCCGACCTCGTGTTCCTGATCAGTCAGACGGCTCGCGGCTCGCTGTTCTGCAACAGAGCCACCATTCACTGCAGCGACAGACCGGATAACCCAGTCACTCCCAGACACAACCGCTGCTGACACAGCTCTAAGACAAACACATGATGCACTTTTGAACAATCCTATTAAGATCCACTTAAAACGTGCAGCATCGCATTAAGTCTGTTATCCCAAAACACTACTTGGGATAAAATGATAACTTAAAGGTGCAACACACTGAAATCAGATCATTACTACAGCAGCAAACAACTATTTGCAATGTAAAGATGTAGTGGAGTAATGTCTACTCTCTTTCACAACGCAGGACAGGGGTATCAACGTGTATCAAGATGTTGACTCTCTCTGACCCAACATTTTCAGCCATCTTTGGCGGAGATTGCCTCAAAGAACATTTATCTGTGTCTTTTTATTCTTGATGACACTGGAACCCTGATAAAGTTGTTTTGGTTTCCCCCTTGGTTCTTGGGTAGGGTTACAGGAAAAATGTATTTCCACCCTCTGAAACACTGCCGCAATCCCATTAATGTGCAACTGCTTATTCATTGACAAGGTGTTGTAATTTATGGCTTTCTGTACCCACTTTTCCCCCTCAATCTGCCACATCTACTACTTAAGTTTATGGTTTCCTCAATTTGCTGGAAGCACTTTAGAGGACGGGCAGAGAAGGGGCCTGAACATGTTTCATTCAGCAATGCTTTACATGTCTTTTCGGAGAGAACAATACTGGTAGTGATTGCGGTGATGGCAGAGTAAGGGCAAGACGAGAACAAAACCCTCATAACACCATCCCTTACTCAAAATGGAAAATGTCTTCTTGTGTTGCCGCCTGGTTTAAAACGCGTGGACATTATTGGAAAATACTCAAGAAAGCAGTGAAATAGAGTCAGAAGGTCACATGGACTCTATTTTACTTGAAGGCCGAGAATAAAGCTAAATAGATGTAGAAAAGGTCCTAGTTATGGAGAAGCTGCAGTTTTCAGCCACATCACCCATACATCAACACTTATTTGCATCTCTCAATGCTTCAGTTTTTTTCACTGCAGAAAGGCGGCATGGCTCAGCAAGAACAACAAAGAGCAGTGACGAGTGTTTAAATTGTTCACTGCTGCCAAGGTCGAGCGGGCTTATTTTCACATGAAGTCTACCACAACATCATTCAATATGCTTCACATGCCGTATTGAAATTGCTTTTCTTTTTAGACAAATATACTGCTGCCGTTAAAAGCAGCAGCTCAGGATCTCTGTGCCAGCGCTGAGTCATGGACGACTTAATGGTGTTGTGCCCTGTTTACTGTGTTTACAATGTCCTTGCAGATTTTTCCATTCCTCTGGGAGAGAGAAGCACTTCTTATCTGTAGAGCGATGGCACTTGAAAGGGAGAGGGGGGGGAGAGAGAGAGAGAGAGAGAGAGAGAGAGAGATGCAGGCTGAGGGAGGAGAGGGGGAGAACATCAAAAGGAAAGAGATGCTAAATATACTCATCCCATTTTTGGCACTACATGTGCATCTATATCTCGCTGTGTGGGCTTCACAAGAGGAAGCTGAACCTTCAACATTTAACCGATTCACTCTGCTGAAAGGTTGTTGACATCCGTTGCCATCATAAGATACCTTTGGCACAGGATTTGATTAATAATCCAGTGTCAGATTGAACCCGCTGATAACACCCCTGTGACACAAGCTGGATATCTTAATATATATCAGGCCATGTTGTGCTTTAGTTACATACCCCTGAGTAGCCATTCCTTTCATTTAAACTGTGAAGTACAGAGGCTCTTTTTATTTTTTTAATCAATCCAGCATTAGTACGTTTATATTCCTTAAAGTAAGGTATCGGTAAAAACTACTTATCGTATCAGTAGTAAAATCAAAAATGTCAAACAATACCCAGCCCTAACAATATGCCTAGTATTACTGAAAAGTTTGAAAATATCTGAAAATATTACTGAGGCTTTCTTCAAATATCTCGGTCGTCTTCACTATCAACAATTTTAGAAACAAGAAACATCAGAAGTGCAAGCAGTCCAGCTGACCAATCGCAGTAAGGCAAGGGGCCAGTGCTCATCAGCCCCCGAAAGGGAAGAGTAGAACTAAAGGTGACGGAAGGGGAAGAGGAACACTGCCTCACCCATTAAACTAAACACTTATTCACTCAGTCTGTCTCTCTCCCATCCAGCCACTTCATTACTGCCTTATCCATCTCACACACCCATCTCTGTATCACACTGTTGACTTTGCCAAAGGCTTATCTGAACTATTGCCAAACACCAGTCCTTTGTGAATAGCCATTGCAGGGACACTGCGACAGCGCCATTGATAGAGTAGCATGAATGTTATCTGCCATGCCGGACTTTGGATTGAACACTGCTCAGATTTTAGGAGCAGTTTGCAGGAGAGGCTGGAGGTTTGCCAGACCCTTTCTTCCTCAGTCTAGCTGTCTAGTCCTTGATGCAACCTTGACTGCACCGGAGATCGCTGCGCAAACTGACGTCAAGTTCCAGATCTGCTCCAAGCCAGGACCAGCGTGCCAAAAACTGCCATGCCAGACAAGAGCCTCTGTCTCCACAATTGCCTTCCCTCATGGCCGCTGAGGCTGGATGCCGAGCCGTGAAGACTGATAGCCGAGGCGCTGTGAGTGGTGTGGGGCGGGGGGGGGGGGGGGGGGGGGGCGGGGGGGGGGGGGGGGGGGGGGGGGGGGCGGGGAAACACTCTGCTAATGGTAGCTGAGGATCAAGACCTTGATATGCGTCCAACATGTTTTTCGTATTTGTTCAGATTTGGACATCTGACACACCGGAATTATCATACACACTTCTCACAGCAGCGCCTTGTCCAATTTGGCTCTGGTTTTTACTTGTTGGAAAACTAAATAGTGCCCCCGGCAGTTTCTTCCTTTGTTGTTTGTGAGAGCGGCCAGCTGTTTATAGACTTGCTTTGCCTCTGCCTGTAGTCCTGTCAGAGGTCTGTTTTTTTCCACCCCTCAGCTGTGAAGGCTCAGAGTGCTGCTTGCTGCAGGGCTCTCAGATCTTTAGAGGTTGACCTCTTCAAAACGCTGGGCTGGACTCGGACACAGTTGCGGTCATTGTGCTGGTAGTTAATGATTCTGCCCCTCCATTTTCACCCTCAGTCTCCTTCAGTTCCGCTGCCTCCTTTATAGAGTCAGGAAATGGCTGCCCCAAATGGACGTAGCTTCCAGGTCAGTGGACTTGGGGTCGAGGGTCGCGGTCGGGTTAAGGCAGACATTAATTGGATGACTGGGCAACATTCTGTGTTGCTCGACAAATTCGGAAACCTGTCATGGTCAGTTGACACAAAAACAAACGCAGATGTGCGCGGCCCTTGGGTGAAAATATATGAAGGTGTGTTTGTTAGCATCCATGGATGGGAGAACACGTGCACACAGCTCTCCACTTGTTCTTTGCTGATGTCCTCAATGGTTTTCTCTCCTCTACTGTCCTCTGCTCTCTTCCCACTGTGCTAGCTTTTCTTCTGCTCACTTCTTTCGTCACTCTCTCTCCTTCCAATCGCCTCATTGCTAAGCAACAATGACAGCCGTGACAGATCTCCGCCTTGGCTCACACAGTGTCACATCTGACTTTAGCCAACCCCCCTCCCACATAAGCACACATACACACAAATGCTATACGACCAAGCGCCCTGCTGGTTTGCGATTTATGATACTGAACCCCCACTCCCCCCCCCCCCCTCCCCCCTCGAAATGGCTCCCTGGTCAGCACCCCCCTCACTGAGGTGACAGGAGGGAAGCATCCAGCTGGATGGAACTGTTGTGCTCCTCTCCTGAGGGCTTTGATCCTTTTCCCTTCATCCCCCCAAATCAGCCCCGCCAGCCTGGAGAGGGGGCTGGATCGCTCCTTGATTTAGCACCGTTTCCCCTGCCCCGTGGGGGAGGCCCGAGTCTTTGAGAGGTACGGCGCATACTTGTGCGGGACCGTGCGACAGCTGGGATAAGGTGGAGCCCCTTTTCTCGAGATCAGCCACCCCATAGACCCCACCCGCCTGCCTCCCTGCCTTAACTTCCCCCTAGCATGCGCTCACTCTTGGCTTCCCTCAGCACCACAGCGCAGACTCATTGTCCCTAAGCCCCTGCTCGTCTCTGGGGAGCAGAGAGAGAAGGCTGAGGCTCCCTTGCTCTCCCCTCCCTTGGTACCCCCTGATCCCGGCCCCATTTTTTAAGGCTTTAAGACTGACCTGTCAGCCGCTCTCTCTTCCCCAGAGTCAATGCAACCCAGCCCCCTCAAAGACCCATCCGCATCGGCCTTCTGTTTGAACAGGCCCCACCAAAAGACCCCTTGTGCTGCCCTTTGTGTGCTCATAAATAAGATCAGAGTTAAAGTCCCCGTGCTCTTGTGTCCAGAGACGGGCCCTGTGGGCCACGAGGACTAATGCCGCTTGGCAGGCCTATCGATCACAAAGCTCCTCCCAGAACGTTGACCAGCTCTGCAAATGGCCCGATTCCTTGCCTGCTACATGGAGCTTACACATGCAGACAATTGGAGCAGGTTGGTCAAACACATAATATGACATATCCTGTGAAACAACAGAAATCTGTCAATGTATTTTCCTCTACACCATTTATACCAAAGAAGAGGATGGTAATATTAGATTGTGTCATTGAGGCATCAAGTTAATGTCAAAAACTAATATTGCCATCCATACATTGCCTCACATTTTACGTTTGTTCAGATGGTATTTAATTCACAGGATTAGACTCATGACTCGACATTCCCACATAGATAGTTTATCTATAAGTTATTCATAAAAATTCCAGAATTCGCAGATTCATCATATCAAGGATTCATATATTGAAATAAAAAAACATACAACCACACTATAGTACAGGTTGCATGGAATGCAACAGCGATGCCCTTCTGACTCTGACTCACTTGTTTCTTTATTTATCTGACACCACTTCCCGCAAAACGCTAAACCAGACCGTCAAGCCCATCAAATCTCAGTGTATCGCTGCAGCCTCGGCCCTGTCCAGTTTTTGCAGCCTAAATCAGCCCAGATTTATTGCTGGGCTTGGCTGGAGCAGAGCTCTGCTTCAACAATCGTCTGTCTTGTAACTTAAGAGGCAAATAAAACCGAGGTAGTCTCTTCTCCCCGGCGTCTGGATGAGATGTCCGAGAGCTGGGGGCCACCACATGTACGATGAAAAAAAACCAGAGCAAAGCTGTAAAACTGGTTTCTTGACGACAAACTGAGGAGCAAGGAAGGAATATGTGAGCAAGGGCCGGAGAAGAGAAGCTTGAAGACTTGAATAGAATAACGAATAGACTGAGGTTAAAGGTCCAATGGATGCCGAGAGCAGGAGAAAGCAGGACAAACCAACCGAAAGAGTGGAGAGGCCGGTTTGCTGCAAAGAGAGGAAGGAAACAGGTTATCAAGGCCATTATGGGTAGATTAGCTGAAGCTGGGCTTTAGCAGCAAACCGGATTACACAATATCACTGGCAGCTCAGTTAACTGTGCTTAAAGATACCTGAGCCCTCAGCTGGATCGAGAGAAGCTGATAGTTAGTTAAGGAGCACGATATTTACCCCCGGTGCGAGATGACAAAGTAAAAAATGAAGTAAGAAGCAGTTTATTTCCCACTTTGTCCTCAACTTTGTGGCTCAGCACCCCTCAGAGGCTAACAAGTCAAACCAGCTATAGGTTTGCAGTGAGGCCTCGTGCCCATGTTGTACAAAGGGAGAGACAGTTGTCCAGCATGATGTCAGGAAATATCGTATGACCCAGGGTGAGAGGCTGTTTGCCCCGGGTCCAAATCCCCCTGTCATGACGATTACATGCACGTCCATGCGTCTGGAGCCACCGGCCCACCTGTTCTCATTCCTTCATCTTCAAAAGCAGACATGGAGCCTGTCCCGGGGTAGACGGGGAGGTCACCACTGTTACGGGGTTTTACAGTCTTGCAGCCTTATGACCTTACACAGTAGGACATTTGGGGTTTAGCAACAGCCCCAACAGACGTCAGATAGTTAGAACTTGTATCAAATGTATGGCCAGATGTAATCAAATAACAATGAATACATTTATTTATACGGCACATTTATACAGAACGTAACGGCAAGAAAGTTATTTTTGTTTATAGTTATGAATCCTGAAAACGAGGAAATGTCAATCAAGAAATACAAAAAAGGGGATTGAAATATGGTTCTAGGCAGCACAACATCAATTTTAAATGAGAAAAAGTACAAGACGTTTCTGCAAACCACAGAGACGTTGAATCTCCACATCTCTCAACCACAAATACTTGTCTTATCAACACTGCTATATATGTGTAAATCAAGGTTAAGGGTTTAACCGCTGCTGGTTGCAAAACTGCATTCTCAATTTATGTTTTGGTTTAGAAAAAGTGTGTTACTTTTGGTTTCACACTGAATATGAACGCCACTCTCCTGGGTGAAAGTCCTGTGTGGAAAACAAGCAAATGGAATCCGGGAGACTATGTTCCGTCTAAATGTGTTTCAGTTTTGTAATATGACGTCATTCTAAGAAGACCGGGCTGCATAGAAATGCTTTAAGGAACAGCCAAGAAGCTCTGAGACTGGAGATGGCTTAATGGGTGAGACCAATGTGCAGGAGGCTGCATTAGACACGTTTATTCATGGCGTTACAGCCGGTCCTACACACGAAAAGTAACAGATGTAGTTGTGTGAGAAATGAAAAAAGCTATAGAGAGAAGTTAAAATTTAGCATACTTTCTCACTTCTACACATCTGGCTACTCGCTCCATAAAGTATGAATGCTTGTTGGAGCGACGGTTTTAGAAAGTTGCTGACATAGTTTGACACATCTCCCGGATTCCCAGATCACAAAAAAATTTGAAAATGTTTCAATCCGACAAGCACTTCATTAGAAGCATACCGATGCCTCAAGGAACTCTGGGTTCCTCTTGATGGCACATGTCAGGTCTGCTGGGCCGACTGCTTTATCAGGAAATCCTGGCGCATGTGGCATTTGCAGGTGTGCTGTAGTAGAAGTATTTGTTTACTGAACTCGATATCAAAGTCCAAATCTATATTTAGAGTTTGCCTGCAAGTGGAGAGCCTCTGCTTTTCTGCCGGGCTCAGAGAGAAGTTTGGGGCTTGGAGTCTTTATAGAGGAAAACTGCTTTCACCCTGATGGAGTGCCTTCAATAGCAGAGGAGTCAGTCTGTTTCTGCATGCGTGTGTGGGGAGGAAGCCTTTGGAAAATGCTCTTTAACAAGTGTGAATGGAGTCATCTCTAGCTGCTTCTGTGTTTCATTTTTCCTCTCTGCCTCTAATCAATCACAGAGACCTTCTCCCTGCCTGCCCTCACTGTTTTTCTTCCTCCTTTCTTTTCCGTGGAATAAGAGAGTCCCCCCCCTGTTCCTCTTATAAAGTGAGAAGAGGAAGGCGGTGGTGATGGTGGGGGGTGAGTCAGTAAAAGAGAGAGAGTGAAGAACAGAGAGAAAGGAGTGCATAAAGACGAGAAAGAGTTCCTCCAGTGTTTCTTTAACATGTTTAACTGTGGTCCAGGCTGCCCGGGGGCTTTTGTTTGGGACCCACAGATCCCCACCGGGCATTGTGGGAGCAGCTCAGGACTGTAGGGGATTGTGGGAAAATCCATTTGAACCAGTTAGAGGGATCAACAAATGAAAAGGAATATGGAACTTAGCTCCGTAATCCTCTTCATCATCACCATCAGCATCATGCATGGAGCGGGAGATAAGCTGACGCTCTAACTTAAAAAAAAAAAATGCGTGGTGGCTTTGCTAAATGGAAAGATGGGAAGACAACGTGAGATACGTGCTTGTACTCACAGTCTACATCCTGTGAGTCAGACTAGTTGAAAAGCTACAGTGGAGCATTGAAGATGAGCTATCTGCTTTTGTTTTAAGGCCTTTACACTCCCGCGGCGTGATGAATAGACAACACGAAAATATGATGGATCTGGTCCGCGCTGCCTTTTGTAAAGGTTGAAATGAGTAGGAGAGTTAGCCGTCTTGGTTCAGGGCCACGGAGCCTACGAGTTTTTTATAAATACAGGCGCAACTCAACCCAATCCGCGCAGCTCGATTGGTTGACTCCTTTTATTCGTGGTGTGAAAATCAACCTTTTCGTAATATTCGAGGACATCTTTCAATCAGAAGATCGGCGGTTTGATCCACGGAGTGGTGGATGTGCTCCCGCCGGCTGTGCCTGCGGTGAATACATGGGTGTGAATCATCAGTTAGTCCTGATGGGTAGGTGGCACCTTGCATGGTAGCCCCTGCATCAGTGTATGAATGCGTGAATGACATGTAGTGTTAGGGCGCTTTGAGTGATCGGAAGACTAGAAAGGCTATACAAGTACAAGTCCATTTACCATTCGGGACATTGTGTAGGCTCAGGCGATCGGTGGAAAATGCCCTATAATGTCTGTTCCTTCGTATCTATTGATGGTGCATACATTTTGCCTTTTAGATTTTAGATGTCAGTTATTCGCAACGCATTCGTCCAACACCCTTACTGGAGCCTCTGTTTTTAAGAAGCCACATCTTTTCAACAAATATCTTACTTAATGCAGACTCTTCTCACTCTTAACAGGTGTGTATGCAGGTGATGTGGTGGGACGTTGTTGGTTTAGCCCCAGTTCACTGCTCCCTGTTGGCCTCCCGTGAGGTTGGAATGCCTCGACGGGAGGAGGAGGAAGGGAGCATTTTGGGGGATGGGAGTTTGGCTAGTGATCTCTTTCTTCCTCCCTTTCCGTCTATATCTCACACACACGCATGCATACACACACACACACACACACACACACGCATCCAAAGAGTGGCCGTGCAGTTAACTCTAGCTCAAGTTCATTGTGGCTGAGTTCCGGGAGGCGCTGGTGTTGGAGGGCGCTGGGGGAGGGGGGGGGGGGGGGGAGGAGCAGTAATTAAAGAGCTTTGAGAGAGGGGGCCCCATGCGCTCTGTTAGATGCATTTCACCTTCCCCCCTCCCCCTCACCATAATCCCCACAGGAATAAACAAATTGGGCTTTTCAGCCTGCAAGCTGGGCCTGGGGGCTCCTGTAATGGGATAGACATGAGGTGTGTGTGTGTGTGTGTGCGTCGGACAGAGAGAGATTGTGCGTTTGAATACGAGATATGAGAGAGAGAACATGTGTTTCTTGGTCAGTGTTTTGTGTGTGTGTGTGTCCCACCACAAGTGCAGTAAGTGGCTAATTGCTCCCAGCTCAGTGGTGAAGTGTGCAGACGGACAAAGAGGCCTCACCTTCATTTACTTAATCCACGGGTTTGGTATCTGAACCAGATTATACTGGGGTTCCTCTAAAACACCTGAGCACCCCGTGTCTGCACTTTTACTGGCCTTATTTTTTTTGTAGTTTTGGCCATCGGCCCTATTGTTATACTCCATTTTGATTGCTTGGATGTGGGGAGTCCTACAGCTCATCTCCTTCATTTCTACAAAGGTTTGGTAGAACTTCTGGTCTGTTTACAACCATGTGAACGTGATATTTTGCCCATTCATGTTCCTGCCCTTCTTAACCTCATTCTAAAGACGTCACTGCATCCCCGAATCTCAACCAATCACCTCGGCCCTCTTTTATCTAGGCACACACCTGCTACCTCGACGAAACTAAACTACCGCTACCCTTCTCTGTAACATTTTCTTTTTTAATGCCCACAGTTTGATGTACATTTCCCACCCCGAATCCTCAGCTAGTACTATTCCCAAATCTCATTGCGGCGACGCCGCGCACCTCCAAACGTCCTAATCGGATCAGAAGCACAGGAGCATGATGTCAGGCAGGGAAAGGACACGACAGAGGAAGAGTGTATCTAAATCCCCATCTTAAAGCCGGAATGAGCCGCGCATCACACGGCCTGGCTGTCTCTCGCTTAACGAGAACGACCGACGCGACACATTTGTTCAGCTAATGAGAGCCGTGTGTGCGACGGACTGTGTGTGTGTGTGTGTGTGTCTGACATCAGGTCCAAGATGGCCACAGCTGATCAGTTCTGAAGTGTGTGTGTGTCTGTGTGTGTGTGTGTGTGTGTGTGTGTGTTTTGTGCGGGTAGGGGGAGGTTAAATGAATTCATCCCCTCTCCTTTTAATGAGCCTCAAGCACATCTCATTTCACTGGCTGTTGCGCTTAAAAAAAGAAAAATAGTCCCCCCCCCCCCCTCCCGTCTTCTCCTCTTCAGTTCCTCCACCTCCACTTCCAGTCTTTCAGGCGACTTCAGAGGGTTCTGCCATGCAAAGCAGTCAATGATTTACTAAAAATGTCCTTTAATCATTGCAGGTTTTATTCCCCCGGCCTGTCTGGAGGTCAGCAATCGTCTTTTCTTTTCTTTTCTTTTCTGTCCTGCACAAAAGGAGCTCTGTTAGTCGTCGGGTTGTTGACAGCAGAGAGAGGAGGAGAGTCGAGGCGTTTCAGTTTGACGTCCTGCAGGTCTGATGATGATCAGCAGGTTGCTCATTAAACACCATTCCGAGTCTCCGCTGCTCTGTTGTCCTACAGAATGTAGAGACACAGATGTTGCGCTGTCACTGAGGAAATGAGTGTGGGGGGGGGAGGGGGAGAAAGCGTACGAGATGCCAAAAAGAAAAACTGTTACAAAAACGGCTGGCATCCGGCTGAAGCCCGATGCCGCCTCGACTGAAATATCTCTGACAAAACCTCGTCGGAGAGAGGAAACGACATCGGCTTTGAAATAAAAGGAAAGCTAGTTTGTTTACGTCCCCGTCCTCCTCTCCGCCCCTTCATTGCCATCCTCCTCCTCCTCTGTTCGGCTCCCCCACATGCTGTTACAGTGAATGCACGAATGCCACATCTGATCCCCCAGCTCAGTGTCGAGTCATGACTCGCTTCCTTCTGCATCTCATACAGGCCTCTCTTCCCCCCCCCAATCCTCTGCTTCATTCACCTCTTCTACTTTACAAAAAAGTCTGGTAAAAAGCAGTGGGATGGGGGAGGACGGGTGGCTGCTAGAACTGAAGCCAGAACAAGTAGAGGAGGACGTTGGTTGCGCTCTGATCTGTCTTTAATCAAAGTCTAGATTATTCCATCAGTCTCTGTTGCTGCCAGCGTTCCTCCTACACACTCCTCTCTTCCAAAGCGCCGTGGTTTGTAACTCTTTCTGCTCTCATCCTCTTGTTTTTTTTTTTGTCCCCGTTGTCTTATCTCTAAAATGGGTTGCATCTGTTCTGTGTGAGGGTAAAGATGTTCAGATGCTGGACGAGGGAGGAACACACGGAGCGATCCGTCAGGAGGATGGGGGGGGGTGGGGGGGGAGTCCACTTTGAAATAGTGAAAAGTGAGAATAGTAAATTAGATCTCCATGTGCCAACTCTGATTTGAGCGAGGCTTGTGTTCCTCCTTCATGCCTTCCCTGTTGTATTCTCAATGCAATGTGTTACTCATAGATATATTGTGTTGGCATCAGCAATAATTTCTTACTTAAGAGATGCTACTGTTTTGCTGTGAGGAACATTTTATATTTCTTCTTTATTTTTTGGGTGAAAAAAGAAGTAAGAATATGTATTCTGAGTCCAGAAGCTTACACAATCATAATTTATAACCCTGATCGCAGCATTATGCAACATAAGCTGTGCCATTATCATTTTTCCTTAGACCTTGCAGCCCTGCACACTGCATCATCCAACAATAACAGACGGTCATTACAAATGTATTTATCAAATAAATCCTATACCGTGTTCACCTGACTGTTGTCAACAAGGAAGCAGTGTGTGTGTGTGTGTGTGTGTGTGTGTGTGTGTGTGTGTGTGTGTGTGTGTGTGTGTGTGTGTGTGTGTGTGTGTGTGTGTGTGTGTGTGTGTGTGTGTGTGTGTGTGTGTGTGTGTGTGTTCTCGGTTGTCGGCAAGCAGCCTGCGGGCATCTGAGCCGACAGGCAGGCCCGAGCAGGCCCGATGCCGAGATCAAACCTCAGGCAGCACCTCTTCTGTCTTCTCCCAGTCTGGGATATATCACTCTGTGTGTGTGTGTGTGTGTGTGTGTGTGTGTGTGTGTGTCGAAGTGGGCCAGACAGGTCCGTTCTTTTAATCAAGGCTGGCTGAAAACAGACAGGAGTGATCTTAACAACCCGCCAGCCGGGGAGAAGAGCTGTCAGTCAGCTTCAGGAAGGGGACGGCCAACAGAGCAAGAAGAAGGAGGGAGGAAGGGAAGAGAGGAAGGGAAGGAGGGTTCCGATGCATAAATAAAGAAAGCCGGAGATTTAGGACGGCAAGATGGCAGTGCAGAGAGGACGGAGCGGAACAGATAATTGAGGTGTGTGTGTGTGTGTGTGTCGGGAGAGCGATTTACTCCTTCCTAACGGTAAAATATTACACTGTCATTCCATTGGTCCGAAGACAGACGGTCTCTCGGGCACCGTTTGTTATGGCTGAACCCGAAACAAATTTGTCTGAATGAAAGATGTGATGACTGCGTCATGCTCACAATGTTGATGCATTGTCAACGGTAATATGCTGAAGAATGACCTTCATCTTCCCTCCCCGGATGGAAATGGGTCAGAATATGATTCTGCAGCTGGAACCCGGAGGACAATTTGCACAACAATATGTTGTTTAGTATGAACAGAGCAGAACTTATGTTTCTGATGTTAGTTTTGTTAGCCAGATTTTTGTAAAACTATGAAACGTCCCTCTCTCAGAGAGTACATATCTTGTTTAATATTCCTTAATAACCCAAGTTCATGGGATCAAAAGTATTTTTGTGTAATTTGTTTTAAAAAATCGCCTCAGTTATCGAGCTCTACAGCTCATGACCAAAGCCACATCTGAGAATTTTGTTTGCTTTTGAAGAAAATACGAATACATTTTTGACATTACCGGCAAAAACCAAGATGGCGACGGCCAAAATGACAAACTCCAGGCTTCAGAACCACAGTCCGTAAACCGATGGGTGACGTCACGGTGACTACGTCCATTTCTTTATATCCAGTCCATGGTTTCACAGGAGGATTGAAAGAGTTCACAGCTTTGGTAGCTCTAAGCTGGAAGTCAGTCTGGAAACTTCTATTTACATCCGACAGTTTAGGCAATAATGTTACAACTCCATTTTCTCCTCCACAATACAGTTGTCTTAACTGGGGGTTTGTTTAAAATCTTTCTGATTGTGCAAATGCTTATGTTTCTTGCCTCACTGGACCTATTTTGAGTAATATCGCCGTGCTTCCAAATTGCAGCCATTACCTTGGTCAGTACAATGTTGTTATCTCTAGAAATGATGGACAAATACATGAAAACAAGACCGAAGTTGTAATAAACTGGAATTAGCCTTTAAATGTATTTCTCCTCCTCCTCCTCCTTCATTACACCACTGCTGTTTTGGACATGATCTGCTGAAGCTGCTGTCACAAGCTGACAGGGGGGGGGGGGGCAGCATTAAGATTGATGTCTTCATATTCAGAAATGCCTTGGGCCAAATTAACGTTTATTGAGTTACATCCTGCTTTTCCTTTTATGAGGGTCTAAAACAGGATACTACTCGCATCGACCCAGGCACATATTAAACAACCCAGAATGTCTTGGGACTGAAGAACACGTTAACACGCTCACACTCTTGATTGTTTTGGCCTTTATTGTTGATTAAGGCGGGGAGTTTAACTCGAAGAATGGGATTATGTTGTGATTTTTCGATGATTGCAGCGTCTACAAATTAAACTTTGATGAGGCTTGTGCCTCCTCCTCCTCCTCATGGCTGCTGATGATCCATTAACAGTTGTCATAACACCGGAGCGTAATTATTCTCCAGCCGGAGGGGGGGGGGGGGGTCTTCAGTCCAACGAGATCTGGAAGTCTGCGGCGCACAGAAGCACCTCAGACTAACGGAGCAAATATCTGTGCCGTCTATTTAAACGGGGGCTTTATTAGTGGGCTGCTGCCATGTCTACTAGCACACATGTGAAAAAGCTCTCCGTCATGTTTAACTTCTCCCCCGGAGTCGACCCGAGCTGCAGAGCGCTCTGGCAGCACGATGGAGGAACGACGCTCTAGTGACTGCCTTGTTTCAGAGCTACATCGCCCAAAACCTCAAAACCTGTGCACATTTGATTTAGTCCGTTTGTTTTTGTATTTGCATTAAAAGAATTGTGCTTTTTGCAGAATTTCTAGTCTGCATATACAAGGCAAATGTACCCTCAGCCAGTTTGATATTTTGACATCCATGCTACGCAGATGATGAAATATGTGCACCATAGCAACAAAAGCAGTTAGAGACGGCCTATAATTAGCCCAAGTGAAGCCCTACCTCTCCATCCTACACACGCAGCGCAAACATTGAAAAAGTGTGTTCAGTTTTGCTTTTCCTCTTAAAATGAGTTTGAGAGCCGCAAAGTGTCTCTCATTCAAACAGGAGGGAGATAAAAGCGTGTCATTAAATAAGGTGCAGTGTTGTACCTTTTTTGTCACCTCATGGTGAAACGCCACCGATAAAACGTGACTAATCTGTACCCTCATTTGTCAGAGTTGAGGTAATAGGGATGTATTGTGTGCCTACGACTATACGCAGCGAGGAGCTGAACAACTTTCAAATGAATAGCACCTCATACGGCGGCATAACAGTTTGTAGAATGAGTCAAACACCCCGAGTCTGCAGAGTCGTGTTCCTCAGGATTCCGAACGAAGACTCGATTAAATGATGACCCGAGGAGCTGCTCTTCCTCTCTTTGTCAGACCTCCGTAAAGCTGTGCGAGACCCCGACATCTTTCTGGTTTACTCAAATGATCAATCAGCCGGATAAGGTTCTGACGCGACAGACGCGTTTAATTTCCTACAACACAGCGGATCTCCGGCGCTGCCCTTTCTTTGCCTTTTCTGTTGTCTCCTTCCTCAAACAGGCAATTGGTGCGTATCGATCTCCCCGAGCATCATTCCCAGATGACTCATCCTATCGCTCAGGGAGTCTGGCTCGCCGAGGAAACGCTTTATTCTCGTTTCCTGCTCGACGTTAGGTGATGCTTGTCAAGGTGGAAGGTCCTGTCTGGGCCTCGAGGCTCAGAATAGTCTCTCCCGATTGTAGGTGGGAAAGTGTATATACAAGTGTATAGTGTATTCTTTCTTTCTTTAAGAGGAATAACAACGTCTTTGGTGGGGCCGAGGGCTGGCAAGAGGTGTGCTGTGGCGCCCCCGAGGAGCATTTGGCCTTCCCTGGCTGTTTTGTGAGCGTTTGACAGGTGAAATAGTGTGGGAACTGCGGGGAGTGTTTCTTTAAAATGCTTTTTGTTGCGCTTGTCGGGGATCTGGAGGTGCATGGTGAATGCTCAATAGCTCTGTAGGAGCCACTGGTGAATGGTTGAGTAGAGGGGGGGGGGGGGGGTGGCTTCCCCTGCGAGAGCTGTGCAGATTGTTGCTGAGGCTCCTTCTGTGGCAGAACTGTCCACATTTCTGTCCCCCCCCCCCCCCCCCCCCCCCCCCCCCTTACTGCTCCAACAGAGGAGTTCAGAAAAATACGTCTTTTCTTTTTAAAAAAAAATGTTATTGATTGATCAGACTGACATGTACGTTGCCCGTTTCCCAGCCGGAACCGGTTGGAGTGTCGCCATGCGGACTGAAGAACCCCACGTTCCTCTGAAGCCCGACTCTCTCTCCAACGTTCTCCGCCTGGGGAAAGAAACATGCACGACGCTGTCTGGCTGTCCACACTCGCGGTCATTGTTTTCTCTGTTGTGTCGGGGAAATCATGATCACATGGGGTGCGGTAGATCAAAGCCAGTTGGAATGTCGTCGCTGACAAACCTGCTGTTAATCAGACCGATAATTGTTGAGTCGGGTCCGAGCCCCCTTCAGACAGGAAAGAGCTTTTTCAGTGATTGAAAGCTTTTTGGGGCGAGACGTGGTGATGGAGGATGAGTCGCTCTCACATTTTGATGATCGGGGCAATGGAAGGGTCAAACGGGGTCCTGAGAACCCACAGAAATGTGGGGGCGCTCCCCTTCGCCTTGATTCAGAGTGTTCTGCCTCAGAAAGGAAGACGAGAAGGGTTGAGGCAAAGAGAAACGGACGGGAAAACTGAGAGAAGCAAAACGGAACGGATGGGAGAAAACAAGTTTGTGTTGGAGGAAATGGCCGCTGACGGACGATACTGGATTGGATAAAGGAATGCGGGTTTTGCGGGAATAGCTTGTGGTTTGCTTTTAGAGACGGTGGAAAGTAAGGCAGAGAGCGAAGCAGAGAGAGGGATTGTTCAGAGCCAGCGCCTGGCGAGGGCCATTGTTCATCCTTCCCTTTTGAGCTGAAGGAGACAGGAGAGTTTCACACGCCACTCGCAGGCATCCTGCTGGGCAGCCCCGGAAGGGGGCCATTGCAGCCGGTAAAGAAGGCCTGGCCATAGGGATAAATTACTCTGAATGGAAGGGTCTGTGTTTGCCGTTTTCTCCTTTTTCTAAAAGGAGCCGGAGAGGGAAAGAATTCAGCCCCAACCACAGGTTGTCCGCTCCGCTTCTGGAAAGGCTCTGCCTTCCAAGTCACCAATTTAACACCCCCCCCCCCCAACCACCCTCCTCACTCTTCACTCCCACCTCCTCTGGAATGCTCTGGGGTTTTGTTGTCCTGCGGGGACCTGTGTGTGTGTGTGTGTGTGTGTGTGTGTGTGTGTGTGTGTGTTTGTGTGTAATGGGCTTTCATAACTTCAAGATGTGCATGTATTCGCATTGGGGGAAAAGGGATACAAAATGACTTTCTCCTTTTAATATCAACAAAAGTACGACCTGCGGTACCCCTTTAAAAGCACAATTAAAGTGACGTTCTTTACGTCTAGTTTACATTACCCTATTTATTTAACGAGTTGCGTCATGTGTAAATAGACATTTCTAAGCAGAACTTCACTGCATCAAACTCGGCCTTAAAATAGTAGGTGTTCCAGACAAAGATGCCCCCAAATAAGAGTGTGACCGTAACGTTTGTTCAGTAGCTTTTTTGCTGTGGGTGTCAGGTGATTGACAGGGATGTCATTCAGCGCTAATATAGAAATGCACTGGAGCTGTTTCCACACTGTACAAAAACTGAAGTAAAATCGTTTTTTCTCGATGTAACTACAAGTAAGCCGAGTTTGAGGTTTGGGGTGGACTGTTATGGTGTTTTATAGATCGTATGTTTATGAATACATTTTACGTTATTTGTTGCCTTTTCTGTTCAAAAGACATGTTTTAAGTTGGGCTTGCTGATAAAAAAATGTACTCTCAAAGTCCAAAAACTGTGTCATGTGGAATTAAAAACTATATACAGTTGCTGGTGTCTTTGAGGTTTAAGTGGTTTACTGAGTTTTCTCCTCAAATCTGTCGCTGTTTTGTGTCAAACAGAAATCAAATCCAGTATTGGTCTGGCTCTATTCTGATTCTCTTCACCAGTTTGGCTGATACATAAAAAGACTTCAAACCTTTGACAGTATCTGCACATTTTTCTGTGTGTGTGTGTGTGTGTGTGTGTGTGTGTGTGTGTGTGTGTGTGTGTGTGTGTGTGTGTGTGTGTGTGTGTGTGTGTGTGTGTGTGTGTGTGCTTGTGGGAGCCCTCCTCGTAGTTAGCAGCTCATTTTAATGGCTGGCTTGTTGGACTGATGTAAAAAACAGACAGGTCAATATACCGAAACTGGCAAACTCTCACTCGGAGAGCTGGAATTTACAAGCCCAGTTTTTTGCCCCAAATCCCAAATGTTAACATCATAGAGCGTCTGGTGCCAACATGGAGGAGGCTGGAGCTGCTCCTTCATGCTGCCTCAGTTTATAACTGGATATTACTGAGCTGGACCTCAGCGCCTGCTCTCCTCATCCAGTCAGAGCCCATAAAGTGAGTTAGAGCTCGCCCGCATGGAATAATCTCCTCTTATTACACTTATCCCTTTCACTGTGAGTTCACATTCACAGACATGCTGCTAATACAGATCTGGCATCCGGTGCTGCCATGAGGCCTGTTCAGGAACGCTCCACCCGCTCTCCTTCTGGTTTTTGGTGCCTTACGGGGGCTCGAGGTTAATGTTTGTGCAGATGAAATCATGTTTTGCACAAGTTAAATCTGGTTGATGGATTGGTACGACGCAATTAAATGCAGATGTGAAAGATAAACAGATAAACACTATGGAAGTGGACGCCACAATTTGGTGACAACTTTAGTCATTTAGTTTAGATTCATAGTTGTGGATGCAACTATTTCGGTGCCGCGTTTAGTTACCAGCAAACAAATGAAATGCAAAAAGCTACAGATGTTATCATTTGCACCGAGGAGTCGGTGTACTCACTTCGTCTTGTTCGTTCCATTGGACTGTAACAACTGCAGTTTTTAGGATCGGGATTCTTGTGTGTTGTGAAACCAGCTCCTCCAAAAATGTAAGCCGGCAGTCACGCTGCCAGAGAGGAGGAAGGTTTGATGCTTGGGTCGGCAACTTTGGAGAAACCAAAGCAGGAGTAAGCTGGATTTTTAAAGTATACTCTCCAAAGCCACTCCCCCAAAATACATGAACCAAGGCCCCAGGAAGGGAGACACTTACATAGTGGCCAAATGGTGGAAATGTCCACTTCCGGGTCATGTGATGCCATTGGGGCCCAATGAGACTTTGCCCCATTGACTTACATTACAGTATATCAACTTCCTAGTACAAACACATAGATAGCCCTTATTTAAGTCGTCCTAAACGTTTTTAAATGCTTTATTAATAGCATCCAGAGTTATTGTCTTTGCTCTTTACCTTTTTAATGTGAATGTGTTTTTGTGAAAGTATTTCAGCCGTCTATCCGGTGTTTGCTGTACTCTCTCCTGCAGGCTGCCACGGTGCGACTTTGTTTTGTACGTCAGACGGATTTCAGTCTGTCAGCATGCAGCCCAGAGCAGCTGATCGATAAATCCCAGGAGAGGTACTGACCTCTGGAGCGGGGGTCTCTGTTACAGGGAGGGGTCCAGGCTCGTGTAGCCCTCACAGACTGACTCCACTGGACTAGACCTGATCCAGACACTAGTTACACACACACACACACACACACACACACACACACACACACACACACACACACACACACACACACACACACACACACACACACACACACACACACACACACACACACACACACACACACACACAAAGCCTAAAACTTCACCTTCAGTCCACCTGACGTCGAAATGGTCAAAACTATCCCACACACAGAGGTTCAAATAGACGGCCTCTTAGTTTTCCATGCACTTATTTCATTCTACCTGGGCTGTGATTCAAGCTTAGCGATGTTAACATTCCTATTGGTTCGGATACTTTAATTCGCCAATGCCTTTACAAACCAGAAACATGGTTTTGATTTGCCTCCACAGAACAATAGATGTTTTCTGTGGAGACGGATCACTTAGTTTGGGTTTATTGGACATTTTTGAGGTTCGCATCCCACAGCGCAGACTGATGATTCTGTTGTTTTTCCACTTATTCTAAGCCGAGGTTAGACCGGCGATGTATGAACCACGAACACGACACTCACCGATCTCCACATTCTGTTTCGATTTTCACGGGCCATGTCCTGACTTTATTTCGTTACTTACAGTTTACTCTTGACAATTAAATTATGGTTACATCACTTAAATAGACAACAGTTTGAGACATGTGCTTTTCATTTTGGAAACGTCGGAAAGTAGTCTGAAAACCTCTTCTTCATCGAATCAGGTGTGGGCAGGACTCTGCCAGGATCTGGATTGGGAACCGCTGACTTAAACGATTGAGTGATCGAGTATCAAAATACTTACAATTAGTTTTAAATCGATAAAAGGTTTCAGCACAATGTCCTTTATCCTTTATGGAGGAGCTATACATACACACATTCACTGATGAAAGGTACAGAGTGAAAGAAGGATTTTAGCATTTTAAGAATTGATACAGTATAATCTCATTGGAAATTAAACTCCAACTAGAACTTCCCAGGAGGGAGCACTGGGCTCTGTTGAAGCTCTGAACCGTGTGTCCCTGATAGAGGCCCCTGTTGGGGGATTTTGGGGGTTAAAGTGTGTGTGTGTGTGTGTGTGTGTGTGTGTGTGTGTGTGTGTGTGTGTGTGTGTGTGTGTGTGTGTGTGTGTGTGTGTGTGTGTGTGTGTGTGAGAGGGGGTCAGCTGGCCAAAGAGACAATCTGTGGATTAGAGCGAGCTTGGACACCAAGTGCTCGCTCAGCACATTACCCAGCGAGTCTAGTGTTCACAGCCAGAGGCAGAGCTCAGAGCTCCTCTGTGTTTACACTGCTGCCAGCCCTGACAGACATACACACACAATCCTATTCATACCAGAGCCAATACATATTTGCACTGAAATGCTCAAAGTCTCACATTCTGCTGTAAATCTGCAGCGATGCTCTTTGAACTGAAGCTCTTTGAACAAAACTGAACTTTTTATTCATACTTTTTTTGCTCGAATGTTTAACGTGATCGGAACACAAGAAGCCGTATACTGTAGAAAGTTACCGAACTCAAATACAGCACACAGTCGGCAAAATAAAGATTTAAAATGTGGAACTACAGATCGATCAAAGAACAAGTCATGCTATGAACTAAGGGAGTTGCAATAGTAACAATAACTGTGAAATAAAGTAAATAACTAATGATATCATCATCACATATGAATATATTGTGTAACATAATCCAGCGTCTCTTAAAGCTACAGTTGGTAACTTTAAAAAGTATCTTTGTGTCATATATTTTCTGTCCCTATATCCTGACAGTAGCATAGAGACAGATCATCTGTGGAAACATTCAGGTTCCTCTTCCTCCTGTCAGTGCTCCTAATGGCCCGCACTATGAACATGTTATTAACAGTCAATATCAACTTTTGGGGCTTGGTTGTTTTCGGTAATATGTGCTACGGAAACACTTTGTTTCGTACTAAAAAGGTATTGTGGTTCGATCGGAAGCCCCAGTCAAAACCGCCTTCCTCTGCGCGGCAGCATCCCTTTCATCTCGGCGGTGTTGCGTTCGCGCTGCAGCTCCGGCAGCCGCTGAACAAACAGACTGAACTTTCACGCTCTACCCGTCTCTCTCTCTCTCTCACCCCTCCTCATCCCTCCTCTCCGACTCCACTTGCTTTCTCACAAATGCACCGCAGGAGTCCTCCCACACCGGCTCACGACAGTCAGCCCTGCAGCTCCTCATCCGCCCATATGCAGCTCGCATCCTGTACGAACGGCCTCATTATCATCTTCATCAGCAGCGAGTCCCTTTTAATGTCTGTGTGTGTGTGTGTGTGTGTGTGTCATCTCTGTGGAAAAGCAGTCGTCCAGTTTCCCATTAGGTCATTAAATCCTTAAAATCCCGTCTCTGACACAGAGTAAGTAGTTGTGGTGGCTCTTTCATGTGTTTTCTCTTTGATCATAATACAGAGTCCTTCCCTCATTCACATGCTCTATACGGTGCACACACATATGTTCTCACACACACACACACACACACGAGTCCCAAAGCCACATAAGTACAGTGTGCGAAGGCCCGAGTCATCACAAAAGGCTGACAGTTGTGGAAAATGAAACGTAAGACAGTCTCGCCCCTCTCCCCCCTTTAACCCCTTCACGGCCCTGTGACCAGGCAGACTACACCGCAAAGCACTCGTAGACCAAGATATCCAAACTCTGACGTCATCTTCTAGAAACATTTAAAATCTTCAAAAGTCTGCCAAGTGGGGGACGAAATGTAACTTTATCTCACAATGCTACAAACTGCTTTTATTCTGCTGGATGCATCTGCTTTGGTTTTTCATTATCAGCCGACAGTCGGTGCCTTTTAGCTTTTATTTATCTTTAATGCAAATGACTATAAGCTCTAAGCTAACTGTAGCGTTTATGTTTCATATGGCACATGGTTCCCTATAAATAAATCTAATATAGCACATGCTTTACCGAAATGGATGCAATCTTAAATGAGTGTTTTGCATGCCGGTATGAACAGTGTTCACGTTCTCTTTGTCATTAAATCTTAACAAGGACGGTAAATGATAAAGAAATGGAAACGTTTCCAGAGGCTGCAGCTTTGCAGGTTGGAAGGTTGTTTAATGTTGGTGGAAGTTTGTGCTCAACTGAGTGCATCCGAGCCACGCTTTATTTTGAAATCTTCATACTTTTACCCAGAGAAAAATTAGATCGGGGGATTATGTTGGATTATCTAAAAAATATTTAAAAAATAGTTTTTTCAACTGTGCTGATATCCCCCCCCCCCCCCCCCCCCTTTTTTTTTATAACTTGCATGTCGCCCGCCCCTCACACCCGCCCAGTGCCAGCCCACATGCCCGTCCAGCAGTCATCCACTCATCCGTGGCCAAGTCAGTGTTATCTTTGAACTGACTTCAGAGAGACTGCTGCCCGGCCGCGGATGATGGCTGTGTGTGTGTGTGTGTGTGTGTGTGTGTGTGTGTGTGTGTTTGTACTGTATACAGCTCCATAGCAGCACCATCCTTTCATTCGCCCCCCCCACTTGTTTGATCTCAGAGGCCTTTTATTTTGAACCCTCAGCAGCAGGACGATGATATATCATTAAGCGTGTAATTATGTTGTTTTCGCTCATTTCAAGGGAATAAAGGACAGTATCCTCCCACACGCTTCTGGGGTTGCACTTCGTTAATAGGCGATGACTTAGCAGAGTGTGTCTTTGTGTGTGAGTGTGAGTGTGAGTGTTGTTGTTTGCTTGAATGAAGCACTGCACAGGGTGAACATGCAGACATATGAGGGTCTGTTATGAAGCCTGCGGTCAGGTTAAGGGGTGGGTGTTCGGCCTTAAAGGCAAGCCAACACACGTACACACACACACACACACACACACACACACACACACACACACACACACACACACACACACACACACACACACACACACACACACACACACACACACACACACACACACACACACACACACACACACACACACACACTCCTGCTGAGTTACGTCACATGAAAGTGATTGAGCGCTGCTGTGTGATAAGACTTGAGTTTTAATGAAAGTCTGTGATGAGCAGGCGCGAAAAGAGCCCCGCTGCCTACCAACTGCTGCACATTTCAAACGCTGCCGTGTTTGTGTGTGTGCGTGCGTGCGTGTGTGTCAGCAAAACAGAGGGATGAGCTCGTGATGACTGGGCCTGTCCAGGAAGATTTTTAGCGATGCTTTGAGGAGTTGGCACCAATCTGAACTTGTTTGTCTGGTACTCTGTTTTTGCACTTGAGTGCGCGAACCGGATGTTTTAAACGATTTAAGAACTTCCCTGTGTGTGTGTGTGTGTGTGTGTGTGTGTGTGTGTGTGTGTGTGTGTGTGTGTGTGTGTGTGTGTGTGTGTGTGTGTGTGTGTGTGTGTGTGTGTGTGTGTGTGTGTGTGTGTGTGTGTGTGTGTGTGTGTGTGTGTGTGTGTGTGTGTGTGTGTGTGTGTGTGTGTGTGTGTGTGTGCGCGCGCGAGTGTGCGCGCGCGTGTGTGCGTGTGTGTGTGTGCTGGTCCTCTACTCTCCACTCCATTTTCTTTTTTCCCAGCAGAGCTCAACATGTGCTTCCGTGGTCGCCAGCTCGCCGCATCAGGGCGGCCTGACCTACGGTGGGCAAATTAGTAGGTGAAGATGAGCCGCCGGAGAGGGGGAGCGGGTCAGGGAGGACGAGCTGTCTGGCAATCGCGGAAGCCAAAGTCAGCGTAACCCCCCCGAGCCATCGCAACCGCTGGGAATTCAGCGAATGCGTCGCAGCAGCTTTAGAGTTCCCATATGTTTTAATGGAGAGGAGTATAGATATAAAAAGGAGCAGGAGCCTGGGAAACGGTGCTCACCATCATTAGAGCACCATTGTATAGTGAGAGGTGATTAACCCATTGAGAATTATCACCATCTCTTTATGGAGGTTTTTTCAAACTCATTGTGTTAATTAATGGAGCATTTTTCTATATTGTCTCCAACAAATGTGGACTTCTGTATGCGGACGGAAACACGGCTCCAAATGAATGGTGTTTGTTGCTTTTCCCAGCCCGTTAAGAGACAATTTTATGGGAGCAGGAAATAAATTGCCGCTTTTCACTCAAAGCTCATCTTCCTCCTAAAAGTCTGGTAGACGATAAAGTTTGCTCTCCGATGTTGATTCACAATTATTCAAATGAGCAATATGCAGCGGATACGAAGCATCCCACGCGGTGATGTCAAACCAATCTGAATGTAACAACTAGATAAAAGATGGAGGTGACACAATCTGCTGTGTGAGTCGAGGTTGCATTACATTAAGACAGGTTTGTTTTTCCCGATAAGGCGAAGACGGCTCGCTTTGCATATATAAAACTTTGTTTTAGTCTTTATTCTCACACATTTCAGTTTGTCATGATTACTCCATCAGCCGGCGGCATGTTATTTTTAAGCAATCGCCAGCAATAGTTTGTCACAGTCATAAGCTGTAAAACAAACCAATATCGTCAGATTTCCGAACACATCATGCGTGACCAACGATTCCATCAGAAAAAGCGACCTCATTGAAGCTCAAAGTTGTGATATTTCATTCTACCTGTGTCATTTTCAATTTCACCCCAATTAAACCGTTTGCACTAATCAGATCCTGTAACAAACATTAAAATCTGCGCTCATCAGCACAACTGTGGAGCCGTGATTGACTCGCCTGAGACCAACAGTCAGGTGACAAAAACACCGAAACTTTGACTGAACTGCAGGCCATTGAGCAGAGGTCAGGAGAGGTGGTGAAAATGTAAACAGTTGAATATAAATAGAACATGGAGCATCAATTCTTCTTTCCAATGTTGGTAAACACTTGTTGCATACATTGATTCCATTGACTTTTTTGTAAGCTAAATAAATTATTTTCTTCTTTATTATTTTCCGGGATTATAACTGTGTTATAAGGCACAAAAGACACATTTGAGTTCTCTCTTCTTCTAGCCATGATTGTGCTGTTTACATAGAACTTCTATAAGGCAGTGAGTAACGAGGCCACGGAGAGCAAAAAAAACGCCCCTAAACCGATTGATGTTCACTCTGTTACTCTGTTAACATACATTATCTTGAATATTGTGTCAAATACACCTATCCAGATATCAAACCTACCTTAGAACAGGTTTGACAGTTATCCCAGGTGAACAGCCGTCCTCTATCTATACGGGACCAGTCGTGCGTCCCGTTCCCGTCGGCAGTCTCGCCCGACGAGGGACGAAACTCTGTTTGCCTGACAGCGAGGCGGGACACCAGTTGTGTCCATTCTGGCTGTGCAGAGCCGTGCGGCGCGGCTGAATGCAGCTGGTTTGGGACGGTTCGGGCTGAACAGTTGCCGACACGCTGGGACACAGCTGTGTCTGTGAAGCGATGCCTTTACAGCTCGACACCAGCAGCGGCCGGGGTGAAGACAACAGGACGGGACAAAAGGGGCTTGAGTCATTCCCTCCGTGCTCCCGTCTTCCCCCTTTACATTGTCAGATGGCTCATTCCCCCCCCCCCCCCAATTTCCCGCTTATCACTTTTTATAGCGGTACACTCGTACACTGAAAGAAAGACGCGGCTCCGACCCTCCAGGTAGTCTCCGGGGAGGTCCACGCCTAATTAACTGGCAGCCCTTTGACATCGTTCAAAGCGCGTGGCCACCCGCTCTCAGGGCCGAGTTACCCATTGTGTGTTTTGGCCCCGCTGCTCCCGCCTCAAACTCTTCACACTCGTCATGTAACTATTCCACAACAGAAAATTGTCAAACGGTGAATCAGAGGTTGAATGCCACCTGGTCAGATCTGAGACTCCCGCGACGTGGCGGCTTCCGGCTCGGTTCGGCTGCTACCGTGGGCGGGTCGAGTCTAGGCGCGGTGTCAGCGTGGGTTTGCGGGATCATCTCTGTTTACCTTTTTGAGGTGGGGGGTTGGGGGACCACCTGTCTCGTTCCACACCAGACCTGTTTAGACAGTTTCAGGCTGTAGGAACCAGCAGTGGAGGATCTTTGGTGGTCTCTGTTTTCTTTTCTGCTACTGGAGGTTGTCTCTGGCTCACAGCTCACACACCGGGTCTGTTTTACTGTTGGCCTGTAGAGAGAGTTCAACACATCAGCTGTTTTTCAATTGAAATAGGAGCTAACCCTGGCTTTTTCTAATCGTGAAAGTCGGCTGTAAGAAGCGTGATAACGGCAGAGAAGTTCAGAAAAAGTTCTATTGTTCTTCGGCAGCACTTTGTCACTGTGCTGTGTTCAGCTTTTTCCCCTGAACTCAGCTTTTCAGGCAGTTAAAAGAAGAAATGCTTAAGAGAAATTAAGGGCTCCGTTGATTCGCCTGCACCCGCTGCTCCTCTTAAACATCCTTTAATAGACTGAAAGATATGTTGTTCGCCAAACTTGCACTTCCAGCTCACAGTGATCCACTGTCTTCCCTAAACAGCCGAGTCTCAGATCTATCCGAGATGCATCAGGGGGTTGTCATGCTGACGCTCTTGAAAGCACAGGGCTGGCATGCCTGGCTGCTGCTGCATGGTGTGTGTGTATGTGTGTGTGTGTGTGTGTGTGTGTGTGTGTGTGTGTGTGTTTGCATGGACCCTTACATAACCATCCAGTGAGTGGCGATGATTCTCTCTTTACTTCTTCAGTGGGTTCATGCTCTCAGTATACATCCTTGATCTGCTGGACGTGACACACATTCATACCTGATACTTGAACTAATAATCTGTGTGTTGATCTTCTTCCTATTCTGAGTGCCGGTGCGAACACATGCGTGTGCAGCACGAGTGCGTCCGATGGTTTCTTTGGCTCTGTGGCCTCTTCTTTTTTTAAAGCATGTTTGACAAATGCACGGCCTGTGATGTGGCTTCGTGTTGACACAGCTTCTGCCTCGGCTCTCAGACTCTAATTTAGCTCGGAGCAAACCCGCGCACACACACACACACATCTGAATAAAACACACACATATGCTTAAAGGTATAAATCCTACCCCGGCTCACAACACTGCAGTATACTCTATGTTGTGCCATGGAGCAGTGGTGTAAGATGGTTACGATGGGCCCCAGTGCACACTTGTTACCCGTAAAACAAACCCATGATGGAGATGGGTTTGCATTTTTCCCAGGCATATATAGCAAATGGCACCAATGTCATTATAATGTGAAGTCTTCTGTGATGGCAATTTGAATCACTTTTAAAAGTTTGATTTTATCACAATATAGTTGTGAGCGTCACTACGTTATTCCTCCGCATTCCAAACCAACATGGCGACGGCCACATTGCAGGACTTGAAGCTTCATAACTGCAGTCCACAAACCAACGGGTGATGTCACGATGACTACGTCCACTTCTTATCTACAGTCTATGACTCAAGCCTACGATATGGAGTATCAGTCTTAATTTCAGGACTTAGCCCCGGCCCTGTCTATCTCTCTGGAGGTGAACCGCATGCCCCCGAGGTCTGAGGTCTGCACGAACTATAGAAACACAACTTCACAGACAGGAAGACCCGGGTGATGCCGTAAACCATTTCCCTCCCGTTAGCGGACGGTTCTTGAAGCGTGGGGAAGGGGAGAGGAAAAGAAGTGGGGAAGGGAGGCAGCTAAAGGGGAAGTGTGAAGAGGGGATGGTGGAAAGACAAGAAGGAGGAGAAGGAGAGGGGAATGAAAAGAAAGAGGCCATTAATTTAGTGCTGTGGGAGGGATCTGAAGGTTACTGAGCTCCCTCTGCCAGGCCCTCCTGGGTTGACTGATGCCTTTGTGAGGAGGCCAGGACACACGCACACACACACACACACACACACATACATGCATGCGCGTTCCAAGAAACTCTGGGTTTGTTGCGGCAGGCCAGTTTCAGCAAAATAGACACACACACACACACACACACACACACACACACACACACACACACACACACACACACACACACACACACACACACACACACACACACACAGATGGTCATTAATGGGCTTCAAAGTGAGGGCAAAATGGGAAACCTTTATTTATTTCCTCTCCTGGACGTGATTTGCTGTGATGCGTCTGAAAATGTGGTGACTCTGCTCCAATTTCCCACCACAGCAGAGGAAAACACAGAGTGTACAGAACGTATGGACCCTGTGTGTGTCTGTGTGTGTGTGTGGTTGTGTGTGTTTGACTATGTATTTCAGGATACCGTGTTTGTCTGTGTACATATGCACGATGTCGGCGGAACAGGGACATTTTAACGGTCCAGTAAGCTAAAGAACAGAACTAATATGTATTTATTATACATGTAATGTAATTGTATCTTCTATTAATCAAAATCAGTTGATTTGCAGTCGAGGGAGGTCGAAGATGTTTGATAGATTTTTTTTTAGGTCTTCTATGGCTATAAAGCTGTTTACAGAAGTCCCTCTGCTACCTGGGAGGCTCAGGTCAGGGCAGTAAAAGCCCTCAATCTATTTTGTGGATGGCTGTAACAGGACAGGAAAGCAGAAAAACATTTTCCCCCAGACGTAGCTCTCATCTTTGCTCTTTTCTTCAGCATTTCTGGATTGAATTCTATGGCCTCTTAGGGGAAGAGTAGAAGTGATTTAGTCTTTGGCTAACTCCTCGCAGCACGTAGACGATTGTAACTACCGTGAAGGGTCCACAAGTAGACTTTTCTCTGTTTGTCCAGTGAGATTACATATCATGGCAGTAATGAAGAATGTGTGGTGACATTAAATGAATATAGTATCCCAACACTTTACACTGAACTGATAACGTTACACCTTGGAAATAAAGGTTTTGAGTGGAACCTTTGTTTTCTGTCAGACAGGTAAAGTGGCTCAATTCTAAATGTTCTTTTTGTTTTTTAACTCCCAAAACCTCATTGATGACCTCATTAATCAGGTGTCACTACAGTCCAGCAACACTGTCATATCGATCATTTCTTTTGAGGATGAGAAAGAACCTTCAACCAAAACATTTTCTAACTAAATCCCTTGGTGTTCTTTTGAAAGACGCGCGTCCTACTGAGCATCTTAACAGGAACCATCACGGTACTCGTTAACACATTCAAATTTACACAGATTTAAAAAAGACCTCAAGACCCTGAGAAGCTAAAAAGCGCCTGCTGTTATACCAACGGCCATGATGGCGTCTCTCTCTGTGACAGATTCAGTTAATGAATGCCATTCCTATTAAAATGGGGCATGTTTATTGCCCTCAGAGGGACATGGTGGCATAGTTTGTGGCTATGGAGCGTGTTAGGCTGCAGTTTACGCTACACAAAGAAGCGGCATGGGAGCAAGCAGCCCAGAGAATGCAGCTAAATGCTAATGCTGAAAGAAAGAAAGCAGAATAAAAGCAGCCCAACACTCGGACTGCATTACCATTTTGACTACCATTGCAATATGTTAGTATTACTTTAGCAAGTTAGTGTTTATACATCTGCCAGAGGGGCTTAATCTGTCACTGTTCTGCTGAAGACTTTGGACTTGGATTGGGGTCAGATTAAAGTTACAAAAATAAGTGTACAATCATTTATTCAAGTTTGATCCGTTAAGATCATTTTTAAACGGGCATTGTTGCATCGTTGAGGACATAAGCAGCATAAATCAAGTAGAGAATTGAAGTACATTAAACACACCTAAAAGAAAGGCCCACCAAAAAACAAATCAACATAACTTTAAGTGTACACTATATTTAGAATATTTTCGTCGGTTTACCCTGCCGTGAAAAACAGACGTTTCCGACGGGGAACTATAGCCCTTCTATGCTCTCGCCAAAGCCACCAGACTCCAATCGGGGGGAGTTGCTGGTGTACTGCTGCCTTGATTGGTTAGTTTATTTGTGTTATTGTCTGACTTTGTTGAATCCGAACTAACCAAAGTCAGACAATCACATAAACAAGCAAACCTATCGAGGGAGCAGCGATGGCGGCTTCAGTCAATTTTCAGAAAGACAAGTCTTTAAAGCTGCCTCATGGTGAGGTAAACAGGCGAAAATGCTCTAAATATAGCGTACACTTTAACTGATATTGATTCATTTGATGAGTTCTTTGAGGTAACTAAAATAGGTTTTGCTGCTGCCCCCCATCCGCACAAGTGCATTGTTTCAGAACCACCGTCCCTGTCATGTGTGTTACAGTAAACGTCCTCCGTGTCTGACTCCTCCGTCTGCTAAACGTCGTGTTGTCAGGGTACGGAGGCAGGGTATACTTTCACCTTCAGTCGGTAAAAGATGGTGGGAAAATGATATATACCTTGCAGGATCGAAAACAAAGTCGGTGAACTTGAACATGCGTGATTAGCCCCTAACCCTCTCTTCCTCTTTGTGTGCAGGAGTCCAGGGCAGCGCTGAGTGCTCGTGTGGGAGGAACCACTTCACGTGTGCGGTCAGTGCGTTCGGGGAGTGTACCTGCATCCCGGCCCAGTGGCAGTGTGACGGAGACAACGACTGCGGGGACCACAGCGACGAGGACGGATGCAGTGAGTTAGCACTCCATTGTTTTCACGTTGTCCTCCTCTCTCTCCCCTTTCTCTCTTTGTCGCTATCACACTGGTAACGGAAGACCTGTTTTTCCGATTTAGAACTGGGTTAGTGGTGGTCTAATGAGTGTTGCAACAACAAACATTTAGAAAATGAGTAGTGGTGCAACGGATCATGAAACTCACGGTCCGGATCACAGATCCGGACACAAAAGAAAAAAAGGGAGCAAATATAACTTTTAGAGATCCCTGATCATGCTTTTTTTTTGCTGCCGATCGTTGCTGATCACTATTAATGTTTCATTATAGCAGCTGGTCTACAAGGCTCCACACTATTATTTTTTTTTTTTTTACCACGCTCCCAAAAATAATTTCAACCGCTCTGAAGTTTGTAAACCATAAAAAATGTTAAAAGTTATCCTTTTACTTTGTTATAGTCACCTATAGATGTACGTATGAAAATATTAACACAATCTTCTGTACATTATTTTGTATCATGATAAAATAGTCTTCAAATCTTTTAAAAAGAGTGATATTAAATAATAAGTACATAAGATAACAAATCGGCGTACAAAAGATGTTGGATATTAACTTTTGATAGTCTGTTTTCAATATTTTTTGTAATTTAAAAAAATCCACCTTGTAGATGCTGGCTGAACCAGTTTGATAACTATGGTTGTAAAAAAATATAATAAAAAAATTAAACAGCAGTTCTTGGCCAAATATCTCCCCCTGAGCAAATGTGTGTAAAGTGCACGACTTCTGAAAAAAGTGTGCTCCGGCACAGTTTTCCTGCATAAATTGTCCAGAATAGTAAGAGAAAAAAAAGAAAACATACAAGTGGGCCCATATGGATCCCATCATCACCCAGTGAAGCAGTGAATGGATCACTGGTCCAGGCGGGGTACTGTTTCTAATGCCGAGGCGCTCTGCGTGGCGTTTGCCCTCCACGCGCACAAAATAAAAAAAAAACGCTCGAGTGACTTCTGGCACCAGACGGCGTTTTGGCTGGAGGGAAGTCTTGGCAGCGGAGGCAGACGGGAGTGTTCTCCTGCACAGCACGTCGGAGATCTTCACCGCTCCTCTTTTACACTGAGGGTCTGCTTTTAGAGTAGAGAGGCAGATGTTTTAGTTTGATACTTGCTAAGCCTCTCTGAGAGGTGCGTGGCTGCGTTCGGGCTGATGTTCTGTCTCCAGTCCATCAGTCCCCTCCTCTGTCACATTAAGCTAGTTAGGGGTTGGGAGAGGGGACGCTAAGTGCTATTGATCTCGGGCCGGTTGAATGTTCAGCGAGCCCGATCGCCACGTATCGATCGCTGCGGCGCGTTACTTATTTAAGGAGACGCGTTGGAAGCAGCTGACAGATATCGGAGCATCTAGCTGGACTTTCCCAATCCATTAGTACCGCCTGATCGACCCGCCGCTCTGCAGCCGGACGCTCGTCCTCTTGGACTCGCTCCAGTCAATCTCGTAACCACGGGGCTCACTTCACAGAGATTGATGTTGTTGTAGAGGCCAGCCATTACGGTATTTATTCCCAGTCTTTTTTTTTTGTGAAATGATGGACACTTTTCCATCTTTAGGCCTCTGAAAATCTTCCAAATTAAGTCATCTATGAATGAAAATCCCTCTTTATACTCACGCTCAAGTATAAACTACACACTGTGTTTTTGCAGCCTGCGATTAAGGATGCAAAAGTGGAAAAGGTTGAGAACTCGGTTGGGTTTATAGACTTAAGTAATGTGTTGATTAATCACCTAAACACACAGTGTGAACGTCTTTGTAACTCCAACGACTAGGCCGGAGTAAATCCAGTAGAGAAAGTCGGATTGATTTTTTTCAGGTGATGAACTATGTCCGTGTCATGTGCGCTTGCTTTTTTCAAATCGAATAACATTCTGTGTGTGTTTTGTGTGTCGCGGAGGTAAAGTCGAGGCCCACGTGACTCCACTTCTATTACACTGATTGAATTAAAAGCAAGTCACGTCGTAAAACCCCAGTGAAATGTTTATGTCTTTTAACGACGTCTTCCAAACGCAACGAAAGGGTTGAATTTATAGAGGCACAGTTTCGGCTCACGGCGAGAGAGAGTGAGAGAAAGAGAGTGAGTGAGAGAGAGAGAACGGTTTCCCCATTTGAGTGGGAACGTCAGATGCGTGTGACCGTGGGAACGCAGCATCACAATGAACACACACAGATAAAACACAAAGGAATATCTCTTTTCAGCAGAATTGTAGCAGTGTAGTCTGTGGCATCCAGACTTTGTTTCAACTTTAACATATTTATCAGTTAAACCGATTTAACAATTTCTGTAGAAAGAGCAATTGTGCTGAATCACAATGGAGGAATGTGTGTGTGTGTGTGTGTGTGTGCTCGTGAAACTCGGGAGAAGAGAAGCGGGAGGCAAAGTGTCCCGCTGTGGCTGTGAAGCTCTCCGTGTAAACTTCTGATCTAATTACGATGTGGGACTCACGTGGAAGTTGTGTAGCGCAGATGTGGCTGTTGTGTGCTCGCGTATAAAGTTTCATAGCTGCACGGAGACCAAAGAGGGAATGGAGAAGGTTTGATGAGGGACCCCGAAAGGAACATGCATGAATTCTCTTTGTAGAGGCGTGCTCGGCTGACGGATAAAGCGTGTGGTGTTGTGAATGCCGGTGTAGGAACTCTATATCTCACTCGAGAGGAGTTGCCGGTGCGTGGCGGTGAGGAGGAAATGGTCCTTACAGCCGGCCGCTCTCCTCCTCCTCCTCCTCAAACCACATCTGTAACATCTGTCTGTCTGCAGTGGACCACACTGGGTAGAAGGGGCGGGGTGGTCATAAATCTACCCATTTAAAAACACACATCAAAGTATACCGTCTTTTTAACTGATTGTGAAACGGTTTCTATTTCCTACCCATGCCTCTGTATGACCCACATAAGTAAACAAGACCATCAGCGACAATATTGGCTGTATAGCTAAGGCTTGTCATCGGTGTCACCGGGTCCGACTCCGGCAAAATCAGATCAAATCACGCAGGTTCACCAGAAACACTTTCCGGAGAGCTCCGCCCCCCGGAAAGCGCAAAAAAAAAAAAAAGTGCAAAAAAAAAAAGCACAGTTCTTGGAACAAGAGATGTAGGGAGGGGGGTGGGGGGGAGGAGAGAGAGATAAGATTATATCTTTTGAGTCTTCTGACTGAAGATGATACAAGTATGGATGCCTCACCAGTGGAAGAGCACATTACAGGGTCGCACATCTCAAGGGCGGGGCACTAATTAGTCCTGATGAAATGTAATGAAGGCATAACTCACAGACGCTTCATCAGATTAATAACGCCCTTTTTCTTCATTGATCCAGCTGCCCGAGCTCGAGGGGGAGGGGGGGGCGGCACACAAACAGAATACCTCTCTTTACTACGTTTGACTGCAGAGCCAGATGTACGAGCTGCGAGATGCTCTGACACGAAAGCACTGCTCCATAAGAGGAATACATGTTTACATTCTCGGCAGTCCGGTCCACATCCATAAACCGTCATGAGGAGGAGGAGGGTCACGCACTGCCTTTGTAAGTCTGGTTCCTATGGAAACGGCAGCAGAGTGTGTGTTGTGTTGAAGGACAGAAAAGGTGCTGAAAAGGAAGATGCTCCATGTCACGTCTTTATTGTACAGCAGACTTCCAAGTTCCATCAAAACCAAATTCTTACATGTTGTTTAAAGGTTTACTTTTTGGCCATTTTGGGCTTTATTCAACAGTTGACGATGATGCCCTGAACGCATTTTTCACAATAAAAGTCCCCCGTTATTTTCCCTGCTTACTCTTCCTCTCTGCAGTATTAGCGGGCTTGTTTAATGGAAGAATAGCCGCTAACAAAGATCTCCTAATTATGTGATAAAAACATTTCCCTATAAATTCTTCAAAATAAAAGTCCCCTATTATTTTGTCTGTTAAAATGCTTTAACTTTGAAGTAGCAAAATCAGGACATGTTGGGTTGTCATCAGCAGTGACTTAACATGACTCAGTCAGGTGTGTTTAAAGGTCTTAAAAAGTCTCAAAGGAAACACTCTCTTTTAATAACCTCGATGTTATTTTTGGATTTATCAGTCAGTGTGATCTGTCCACGATGCACCCAGAACTGCATTTTCCTTTGAGTCAGGCCTTCTGAGCGCTACGGAGAGTGGACAAGGCCAACCGGCTAATTGAGTCTGACTTATGTTTTTGTCTTCTCTCGTATCTTATCGGCTTCTCAGTTTTCCTAATCTCACCTCCCAGTTCAAGGCAATGAAATGTATGAAGCTGCTGTTCATAACAGCTGTAACCACAGCAGATAAGACTCCACAGCCTTGGAAGACGTTTGCATCTCCTGTTAGTTCACCACGCGCCTCCTCCCACGTCCTCCTCCTCCCCCGTTGTTACTGATCATCCTTCAAGTTATTCCTCTCGCATTTCACTTGCATTGGAGAAGGCGGGATGTGAACGTGCACACGCGCGTACACACACACACACACACACACACACACACACACACACACACACACACACACACACACACACACACACACACACACACACACACACACACACACACACACACACTCTGTTGGAGTCCTGCTGAGTTAAAAGCAGCTGATGTTGTGAAAGAGCAAATGCTTTCGGCCAGAGTGAGGAGACAGGGCTGCAGAACAGAGGAGATAGGTGTGTGTGCGTGTGTGTGTGTGTGTGTGTGTTGTCAGGGTGGAAGTGTGTTGAAATGGAAGAGTTGTCTCCGTTGTGCGTGATTGAAAGCGCTGCGTGAGGTTTGGCTTCCTCTGGGGTCGGCTCTCACACGAGCCTGTGAGCTTTAAGAGATCGGTGTGTACTATGAACTCGCATACAGGTACACACACACACACACACACACACACACCCTTATAAAACCCCTCGGTTGGATGCTTTTCGGGCTATCTGTGAGGACCTCCTGGTGGCGTTATGTTTAACATATTTATGAGAAGAATCCATTCGAGCGATGACTTGGTTCTCGCAATTTCGTAACTGTAAATTATCCGAGTGCTCATGAATCCTGTGGAAGTTTCATCAAACTACACAGAGCTTGGCAAAGTCTGCTTTTGTTGTCAGTTGCCTAGCAACAGTGTTCTCACCATTCAACACAATTTAAAACCAAGCATAGCCTGTACCGGACTCCTCATTTGAGGATCACAACCTCTCGAGTTCTTTTAAAACCTTTTTAGATTCGTTTTTATCTGAACAAATGTGATCTCCTTTGATTTGAGCTTTTCTGCAAAGTAACTCTTGGAGAAGACGACGGTCTCCAGATGCCTGTCCTTTGAGCCGGTGTCGGCTGCAGAGTCTTTTAAGAGCAAGTTAGGCATTTGAACGGCTTAAGATATGTTTCTGGCTTAATAGACTAAGTCTAATCTTGATCTTTGACCCTAGATCAAACTTGAAACTAGTCCCTTGAACAAAACAAGGGAGCTCAAGCTCTGAAAATCCTCAAACCGGTTCTCACAAGGGCATTGACACACACACACACACACACACACACACACACACACACACACACACACACACACACACACACACACATAAAGCACCAAAAAATAAGAAATACCCCCTCCGTCCTTTAATCTACTGCTCTCTGCAGTCTTCACCAATCCGGGAGAAGCTGTGACCGCGGGAGCCGAGCTGATCCGAAAGCAGGAGCGGAGAAGATTAGGACCCCATCCCGTCTCTCTCCACGTGTCATCTTCTCCCTCCGTCCCTTCATCTTCTCCTTCCTTACCTCCCTCTGCCTCTGCATCCTTCTCCTCTCTCTCCCGCCTGACCACAGGAAACCTGTGAACCACTCTCTCTTTTCTTTTTACCCGAGGCTTTCTCATTTACTTCCTCACTATGTGGTTTGAGTTTATCCGTCTTCCCCGTCTTGTTTTCCTTTCTCTCTCTCCTTCCGTCTCAGGATATGACCGCAGTTGTTTGGGCACATTAGCATAAACCTCCTCCTCCTCTCCGTCTTCACCCCCAGCACTCGCTCCGTCCTCTCCTCCTCCGCCTCCTTCCTAAATATTTGCTCCCCGCTCGGTAAACGAGGGGAGCACACTTGTTCACACAGAGGAGGACATGATTGAGGGCAGAGAAATAGACAGAAATACGAAGAGAGACAAAGAGCTTGTTGGTCTCTGTAAACCCTGTATAAGCTTGTTTGAGGGGGTTTTAAATGTGTTCTGTGTGTAATTAAACACAACAGAGGTGATGGATTGAGGTTTAAAAGTGCTGAGTGGAACATTATTATTATGTATTACGTATAATGATTTAAAACAAATATTGTCAAATGAATCATTTTGATGTTCTACGGACTCCAATTATTTATATTATTGATAAATCTGTTTTCTTTATACCCATAAATTACAACCAAGGGGAAAAACATTGGTTGGTTTGTTGGCAGTTATTTGTTTTGTCAGAAACTCTGACGGAAGAGAAGAATCTACTCGGTTTACGATACAAAGAACCCTCACATCTCCAGGGCAACACTGGCGTTTTGCTTGGTTCTGTTGAAATGCCTTTCTCTAATGCAGCACTACAGCCCTAAACCTGGGGTCTCACCTCCGAATCTGGTCTCAGCAGAAACGTGCAGGCTTCCACTCTTTCTCAGCAGTGGTTTCAGTTGTTCATCTTGTCCAAGTGTCTCAGAATCGATGTTGGTCTGATTTTTGTCGATTTTAAAATCAATAAGGATCTCATGGCGAGAGTTTTTTTTCCCCACTTTGACCCGGCACTGATCTACTTTGCGCCCGAATCTCTTCCTCTCCAGTTGATCTCAGATGACTTTATAAACGTCGCCGTTTCCGTCAGACCTCTCAGAAAGTCGGTCCTCTCCTACTCCATGCTGACCTGGCGTCTGCCTGCGTCCGTCTCAACGAGCGCTCGCTCAGGCAGCCTGCGTCCTGGCTCCCGTCCTGCAGTTGTGTCGGATCATGCTCTCACTGCAATCAAACCGGTCCCAAACTTTAGCAAACTGTATCGTATCAATCACACGCTAACTGCTGGATGAGTGGGTCTTTTTTTCTACATCCCTGTATCTTACAATCATGCATTTCTTCATTTGGATCTTTTTGACAGCCAGACAAAATAAACAATTTGCAGACATCGCCTCGGGCTCTGAGAACTTGTGGTAGGCACTTGTCATGGTGTTTGACATTTTATGGGCTAAATAATGAATGGACTAATTGGAAATAACGATTGATGGATTCATTAGTCACAGCCTGAGACATGACTGCACCTAAAGGGTTCGGCCCTTGCCAGGTGGAACCGTTGTTTGACGAAGCGGCCGATGAAATAGTCGGTTCACACACAGTTAACCTGGACTTTCAGCTTCATGTCAGAATAAATAACTTTGGTGAGTTGATGACATCTCTCCCGATGAGCGCGCAGGTTAACTGTTGACGCGGCTCATGTCTGAAGCAGACAAATGCATTCATCTAATGTCACGTAAACAGACCGACAACCGCAGCTGTGTTTGCTTTGGTTGATGCACTTTTGTGTGCTCGTGCGTGTGCATGTTTGTTACCTGCCTGTCCTGAACTCTTCTCAAACCGTCTTATTATCTCTCGTCAGAGCTGCTACGACACACAGACTCGGCGTCTTTGTCCTGCTGGCGGCTCGATGGCGGTCGCTTTGATCGTGAGCGCGATATCTTGACAACTTGCTGGACAGATTATCGGAAAAGTTCTACCATCGCCCGAGAATGCTGAAATAGTTTTCTTTAGTTGTCGGTGTATTTTTAAGCCTCCCTGTTGTCTATCATCCTCTTTTCCTGTCCTACATGTGCAATACTAATCGTCATTGGCCAGTATAATATATTTAATAGAGATGACAGGCAAAGCTAGCATTCCAGAAATGATAGCTTCATTCAGCCATCGATGGATAATCCTAATAGTCTTATAATGTCACCATTAGGCCGCAGTATTCCCAGGAAGATGTGTGTGTGTTTAGTGGATGACTGACTGGATGGACTGGCTGTCAAGCACTCGGCAGAGATTCGTCATGGCAACAAGCGAACGCTTCTGCATGAATCTGCCTCTATGGACAGTAAGACGTCTTGTGGAGATGTCTGCGCTTCACTCAGTACAAGCGCTGTGCCCGAGCACAGTTCTGATGCATTTGTACTGAAACCCCTCTACATTTCAGAGGGAAATATTATCCAATATGTTCGCGGTAGAGACTTAGAGAGCTAGTAAACATGTATCTACAGTTCTGTTTTCGATGGGTTTAGAGAGAGAGAGAGAGAGAATGAATCACGCAGGGCCAAGAAAAACGCTGCTAGCGGCGCCCCTCCACTCTGACGGACTGAAGTATGCGCTGGCCACCGACCAGAGCTGAACTAGAATCAGATAAGCCGCCCGCCTCTGTCGGGGCCCGGCTACAAGAGGCAAATAAAGAGCGAGGGACTGAGACTGATGAGGGGAACAGAGGGGATTAGCGTGAGTTGGAGACCGGCGTTGCGGCAGGACAAGGGAGACGCTTTCAAACTCTGAAATATGACACATTTCAAAGACCTTACTAACAAAATGTCGTTTTTACCGCGTTACGGTTCGGAACTGCAGCAGTGCACATTGTCCACTTAACCAACAGGTCCACTCTAATGCTACCCTTTATATTGACTCCTTTGTCGACAAGAGAACGACGCGAGACAAGTGTCTGGAGCTTCAGAGGAGAATCTCTTTACACTTACACTTTGTAATTCGGTCTATATCTCACAAATCGACTTTAAAGACTAAATTTGAAACAGCATAGTGACACACACACCAAGGGGCTTCCTCCGGGCTCGGGGTGTTAAGCAAGATGACTTTTAAATCTGAAAGAAGGGGGAACGGCAACTTATTTACAGAAATTATGTCACTGTTAAGAAGAAACATTTCGTCTCTGGCAGCACTATCAAGCTGTTACCCTCAGCTGCTGAAATGGAGCTCAGTCACACCGGTGTGTGTTTGTCTTTGTGTAATGGCCGCTTGATGTCAAACACGGAGTCAAAATAATAAAAAAAACGACACCGACCACCAGTGTGAATAAATGTTTCCACTGCGGACGACAGTAATCTGGAGGTGAACCGAAGTGTTTTGGACTGAAAGAGAAAACCTCTATTGGAGGTCCTCGGATGAAATATTCTCGTAAGACTTGCAGACTCTCTGGAGTCCACATCTGTTTTCCAGTCAGTGTCCTCTCTCTCTCTCTCTATCTATCTATCTATCTCTCTCTATCGCTCTCCTGTCCATCCTCCCATCCGTTGAGCTGATGTGATAAGCGGCGTTTCGGCAGATATATTGGTCCCATTAGAGCCACTTGATTCTGCTGCTCAACAGTAAAAGGGAGGCCATTAACTCTGCTGCTCAAGGCCACTTAAAGACACACACATACATCCTCTTCAAGACGTGGGACACACACACACAGACACACACACACACACACACCACCAAGTCAGACATGATGCGCGTTATAACACAGCGAGTAAGCATGCAAAATCTATTAAAAAATAAAATCTGTGATATACCGATGTTTATTTTGAAACATTGGTATATCACACAAATTGGATAGAAACTGACAGTTTAACAAGTTTTTTTTATTACCTAGTTAAAAGTCCTTTTTTCTAGGTTGTTTTGTTATTGAGGACTATACCATGATCAGCATTTGCAGAAAACACACAAACTCTTTAGTACTCTATGTGCAAACAAAGACATGTTGAAAATCCACTTACACTAATCTGGTCCTGTGTTTGCATACGACAAACCTTAAATCCAGAGGATGTTGTATGTTGCACAGATTGTGAAGCCCTCTGAGGCTGAATGGAATGTGATAGTATGTGTTTGGGGTCACGGATCGGATCAGCAGAAAACAAGGGAGAACGCGATCATGTTGTTGTTTTTTGCCGCCGATATCATTGCTGAGCGTTGATGTTGGTCACGTGGCTTTCTTTTTCACAACCATCCAGAAAACAACTCCAAAATTCAAGATTTCTAAATGTTATCCCTTTACATTGTTGTGGTCATCTACAGTGGTTACATGCGTAGAAACACACAAATCAAACGATAAGGAAATAAAAGATTGTATTTTTATTGATTTATTCTTTTTTAGTTGTAGTTTTAATGATTATTAGCTGATTAGAGCTAGTGTTAGGAAGTTAAACCGGCCATAATTCCCTCTCTGATATCTATTGTATAAAGCTGTGAAAACATAAGGAAGTGACTTTATACAACTCCAGCAACATCTCCTTCCAGAAACATTGCGTGGCTCTCAATAATCCAGACTCGGCACACACGTATACCATGAGCCCATTATATTGTATTGGGGTCGAGGCAGACATCTCTCAGCAGGACAGAGGAGTCTGCACGTCTAACGGGAATATTTAATAAAGGTTTTCCTCTTTTAGTCGGTTCAGCTACAGGTCCCCCTCGTCTCTACTGGAAACATTAGTGGTGATCTGGATATCTGTGCACCTTTTTCATTCGCTTGGCTCCATGTTTGACATTTGGAGACGACTACACACAAACACACAGACTCCTGAACGTTAGCCTTAAAGCAAGTTAAATAAACAATACCGGTGTGGCTTTTAGGGCTGTGCGGACAGTATTTGTTTTTTTTTACATTTGAACCGTAGAAAATGGCAAAAATAAGATTTTGTTATATAAATGTATTGTTCATTCCTGCCCCATTATTACAGGTGTGAGGGAGAGTAAACTGTTGTTTGAAAGGCTAAATGCCAACAGTTATGAATTGAAGCAGAATATTTCGTCAGATAAAAACATGTTACGAATTTCGGAATGGATTACACTATATTTTTTCAATACACTTTTACAATTTTTGGACTGTGGACTGAGATAACTACAGAGAAGAGGACTGAGCGCTGTGTCGCTCGCTGTGTGTGTGAGAGAGAGGCACAATGTTTCTGTAAGTTATTAATAATTATAATCCAAACGTCAACGTTATACTGAAGCTCTGTAGTTCAAAGTATTAGGTGTAGCCCTTATGGATATACACCACTAAAGGTAAAATACCACAAAATAACAAAAGAGGGATTTGTTGTTCCTAATCTGGGTGAAGACTGAGAGAGCAGTGCGATGGTCAGTCCATACTGTGTGTGTGTGTGTGTGTGTGTGTGTGTGTGTGTGTGTGTGTGTGTGTGTGTGTGTGTGTGTGTGTGTGTGTGTGTGTGTGTGTGTGTGTGTGTGTGTGTGTGTGTGTGTAAATGACCTGTGGAATGCAAGTGGGAATTCTTGAGCTCGGATGAGAAAAACTAGTGCGTGTGTGTGTGTAATATTGCATAATTGATGGAGCACCACAGGCGCATGAAGTAGACCAGAATGCAATGCGTCGGGTATCCGACGTCAGTAGCTTGTGAAATGTAACACCATCTTTGATGTGGTTTTGCTCTGGCGTAATTCCGTCAGCCCTTTTTTTATCAACTGCCAAAATATCTGCATCATCAACGTCGTTGTCTTTGGAGGTTGGAGGTGGTTCTCAGACATGTAGGCATGAGGCAGGTGGAGGGAAAGTAGGTGCACAGACAAGTAGAACACAACATGTAATGATTCCTGGAATGCAACGAGGAACAAGAAGTGGACAAAGTTAAGGGTCTGAAGTAGAGTTGTACCGATAGGATCAGAAATGCCTCAAATTCGGCCCAGAAAATGCTGGATGAGGCATCCAATGCCATGGAAAATAAAGTTCCATGGTATACTTTCTTTGTATTCATTTGTTCATGTTTCACAAAGGGTTTAATCTGAGCTAGTCCATACAACAATTATAGCAATCACATTACATCCACACATGGTTAGTAGTACACAGCTGCTAAAAAGTAGTAATATTAGTTTAGTTGTAGTTTTAAACGCCCTGGTATCGGAATCTATATCGGAAAAGAAAACATGGTATCGGAACCTTCTGAGTGTGTGTGTGTGTGTGTGTGTGTGTGTGTTAATTAATGTGTGCGTGTGTGCGGCGTCAGCCTCAGAGGAATGCAGTGGTAGCAAGAGGAGCTGAGCTGAGCACAATCTGTGTGATAAGAGGGATCAAAGCACCCGGAGACCTCCTCAACCTTCCCAGCATGCTCCCTGCTGATCCACCCGATACCCGCACACAGGCCCCACCTACCGCGCGTCCTTGCCCGTGGAGTATTTATTTGCATACAATTTGCACCCCTTTGCAAAATGTGTGTGCCTAAACAAGTCTGCGCTGCGGACGGGTGTGTGTTTGTTTTTGCGACTGTTTGCTTATGTCTGCATGTGTGCGTTTGCATGTGCGTGTCAGCACCGTGCTCTCCCTCGCTCCTCTGACGAGCTGAATTATTTATTGAAGCTTTGAGAAGCAGCTTTTTTTTTTTTCCTCCTCCTGGTCGGTCGAGGCCCTGAATCTGCTGACGCTCTGTCGGAGACGCATCCAAAATGCGTCAAACCGTCTCGGTTTTGACAAAGAGAGGTCTGTAGACGGTGTGTGCAGGCGTCAGGACTCTTACTGACGGACTCTCTGGAGGTTTCGCTCATGGACCGCTGCGAGTTCTACTTGTTCAGTTCCAGCTTATTGCAGCAGTTCTGGCAAATATTGAACTCAGCCCTTATTTTATTTCGGTGTTTTATGTATTTTGTGTCTTTTGAAAGTGAATCATGTCAACTGAGAGGCAACTGTGCCAGTTAAACGTATTTGAACAAACCAGTAGCTTTGGATGTTTTATGGGAATCTTTGATTGTTTTGCAATTAGATTTCAATTTAGTGAGGTCAAAATTCAAATTCAATTGTATTCTAAAGGTGGAATTATTTTCATAATTCAATAATTTGTTGTTTACTTGCCAATTGCAATTATAGAGGGCCAAAGTTGACATATTTAAATTGGTTGTATTTGATCCGGTGTTTTAACATAAAAGATATTCAGTTTACTATCAAAAATATACCAAAAAATACAAATATTTAGGTTTTAGAAGCTAGAAAGTTTATTGACATGTTTATAGTAGACAAATTATGATATGATTTCTCTTGACTGGCTCATCAATAAATAAATTAATCATTTCAGCTCCACTAAAAAATGATTTACAATGAACAATGACTAAATATAGCATCTCAGTTTTCATTTTCTCATCCCGCTATTGAACGGAAATCAATGTAAGAAAAAACAATAAAGAAACTGATGGTATAAATTAGATAATTGTTTGCAGAAATGCATTGTTTATGCAAATGTTGCACAACGTCAGTACGGTCGTGTTATTTGGACATGAAAGAGTTCATCAGAAGGTGAAGAGTAGATGAGAGAGGGCTCTGTCTGTCTCTGTGTTTCTCTCTGAATAATGTAATATCCATGCAGGGGTATGTGGGTCAGTGGGGCTTTACTTTCCCTGGAGACCAGAGCCACACCCCTACACACACACCCCTACACACACACCCCTACACACACACACACACACACACTTACTCAATTCCCTCCCTGAGCCCCGACTCGTCCGCCTGTCTGCCTCGCTGGTTAACCTGCTACGTGACGTCATACATTTTTCATAGTCTGCGTTGCTCGGTCAATATTTCATACCTGGTATTGACAAGCGGGGCGAGAGTCGGCTGCGGGTAGCTGCCGCTCCCTCTCCTCCCGTCTCTCCTCCTCCCTCCATCCCTCTCTGGCCTGTAATTAAATTAGCTCTGTCTGCGGATGACAAAGGGCCAGTCATTCGGGCTCTGCTTAGATAGCGAGTAGCTGCACTTAGAGCGGATATGAAGTTAAGGAGGAATGCGCTGAGCCGAGCTGAGCTCAGCGCTGCTCTCTGGGTCGAGAGGAGAGGACGTGTGGGTCCAGATCAGGCTCAGGCTCTGGATGAGCTGAGACCAGGCAGGGAATAAACCCTCCTGCATATAAACTCTGACCTGTGCTGCAGCCTGCTGCCATACAGGAGTGATGACTATGAAATCGTTAAAAACGCTTCATCACTGTGTTGTGTTCTGGCTCACTTTACCTACCAACTTAAGTCAACTTTAAGTCAACTTAAGTCAACTTTAAGTCAACTTAAAGTAGGTAAAGGGCTGGAGCTAAAGAATAGTTTCTTGGTTTGGTGGGTATAATAGTGAAAAACGTCCATCACAACTTCCCAGAGCCCGAGTGATCAGATTCAAATAGTTCTAAAAATAGATATTAATCACAGACGACAATGAAAACAGGCAAATATTCAAATATTCACAGCGAAATGGATCATTTTCATCTGGAACAACTGTACAGCACTCAGAGTTGCTGTTTAGCGTTGGCTCGGAGCCACAATCAGTTTTACTTCCTGAATTCTTTAATCACATTATTGTGACAATTTTTGGACTCTTATTTTGGTAAAGAAGGATTTGTGCGGCTGTTTGTATTAAGAACTTTTTGTAGAAAAACATGATTTTATCTCATGGTCATCTAAAGAAACACTGCTTCGGTACTGCTATGGAAACGCAAGAGGATGTGGGCGAAGCTCAAGATTTATTTACTTAAATTACATTTCTTTGTAATTTTTTTTTGATAACCGCAAATAAATTACATTATTTATATAGAGGCAATTCAAAATGTACTTTGAGCACGTTGAGATTCGCCCTACCGGGTGTGTGGAAAATAAACATTAACGTTGAACCCTGGTCTTACATTAGCCGATGTCACTCAGGCCTACAATATGGTTACATACATGATGCACAAATCATGTATCATACCGTACAATCATAAATATGAAACCAGCAGGGAAATATGATTTATGAGAATAGAGCAAAAATCACAAATACTAAAATACAGACGGAAAAAGCACCGACAGTCATATTGTTGTATAGATCTGAAAAACATCTGTAACCTCTCCCCTCCCTTCAGCCTCACAGTTTGTTGTGCGTGTGTGTTTGTTCCTGCTGACAGACTTGTTGTCTGCCCTTGTTTGTTTGCAGTGCTGCCCACCTGCTCGCCGCTGGACTTCCACTGCGACAACGGCAAATGCATCCGCCGCTCCTGGGTGTGTGACGGAGACAACGACTGCGAGGACGACTCCGACGAACAGGACTGCCGTGAGTACACGTCCGCTCCTCCTCGTCAACACGGACACACAAACAAACAGTGGCAGTCGCGCTGAAATGTGCTGTCACACACACACACACACACACACACACACACATTTGACATGCTCTAACAGATTTAGGGGGATGAGTTATTTACAGATGTTTGAGGCAGCCATGTGCAGTGAGGTGTTTCTTTTTGAGACACACGCACACGCACGCACACTCCCTCAGCACTCCCACGGTCACCATACAAAACACTCTTGTGCCTTTGCCCTCAGTTTATCTCGTTCTTCTTTTGACTTGTGGAGTTATCTGTGTGTGTGCGCATGAGTGTGTCTTCAACCCAAAATAGCATCTCAGCTGCTCGCCAGGCAGAATGTGGCCCGCAGCGGGTGAAGCAAGGAGAGTGTCTATTTCTGCAGTCGTATTTATGTATCAATGCATCGCTGCCTGTCGGGTAGGTCTTCTATCTTTGTGAGGACCATTTTAAGTTTGACAGTGACGACAGTTTTGGAGAGGGAGCGTTTTGTCAGTTGCTCTCATCTTCAAAGGGCTGTTTAAAGCTTCGTTTATACTCGCCGTAGAGAAGCCCCAGAAAATCTGCTGTTGCATTGTAGGAAATGTAGGATCCACTGAGGGTTAAAAGCTCAGTGCTCAGTTGCTGTTGTATCCCTTTAATGGCAGAATTAGGTTGAGTTTAGTTTGGGGTTGTGAGGTTAGAGAATGCATTGTGTCAATGAGACCGCGTCCTCGCAAGTGCAGAAGTGCATATGCGTGTGTGTTGTCTCGTTTGTCCCCGTGGGGTTGGCGGTCAGATCCTGTGACCACATCGTCCACTTTGAGTCTCTGTATTTATTACTCATAATGACTCAGAGGGCCGTACGCCAGCCGTCCCATCACACCGTTTGGTGATTGGCTTTAATCACACTTGACACCGTGCGGGGACAGGAATAGTTCCAGCTCCTCCTGACGGAGACAACACATGGCAGAAAGAGTCGGGACAGTGTCCTTTTTAAAGACCAACTTTTTATCCAAAGATCAATACAGGCTTGTTTTTCCTCTTCCAGTGACATAAAAACAGAACTCTTAAATGATCGTCAACCACCAACACGTTGAAGTCATTGCGACATTTAATCGATACCGTTTTTAATCTCAACCGCAAAGAGGACTCTGCCCCCCCTCCCCCCCACAAACACACCCTCATAAACATTAGATCTTAGTAAAAAAGTCTACAATGCCACACAATGTACTCAAGACGTTGCCTGAGGACACTGGTAGAAGAATCCATTGAGCTGAAGAAGGAAGCTTTTTGTTGTGTTCGGTTAGCTCAGGAGACTCCTGAACCAGCGGTTTGATATCTGCAGGCCAGATGGACGTCAGCGTGTGGGCTCACAGATGCAAAAACTCGAGTTTAACGCTGAAGGTGTGTACCGACTGAAAGCGGAGCAAATCTTCTCCTCGCGTTGTCTTCTGGATCCAAACAGCCAGCGTACATTACCAATTGCAACGTTCTCGTCGCCGACAAATATCTTATTCAGTGTAAAAAAACAAAATGGCGACGGCCGAACAGCAGTCCACAAACCACTCGACAGTGATTGTTTTCCATACTAGCTCTTTTGGTACACGTCATGTAGTTTTGGTGTGCACACAGCAGGTACAGGTCAGTTCTGAATGATTCTTCTTATCTGTCTGTCATCTAGTGATTTCTCCTGCTCCACTGTTGACCCACATACTGTATCAGCAGCCAGACACTGAATCACTTCCTGATGGGGGGTCTGTCTGCTGCGAGCCAGCTATGAATTTTTCATCCCCATGCCCAGTAAAACCCCCCCTCCGTTCCCCGAACTGCTTATTATTTCATGCGTCTTTCTTTCTCTTGGTTTTTTGTTTTTTTTTGCACCCCGGTCCGTCTTTCACCTCCCGATATATTCCGTTTCTCTCCGCGATGCAGTGGTGTTATTTCATTATTTAGAGGCGGGCAGACAATCCTCCACGCTCGGCTAGAACCGAAGTAGTTGTCAAGATTTTTCAGACAAACACGGAGACTGAGGTGTGCCTCGGTCGGGTTGAACACGAGATGTTCTGAATTCTTGGAAGTTTAAAGGAAAGAAAAATAACATGACACCGTTTCACCACACGCACGCTCAGGGAGCCTGGTAATGACTCCCAGCGCCCTTTGCCCTTTGACGTTTGGCCGCTGTGTGAATGATGAGCGTCCTCGGGGCTTGTTGACCTCTGACCTCTCTCTGTTTACCTCGCCGATGGGGGGGGGGGAGCCTGCGAGGGACAGAGAGAGGGAGAAAATCAATTATTTTCTTAAAAGTTGAATATGAAATGAGTGTATTTGTCCATAGTGCGCTTAAAATTATAATATCATTTGGACCCACCGGTGGGCTTTTGTGGCTTTAAATCCTTTTTTTTTGGAGGGGGGAGGGCGTTCCGGCTGAGGGGAGGTCGATGTTGGTGAGGTCAGCCGAGCCTCTTGAAAGTAGAGCGATAAATGTTCCCGGCTGATACACTGGACGATGTTAGCTTATCACGGATACATCGTATCTGTATATACTGTATGCTGGCAGATTCAATTACAATACATACGTTCTCAAGTTCTATCTGATGCAGCTTATAAAAGAGTAATGCCTTAATTCTATCAACAGTTAATTATTATTGTTGTTATTATTATTTAGTACATTGACTGGTCACAGCTCTTTAATAACCAAATTAAAAGGATCCTCCGAAATACAGTATGGGTCGAGCCATAGTCCAGAAGAAACTACATTTTAGCTTCAAGATTCAATTTTAGAGTTTGAGTTTGATTCACTGTTTTCTACTGTTGGTTTACATTCCTTCTAAACTGTGATATACACACACACACACACACACACACACACAGAGGCTCTGGGACCTCCTGTCACGTCTCAGCAGTGGAGTCCGTCTCCAGCACTCGACACACCTCAGAAAAGATTTTTAAAATCTCACTGCGACGCTCCATCTTCTACTCGGCCTGCCCCTCTGTTCCCGTGGGTATCCCTCTGTCTCTGTCTCTCCCCATCTCTCCCTGTTTGTCTCCGCTGTACAACGCTCACACAGGGCAGGGATAAATTATAGATTACCTCCCGCCAGGGGCCATCCATCACTGGCTCTCCTTGACGGACCTGTTTACTCGGCCTGTGGCGAGCGTGGCTGAGCTTCGCCCATCGATTGCGGCGGTTACAGTAGAAAATCCATTCAGTCCTTTGTCAATGGGGGCGTGATTAAAGAGGCAAGGTGGAGGAGTTGTTTGGATAAATGAAAGGGTTGGAGACTGAAACAATGTCAATGTCACAGTGCAGAAAGTTCAGCGCAAGGAGTGGACTTCTGTCCAACTGCATCGTCGCGGCTGTTGGCATGAATGACAAACGTGCCTTTTTATCTTCAGCCTCAAGGTTAACTGTCTAGTGAAACAACATGTTCTACTTTACAGCAGCCAGGATGTTTAATGAAGACATGAACGCAGCTGCTGGAACTCGGCTTCGGTAGATTAGGCCACTCCTCAATCCAGCTGCTTTACGATTGAAAAGGAACTGTGGATTAAGCTTTTTATTTTACAGCTTATCCATCGCTCAAAATTACAGAAGCGTCATACATGTAAATGCACATTTACTGTCTAGAGTTGAGATATGGTGGACTGACACATGCAAAGAAGAATGTTGTTCCTCCTTTGCTTGCTGCTTCCAGCAGGTTCTGATGTCTGCAGTCATAATCGTGGCCATAATGTCAGAGAATCGACTAATAACAGGACCTCCTCCTCATCTTTAAACCTTTCAATTGTGCAAGATACAGACCGTTTAGATATCCGATATGTTCTAGACAGCCATATCTTTAACAATTACTGCAAAATTACAGACTTTTGAAATCTAGATTTGTCAAACTTGTTTTTAAAGAGTTGCGACAGCATAGTGAAGCAAGATATTTTAACATGAAGTAGTTTCTACAACGTGTTTCCATAGCTAACAACCACACTTAGAGACAGGTAGAACAGTAGTCACTGTGTGAAAAATATAAGTATAAATCTCCACTCACATGCACTAATGGCTGCGCAAAGTGCACTTTAACTTTTGTTTTCTGACCAAAAAATAAACTGCCTTTTTGTGGGTGGAGGATTGAATTAGATGCAGTGGATTTAGTCTGTTTGGGCGCAACTTCAAGTGGTGGGAACATATAGAAGCTGTGGATAATGCTTCAGTTGTGGTTTGAGATGTTTCTCTATGGATGTATTATGTTTTTCTTTTTTCCCATGGAAGTTTGTCACGGGTGGCATCCGTTGTAACCCTCCATTGTTAAGTCTTGGACAAGTGCCGTATAAATAAACTGTGACCGTGAAGACAGCCACAAATGCTGCAGTATGACTTTCCTCAGACCTCCTCATCCCGGAGTTGCAGTGGCTGTCGATCGGACGGCAGGGTAGTCCGTCTGTGGGTCTTTGAGCTCTAGACCTGCAGCCTCGGGAGAGTTCAGCCTGTTTACGGAGAGACATGAAGGGCCACAGTTTCCTTTGCGTCAGTGCGGCTGTAGTTATAATGTCCGCAGCTCTCGAGGACGGGCCTCCTCTCGCCACACTCTTGTATCGTATCCGCTCTTTGCTTTTGTTGTATCCTCATTACATGAAACCTCTCTTTCTTCATCTCTCTGCAGCTCCCCGAGAGTGCGAGGAGGACGAGTTTCACTGCCAAAACGGCTACTGTATTCGCAGCCTGTGGCACTGCGACGGAGACAACGACTGCGGGGACAACAGCGATGAACAGTGTGGTGGGTACACGCACACCTGCACACACTCGCATTCACTATCAAGCATGCACATGTTCTTTGACAGTGTCTTTCTCGCCATTAACAGACATGCGTAAATGTTCGGACAAGGAGTTCCGCTGCACAGATGGCAGTTGTATCGCTGAGCACTGGTACTGTGACGGAGACACGGACTGTAAGGACGGATCGGACGAGGAAAACTGCCGTGAGTACCCGTGTTTTAGCCACTTACAAAAAGGCACACCTAAGAAAAACATCGACATCAGTTGAAGTTTACTCTATATTTAGAATATTCTCACCGCTTTACGGTGCCATCAGACAGCGCTTTCCAACGGGGAACTGAAGCCATTACGTATGGTCCCTTCAAAGCCACCAGTCCATTGACAAAAAGAGTCTTTTCACCTTGCAGAACATGGGAGTTGCTGGTCTACCGCTGACACGATCGGTTAGTTTGTTATTGTGTGACTTTGGTGAATACGAGCAAACTCTTTAAAACACAAAAATTTCATAAAAACACAATGCAACAAGGCTTTCATAACACTCTGCCTAAAATAAGTGTTTGAGCAATGTCTCGCTCCACAAATTCGTGTTATGAGGTAACACTCTACGTGGTTTTGATTACCGAAACAAGTGGGTGTGTCTTTCTCTAGAGAGCGTAAACACAAGAGTGTCATTTTATAATTGGGTCAGTTCAGAGACATGATTTGGCTCGAGCTAAAAACAAAACAAACAAAAGCCACCAAAAGACTGTCAGCCCATCAAGCAGTGTGTTTACATACAAACTGTTGTTTGGCTTGAAGCCCAGTTTCCCTTACCTGTGTAAAAGAATCCCGGTTAACACTCCTGTTTTTAGTGAGAGTTTCAAAAGAGAGTGAATGTATCAAACAGAGATCTGAACATTATGTTGCAGCCGGACTCCTCCGGCTGCAGCCTCATGATTCCTAACTATTGGCGCAAGAAGGGGACAAATCTGGCGACTGACCGGCTGCATGTGAGCTGACATTTTACAGCCACTGGATTACCGCAGAGCATGTACACATGTTCACTGTCTTAATAGAGAGCCGAGCCTCTCTTTCATTTCATGGATAGTTTCTGACAGACTCAGCAGAGAGGAGGGGAAGCTTCAAAGAGCCTCACGACGGCCAGCTGCTGCGCCATCTTTTCCATCATCTGTTTAACATGTCTCGGTCTGTGTATGTGTGTGTGTGTGTGTGCAGCCTCAGATGTGATGGCAGCCACCTGCAGCGTCGAGGAGTTCCAGTGTGCGTACGGACGCTGCATCCTGGACATCTACCACTGTGACGGAGACGACGACTGCGGAGACTGGTCGGACGAGTCGGACTGCTGTAAGTTCTCCGTCGCTCGCGCGCAAGCACACTTCCAACATTATGAGTTTAGGTGTTAACTTCTAACTTCAAAAGTCAGACGCTATTTAAGGGGAACAGGGGATCTTTAGGGGGGGGACAGCATACAAGCAGTATATGTTCTATACATCATCTGAAAGCTTGGGACCTGACGATTTGCATTAGATTCAGCAAAACAGTGTGTCAAGTTGCTCTAGTCATAAATCAGAAATACAAATTCATTCATTTGTTAAAATATATTGTAGAACATTATGGTGGTAAGTATATAATGGTCATTCCCATGCTCTTTCATGTCTCATACGTTGTTGCAGCAATTTTTGGGTTAATACCGTTTGTTACACAGATTTAGAGCAACATTTTAAAACATATATTTACCACTCGAGAATTGATAAAAGTGATAAAAAATCCCTCCGAAATACCAGATTTGAGGAACATCATAGTTGGCAGTTGGATGGCGAGAACTTCTCTTCTGAAAACTGCTCAGAAACCTTATTGTCAATATAGCTGGGAAAGTTATTCATCCTCTGAACACTCTAACTGTTTGTGGTGGTTGGTAAGTTTCATGAGGCTGTGTGATCATCCTTGAGGTCACAAAAGGTCATTTTATACAGTGGTGTCAAATGGCTGCTATGGGGATTAACACATCGTCACACACAAATACAACTGAGCTCATTGAATCCAAATCATTCTCAGCTTTCCAGTCATAACCAATTCATGAAAATCCATGACTTGTTGAGTTTAGAAATATTCAAATACACGAAAATAAAACATTTACACTGCAGACAAAAACAAACTGCATGCTTTTTGCCCAAAACTGCATGGCATCATCATAGTAGTTGGCGTAGAACCCATTTTCATTCAGATATGTTGGGGTCAAAACTTAATCCTAATTGCAAACTCCATTTTAAGACTAACTCTGGGCAGAAGGACAGATTTGGCTACATTTCTCTCACCTCAGAAAACATCCTAAATTTGAAGATGGGCTACAGTGGAGTGACTGATCCAGCCTGTCCTGCTGGTGTAAAGCTTACAGCGAGCTGCTGCCTCACACACACACACACACACACACACACACACACACACACACACACACACACACACCCTCTGTGTGATCCTCGTCAGCGCTCCTGGCTCTCACTAAACGGCGTTCTTGTGCAGGAGGAGACGACGAAGCTCCTCTGGGGGATGAGTCGTCTGTCGTGCCGTCAGATGAGAGTAAAGTTTCTTCTCTCCCTCTGGCAGGCGGCCCTTCTTCTTCTCTGCTTCTCTTTGTCCCTCCATGTACCCCAACGGCACCGCTGCACATGTGTCCCAAAACAACGAGTCGTCCTCATGTCCTTCAACTTAAAGTGCATTATAGGCTCATCTAAACAGGACATCCATATTTAGGCTTTTTATTATATTACCTTTTCATTCTAATAAAACAGTTTTGACAGAACAAATTGTCATTCAGTATGCGTGTACATTTAACAGCTACGCAGAACCGTCTGAGATGCCGTCATTGGAAACGGTTTGGAAAAGGGCAAGCACTTCAAAAATAAAAAAAATCCTTGGCAGGTGATTGGATGAACCATCTGTCAATCAAACTCTTACCGAAGCCAGAAGAGAAGAGCGAAAACATCTTCTCCGTCGACAAAAAGGGAGAAAATGACTTGAAGCCTGACAAAAGGGAGTTTCATGTGATATGTAATACCGCAATTCCGCAATTTAGTGACATTGAGAGAATCCAGCTGCCGTGCAAGGCAGCGAATAGGCAAACTCATTTAGATATGCTATGATTAAGTTGAGTATATGATGGAATAGTGGAGTTGGAATGTGCCAGAGGCAACCAAATGTTCTACACTGCCACTTGAAAAATGTGGGCCGTATTTGATTAACCTTATTCGATTACTTTTTTTCTATATCCACTGATTAATTGTTTAGTCTGTAATATGTCAGAAAATTCTGGAGAATGCCCATCCCAAGTTCTGTGATCTAAGGACATCGTTGAGTTGCTTGTTTTGTCCATCAAACAGTCCAAAAAACCCAAAAGACACCCACACAGTCTTTATGAAGCAAAGGGTTTTAAAGGATTTTGAGTACTTCGCCCTTTTAGTCATAACTATTTGATATTATAGAGAAATGCATCTGAAAGGCATCTTAACATACAGGGTTTGATTTCCCGTATCCTCGGTCAGTCAACGTCAGTTTGAGCTCACGAACAGCTGTTTTTTTGCGTGCCGTCGCTCCACAGCATCTGTCAAAACTGCCTGTTAGGTTTTATCCTGTCACTGTATCACACACACACACACGCACACAGTGTGAAGCCACGGTCCTGATTAACACTGACTATCATGTTTCGCTCTCCTCGCTCCAGAGACGCTGCCTGCTGCTGACAAATCTCTCAGCATCTCCTTCCCCATTCGCTCATCTCCTATTTCTCACATTCTTGTTTCATTCGCTCATTGTCTATAACCATCCACTACATCTCTCTCTGTCTCTCTCTCTGTCACACACACACACACACTCACAAACAGTGGTTTCCCCCTGTGATGTGTTTGTCTGCAGTGCGATAAGCACAGCTTCAAGGTTTTGTAACATGGTTTGGTCATGTCAGTCAGCCGAGCTGCTTCCTGTTTCTCCCCTCGTTTCCTCCCACGTCCAGGTTTTTTAATTGCTGCCTCGCTTCTGAAGTGTTTGACTTTTCTTTTTGGGAAGTTGAGCTGGCATAAAAAGAAGTAAAAAAAGAAGAAAGAGTCAGGAGGTTCTAAAAATACTTCAAATAAGTGTGCAGAGAAAACGCTGCCACACATATCGGGTCCAAATGAATCATCACTCGATTGTTTGTGTGGGTCTTTTAATCTTGTTGGATACTTTCACTCAGCAAAGACAGGATTCTGTGCGCTGCATGTTCACTTTGGATTTACAAACCAACAAGGTTAATAGATCAATCTACATCCTGTCTCACGTCCTGAAGCCAGCTGGACCTCAAGACCCCCTAACTGTCCATTTCCTGCTGTCTCATCTGTCATTTCTCACCAGCAATGAGAGTATATAAAATCTCATGGAATTTAATTTCAGAAGTGTTTTAAAAAAAATAAAAATGTAAATTAAAAAGCTTTCCGAAACATACAGATAGTTTGTGGACACACAGAGGAGGCATTCCTCAGAGGCATAAGAGGGCCTTTCCTCAGACAGCATTCCTTGGCATCGACTCTCCAGACACATGAAGGGAGCTTTGTTAGAGAAGAACCCTCTCTCTGCCTCCCTCCCTCCCTCCCTCCCTCTCCCTTATGTGAATGCGCACATCCAAAAACACTCAGAACTGCATGCCTCGTTACCGCTTGCGGACACCGATACTGCTTTCGGCTGCATAGCTGAGCAGATGAAAGAACATCGTTGCTGTGTGTGTGTGTGTGTGTGTGTGTATGTGTGAGAGAGAGAGAGAGAGAGAGAGTGTGTGTGAGAGAGAGGGGGGAGAGAGAGAGAGACAAGGAGTGAGATAAAGTGTGGATGAATCATTTGAGTGTGTGTGGGCGTCGCTGTGTTCGTTGGCGTCCCACGCTGATTCTGACCTTATAATTCTCTCACTCTCTCCCTCTCTCGCTCTCTCCCTCCCTCCCTCCCTCTTCCTCTTCTGTGGGAGAGCCACCTGCTGTTTTGATCGTCCCCCTCTCTTCTCTGGTCCGGCTGATAAGCCCGCTGCTTGAAGCGCCACAACATCTCTTTCATTTTTCTCCCTTCTTCTTGCCTCTCTTCCCTCTGCGTTCCCCTCGTTTGTCGTTTTTGTTCGTCCCTTATCTCACGCCCACCGTGGCTTTTGATGGGAGCCGTCTCATGCTGTCAGGAGGAAACATGTCCAAGGCGTACACGCACAACGCGCTCACACACACTTTGGTTTTTAAGATGCTTTACGTGTGATTCAGCTTTAATCTTCCTTCGTCCTCCTCCGTCCTCATCTGCTGCCAGTTTGATCCGATCACTTTGATCTGAGCTCATGTTGAGATGCGGGGGGGGGAGATGTAAAGGTGGGACAGCTATGATCACCAGGCAGAAATGATCACAAGGCATCCAAAATATCCAAGAAATTAATGTCTTTGGGGAAGGAAATATCACAGGTTGAAAATACTGTTTATTTGCACTTTTTATGGACAGCAATCAGAGTGAACAGAAAACTAATAATATCATCATAAGCTGCTGGTTCTCTGTGCATATGACAATACGGCTTTCAACCTTTTACTGAAGGACTTCACTGGTAGAATCTTATTGTGGCTTGTGGAAAACCTACCTGAATCCCATGTGCATGAATTATTTTCCCAAAAAAAACAATAGAGGCAGTGACCCGATCTCAATAGACCCGAGGATAATTGGACCCGATCCAAAATGTGGTCGACCCGAACAGACCCCAGTAGTGAGAGAAAACCGACACAGTGCTGCACCAATCAACAGTCAGCCACAGTCTGTGAGAGCAGCAATACATGTCACGGTTTTTCTTGCACTTCACACTTGTTCTCCAAGCGTTAAGAGCTGATCCGCTTGGTTCCTCTTGGATATTGGACATATTGATAGAAAGATACGACGGGGAACTCCACAAAAAGGAAACGTTTTCGGGTTAACTTCTCGTGCAAGCAGATATCAAAATCTTCATACTGATGCTGGACAGTTTTTCCAGTGGTTGAGCAATAAATGGCAACGTACAAATAATGAAATCAATTTCACACTAGCCTGCGATGAAAGAAGAAACATGCTACTGTACCTTTCATAGCATCAGCTGTTCCATAATAACCGCCTCGGTATGTGCAGCCAGCACAAGAGGGCCTATTTATTCGTTATTTATAAAAAGCGATTTAAATTGGAATGTGTCTATAACTTTCATGTTGCCATACTTAATGACCATTTTACGGAAACAATAGCTTTGCCGGCGGCCGAACAACGGCCATCAGCTGTGAAATAATCACAACATAACACGGCTTGTTGTGGACGATTGCTTAATTATATTACAGCTGTGTTGCCTGCTGTGGCTGTCATGTTTCTGATGTCATTCTGTGTGTGTGTGTGTGTGTGTGTGTGTGTGTGTGTGTGTAGCTTCCCACCAGCCCTGCCGATCAGTTGAATTCATGTGCAGCAGCGGGATGTGCATCAACGCCGGCTGGAGGTGTGACGGCGAATTCGACTGTGACGACCAATCAGACGAGAAGAACTGCAGTGAGTAGCTGCTTATGTCACAAATATCAAGCAAACACGTGCTCTGTATAGAGTTGTGCGTCAAACATTTGTTTGTTTACTTCTTCATTCCTTATTCATGGGATTGTCTGTGAGTTTCAGCCTTTTGTCTGACTTCATGCTAGCGATGGAAGAACAAGGCAATCACACTGAGAATATCTCAAATCACCTGAGCTAAGAATGAATGAATAAAATGTGTGTGTGTGTGTGTGTCCTGCAGCCACGTCCATGTGCACGGCTGAGCAGTTCCGCTGCGGTACTGGACGCTGCGTCCGCTTGTCTTGGAGATGTGATGGCGAGCCCGACTGCTCCGACCGCAGCGATGAAGAGGGCTGTGAGAAAACTGGTGAGCCTGTGGTTTTGTTGCTGTTATCTTGTTTTTCAGGCGCTAAATATAACACCTGCTTCGATCGTAGCCATGGCAACAGCTCAGAACAGCCCTACTCTACTCACTAACCCACTTTCTTCTTTTCTTTTTTTCTTTTTTTCTGTTGACAACACAGTAGCTTTTCAAACAATAGGCCGCTCAGTTTGGCAGTTCCCCTCGCTGGTGGAAACACCAAACCTGTGGACAAACTACAGAAAGTGTCCCGTTTATTGAGATAGAGCTGAGCCATGAACAGGCAGCAGGGAGGAGAGAAAGTTATCCACCTACAACCTGAGCCATGAGACTGTAAACGAGTTCCACATCACTTTGCATGATATTTACAACAATCAAAAAGTATTTTTTCACATTTTTTGCACTTCTTTCACAATGAAAAAGACAAAACCATGATGTCATTTTGTTGACCGAACACCTCATCATCCGTACATTCCCCTGTAGCTCAGCCTGCCATGTTAGGACTCTCTGGCTACACTGGAATTTCTATGAGAAATAAGTAACTGAACGGTTGCATGTAATGATGGACTCAGGTGGTCAGCAATAAGTGGAAGGAGAGGTTAGCGGGGAGATAAAAACACTTAAGATCCTTTAATAAACGTTGGTTATGTATTTAAAGCTAAAACTTTTTCTTTTTTGTAAGTGATGTACATGAAGTGCTGAGTGGGAGATAAAGAGTCTGAGGCGAAAGGGAAGCGTGGAGACATTTGTCTCTTGTCTCATGGGATGCATCTTCTTATGTCCCCACAGAGAGTCCACCATGTGCTCCCGATCAGTTCCAGTGTGGGAATGAACGCTGTATCGGTCAGAGGAAGGTGTGCAATGAGGTCAACGACTGCGGAGACGGGACTGACGAACACCCACACCACGACTGTCGTGAGTTGATGCGCTACATCTGCATCTGTACTTTAGATTATGTGCTCTGCATCTGTACTGCAGTGTGAAATCTGAACGTGAGGGACCATTTTAAAAGATCAACAGCGTAGTGCATTTCGGGCATGTCCGAATGCACTTCTGCTCATTAAACGGTGCATAATCTGGGCACAAAGTAAGGCGCAAAGGGGATTGTGTTTATTCTCTTAATTAATCATAGGTATTTTCTGGACTCAACATGAATAAAACTAATCGCTGTGTCATCTCCCATTCCCACTTGCCGTATTGCTATATAAATGGTGGCATTGTCAAATTGGAGAATTGGCGAAAATGTTGTTTTTGAAAGGCTAAATGCCAACAAACATGGAATGAAGAAGAATGTTCTGTTAGATAAAAACATGTTTTCTTCTTTACTTAATAATGCAGCCTTCAAATAGAAGGAAAACACTTTTTTAGACAAAAATGCGCCTGAACATACCTCTTTTTATGGCCAACATTTGCAACTTGCACAATGTGAGCACTGGGCTTGAAAATGACAACTGCCTGGTTTGAAACTAGCACTACTATGACAGTTGCATTGCACTCTGCTTTGTGCTTTTGTGCCGGGTGTAAGATAGAACCATAAGTCTTAAAGTTCAGCCTTTATCTTCCCCCCTCAAAGCATGCACAGACTCTGAAATAACACTTAATGTGAAGTCTGTCATAACAATGTCATGAAGACTGACGTGAGCATTTAAGTTATTGATTCCTAATTGAGATTCATTGACAATCTCGGGGGGCGCAAGGAAAAGCCAAGGTGAGATTTAGGCCTAATGGCGGCGTTAGAGGAAAGGTCACTGAAATCATTTAATGACCTGGGCTGTATTTGTTCAGCTTTCTTCTCCTGCACCAAACTGACCGACATCGCCGTCCTCGGGCCTCGCCGCTCGTAGGCCTGAAATATTTCAAGGCTCAACACCACATGAGTCATACTTTTTACAGCGTGTGGTGTGTATTTATACTGAGTCAGCACGCTGTGTTTATGTTCCTGTAATGTTTCTGTGCGGCGAGCAGGTCCACGCTCCAGCGAGGGCGACTGTAACCAGAATAACGGAGGCTGTTCCCAGAAGTGTCAGATGGTCAGAGGACTGGTCCAGTGCACCTGTCACACTGGATACCGACTGATGGACGACGGCAAAGCCTGCCAGGGTACGTGTGTGTGTGTGTGTGTGTGTGTGTGTGTGTGTGTGTGTGTGTGTGTGTGTGTGTGTGTGTGTTCATTCCCGTTAGTCACTTTGTCCTTATGTCAGCAGGATATTTACCAAAATAATGAACACATTTCTTTAGAACTTCATGGAAAGTTAAGGTTTGGGTAGAGATTGTTGATAAGAATTTGGTGTGGACCTGAGTCTGGGATTTCTGCCACCAGTCATTGCCAGAGTTTTTAAACTCTCGGAGACACAATCTTTGTTTCCAGAAGTGTGTTTGCCAGCTCAATAAGTTAATTTAGACTTTAAGGGGCGTAACAGGAAGTGGGGCGTGGATGTGTTCCAAAACCGTGAACGAGTTTTTTCACCTTCTAAACACCTCTGCACACTGAACTCTGTGTCTTGATTTCATTGTTAACCCTGCGGGAGTTTGACGCCAACATCTCTCTCCCTCCCCTCTTGTCTTCTGCCTCCGTGGTCCGTTCCAGATGTGGACGAGTGTGCTGAGGAAGGCTACTGCAGCCAGGGCTGTACCAACGCGGAGGGGGGGTTCCAGTGCTGGTGCGTTCAGGGCTACGAGCTCCGACCTGACAAGCGCAGCTGCAAAGCTCTGGGTAAAAACCACTGTACTCTATTTCAACCTTGACTTGTGACCGCAGAGAAGTCGCTGGGGTTTGACCTCCAATAAAAACACGGTTGCATAGTCTTTATACTTGCCTCGGCGGTAACTGTATCCGTGCCTCTGCTCCGGGGTCTTTACTCAGAATGAGGTTGGCTCATTCGGAGTGTCTCGACTAGATTTGGATCAGCGAAGGTAGAGTGCAGGTCTGGTACAGCAGCCCATTAATCTGCTGCAGACCAGAGTTAAACCCAGGCCAGGCCTGTCTGTGAGGCAGCTGCCATCACCCTGACCTTCACCTCCTGTGAGATTAATGCTCGCTGTTATTAAACGTGACGGTCGGTCCATACTCCAGACTTTTTCTCTCTCTTTTGTCTTTTGGGAAAAAGAAGAACTCACATTGTCTCCATCGCTTCTCCGTCTCTCCGTCTTTTAGGTCCAGAGCCTGTGCTGCTGTTCGCCAACCGCATCGACATCCGTCAGGTTTTGCCACATCGCTCCGAGTACACCCTGCTGCTCAACAACCTGGAGAACGCCATCGCGCTGGACTTCCACCACAGCCACGAGCTGGTCTTCTGGTCCGACGTGACGCTGGACCGCATCATGAAGGCCAACCTCAACGGCTCCAACGTGGAGGAGGTTGTTTCCACCGGTCTGGAGAGTCCAGGTGTGTATGGCGGCCAATAGGATGCAGGTTAAGATGTACAGGCCCATTTAAACTGTCTTATTCCCTTCATGACATGTGCCCTTTTAAAGGAATAGTTTAATATTGTCTGAAATATATTTGTTTGCTTCTTTGTAAAAGTGACGCAAAGGTGTCTTTGTTAGCTTAGCTTAGCATGAAGCTTGGAAGAAAAGGGTAACGGCATGCTTGGCTCAGTCCAAAACAACTATAGACACTCCTAAAAGCTCACTTGCTAACACTTGCATCTTGTAAGTTTAAGATTTACATGAATATAAATAAAAGCAACTACTGTTTTTAGATACGAGTGGTTCAGAGAAGTTCAACATGTTATTTTTTTTGTCCTTTAGGTGGACTGGCCATAGACTGGATCCATGACAAGTTGTACTGGACGGACTCTGGGACGTCCCGTATCGAGGTGGCCAACCTGGACGGGACGCACCGCAAGGTGCTGCTGTGGCAGAACATGGAGAAGCCCCGAGCCATCGCGCTACACCCCATAGAGGGGTAAGAGTCCAAACACACATACACACACACACAAACTATAATGCATTACAGATGGTTTCAAATGCACACACACTCATATATACATATCCCCCCTGGATGTGTCCCAGTTGCAGTGTAGCAGCAGAGCAGGGATTAAAGTTTGGCAGCACAGCAGTGCCCATAGGCAAGCATCTGTGTGGAACAAGTATTTCATGAAAGGGGCAGCAGCTTAGTGTGTTTTCATCCCCGACTTCATATGCTGCAGTGGCAGGAGAGAATTTTAGGTGAAGCCCCTGAGAAATGTTAAGCTAGAAAACTCATTCTGCTTATTAGGTAGCTCATTTGCATGGGATAATTGAAAAATATAAACACAAACGTCGCTCTTCCCTCTGAGGCCGGTCAGAACAGATGAGTGATGATGAGGACATGAATCTCGAGGACAGAGGAGACTTTTTATAATAACCGACATCTGCTGTGTCTTGAATCCTGACAGCAATCTGTTTACCTCTTCACAACAAGTAAACTAACCCTGACTGTCCCACTTTCCTCCTCAGTAAGATCTACTGGACAGACTGGGGCAACACACCTCGCATCGAGTACTCTAACATGGACGGCTCCAACCGGCGGGTCATCGCAGACACACACCTGTTCTGGCCCAACGGCCTCACCATCGACTACGCCGGCCACCGCATGTACTGGGTGGACGCGAAGCACCATGTCATCGAGAGGGCGGACCTGGATGGACGCAACCGCAAGGCCGTCATCAGCCAAGGTAGACTCCCAACTGATATCTGTCTTTTCTGGCTCGGGTTGAGAATCTCATTAACTACCACACACACACACACACACACAGCAACACAGAGACACACACACATACACAAGGGGATTATATATATAGGATGCTGCATGCTGACGCTACTTCATTATACCCTGTGGAGATAATCAATGCCATATTTCCATTAAAGAGCATACGCATGTGCCTACCACTGAAATGTACACACACGCACACACATAGACAACATAAATGACAACATAAAGCTTTGGATGCCTCTGTTTATGTTGTTGGCTCCTACAGTGAAGCCTAAGTTTGTGTGTGGGTGTGTGAGAGAGAGATCTGGCATTTATGAGCGTAAGAATACGGGACACTGATTTTTAACAACCTGAGACCTCATGTTGCAGTAAGATGTTTCTCAGGTTTTGGCTGATACCTCCGTACTTTTATTCAGGTTTTCGCTGACAGAGCCGCTTCCAATTTCTTACTTTTATTTTTCTGATGAAGTGAAAAAAGTGTGGAAGCAAATCGGCTGACAACCAAGTGTGTTTTAAGAGTGTGAAAAGGGAGAGCGACAGGGCAAATGTTTGATGAGGGTGTGTGTGTGTGTGTGTGTGTGTGTGTGTGTGTGTGTGTGTGTGTGTGTGTGTGTGTGTGTGTGTGTGTGTGTGTGTGTGTGTGTGTGTGTGTGTGTGTGTGTGTGTGTGTGTGTGTGTGTGTGTGTGTGTGTCTGCCATCGGCCCTTAATGATGTGTGCTCTCAGGATAAAAAGCTGTAATTGGCCCGGTCCTTCCTCCACAGCCTCTGTTTGCTCAGACAACACACCGGACAAATAGGACGTGTGTGTGTGTGTGTGTGCATAGAGACATTCTGAGCCACTGTGCCCTGGAATGTTAACGAGTGTCTATCTCCTTTCACCTATAGTTTTCTATGTGTGTGTGTGTTTGCTGGATGTGTGCCAGCTCGTCTGTCATTGGAGCCGGGCAGCGGGCGGGTGTCATGGATAACGCCGCTATCCAGTCTGTGTGCACCTGTGCAGGTGGGGGCAGGAAGAGAAGGCGCTGTGCGTGTTCCTGTGTGTTTGTGTGTATGTGGACGTGGTCACAGAGCACACCTGCCGGAGGACACAATAGCCCTGTTTACACTTGGTTTTAAAATGCATCACGTGTGAAAGACCACCGAGACGCTTTGTGATGCGATCACTCTAACCACTTGTCGTGGTGGTCTGGTCTTTGACCGTATATCATTTGTAGCCTAAACGCTGATCCGTCCCTGACAAGGACGTAACAGGAATACGTCATCAAAGCCGTGACTCACCAGTTGCTCCTCATTAGGATTCGTCCTTTGGGGATGGTGAATAGGGATGTCACAAGAACCGATACTTTTGCAGCAAGTTAATGCCAAAATTCTGAAAATGTGACGATACTCGTTTTTCTACATTACCGCAGGTACCATGGGTACCGGAGATCGGGGCTCAAAACTAGCGTCGTCTCGGGGGCACTGGGCTAAATAACAGAGCCCACAGCTAACGTACGAAGGCTGTATTGAGTTTGATAGTTCAAGTTCTATTCTGTAAAAATGAGAAAAGTTACCAGGATGTGTTCAAATGTAATCTTTGTCACTTTAGTTTTTGGCGAGAAACTTGAGTAGGATCATCAGAGATTAATAATACAAATGGGAAAAAACACTGTAATAAAGGAGTGTCTGTTCAAGGACATGGAATTAACTTTTTTACTGTGTTATAGAATTGGGTATCGAGAATCATGGAATTTCACTGGAATTGGTATCAACTACAAACTGTCTGGTAATGTCTACCCACAGCATGTGGATTGTGGACTGTCTGCAACAGTGCTTTCTGATACTATCACTAGGAGTTGCCAGTTTTTGCGATCCAAGAAGGAAAACCTCAAAGATGGCCACTGAACGTTCCCTGTACTGCAGTCCGTCACGCTATAAGCCGAGCAGCGTTCTCTCCAGCTGGAGACGACGTCGTGTCGACAGATTCAGGCGAGGCGTGAAAGGACCGGGAGGTGCCGCGCGTAGGTTAAAGGGGACATCACTGCGAAGGCTGGTGGGACGTTTGATGCCCTGTCAGCCTGCAGCTGCTCCTCCAGCTGTCCCGGAAAACAGGAGCAGGAGGGGTGGGGGTGCGGAGACGAGGAAGGAGGAAGGTGACCGTATCAGAAGCAGGCGCCTCGGAGACTCACAGAGGGGGGCAAGAGGGTGCACTGTTGTCTCCCTCATGTTAGGATAAGATCAGAGAACACACACATTCAGCCAGTATCACCTCACAAACACACACACACAGACACCTGGACCTGTCTGAGGAGGAGGGGCAAGGGAAAATGTACAGACTTGACTGTTTCTCGATTTAAAACTTCTTCTTTTTTGGATAATAACTTTAAAGTTACTCTATACTTGGTAGAGTATAAGTATTCTTTGATCAGACAGTTCCTGATTTGAATCATAATTTAGCCAGTGCTATTCTAATTCCTTATTCTAAAGGAAACATTTAACAACTTTGGTTTTGGTTAAATGAGGAAGAGGATTTGGAAAAAAAAAGGTATATTCCTTTAAGTAAGATATTAAATCAGTATTGTTTTGAGAAACGTAAGTATTGTGTCGGTGCTTACAATAGCACAAACAATACCCAGCTCTTCTCGGGACACAATGCTTAGGTGCGAGTAGTCGGCAGATGTTACATGGAGACAAGGAGCCCGTCTAGTTTTAGTAGTCCATGATGAAGCCAAGCTTTCAGTCCCTATGCCGTCTTTATAAAAGCAATCCCAGGGCTTAGTATGTCTGTGCTTTAGCGTGCAAGTACACATGGGAGATGCAGTTCACAATTGAAGTTGATAAATTAATACAGAAAGAAATAATTTTAGCAACGTTTAAAAGCCTCATACAGTACATGTATCTCTCAAAGGCTAAGTTCAATAAACATCATCTCTAGAATCGTGCTCATTTCAAAAACCTCATTTAAACTTGCAAGCTTTTTGGGAGCCAAGTGTGTATCCTATAATATTATCTATTACGTCTATGTTCTGTGTCCCTTCTTTTGTCAGTCATGCATGGTCAACTCTGTACACTGAAAGCAGAGATAACTATAAGATATTCATTATAATTATGAGATACAAACAGAACAAAACGAACTGCCAACCCGTACGGAGCTTCCCATGTCCTCCAAAATCCAAACCTGTGTCCTCCAAAAGTCTGTGACATCCACAGAGGGGATGCGTCTATGTGCTGAGCTGGGCAAAAACATTTTCTCAACTTCTTTTCCAAATGTCTTTGGCATCTCTGTACACAAATAATTATTGTTGCGTATCGGCCGACGAGATACAATTGCTTCTAATTTATAACAAAACTTTGAGGTATTGGGAAACATTTTCTGGAGGCAAACGGAGGTAAAATGTGTTCTTTCATCTGCACTAATGTTGGCGTGGACCAAAGAGGCATTAAAGACATAGTTTGTGGCTCATAAAACATATAAATAGTTTGAAACGGTACAGCTTTTGTATCATTACGCACTCAAACACACACACAATTACCCTGATCCTCGTGGCTCATTAGTATTCTGGTCTCTCCAGTTTCAGCCATTTACCACTTGACATTTATGCCTTGCTGTAAAACACTGTCATTAAATGAGCAGCGCTGTTTTTAAAAGCCCATAGCCCAGCATGCTCGCCCCACCACCACCTCCACCACGGCCCTGTGCAGCAACAGAAATCACTTTTTCCGTCCGTTCGGCGCTCTCATCTAACTGGCTGTGCAGCTACTTCACAGGAGGAGGAGGATTGAGCCGGAGAGAGAAAGTGGACGTTGATTTTGGCGAGTGTGGTGAGCGGGTGGGGGGGGTGGGGGGGGTGGGGGGGGTCACCCTAAGCAGATGTTCCCAATGTGGAGATAAATCTGTGAGGGGGGTTCCCTGTTGCACATGTTAGTATTTAGGCCGGGGCCTGGCAAAAGTATTCAAAGACTCAATCCACAGCTCTCAGTGTGAGCGATGGGGTTCTACATGAGCACATTATGATCTGCCCGAGTTAGAACACATTTCTTGTATCTGTTTTTTTTTCTGTGTTCTTCTTGCTGCTTTGAAGTGTGTGTGGGGGCTCCGTCAGACGAAATGACCTCAGCTAGACTTTTCTAACTTTAGCTTTGATTATTGCTCATATAGTCAACAATGTTCATGACATCATGCACATATGATATGAAAGAAATTAGTTTTAATAATTCCCATTTCATCATCACTCAGCATCAGCAGACTCTAAAACCAATAAAACCTAAATTTAGGAGATGTTTTTTTTTGGATTAGAGCACAAACACACTGGATACACTGTACATTGTAAGTGGAGAGAAATGATGGGATATATTACTGTCCTTCAGATTGAAATCAGCCATTAAAATGATTAAAACCGCCAAAGTAAATAAAATGTTAGTGCAGACTAAGACGAGGACTGGTTTATATCCGTCCGTAGTCGGTCTCTTGCACCAGTCTGACCCGGTTTGAGGTTCTGTCCTCCACCTCCAAGTCACATTACTGAAGGAGACCGATCGAGCGCCTCCGCTTTTGGCCGCTCTGGCCACAACTAAACCAGCAACAGGCCAGTGAGAGGCAGAGTAATTGAAAGCAGCTCTAAATGGGGAGGTTATGACATCAGCGGAGCCCACTGCGCTGAATGGCAGGATGTTGGTGGAACAAGCCGAACGCCACATTTCTGCTTTCCATTTCCTGCGTGTCCACATGAAGCTCACGGAAACATCCATTTTTTTTTTTTGTCAAACTTTGATAAGTTACTCCTCATTGTGTCATGAAAGATGTCGCTGGCCTGGTTTTATCACATACTTCATCAAGGATCGCCCAGCCTTTCTAAATTCTCTGTCTCTCTCTCTTTGTAGGCCTGCCGCACCCATTCGCCATCACCGTGTTTGAGGACAGCCTCTACTGGACGGACTGGCACACCAAGAGCATCAACAGCGCCAACAAATTCACCGGCAAGAACCAGGAGATCATTCGCAACAAGCTGCACTTCCCCATGGACATCCACACCCTGCACCCGCAGAGGCAGCCCGCAGGTCGGTGCACGGCTGCATTTCAAGTTCCGAGTTTGTTGAATCTCCCCGCGATGCCCTCAGTAATTAGCGGTGCACTTTTTGGAGTGAGATCAGCCAAGGTCCTCCGTGGGAGGATCAGAGGACAGATGGGAGCTAAGTGAAGTGTGAGGTGGAATTTTAACGTCTTTGAGGCCAGTTTCACCACAGAACACACTGTTCTGTGTTTTAGTTAGTTTGGACGTTTTATCAAAGGCCGTGTTGTTGTTGATGACATGAACATGTTTTTTTCTGTCATTGTTGTCAAATGACAAACAGCAGCAAGACATGGCCGAAGTCTGTAATGATGATCTAAAGTGACCCGTTAGTTATGTGCAACAGTCGCCTCACAATGCCAGGTCTGGGTCAGGCCTTTCTGGAGTTTGTACGTTCTTCCCGTATGACCGTGAGTGATCCTCCGGGTGCTGCGGTTTCCTCCCACCATCACAACACGGTATCCCGCTCTGTGGATGGGTTGTGTCAGGAAGGGCATCCAGCGTAAAACCCTATGCCAAATCAAAAAATGCAGATCATAACATCAGATTTTCATCCCGGATCGGTTGAGGCCCGGCTTACCAACGAGACGTAAATCGATGATCCGCCGTGGCGATTGCTAACGGGAACAAAGAAGAAGTAATATGCTCTGTGCAACAGTCAAAAGTCTTTCTCGGAAAAAGCTGATTGATGTCACATTTAGTGACATAGTAATGTTAGAGGTTCAGACGAATGGACTTTGATGTCCGTTTCCCTAGTTTCATTAAAAGCATTGACAATAACAAGCCACACAGTGTGGACAAAGAGCTCTGTGGAGATAATATACTGTACATAAAGAAAACCGGTGTTCTCCATTCATGAGGCTCATGGGCTCCTTATGTGGTCACTTGTTCACCCACATCTCTTCAGATCTGTCCGTCATTGTGTGTGTGGGGGTGTTATTTTTAAGCAAGTTGTGAGTGAGAACAATGGATTTATTTTTTTGAAAACATCCGAGTTTGCAGCAGAATATGTAGTCATGCAGCAGGCGGGAGAACAGAATGCTGAACAACAAAAACATCAAACACAAACTCAACCCTCATTAGAGGGTGAAAGATGAGCCGGATGAGGAAAATAGCGACCTTCTTTAAGGGTATCAGTGCACACAGAAGTGGAGGCTTTATCCCTAGATCCAGAGATGATGGAATGATTTGCTGCACTTGTGTTAGACCCTGTGGTGAACTGGCCGGTTGAGGCGTTGTTTCTATCAGCATGGTAGCAAAGGCTTCTTGTGTTCTTTGCTAACACACCATGTTGAACTTGAGTTCTGGCCAAGGGGAAAGTTTTGGTTATCACGCTGGTAGAATAGTTTAACAGTCGGACACTAATATGCGTCTGTGTTGGCGGGGGGAAGTCGGGCACTGTTCCTTCTGTTTTGGTGTAGATTCAGTGAGTCATGTGAGGTCGCGTGTGAGTGGAAAAGATTTAAGCTCCGCATCAATTAAACATAGCAAAGCTGCTTCAGAACTCGAGTGAAATCCAGAGACACGCTGTGACATTTAGTGGAAGGGAAGACAAAAGCCCTGCTATCCATGCGCTGTTCATTATATTTTTAGAATAGAAAAATGATTATACAAATGTGTGGCATTTTGGGAAATGGGCCTTTTTTTGCTTGCTTGCCAAGAGTTAGATGAGAAGATCGAGACCGCAATAAAGGAAAATGTCACAGAGTTGCTTGCAGATCCTTACTTGCGTCTTCATTTTAAAGAAACAGTTGGTATGTTTTTCTCAAAAAGAGCAACTGACCCTTGACTAAGTCCCGCCTCTCGAACCAAGACTGGCCAATCGCAGCATAGCATCGGCCAGATCCAACCAGACTGCTGCAGGGATGACTTTTTGTAACCTCTGGAAGTCAGTCACACTGGTTTTTCTCATCAAAAAGCCAACGGGATTTTTCCATACCTGCATTTTATTTTTGTAGTGTTGCAGATTCTTATCACTTATTATAAGACACTCCTCACAATATTAATTAGAAAAATTGGCCATGTGTGAAATGGGTATCGCTGTTTTGTAAAGACAAAAATCACTACTTCCTCAAATTAAAGCATTTTTGCTTTATTTTGAGCAAGTAGTGATTTTAGTATTCTAATACTATTATTTACCACATAAAACATCACGTACTGAGCTGTGTGTGTCTCTGTCTCACCTGTAGGTGGCAGGAACCGCTGTGGCACCAACAACGGAGGCTGCAGCCACCTGTGTCTCCCCAGCAACAAGACACACACCTGCGCCTGTCCCACCGGCTTCAAGAAGGTGGACCACTCCAACTGTGCCAGCGGTGAGTCCCTCAACATCTGGATCATTATAATTGAGTGGATGTGAAATGTTTATATATTTATTTATGAAACAATAAATGCCAACAGCCATAATTTAAGCAAATTAGCATTTGCCAATTAATATATAAATTACAGTTTTTAGTGGTTACTACAAGACACCCACAACCATATCTGTGTCCTGGTGGTTGAATTTACTAGTTTTTATGAATTGGAATCTGGAATAATTTCTTTAAACTGTCATCTCTGGTCTTCTGCCAGAGGGTCTCCATCTTTCATTGGAGCATAAATAATCAAAAAGTTTAAAGTTTAAAGACAAATCCTCAGCAGTAGTTCAATTAAAGATTGTTATACTGATTTAACAGTCAGTGTCAGTAAGTCAGTCAGAAAGTGCCATTGTAAAGGTTGTACTGTATGATAAGGATAACAAGACATCCACTAAAGTGGGATTAAACAAGTGAAATGACATGTTAGTTTTTTCACTACCCTGAGACATTTACACAGCCTGTAGTAATAAAATCATCTTTATTATACATAATCATGTTAGCGAAAGGGATTATGATTTATGATATTGATCAGTCAGTTTGGTTGCTAGTTGTCTGTGTGTCAGTGCTGTTTTTGCTGTGTTCACTGTTGACCCCACTGTTAAACCTAGAAGACTGACAGAAGACCTTTGGTCTTTAATCAGGTCTTGACAAGTTCCTGCTTTTTGCCCGAAGGACGGACATCCGACGAGTCAGCTTCGACACAGAGGACATGTCCGATGATGTCATCCCTCTGGCCGACGTGCGCAATGCCGTGGCACTGGACTGGGACGCCAAAGACGGCTACATCTACTGGACGGACGTCACCACCGACTCCATCAACAGGGCGCTGTGGAACGGCACCAAGCAGGAGGTCAGTGACACCCCACAGTCTGTGGGATGCCGAAATCCCATAATTTCTCACCATCTCATCAACAGCAGCATTTCAGTTTATGCAATACTGCCATCTACTGGGGCTGGTGTCAAAGTGGAACAACAATTGGTGCTCTGTAGAGGATAATGTAGGTTGAGAACTGCTACTGGCTGGAGTTAATATCTTTGTTGTCTCTGTCTCTCCAGGTGGTGGTGGACACCAGTCTGGAAAGCCCCGCAGGTTTGGCGATTGACTGGCTGACTAACAAGCTCTACTGGACCGATGCTGGTACGCAGCCTCGTTTCACATATTGTCACATACGATCATATTCCTGACGCAATCACCTGCATGACGGCGTGCGCTCTTGGATTTCAACCGTTCATTTTCATGTCCCGGGTTTCTCAGGTACGGATCGTATCGAGGTTTCTAATGCCGACGGGAGCATGCGGACTGTCCTGATATGGGAGAACCTGGACCGGCCCCGGGACATCGTCGTTGACCCGATCGGAGGGTGAGATGATCAAAAATGTTGAAACACATGAAGACTGGATTCCACATTGCACTCTCATTATTCCTCATTTGTCTTATTATGTCTTTATAGTTTCATGTACTGGACCGACTGGGGTGCCAACCCAAAGATTGAGCGCGCAGGAATGGACGCCTCCAGTCGGATCGTCATCATCTCATCTAACCTGACGTGGCCCAACGGGCTCGCCATCGACTACGAGACCAAGCGCCTGTACTGGGCCGACGCTGGCATGAAGACTATCGAATTTGGCAACTTTGATGGTTCCGACCGACAGGTAAAGTGTGTTTTTATGACGTCATGAATTCATTTTTAAACTCACGTCTTCATGCTGATTTGTTTGACAAATTATTTTACGTTAACATTTAAATGATTGATGTATTTTGATTGCAGCAATTTGAGGAATTGTTCATCCTTGGTTGCTTGATTTGCTTTTGAGCTTTTCTGTTCATTTGCAATAAACCTAGACTTCCGCTACTGTTTTTGCCTCCAGGTTCTGATTGGCAGCCAGCTGCCTCACCCCTTTGGCCTGACTGTACACGAGGACAAGCTCTACTGGACCGACTGGCAGTCGAAGAGCATCCAGAGCGCCGACAAGCTCACCGGCTTGGGACGACGCACGCTCGCCGAAAACCTGGAGAACCTCATGGACATTCACATGTTCCACCGACACCGAGAGACAGGTCTGTGTGCGTCCACATGTACAGTGCAGTCAGCAAGTAGTGGAACAGAGACACGTTTTTCATTGTTCTGTCTCGGTGCTGCAACACTTTCGATCTTAAATGAGTGAAACCGAGACTGTGGGGTTTAAGTGCAGACTTTCAGCTGTAATTTGAGGATATAATTTCAAATCCTATGTCCTGCAGTACAGATATTATAAAATCTGCAATTGGGGAATGTGTCAGTACACTTGACGTGTCCTGTTGGACTTGTAGTCTCTTGTTACAAAAAACCTCTCCCGTCACTTTCTACTTTACGGATTGTTGCTGCCTTTTCTCAGAGCTCAGAGGGGATTACAGGTAAACTGAACCCAGATCACTGGCCCGAGAGGGCAGAGAGCCTCGGGGGGCTCATTCCAAAGTGAAAACCTCACTGATCTCGCTGATGTGTGGGGCTTTCCCATGTTCCCTTAAGGGAAACTGTGTGTTTCTGTTTTGTTTGCCCTCGTTTCTCTTATTCCTTGTTTCCATCCCTTGCCTTCTAGCTAACCAAAAAAGCAGGACAGTGGCTGAGCAGAGTTGTTTTGTGTGTCTCCCTCTGTAGTGCATAACCCGTGCGCGGTGAATAATGGAGGCTGCAGCCACCTCTGTCTCCTGGCTCCTGTTCCCAAAGCCTCCAGCTGTGCCTGTCCCACCGGGATCAACCTGCAGACGGATGGAAAGACCTGCACACCTGGTACGAAAATAATCCAGTTTTTGTTTTATTGTACATCAACGTTTGTGGTACAAACGTTAACTACTTGTTGCTAATGCAAATTATTTTTATGGTGCAGATTAACCAAAATACATAAACATATAGATATAAGATAACAAAATCCCACATCTGCTTTTACTTGTTCACCTCCATTATCATTCTATAGATCTTAATATGAAATACAAAGAAAAGGGAAACAACAGCAATGACAAAATCCTCATAATAGAGAAAACTGAGTTCAAAGGATTAATGTCAAAAACTTCTCCCAGGAAGATAAAAGCACGTCGGCCCCTTTTGTATTGTGACTGGAATCCGCTTTGGTGTGTGTGTGTGTGTGTGTGTGTGTGTGCAGGGATGAGCAGCTTCCTCATCTTTGCACGGCGGACGGACATCAGGATGGTTTCTTTGGACATCCCCTACTTCGCCGATGTGGTTCTGGCCGTCAACAGCTCCATGAAAAACACCATCGCCATCGGGGTCGACCCAAAAGAAGGTTTGTGTTTCTTCTCAGAGTTTTGTAACGCCTCTTTTTGAAAACGAAAAGTGATGCAGAAATGGAGTCCTTACATATGTATGTGGCGCCTCCTGCAGGAAAAGTCTATTGGTCCGACAGTACGCTGAAGAAAATCAGCAGATCCAACATCAACGGAAAAGCGCAAGAAGACATCGTAGCTACAGGTGAGGAGGATGGCTCACAAGCTCGCTGCTGATTAGCTCCACCCTGTCAGAGCGTCACGACTCCATCTCCGCCTTTCTCTGTGTGTCTCTCTCTCTCTGTAGGGTTGGTGACGACGGACGGCCTGGCGGTGGATGCTGTCGGCAGGAAGATCTACTGGACGGACACGGGCACCAACCGCATCGAGGTGGCCAACCTGGACGGATCCATGAGGAAAGTTCTCGTCTGGCAAAACCTGGACAGCCCTCGAGCCATCGCCCTCTACAACGAGATGGGGTGAGGCTGCGAGAGCATGGTGGCTTTTTTTAATTTTCAGATGATTGGTTTCAAGATCTCTGATTACACTGTCAAAGATGAAACTAGATCTCAGCGTGAATTTCACTTCAATGAAGAGTTGATATCCTCTGTTGTATTCTACTTTCAGTCTCCTCACACTGTCTGACCTTTTGCCGTCCGTGTTGCTCTCTCTCCGCTCCTCTAGTTACATGTTCTGGTCAGACTGGGGAGAGCACGCTAAGCTGGAGCGCTCGGCGATGGATGGTACAGACCGCGCGGTCCTCATCAGCAACAACCTGGGCTGGCCCAACGGCCTGGCCATCGACATGGCCGGCTCGCAGCTGCTGTGGGCCGACGCTCACACTGAGGTCAGCTGTGACTCCTGGCGACACTCGCGTGGATTCAAACTTCACGAAGGCATCGGACATTATGGAGTCATGGTGGTAATCCCTTAAATCTCCCTTTTCCAGCGCATCGAGGCGGCCGACCTGAACGGGCAGAATCGCCGCACCCTGGTGACTCCGGTCCAGCACCCGTACGGCTTGACCCTGCTGGGGTCCCACATCTACTGGACCGACTGGCAGAGCCGCAGCATCCAGCGAGCTGACAAGAAAACGGGGACCAACACCATCACGGTGCGAGCCAACCTGCCGGGCTTGATGGACATCCAGGCTGTGGACAGGGAGAGGCCACTGGGTGAGTCTGAGGACCACAAACACCAATCAGATAGTGCTACGCTTCTATATGACTGCTCTGATTAATGCATGTATTCTTTGATTTTTAAACAGTAGCCTTACCACGTTTGTTATCTAGAATTTCTGAGGCTATGGATGCTGCTCCGATGGTCCGGCAAATGTGGATAAAGCGTACATGGTGACTTATTCACGCAGTTAGGGGATTGATTGAAAGCACATGAGTTATTTTTTTATTAACTTTAATTAATTAATATTAATAGGCTGATATTTAAAACCTACCAAACTGAAATAGGCTACATATCATGATTTATTTGGAGAAAACAAGCAATACTATGTACAATCAGACATTCAGCACCCCCATAAAGCCCGACTGGAATGATCCTGTTTCCATAATTTTTCTGCCGCTGCGACAATTCGACTGTGAGATTGGCTGCTGAGTCAGGCTTTTCAGATCGAATCTTAGTCGACTGTTCGGGGTCACTCCTTTCATCCATTTCCATCCACTTGTCAATATCTCATGACCTTCTCTACACAGTTTATTTTGTTTGTTTGCAGGTTGTAGATTTCTGCAGTCTCATCCTTACTCGATGATCCTAAATATAGCTGATTATATTATGAATACCTCTCTAGGTGATTGACAAGTAATTATATGTTGCCAAGAAACAGTAAGACATCTCTGTGTAAACAAAAATCCGCTTTGAGTGCCGACAGATTCTCGTGTGTCTGTATTTTTGTTTTATTTTAAGTCCTCCTGTACCTCTTTGCGTCAATCCTTTTGTCTCCGGCCTCTTCAGGTTTCAACAAGTGCGGCCGGAGGAACGGGGGCTGCACCCACCTGTGCCTGCCCCGTCCCAACGACACATCCTGCGCCTGTCCCACCGGCATCCTGCTCAAGGGAGACGGCAGGTCGTGCGACGACTCCCCGGAGTCGTACCTGCTCTTCTCCAACCGCGTCAGCGTGCGCAGGATCTCCCTCGACACCAACGACCACACCGACGTGCACGTGCCGGTGCCCGAGCTGCACAACGTCATCTCGCTGGATTACGACAGCGTGGACGGAAAGCTTTACTACACCGACGTCACCCTGGATGTCATACGGTGCGAGCGCAAGCGACGTCTACATGCAAACTCCAATGCCCTTTATGTTTTAGCTTTGATTGATTAATACACATTATAAAATCCTAATTAATGTAAACAGTCAGTTATCAATAATAAATATTTTTTTTTATTTTGTAGAGAAAGGAAAAACAGTGAGACTTTGAGGATTGATATGATCAATATTATTTGATTTGCTCTAATCAACTCGCCCTATGTGCACAATGTCCACCCTCTACTTTGATCTGTAGGCGTTCAAACCTAGACGGCAGTGGCATGGAGACGGTGATCAGCCAGGGCCTGAAGACCACAGATGGGCTGGCGGTCGACTGGGTGTCCAGGAACATGTACTGGACCGACACAGGGCGCAACACCATCGAGGTGGCCCGCCTGGATGGAACGAGCCGCAAAGTCCTGGTCAACAACAGCTTGGATGAACCCCGAGCCATCGCAGTGTTCCCGAGCAAAGGGTAAGACGGGGGACTTTTTCTTTGGAGCTGTTATTAAACGACTTAAAGTGAGGTATCAACAGAAAGAAGGCAAAACATCGCATGGAGTTATTTGTTTTAGTTTGACATTTTCAACTTTGTTCGCCTCGTCTCTGCAGGTACCTGTTCTGGACCGACTGGGGTCACATTGCAAAGATCGAGCGATCTCACCTGGACGGCTCTGACCGAAAGGTTCTGATCAACACCGACCTGGGCTGGCCCAACGGTCTCACGCTGGACTACGACACAAGAAGGTCAGAGATGGAGAAGCGTGTCTGTGGAAAGAAATGAAATGCTTCATGATTCCAATTATCCCTGTGGGGAAATCAGGCCATCGCAGTGTCAGAAAGTAGATCCACCAGACAAGTAGAGAGTCATGGAGATTATACAACGGACTATTATTGTATAACAACTGACTATAGTTTATATATTTTACAATCTCAAAGTGTTATTAAACTCTTGTTTTAACAGTGTCAGTCAGACGGCATGCACAGTGTATTTACAGACAGTGTGTTTATAATTCTGCAGGATCTTCTGGGTGGACGCACACTTGGACCGGATCGAGAGTTCGGACCTGAACGGGAAACTGCGCCAGATCCTCGTCAGCCCGGTGTCCCACCCGTTCGCCCTCACGCAGGTACCCCCTCCTCTACCCCTCCTCAGCTGTCAATCACTGGGCTGGCCCCTCCTCCTGGCTGCCTCCTCCACTCACCTGCTCTCTCTCACTCATCGGCTCACCGTGTGACCCTCCCCACCGGTCGTCTCTCCGTCCTCCAACTCATGCTGAACCCATTCGACTTAACCATTTCTCCTACTTCTCTTCCACTCTGACCCTCATTTTTCTTCCTCTTCTCTCCCTCCCCTTTTCTTCCTCCCATCCCCCTTCTCCTTGTCTGTGTTTTTCCTCTCCTCTCTTCTTCTCCCTCGTTTCCCCAGTTGAAGCCGGTGTCCTCCCCTCTAACCCCTTTCTCCCGACTCTCGCAGCAAGACCGCTGGATCTACTGGACGGACTGGCAGACTAAGTCCATCCAGCGGGTGGACAAGCACACCGGCCGTAACAAGGAAACCGTGCTGGCCAACGTGGAGGGCCTCATGGACATTATAGTGGTGTCGCCTCACAGACAGACAGGTAAGGACGCTTTTCTCCTCACACCTCCAGCTTGACTTGGGAGACGCCAAAGGCCATGTTTATCTGTAAGTGTTCGGGCGGTAAAGTGCTGCAGCAGCAGAGGCTGATTCGGATGTATGAGCATGAAATATGACAGTCACTCAGTGCTTTGTGGTAAAATGATCGGTCTGTCAGTATGACCAATACTGATTAGCATATGTTGAAAATGTTTGCTTTGTCACACGTGGGACTCCTTCTGTGACCCTTTCACTGTGTTTTAAGTTCATGAACGTTAGTGTAACCTTTTGGTTGCCTAAATATTATATACAATGTATGGTAATAACAGGATGTTTTCATAACACCACCACAAACAAAACCCTTAAAAATGAACATCGGATTTAATCAGTATCTCTTAGAGTCTCATCAAAATCAAAACAAGGTTGTCTCCTTGTGTTAAAGATTTGTGAACGTCCCCTCTCCTCTCATTTAGGTACCAATCTCTGTGGGGTAAATAATGGCGGCTGCACTCACCTCTGCTTCGCTAAGACCAACAGCTTTGTGTGCGCCTGCCCCGATGAACCGGAGGGGCGACCCTGCTCCACCAGTGAGTGACCACTGTGGCCGTTCTATCTGCTGACTTCCTAATGTTTTCACCAACGTGTTTGCATGTTTTAGCTGAATCTCTTCATGGTAGAATTATCTGAGGAAGCTCTGAGACGCAAGCGAGGAAAAATAAATCTGGTGATCCATTCTGTAAGCCTGACCTACGTTGTTCTCTCTCCTGTGTTTATGACTTTAGAACAAGTGACAAAAAGGTTTTTCCAGCATCATTTTTCAAAGTTCCTTTAAAAAAGTATTCTGTGAAAAAAATGTGCAATTTAATTTTCTTTTCCTTTTATTCTTATTTTTGTTGGAAATTATTAAAGAACTGATTTTCACCAGTTCTGAAGTCATAAATGTTGGAGAGAAAACGATTTAGAAATTTAGAAAATGGATCACCAGAAAACAATAATTTCTCACTTGCCTCTCAGGACTTCCTTATTTATCCTAGCGCCAGTTATGAAATACATTTACAAAACCATTGCACACTCAGGTTGTGATCTGCATGTGTTCATCAGTTTCAGGCTACATCCCCACCTCTCCTGCCAGCAGCACTCCTGTCCCCAACAACATCCCCAAAGCTCCAACAGACTCTCCGCGCGGAGGATCCTCACCGGTCAAGTATGTCGGCTTGTCCATTTTTACCAGGAAAACTCCCGTTTTAAGTTATTTGTGATACAAAATGTAATTGATAACTTAACCCTGTGAACCTATCTCAAATTACTTTCACATTATCCCACATGTTCCCTCATTTCTTTAAAGCATGATTCAAATAGCAGCATGTTGTCTGCAGAAGATGCTGCCGGATCTTCTGTTTTTGAGTACTTCTTTTTGACTTTGTTCATCTAATTTGAAGGACTTCTTCTTAAGAAATAGCAATAATTGGAGATGTGAAGTTGCTTGTCCTCGCTCTAAAACAGATTGAGTGCTCTGAAGCCTTTTATTGAGGCTGGAGTGTTATTCAATTGTTCATCTTTAACAGAATACACCATGAGATTTTCAACCAGCAGGAATACAACATAGGCTTTTACAGCTAATATATATAGAGCAAAGTACCTTTCTCAAGCTGGGTTTCTGTCTTGTTTTCACAGCTGCACTGACAAGAACCTAAACGTAGAAGGCTGCTTGAGCAACGTGGTGACGGCTCCTCACGGTCAGTAGACGAGACACTTCTCTCCCCTTCAGTTTGCACGCTGCATGTCGTCTTAAAAAGGGACACTCTGACATTCAGGTCTGACATTTTGGAAATTCACTCAAGTTTCCCCCTTCTTCCAGTCTAGCATTGCTAATGCCACAGTAATGTCATGTGGGAGTTTAAGTAATGACCAGTTTCCAAGTTATTAATATCATTTAAATCGGCCGCCAGGCAATTAGAACTGGCAAACTGTGTTTTTCTTTTTTTCTTTTATGAAAACCTGTGATATACTTGACTTGGCTCAAATAATACAGACGTGCCTGAAAAACAAATATGGACGCCAGAGTCTGTCATCAAAGCATCATTAAATGCTGATGAAGTGATGTAATAATGATATAATAAAACTTATTTAATTTATATGACACTTTAACAAAAAACACAATTACAAAGAGCAAAGAAATCAAATCAAATCAAATCAAATCAAAACAACAAGTAAATCAATATGGTAAGTTTATAGTGCTATATTTACAAAAAGCCAACTCAGCAGTCATATAACTGTCACTCAAAGTTTGAGGACGTAGTTCATTCAGTGTTGAGTTTGTAAATACAGGAACATAAATGCGACATAAGCTAGGATAAACACCATCAGAACTATTTCTGTACTGAGATGAAATTGAAATTGAAATTGGGTAAGTCAGCAAACAACTGCATCTTCCAAAAGAGTCTGTGATCTTTTAAGCAAAGCCACTGGATTTTCTCTGTGAACACTCCCGTCTGTAACATCTGTGCCATCTGTTGCAGGGGAAGGACTTCATATCAGCTACGTGATTGGCGGAGTTCTGACCATCCTGGCTATTCTGATCCTCATTGCTGCTTTGATCATTTACAGGTCAGTCCCCCCGTGTGACACCTCTGAATGTTCTCACTCCTGAACACAAAGATGCACTTTATGGTTCCCTCTATAGATCCGCCTTGGCTAAATATCTTGTAAATGAGCTTAGTAATAGTGTTGGATGTCAATTCAATTGCCTTTTTAGTTTAGAGGGTATGATTTAATTTTTTAAAAATATTTATTCTTGTTATTATCGACGCAAGATCTTCCTCATTGTCAGTGTTTTGGTACATTTTGTATGAAATCTTAAGTAAAGAGGTAAAAATGAAACACCAAAGTGGCAGTTTACGGTTTATATTACCTCGTCATTTCAAGTGTTGATTGTAAATAGAAATGTTACAGTGGACAGTTTGATTTATCAAGCCATGTGCTGTTTTCTTCCTGTTGTTCATCGACAGACATAAAAAGTCAAAGTTCGCTGACCCGGGAGTGAGCAACCTGACCTACAGTAACCCCTCGTATCGGACGTCCACACAAGAGGTCAAGATCGAGGCGTCGCAAAAGCCTCCAATATACAACCAGCTTCGATATAAGAAAGAGGTAACGAACAGCCTGGAAGTGAAAACGACAGACGTTTTCTGTTTTGTTTAATATATGAATGGATTGAAGGTGAATCCATGTTGATTCCATAGGATGGTCCCAGACTATGGAGGCGTACGGTGTGTAACCACAGAGACAAATGACTTTACTGTTTGTCTGATTGATTGTGACACAAGCAGGTTACCGACAGCAGCGCTCATCTTTTCTCCCCCCTCCTCTCTCTCTCCTCCCTGCAGCTCTCTCATCCCTACAACTCCCTCTCTCCCTTTATCTTTTGACCCACTTGTCCCGTGGAGAGGTAGTTACACAGCATGAAGGAGTGGCGTCTTGCTTCTTTGTTTTCCCCTGAACTTCTTCTGTCTTTCACTGCATGCGCCCTGCTGTCCGAAATAACAATTTATCTCGTCGGTGCAGCGTCAGAGCTCTGTGATCAGTAGCACGGCAAGAAATCCCAGTGTACGGATACATTTGTCGAAGGTGCTACAAATAGCGTTTCTTAAATCAAGCACTACATTTCCCATAAATCCAGTTAGTTCCCACTGTAGGTAAGATTCGTCAAAAGAGAGAGAATACCTAAAGGATGTCTGCTTTTTGTTTTCATGCGTATGAGGCCGAGTCCATTTCCAATGCCCTGTTTATTGCAAACCATCGCACCGGCTGTAAGAAAGCTTACTGCTTTGGGTCGTTTTGCCTCTGCTTCGACAGGTGTGCCACGCCCACTGTGTGTGTTTCTGTCCATGCTGGAGATGAAGAGACACTGTTCAAATTATTCCTGCGACAACAGACGTAGAATAATTTGTCTGCTACACACTGTAGCTTGACTCCATCTGCGCTGGAAAAATAACACCATCTCCTTGTTTTTGTGCCGTAAAGCGATCCAGTATATTTTACTCCAGATTAGGTTTACATCTTAGTGTCAGCTGTGGTCTGAGGCATTGTGTTTTGGGTTATTTGTTCGTCTGTCCGTCCGATGCATCCTCGTGAACTCAGGAATGTCTCAGGAATATCCTGGATTTTGCACTCAAGGATGAACTGATTAGAATTATTAGAAGATGTTTATTTACTCGCGTGTTAAATGCTTTTGCTGGGAGGCTCCATAAAAGACAGAATCATTAGCAACTAGAATCACTGCCCTGCGGCATACAACTGCAAGGCAATGGTTGTAGTTGCTAATGATAATTGTGTAGCTGTGGCCCCTTAATCTGAAAATGAGAAACTAACTCCAGAGGAAAGTGCAGCATTACTAAACGGAGCCAATTTGCTGTGCATGGGTTGAGTTTGAAGGCGACATCTTGTTCTGGAGTGTTGTGCAGTTGGTTGCTGATTAATCCTTGAAGGGAAATCCACCTTTAACACGTTGAACTGTTTAATGTGTTGGTGATGTTTGTGTTGCAGAAATGTAACCTCTAATTATTCTTTAAGGGCGAAAGAAATGTGACTGTATTAAATAAATATAGGAGAACAAGGCCATCTGTCACACCTTGGTGGCGCGTTGAAAGTGAATGAACTGAAAACAAAAACAAATCACCAATTGACTCCTAGAAAGGGTTGAGTTTAACATATTGATGAGTACCTGAAGGTGGAAATCCCTTTTTAAACTGCTCAAACAGCGGCCATCACCCCGACTTAACTCTTCGTCTCTCGTTGTCCAGGGCGGAGTGGACGGAGGCTACACCAAGGAGAAGATCCGCATTGTGGAGGGCGTGTGCCTGCTGTCCAACGAGGAGCTTTACTGGGACGACCTCAAACAGATCAAGCCGTCCCGGGGAGGCCTGCACACCTGCATGCGCACGGACACCGTGTCCCTGCAGGCCAGCAGCGCCTCGCTAGACGACGGCGAGACGGAGCAGCTCCTCCAGGAGGAGGCGTCCGAATGCTCCTCCATAACCACCCTGACCCCCTCGGCCATCACCCCTCAGCGCCACGCCCAGCACAGCCTGCCCGACACCGGCTGGGCCTCCACGCGCAAGCCCTCCACCGAGAGCGAAGTGTGAGGGAGGCCCCCCTGCCCTCCACGCTTCGTCTCAACCTCCATTACCTAATACACACTTACGCACACACACACACACACACCTGTATTTATAGCTGGTACAAACACACAAAGATAAAAAGGTACAAACAGAGCAACAGTTGCATTCGTAGGAACGGTACAAATGAACCTGGTTAGACACAACTAAGTTTCCATAAACACAACTCCTGTCTCTGAAACTGGGGCTCCGTCCTACTTGTGAACACACACACACACACATGCAGTACAGTACCCTCAGTGCTACTGCCTTCAGGCAAAAATGATAAACCAATGAGCATGCTGGAATAAGAAAGCTAAGGACCCTGGGGAGGAAGTGAACAGAGAGACACGAGCGTTATCTGGAGCCTTTTTAAAGGATGCAGACTCTCGATGCGACAAACGCTTCTCTGTGTACAACTTCACCTTTATTCTTTGTGAACTTTGTTTTTTTTTTGGACGACACTAGAACGACGTACTCCCTGGACGACGTAACCGCGATGCTCTCTAATGCCACTCATGTCTTTATGAACTCTATTTATGAACGTTTTTTGTACTTGTGGAGTGGGTTTGCTGACTTTCGGGGGAAAAAACAGCGAGTGTTGTGTTAGAACCGGTATTCACGAGTTGTATTTATGACAGTGCCAAAGGGTGGGGCTTCACAGAGTCCCCATGCTTCTTTCAGCATTTACACTTCAATAGCAACGTATCTTAACTACGGGATGTTAGTTTCGTTTGACTTCCCTGACTTGCCCTCAGTGATGACGCCCCCTGCTTCTGATTCCTTATTTTACAGCCTCCGACAGGTCAAGCAAGGCTGTACTGTAGCTGGTGCTCTCCGCTGGTTGCAGAAGTCCATTCATCCTTTGCAAAAGTAATCTTAAAGGAGCCCTTTTTTCTTTTGTTTGTTCAGTTTTTTTTTAAGTTGTAATTCAACCATTGCTGATCCTCTGGCCTAGCAGAGGAAGCCATGATGAAGTAACAGCCCTAAGTGCCAAACATTGCGTTATTTTTCCTCCTTCAGCTGTAGAATTATTTTCTATCAGAGGTTTTAAAATGTTCGTGACATTTTTAAACTCTGGTTTGGTCACCCAAATTGCAGAAAAGCGTATTTTCTCAGACGTGTACCACTAGGGCTATTCAGCCATGCAGATAGTTGTGGTTTTACTTACCCAGGTGTTAGACATGTCTCTGGGATTTCTCATGCCCCAAAACACTGGAGGGTTTCTTGGGAATCTACCCTCTCAATGCAATCTCTCATTGAGTGTTTCTCTGATTGGTATGAGTGTCTACAATAGCACTTACTATTAGATTTTTAAACTCTTTGATTTTAACAACAATTAATTAATAAATAACTCTTCTCTACTAATGTCACCTCTCCAACTTTATTGGCTGTAACCTTAGCTGCCTAAAGGATGTATACATCATTTGGCCCTCCCTGTCCATTCTTACACCCCGGACAACAGTTTAAAGGCTGGTACAAGTGTAAATATTAGATAAATAACAACATGTTGTTTTTGTTATGAGGAAAAGAATCCCAGTTTTAACAGATAGAGTTAACTGTTGAGAAAGCTTATGTTGTAGGGTTAGATTTTTAGATATGTGTGTCACTACAAATGGATTAGATTTTCTTAATTCTGGAACATAATCACAAAAGTTCCACTTTCATTCGGGCTCTCTATTGTGTTGGAGTAGGGTGAAGTTTCAGAGGTGAATCTATCAAAAACCTGGCGCATACAACCAAAAGTATCTGCATGGCAAAACACTGCTAGAGGGAAACGAGAACATTTCTACCTTTTTTTTTTTTTTTTGATCCATCAACTCTTGCAGTATCTGCCACAGCTCAGTACAACAAATGGGTAACTTAGGAACACTGTGCATGTCTGACCCCATCAGACAGTTGGGGTTATAGTTTAGAAATGTATCACTGACAACGTACTGAAAAATGAATTTAATACAAGTAAAGATATTATGCATTGCTTTAACTTTTAGAGTACCATTCTGTCTGTTGTTGAGAAATGGTACGAGGAAATACTATATTGCTATATTGACAAATATATCGGTTAGACTTTATAGAACCATGTATTTTTGAAGTATCTGCTACAAGCTCAGCGACGTGCTGATTTGCTGCTAGACGAAGCACTGAGGCCAATGAAAGAGGGTCTTGGCAGCTACATAACTACGGTCTCTGACGGTTGGTTGACAGTAGGCCCACAGAGCATCACAGAGACCCAGTAACCAATCATCCCGGCTCACAGTCCCTCCAACTCTGCTGCAGGAATGCTACAAGTGTACAGATTTTATCATGCGGATACAAGCAAACATTTCTGTCGAAGATATTGTGTTGATTAAGTTGTATAGTCTTTTGTACAAAGGGATTTCATGACCGTTTTTAGACTAATTTTACTCACTGGAGAAGAACATTTTGTTTTTTATTTGTTTTCGCTGGATTATTTTAACCACTGTGTTTCCAAGCCTTGTAAATGATAGGGAAGATGCCAGTTATTTAATAGTGCTCTTTTATCTTATGAAATACTGGTTGCGTATAGCTGTTGTAAAGTTAACAAAAAGAGGTATTTATGATTTCTGTTTGGTTGTCACTTGATGTGTAAATATGAAAAGACTGTATATGTATTTCCATGGCAGTACTAACAAGCTGTGTTGTGTGATATAGTGAATGATCCCTTTGCTATCTTTTAATATAAAATTGCATTTGCATTTCAATGAAACATTTGGCTCACTCATCTATTTACACAGACAAATGCCTTCCTCATCAGACACAATCAACATATAGCAATAAAGGAAAACCGGTCTGATTCTGCAGATAATTACAGAAATAACAATGGGAGCAAATATGTAATCAGACAATCTGGGTTTTGGAGGCATGAAGCCAAGTCATCCAGCTTAGAGCAACAGAGGAGGGATCCCTTCTCAAGAAAACAGACAAAATAATAATTACAATATAAAATGTTGCATAGTTTTATTAGAATAATGTCATAAAATGACAAAATAAGTCAGGTAAATAACTTTTTGATATCAAGTAAATATTAATTGATAAGTTAAGGAGTATCAGTGTTGCTGTGTCTAGAGTGAAGAATGTGAAAAATGTGAATAATGTGAATCCACTCTGGACCACCACAACCAGGAAAGAGGACAGACTTCGCAAACAAACAGAGGCAAAAAAAGAGATGCCATTCACACAGTGGTAGAAGAGACAAGATGCTGAAAGAGGATGAAGCAGTTAATTGCAGACAACATACATTGAGAGTATTGTACGAAAAGCATTTTGCAGATGTGTATTTACAGGATGATTACTGGTATGCAAAATACTGGTCACAGGTCTAGTGAAGCAAGTGTGTGCATGTAACAGATATACAGCTTACCATTCATTCGGTGGTTCAACCGGAAACAGGTTTCACTGTCCAATAAACGTCCCCCATCTTCCGGTATTTAAACCAATCAGCGATGAACATAACGAAACGCACTTATTTGAATGAGAAGAAAACGGTTGGGTTACAACAGACTGCGCCACAAAATGTACAGAGAAGAAAGAAATGACCGAGATAACGTACATACATCGTCTGCTTTGTGTAAGTTGATATGAGGTGCTTTTGTTTTGACTGTTTTACTTTTAGGAAGGAAAGTGTCATTTTTGAGAAACTGAAGCGAATGTACGACGCTACTATAGCTGACCAGCTAGCGTTAGCTAACTGTTAAGCTAACATTGCGCTAACTCGGCTAACGTAATATTTGCTTTTGTTCCAACCAGCGTTACTGTTTGTTTGCAATGTTGACTAAAACTATTAATTGGTAGCCAACAGTCCACAAAGGCCAGTTTACGTCTTTACGTTTGAGTTTTTAAGACTGGTTGTGTAACAGATTGACCACGTTGTGTGGCTAACGCTAGCCTGCTTGGTTTTGTCTCGTGCAGGAGTTGCTGCTAACTGTCATGAAGTCCACACACTGCAGCAAGATGATGCTGGATGAAGCTGCCTCTCCATCACAGCTGGAACCACGAGGTAAACACAAACCCGACAGGCACCAGTGTCTCCCAACACATCCGGAAGGTCAGCGTGGGTGCTGGGTGTGAGAGTGATGAGTTGCACTAATCAGTTGGGGTGTTTGATGCAGTGGCATCAATACCCCAATCCGACCCAACCTGAGGACACACTGTGTGCACAGGGGCCATCTGACTCAACCCATCCACCTCTTTATAAGCCTGCGTTCTTTATATATTATGTATGTGCACAAGGTAGCATGACATGAGTTTGTTTAATTCAATGATATTGCTTAGTTTGCCAAAAAATATGGCTTTAACAAAGTTCTCTCTATACCAGGGGTGGGCAGTTATTGTTCCCAAGGGGCCACATGAGAAACAGACTGTTGTGGAGTGCCGGACCAATTGAGTGGTAAAAGTAAATATTATGATCAGTGGTGGAATATAACTAGTATATTTGCTTAAGTACTGTACAAATTTAAGGTACTTTAGTATTTCCTTTTTGTTCAACTTTGTACTTCCACTCCACTACATCTCAGAGGGGAATGTTGTACTCTTTACTCTACTACATTTGTCTGGCAGCTTTAGTTACTTTGCACATTATCCTTTTTCAAACCTTTCCGAACTACCCAAACTGAACAACAGAGTACAAAGGAGTTAAAATGAAACATCTGCAGCAGGAATAATGATCCAAACAAATGTCCATATATATAATAGTAAAACACTGACAGCGATCATGTTTCTGATAAAGTAGTACTTTTATCACTGTTTGTAGTCAATTATCTCATTTTCTGTTTGTCAGTTCAGTGAACGAGTGACTGAAGTCAGGTTGAATATGTGAGGGACAGCTGATCGTCAGTGAGAGAGGATCTGGATTAGTTAAACTCCATCACAGTGTTTGATCACATATGGAGGTTGATCCAAAGAGAACCAACATCTTCTGAGCATGTTGCTTTAGCAGCTTAGCTAGCAAAGCCTCAGAGGTCCGTGCCGCTCAGCATCAGTGAAGTTTTTAGATTTTTCCGTATGTTTCCTCTCGTGGAGATTCAGATTGTAATCCTTCAACACTGCGATCTGTTCGCCACAAACCAAGCACACAGTCTTACCTTTGACTTCAGTAAATAAATACTTAAAAGTCCATGTTTTGCTAAAAACTCTACAGTCTGTCACGCTTTCTTTAACATGGGCTGACATTTTTAAATGGGGTAACAGCTGACTCACATCTCAGTAAACTCAGTTCACCAACACACTGCAGTGACTCTGCTGCTCGCACACATTCATTAACTATTCACTATCTATGTGAATTGAGATAAAACAGCAGCAGCAGTCTCCTTCAAAATAATAGCAATGCAGCTGTATACGTGCATGTTGAACACTTATTTAGGTTTTATTCCTGATCTCCCATTGACATCCTGCGGGTTATGTTACAAGAAAACATCAGGAACTTTCATTTGGTTGGTGTCGTGTTCAGACTTTGAACTGGTTTGCTTGGTTTTGTCTCATGCAGGAGGTGCTGCTAACTGTCATGAAGTCCACACACTGCAGCAAGATGATGCTGGATGAAGCTGCCTCTCCATCACAGATGGAACCACGAGGTAAACACAAACCCAGCAGGCACCACACTGTCTCCCAACACATCCGGAAGGTCAGCGTGGGTGCTGGGTGTGAGAGTGATGAGTTGCACTAATCAGTTGGGGTGTTTGATGCAGTGGCATCAATACCCCAATCCGACCCAACCTGAGGACACACTGTGTGCACAGGGGCCATCTGACTCAACCCATCCACCTCTTTATAAGCCTGAGTTCTTTATTTCTATATATATATATATTTTATTTATTTTTTGAAGAGGAAAACTGAACACTGCTGATTACTGTTTAAAGATGTTGTGTATTTTCCAGACTCTGTATTGATGCCGTCTGTCTCTCTCGTTTTTTTTAAGCCCATCAGCCTCAAAGTTGAAGAGCTGGTGGAGTATCGGACCATCAGTGCACTGCCCGGGACTCCAGCTCCTTCTTTACTCCAGGTCTGTCTGTTACTGTCCACTGACTATAGGAACATGACTTCTTCTCCTTTCACCAAAGTTTTCTTTGTTTTGAATTAGTACCCGCCGTGTTTATGGAACATAAGATCTACTGCAAATATTAAAATATTATCCCTCAAGTATAGGGATGGGTATCGTTAGGATTTTATTCATGCTAGTACTATTATCCATACTGCTTATTGGTTCTTTATTTTGATTTTTTTTTTTTTTTTGTGAGGAAAAAAACCGACCATTAAAAGAATCAACATTGCTTTATTCATATGTAAACAACGGCACGTAATTCCAGATCACTTCGTATTCATTTAATTAAATGGAGGAATTGTGTCGAGTGTATTGTGAAGGCAGTCAACACAGCAGCTCGTCTCAACTTCATAAAAGCATTTAACCTGGACGTTTTATGATGGTGATGGCTCCATTTATTCAGTGTTAACCAGAAACCTGTTTGAAGTCGGGCACTTAACCTGAACTTCATCCGAAGGAACCAGAGTGAGCTTCACGTCCTGCTTTGGGGTTCAAATCCCACAGCTCCGAATATTAGGGCGGAGTAGGCAGTTCTGAGTAACGCTGACTCGTCAAACTGAATCCTGGAGGCTGTGAGAACTAACTAATGCTAAGTGAACGACGGGAAGGGAAACGGAATTGGACTGAATTGCTTTTCTCTCACTGGATGCTTTCAGGGCTCAACACGAACGTTTTTTAAAGGATTCACTTTCGGGCGCTGAAACATACAATTTGGTGGCCATTTTTTATCTCCTTGTTTACTAAGCAATTAAGATGCTATCCGCTTATACATCAGCTTAATGCTTGATTACAGGACCCAAACCAAATGAACGGTAGTTTGTGTGCTATATAATATTATTGTGTCAGTTACATACCAGTAGTGCAGCTATTTTTCACATATTTTTATATTTTGGTTTTCTGCACCTTTTGTACTGATTCCCACCACAGATCCGTTGGCACTGGAGACTTGAATTGTGATATCCAATGTTTAAGTATCACTAATGGTTTTTAATAGCATAATGTTTACTGTCGAGCCCCGATGCTACTGAACCAGAAAATAGAAGCGAGCACGTCATCACCACAGACGCAGCGTCCTGGTGTTTCTGACTCTGAGGTGTCTGCACATCACCACTAACGGACTCATTTGTGTGACATTACTTTTTTATTCCCAGTTCTGCAGAAGTAGTGCTAACAGACAGGAATGTACTGAAACGGGTTTGAGAAAACGCAACCTGAAATGCCGTCACTATCCAAAGCTACGTGCTCGTGCTGTTTCACAGAGTTCTAGAGAGGTGTGCTGTGACAATGATGAGTTGCACCATTAGTCGGGTCGCTGATTGCCGGAGCACAGCGGACTCGTCCTGACGACCTGTGGTGACGCCCATTGTGCACCGGGGCCATCGGAGTCCCACTAAGCCTGTCGGAAACAACGGGGCCCCGCTCAAAGGTCTTCACATTGTTTCCTGTCCTACAAGTGTGTGATTTTTGTTCCGCTCTCTTCTTTCCCAGCCTGGAGAAGGGAGAGTTCAGGGGCGAGGTTTGGCAGGAAGAGCTATTGCGAACAAGGAGGCCAATATGTTTCCTGCCAGCAGTAGGTTCCCTTCATAATGGGAGGAAGAGCTCCAGCCTGAGAGCTGGTGAGGACACGCTGCCTTTTGCAGTCAGCTGCTGCTTTTATTTCTGTGTGTGCATCATCGTATTTAAAAAGGCAAAGCGTCGCTCTCTACTACGTTATTCGCTGCCTGAATTCTAAAGATGTTTCCTACAAATGTATAGCCTGAACTATTTCTTCTGTTCATTTTGGAATAACTCTTAAATAGTTCCTTCATCTCCTTCCTTCTGAAAGCGATCTGTTTTAAGAGATGCTGACGGATGCTCTGCCTCGTCTTGGCGATGGTGGGACAGTGTGGAGGTGTTTTCGCTGAGGCAGCACTAACTTATACGTTTCTATTCATCATTTCACAGCTCTGTTGGTCACCAGTGACCCAGTTACATTTCAGGGCCGGCTGTGATCAGTGGCCCACTTGGTAGTTTGGATCTTGAAGTGTTTTAGAAAATAAAAACTGCTCACGGCAGTGTTTTTCCTTTTTTAGATTGTCCTTTTTATCTATTTATTTTAGCCCTCATCACTTACTGTCTTCTATTTTCCCTCCTTTTGTCCCTGCAGGCAGGCTCAGGAAACCCTGCCAGCTCCACAGCAGCACCTCCACCTGCTGCACACATCGCCTGAGCTGCAGCAGGGTGACCTGCATTGACGTGACATGGGGAAACACTTTGTGTGTGTGTATTAAAGGATTTTATATGGTCCTAAACAGACATGTTAATTATTACTAGGGCTGGCTGTTGGTACTGAGCTCCTGATCAAAAATGGATTTAGAAATACTTTGGGAATTCAATAAGCTTACATTAGATAATACAAAAGGTTTAGAGTCCTTTGGTTGGTCTCGATCAGTCTGACTTTCTGTCGTAGTTTGTTGGCTCAATGTCGAGCTAGAAACCTGCATGACGGAGGAACTGAATCAGTCTGAGTCCATATTGGATTGTCTGTTAAAAGTTGAATCATTACTTTCTGTCAGTCCTGTAAACAGAGGAGACTGACTTTAGTGTTGGAACAAGAAAAGTTCTATTGTTTAATAGTCTTGGAGCTCGGCAGGTCTCCTGGAGACAGGAAGCGGTCTGAGTTGTGCAACAGAAAGCCGGCGTGAGCCAGTGGAATGTGTTTCAGAGGGCAGTGTGTCACTCTGTGTGAAAGGGCCTTTGGAGTTTTGAAAAAATGGAATATTGAGTTGTACTTGTTTAAGCTGTGATGTTTTCATCGTACGGAACTGTCTTTTCTCAGACGTCACTCACAGCACGAGCATCGATGACCGCTGTGTAGCTTAGGAAGGCCTCACGCAGCTCTGCCGCTGTATTGTGGGATTATTGCCGGTGAGCAACACGGGGGGGGGGGTGGAGTCTACGTTAATCCTCAAATACATGTAGGCTTCACTGTCATCACCACAAAAAACAGTTCCAGATGCATACTGTAGTAAATATGCACGAACCGTCATAGCATCCGACTGTTGGGTAATCCCTTTGAGTCGGAGCAGACAGCCCAGTAATGCTCTCACTGAGGCGTTCTTTAGAGGTGACGGGGCCTGTGGATTCCTCCTGAAGGGATTGCAGTGTATGTGATGGCCTTGCATCATCAGAGGCCACGGCTCATCTTAAATAGCCGCATGTTCTCTGTGGTTCTGTCAGCCAGCAGCGGGGCTCTGGCTCCATTATTCCTACGGTTGGTTTAAAGTGCTTAATACCTGGCGAGGAGCATTTCTATTCCCTCAACGTGGAGTCATTTTCTTTTTATTAAACTATGATTCTGAAATTAATAAACAGCCCTGTTAAATATATTGTTGTTGGCCGGACATGATGAACGGGTAAACCACTTTCTGTACTTTTTTTTTCATTTCACTAAATAAACTTTTAAAAATAATTTTACGTTTTATTGTATTTTTATTAATGAATGCAACAAGAAAAGCTGAATATTCACCATGAAGAGCATGAATAGTCCTGGCTGGCACAGTTATGACTATGTAGTTACATTTATATTTGATTCAAAACCTGCCTTAGTTGCACTGAGGTGCCATTACAAAACAGCAAACGGGAATATTTTGAGTACGATTAGCTTTTTGTGAGGATGGAGACTTGTTGGGAATTCAGGCCAGATGCTTACTTTAGTTGGCATAAACATTTTTGTTTTGAAATGTCATGTAAATAAGTGCCCTTACACAAATGAATGTGTAAGGGCAGATATGTTTAGCTTTGATATGCTGAAGTTGCATTCTGTAGCAGTTTGTTCCTGATCTCTGCACATGCAGTTAACCTGTTTGGACTTAACTCTGGGAACAAAGTGAGCAGCTGCTGTGTTTAGAAATGACGAGCTGCTATCGTCCATGTCTCCATCTCTGCTGTACAGCATGGTTCTCGCCACCAGGTGGCAGTTTAACATCAATGTTCCTCAAGTCGATGGACCTAGCATGTGGCCTGATGCTCTCTGTCACAGGTGTGTAGTAAGGCAACAACCTTCCACCGGATGTATTCTGTTACACAAACGGAAACACCGATGGCGCCCACAGGGAGAAGTCCTGTCGGGTGAAGCTGCGACTGCGATGAAACTCTTCATCTTGGGGTCAAGTTCACCAAATTCTTTGATGCTGAAATTCCTTCCGAGAAGAAATCCTTATTTTCAGTATTTGCATTTTTTTCTGACACATTATCAAAGTTGAGAGGTTTCTCTGTTCAAAGCTCATTTGCTAAGGAACTTATTTCGAGTGAATATTTGCATAAATATCCTTTGGTAGGATGGAAACAAAGTATGTATTCTAACACTTCAAATAAGTTCTAGTTAAACTTCACACAATATCAATAGTATAAAATAAAGCTTTATGTGATCAAATACAAACATTCAATGCAATAAATTGTCACCTTAACTAACTAAATCCTCAGGACCTGCTGTGCTGCTTTGTGTATCGATACCGAGTTTAATGATTCACTCTCGGCAAACCCTTTGAGTTTGATCACATAATGTTGCATGTCGCTCGCGCTACATGCCGGTAGGTTGTGTATGACTCTGCTCAGAAGAACTACAGATCGAGCTCTAATTGTGTACAGCGTGCATATTTTTAATACCAGAGTGACGGTTCCACCCGGAGACAACATTTCCTTTGACCGGAGAGGTCTGAGGGCTGTGTGAGAGCTCACTTGTTGTTCTGTGAGCATATTTTCTCTCCCAAATATGGGATGCAAGATCTTATTCTGGTGTGGGGGGGGAAACAATTCAACCGCCTGCAGTATTGTGTTTATAAACTTCTTTCTCCACAGTATTTGTAATGTCTTTAACTGCAGGGAACACTGTGATAAAGTTGCACAATATTTCATATCAGTCTGCAGATCTAATTTAGTATTCCTGTGTGAGGCGCTATGTGAGTTCATTTGATGTGGAACAAGAGACTAATCGATTCATCTCGTTAATTGGAGCGACACCGGACTTCTTTTCGCTCGTGCCTGAAACGTTGTTTATGGCAGAGCGTCGTCAATAACGTTAGAGGTCCCGGAGCACAGCGGGAGTCATTTTTTTTTTAGCACTTGATTCCCAGCTAACGGCAACACCGTCGTCGTTTTTCCACCCGAACCCGTCAACATGAACCGAGCTGTCTGTCAGGCCGAGCTGAACGACGCCCTCCTCCTCGGTACCTTTCCTGTCAGACGGAACCCGGATCCATTAGACTGCAGGCCGACACCACTGCTCCAGCATCCATGGAGCAGCAGGCTGTACAGTGTCTGAACAAAACATTTCAGCATGACTGACATAACCTCCTCCTCCTCCTCGTCCTGTCAACAAAGATGTTTTCATTCTCCTGTACGATTGAAGTTGGGGTTGTGATCGTCTGTTCACCGAGGTGTCGTCTTTCAGTCCCGCTTCCCCTCGTTTATCTGAGGACAGCAGTCCTCTTTATATGTTCTTCTTCTTCTCTCTCTTCTGCTATTGACACGGCTCTTCTGTCACTTCACTGTGCTTGATTCTCAGGGAACCACACATTAAAAAAAAAAAATCTTTTCAAAAATCTGCTATAATTCAAGGCAAGACTTTGCGATTCTTTGCTAAATAAATGGACTCTAGCGCATTTTATTTGCTGGACAGTTTTGAAATCCTTTTAAAATTGCATCACAGCTTTGGAGAACAAGTCCATTTGTAGGAGAGTAAAAATCCTCCTTTTAAAACTTTCGTGAAGTGAAAGTAAATAAGTGTTGACGGGGCATAAAGCCAAATTACTGTTAAATTAGTTTGTATTAGAATTGGCCAAAGTTGCAATCTGAGATCTGAACACCAAATGTACCAAATGCTGGCATGCTGCCAGTTATAAATAAAGCATTTTAAAGTACCTGTGAGGAACGTTTAACTGGTTATGAAACAGTCCGAGTTTATAACTGATTCCTCTTCATGGCCTACACAAGCACGTGAGACCATCGGCTATTTTTACATAGTTATACTTAATGCTTGTCGTCTGTGCCGCTGAGTCAGATTCTGCGCAAAATCAGATAAAATGATGCAGGTTTCCCAAAAACTCCTTCAGCTCAGACTTCAGCGGGGGCCTCCGGCAGCGACCGGTTCCCCGCGGAGGGACCCACATCTGCCTTTCGACCTGTGGGTCAGAGCTCCGGTGGGAGGAGGAGAGCTCCACGCCCGGCAGTAGCGTCTCCTCCTCCTCCGGCCAGGAGCAGAGCTTCGCCTCACTGCACCGCCGGTCTCCACTGGGAGCCGACACCGACACCGCGCTGCTGGAGGCCTCGGTCGTATTGCTGGGCCTGCTGGGGAGAAGGGAGGCACGGGAGAACCAGGACTGTGCGTAACAGACTGTCAGACCTTGCTGCAGTAAAATGAGAAGTTTCTAAAGGAAATCTGCTGCTCGGAATCACTTTCATCAGAATCTGAAAGCTTAGCTGAAAAGGCCTTGTGGGTGTTCACATTTCACATCTGTTTTTTTTTTCTTTGTGAAGTTTGTCTTCGTATTTATATTGTCTGTTGGCGGAGCTGAATATGTCCCTTTTTAATGTCACAGCGGATGGACATTTAACCAGTAAAAGATGTCTCTAGTTGCTTTCACACATGCCCACCAGCGATTTAAAATGGGGCTTTTGTCTCACTTCCTTCTGTCCCGACCGAGAAGTGTGACTCTGTTCTGTGTGTGACAGTGCAGAGAGTGATCTTAGAGGACTGATCGACTAGATTTTGTGACTGCAGGCAGCTTTTGTTTTGCTTTTAACAGAGCTCACCCGGGAGTCATGGAGAATCTAGCTGCTCACAGATGTTTCCTGAGTATCAGGGAGTAAAAAATGTGTCCAACACCTGAGAGGGAAGCTGGGGTGGGGGGGGGGTGGGAAGACACACGTCTGTGCAGCCTGAGGAGGCTGTTGAGCCCGTGTGCAGGTCCAGAGAGAGCTGCACCTTTTCACGGTGCTCTGAACGCACTCGCACAGGTCGCTGTGCAGATGTGAACTGCCGATCAAAGGCAGGTTTCGCATCGACGGCCAAAATAGCCTTTTCTGCTAACCGGGCGTGTTGAGTTGTTCAGCTCCTGAAAATGGCCGATGTGTCAAGTGATCCCGGGCCGCAGGGAGCTGTGCACATGAATATTTAAATATTTAAGAGAGGTGCAGAATGGTTATTAGTCCCGGTTGGGTCCAGGGTAGAAACTTTCGCCGCATTGAACTCTGCCTTAATCTGATGAACATGTCATGTTAACATCTGCATTCCAGATCTACTGCATTTACAGCTTGCACGGACAGGTTTGCCTCTATTTGCCCCATCCAGAACTCATTTTCATTGAATTTATATGCAATCGCCCCTCTGAAAGGATCCCCAACTGACTGACGTCCAGCGTGCCCGGTCAAATGGGAACAAAATCCAAATACCAGCACCTTTTTAAAACTCCCTAATTAACTAGTCATATCGGGTTGGTTCAATCGGTTCAAAATGCAAAGTGTAAATACAACATTTCGCCGTTCGACAGGTTATGTCTTGATTATCTTGACTCTATTTTCCCATGTTTTTGTGTCTAACTGACTAATTGTGACAACTGTTTTTGAAGTTGGTCCAGTATTGAGCCAGAACACTGTAGACGGCAGCCGCTGAACGGGCTGCAATGTTATCGCTCAGGGCAATTTCGCACCGTCAATGTACGTTGAGTAAAATTGCTCGTTTTTTTGCTACAGACGGGCTGAGATTGTTATTGTAAGAAACGACCCTACAGAGATGGAGAAGTTTTTCTTTACCTTTCACTCTCTGACAACGGTGGAAACGTGAGTGAGAGTCGGTGAGAGGAGTGCCGGTGTTGTCAGAGCTCGTTGTGTGGGAGTATAGAAAGCATCGCTTTGTGTTATCTTGAAAGATTTTCAATGTCATGGCTGGAATATTAAGCTCCTTTAACCAATTTAGATGCAAAGCTGCAGCAAAACTTGTTATGCTTTGTTGTCACAGTTCTGCAGGTGCTGAATCGATGACCCAGAATCTAAACTATAGAATGTTTTTATTCGGTTACTACAAAGCCTCAACTTTAGTTTGCACATGCCATTTGAGCCATTTGAGCTCAGCCATTGGATGTTTCTACCCTTGATTATACCTGGGATTGGTTCACTTCTCTACTTAGGTTTAAGAACCAAGTGTTTTCTCACACAGTTGATCGTCTTACAACCAGCAGAGATTTATGTCCGTTCTTCTTTACCTCCCCTAACCCTGGACACAAATATCTCCTCTTACTTTAAAACTCCTCCTCTTGTAGTTTTGCCTTTTTTTTTTTGTATCTGATGCAGATGATTCGGGGCCACCCAAGTTGTACAAATTCTCCGCCAGACGGTCCCCTCTCGTTGTCCACGGGAAAAGGAATGTGATCTTTATATCGTTGCTCCATACGACACCATTTGGTCCTCTGCTGAAAGGGCTGTTCACACCTTCAAAATGGCTGCGATATGACTGACTGCAGTGCTATTAGATACGTGGAGAAAATGACGGGGAACACTGGCGTGAGTGCCAGCGAGACCAGCTGTGCTCAATCGTCCACCTTTTCCTGCATCCATTATGAATAATGATCTTTTCTGCTCAAGGCCGCGTCGCAGGCAGCAGGCTTAGCATTGTTTTCCAAACGTCTTTTAGGAGACCCCGAGGCTCTCCCAGGCCAGACGAGATGCGTGATCTCACTCGGGCTTCTTACCAGTTGGATTACTCGGAAAACCTCTAAAGTGAGGTATCCTGATCAGATGCCCGAGCTACTTCAGCTGGACACGAAGGAGCAGCAACTGTACTCCGTCTGCCTCCGAATGTCTGACCTTCTCACCCGATCTCCGAGGCCGAGCCCAGCCAACCAAAAGTTCACTTTATACTGTCCGTAGTGAAGCCGGCAGCGAGGCGCGCGCACCAATTACAGCCTGCGCGAAGGGTTTGCGAGTGGTCCAGGGCGCTTGGTCGTGCACCTCTGAAGTTTTGTAACTTGGCGGTCGATCACGTGACCGTCACAAATAGTTCACTGATAAAAGCACTATTTACATGTGGGGATTCTACAAAGTAGGCCGATTGGTTTTGAGATGCTCCAGAAACAGGAGGTCTTAAACATCTTCATTTGACTAACTATTTTGACTAACTATTCAAATCTAATTGTTTGCAGGATATTCAACCTTTTGTTTGTTTATAATGCATGTACCCCTCCACTTCTTTCTCCACGTGAGTTTACATTTAATTGCAACCCTTCCTCGGCATTGTGGGGGTTGGTTTATGGCTTCTAGCCGGTTACAGTCGTTGTCTTTTTGATTCTTCACAGTTCACAGATTCTTCACACGGCTCATTGAGTACAAACGCCTCGGTTCATGCTTTGAGCTCTCGCGCTATCTGCGGAGGCTCGCGCTACTGTGCCAAGCGCGAGTGCAAAGATTAAGAAGGAAGTTCACTGCTTGTATCAACCTTTCTTTTGGTCTCTACCCAAAGCTCATGGCCATAGGTGCGGGTTTGAACGTAGATGGACGGTTAAAGCTTAGCTCCCTCTTCACCACAACACGTCGGGACAAAGCCTGCATTGATGAAGTTAATTAAATAAAACAGTTTTGTCAATGCTTAAAAGTGTGACTGATACAAATGAATCATTCCTGTCCTTTTTATTTTCTTCTCTCTCACTCGATTTGTAGTTTATCCTCAAGTGGATTCTTATGTATAGCTGTTCATCTGAATATGAGTCATAATAAGGTTAAGTGGGAAACTGTTCAAACTGGAAACAGTTCCTAATTGGTTAATGCCTTTGGCTGAAGTTCTGTTTGCCTTATGACGCGCGGCACATTCGTTTTCCAGCTCCGTGTAGGTGTTCAAAAGAACCACAAGGGAGCACACGCATGAATAGCGCCCGTTTGTTTATCTCACCTCGTGACAATGCAACTAAAATAGGCTGGCGTTCAAAACAATGTGTTCTGCCGTGATTGATTGTGATTTAAAGACACGCCGCTCATTTTCATAAAGCTCGTGTCTTTGGGGCGAATCAAAGCAACGAGTGTGCATCCTGATATCATGGAGGAGGCTTTCAGAAATCTATTGCAACGCCTCTCTGCTCTGGAATCATGTCACGCTGGTTGCATTTTTATAGTGAGATCTGTCCAACCCCCCCCCCCCCCCTTCAGATTTTCATATTTATTTGGAGCTCATGAATACATCATGACGTCTCTGTGTCCTGTGCACCAGTGGAGGCACACAGCTGATGGAGCAAGTCGCGAGGTGTGAGGCTACATGTTACAGTTGAGCATTTTCTTCAAATATGTCCAAGTAGACATCGATCAAAATCCTCCAGATAGTGTATGTGGGCGGATCAAAGCAGATTAATATTTCATAATTCTCTCTGCGGTGCTCATAACTCTCATTTTCACTCTTTCACAGTCGCCCCAGGTATCCAAGCCTGAACGGGGAGATCAAGCCATCAGAAACAGAGCAGGAACATGTCACATTAAACGTGCAACAGGTTGCACACGTAGGAGACGTGACGCTACCAAAATATTCCAGAGGGAATTCTAATTTCCACCAAATACACGATCGCAATAAGTATTTCAAGATGCTGAATACGAGACTGGGAGCATTTCTATTGCCTCTCAACTGACAGTATGAGACCTTCCAGTAAACACAGAGAACCAATGAGTAGTTCAGGGGCATTTTCTTTAAGGAGCAACTCTTGCAAACCCTCACTAGGGCTGGGTTAGGTTATGATCAAAATGAGACGTTATTGCCAAACAATATTATGTGCGAAGTGAACTCAGTTCTGCCTCTCTGCTGTTGTCAGTATACTGCAAAAATACAACTGTGGCTTGTGAAAGGAAATTATATTATAGATATAAAAACATTCTTTTATTGGACAAATTTAGCTGAACGTGCAGAGAGTTGCATTTTACTGTGCAGTTTTCCACTAACACTCTCTCTTTCAACTCACTCAAAAAAAATCCCTGAGCATCTGGGTGTTGACAGCATGGCACCTATTGGACAAAATATACAGACGCAATGTGATTTAATACATTGTTATTGCATTCAAACTTCAATATTGCAGTCTTTAGGGATGTGTTTATCGCACAGGTGGACATTGCTATGATGATATAACATTTTTTTTTAAAAGCGATATGTCTTGTGCAGCCCTACCCGTCACTGATAATGTGATTGCTTTGTGCAGAGAGGATTATTTTAAGCTGGACTCTGAGGCCACGTGGGATGATGTGATGTTGTTGGGCGGTGGTGTGTCAGGTGGCTGACCTGTGCTCTGCTGGCATATGCGTCACAGATGTCGACGAGAAGGTATTGCAGCTAAACCGCTCAGCGTTGTCACTGGAGATTTGGATGCTGAATAGATGTGAGCTTCAGTCAGATCCGGGCTGACATTAACCTTCTCTGCTGTCCCCTCGCTTCCTCAGATGTCCGTTCGTGATGGATGACCTCGCGCACACAGTACACAGAGCTCTCGCTGCCCATTAAGAGCACACCCGTATAAACGATTTGGTTGCCTGTAATAGAAACTCTGGGAACTCTGTCTCATAATCTCCTGCTTGATACCTTTTGCTCTGATCAATCTTTGTTTGGGCGCCTCGGAGGTAGTTGTGAAATGTCATTGGCTGGAGTCGGAGAGTTGAGAGAGTGTGTGTGTGTGTGTGTGTGTGTGTGTGTGTGTGTGTGTGTGTGTGTGTGTGTGTGTGTTTTGGGGTATTCAATGTCAGATGTCAGATTCATTTATCTAACTTGTTGGTTACAGATTCATATTGTGCACTGGCTTGGAGTGTCGAGAGGAGCCATTAGTTGTTATGTGTGACGGGTGTTGCATCTTTGATTTATTCGGTGCTGCAGCAGAGATTGTGCTGGTGCATTATACCATCATTATGGCTTCAAGCGTGACCCAAATTTCCTCTGCCGCTCTTAACTCGTCCTCCTCTCCGCCTCCTTCCACTGTGGCGTTTGCGCCCAGATGGAGAGCAGACCGTTCGGTGTGACCGCCGCTTATTGCCAGCCTCCGCTGCGCGGTGTGACCAGACCCGAGGGAGGTGGGGAGAGAGTGATATAGAGACAGAGGAAGAAAAGGGAAATTGGGAGAAAAGAAAGCAGATTTGCACAACACGATATTACAGAGACTGCACAGTTTGTGTGCTGATACATTTAATGAAAATGACACGACATTTTGACAAATCAGGCTGGAAGCAACTACTTTTGATATGTTCCTGCACTCGTTTATTTAGGTAATTTGCCCCCCCGCCCCCCTCAGATGATCACCCACCATGAGAAACTCCACACTGAGATGGACCTAAATCACCGGTGTCCTTGATTTTGAATGAAAGCTTAAGACGTAGACTGATATTCATTAAAAGTCCCAATTCGTTGAGCCAGTGGTCCCGGCCAAGTCTCAAGTCTTTCAGAGGGCTAGTCCAACTTACCGTGTATGCAGTGTGACTTGACTCCAAGTCTACGTCCCCATCTAATGTCTGGTCTTCTCTGACTATTACTATTCGCTGCTCCGCTGTCCTCATCCAATTTTTTCTTTTGTCCTTGCCATCTCAAGGTGAGTCCTGACACACAAACTGCACCAGTGGAAGTCCTCATGCAGGTGAAATCAGGTGAGGCCACTGGCATCTTCTGTCAACAAAAGCTAGCTTCATTGAAATAAGCTTTACTGAAGAGCAGCCACAAGTGGTAATTATGATATAATGGAACATTATATCTCCTTATATTCTCCTGAGACTGTTGCAGTATGTCATCAGTAGGTGACCTTACTGCTACCAATCATCTACTGTATTAAGACAAACCGACAGTGTTTCAAAAAAGCATTGCATCCATTCAAATGAATCACCGTTGGTTTCTGGTGAGCGGTGTCCCGTTCCTCAGTTGAGTTGCTTCAACATGACACCCACTGATTTTTCTTTTTTTTGAGAGCCACTGAAGACTGAGAGTCTCTTGTAATGGAAGGCTTAGAGGGAAGAGTTGGGATAAAGAACAACAGTTTAAAACGTGTAATATTGCATCTAAATCATAGATATAGTTGATCAATTGACAGTATACCACCTGCACTCCTAACTAAGTGAATCTGTGGTCTGGGGCAGTGATACTGATGTTTTTACTTCGAGCTGAACATAAAAAATATGGGAAAAATAGGAAGTCACACCGTGCAGGTTATGATGCAGCCATCAATGCAGCCATCAATTCATCAGCCTAAAGTATAGATTAAAATTAATAGACGCTCCAATCTACTCTCATATCTTGCAGTTTAATTAAAACTGCAGCCATAAACTCTTGTCTGTCTGCTGCAACACATAAACTCAGGCCAGATGAACTGCACAAAAATGGCAGATTCAAAGATAAATTTCCGATCTTCGGTAGAGAAGACTCATCAGAGTGACAAACACTTAATAGATAAAACACTCTCCAGCACCTTGAACCTAGCTCTGGCCTCTGTATGTGTCGTGCCTCCCCTCTATAGCGTGGTCAAATCAGGGCTCAAGGTGCTGAACTTTACTGTGCTCGGTAAATAAAGTCAAGTAAAGGACAATAATGAGGCTTTTGTCCTGCACTCGTATCTCTATAAACATTTGTATATTTAAACCTGAATTTACAGATCCTCATTTGCAGGTGGCGCAAATGAGGATCAGCAACAAGCTGTAAACATTACGTAATTGAAATCGATTTTCTTGGATTAGAAATATCAAGAAGGTCACCATCGGCTATCACAAAGTCGAGTATGATCGTCCTCCTGTTGGTGGGTCTTGCTGGTCTTCGGGTGGCTTTAGAAACGGATCCTTGATTCACAAGTTCTGTTGTAATGGGGCACTTGTGACTGGTTGTCATGGTGGGGGATCTCTACTTTCTTAGTTCCACTGCGGCACGGTGGAGGTACTTTTCTTGCTGTGCTGGGCCTTCATACACCCCCCCTGCTTCCGCTTGTATTGATAACGAAAGGTTACAGGAACATTTGAGGCTCGATGGGCATTTCCTCCCCAGTTCGGATATTATTACTCCCCAGATGTGCAGCGTGAAACGGAAAGATTTCATTTGAGATGAATCTCTTGGTCCAATTGCTTTCTTTCCTTTGGAGTTTTCAGGTGCAGACAGTGAGTGATTAGGAAGCAGTGAAGTCCAATTGCGCGTGTGTTTGGTTTCTCTCCTTACATCTTGTTTAAAATCCTGTGGGGACCAGCCGGCCCTCTCGCTCTTCTTTAAGCCCCCGCACATTGAGATGAATCATCACTTCATAGTGAGGATTATCTTTGAGTCACCCGTCCTGCTAATATCACACCTTCACAGGACGGCTATACCACTCATTGTAAGAAAGTGCACACTGCATTTCTCCTTAACAAAAGGGAGGACACAAGTCAAAACAAGTTGAAGTATTTTACTTTAACATAATACACTATATCCATTTTTCTAAAGGTATGAGTGGCGAGGATGTCTTATTTTATTTCATGCCAGCAGAAATCTCTCAGGACTGCAGAATAAAAGATGGAATAAGTGCTGTGTTTGGGGGATTTCTCTTCTGAAAACAGCCATTGTGAGACTCTAAAAGGGGCACGACAGCTCTTGGTTGGTGCATTGTTATTTCTGCTGACCATATAGTGGGCTGATAACTTACAGAATTGCCTAGGATCAAGTCTACTCTCCTTTGTTCATTTTGCAGGTGAGAGGAGAGTGTTCCCGCCCTTCGCCCTCGGCCGGGAATACAGAGCAGGTTGTGAGTCAGTGGGGGGGATACGGGTAACTTTTTAGTGTCCAGAGAGAGACGGGAAATGAAAGGAAAGCCTTCGCCTGGCCATGCAGTGGCAACATTAAAGTGAATGATGACTTTAAGCAGTATATTTGAAGCCATCTGTGCATTGCTGAGTTTGCCTGTAAGATGTGCTCAGAAGCAGCTGCCCTGACTGTCAATGAGAAGTTCACCGGGCTCTGCCAGACCTTCAAAGCACAAGTGTACTTAGAGAGATAAGCACGGCTAAAACAGATACAATTACTCAGATACACACGACTCAATACGTTGTTACCACAAAAACAGTTGCTCGGAGTTTGTAATACTGTGCCGATAGAAAAGAATTATGCAACTTGTGTGAGCTGTCTCGATCAGAAAACGTGATTCAACAAGCTTTGGCTCGTCTTCCTATGTCCCATGCGGCCTCATTAGAATATACTACCTCCCATCTGAGTATCTTCACCCGCAGCTTGAGAACTACCTTTTGCAAAGATGCACCATATTTTCTCGCAAGCCAATCCGACCAGACCGGGCTTTTTTCAGGAGGGAGGCTTAAAGAGGACGGGTGCTAAAACGGAGCGTTTCAGAGTGAATACAGGTGTATTCAGATAGACGTATGAGAAAAAGAATGTGATTTATGAACATTAAAACATGTAAACGTGTAGAAATACAAATAAGAACCTGATACTGAGCGATATGTTCCCTTTAAAGGAACCCTGTGGAGTTTCCTTGTGAACAAACGCAGTCAAAATGTGTACAGTCTATCCTTGAGACCTAACAATCATGGTGATTGCATTCCTTTCCCCCATTGAATATCTGTTTTGTATCGTTTACATCCATGTTAACCAGCGACCTGCCGTCTTCTTCCCCACCTGTAATCAATGCGCAAACCAGAAATGTTACTATATTCACTCAGCAGCTCAGCACATGCTGACCCGCTGTACCTATATTAATACTTTTCATTATATTCGTCAAGTAGAAGCCCTTGACAAGTGAGAGCCACATCAACTTCCAACATAACATTCGACTGCTGGTAATAGTCAGGCAGCCTTGTTGCTTTTACACAGGTCTGTATATGTTTTACAGTATTTCCTGGTAAGAACAAAGTAGCAGATTTGGTCAAATGGAAAAGTATAAGAAATGTCTCTCTAGCGACGCTCCCTCAATCCATCCAACTTGCAAGCGACACGTCAAGGCAGTTGGACTCCACAAGTGAATAATTCTCACTGTGAAAACCAGTTAGTCATGTTAAAGAGAAAATAGTTTAATAAAACCGAACAGTTAAACAACTTGAAATGTTTTAAACTGCGCTAGTGATAAGCAAGCAGCTCAGACACTAAAATGACAGATCCAACATTCCCCACATACTTTAGCTGATGTGCCATGAATACTTTAAATGAAGCTCTTTTCTTGGAGTGAGTGAACCTGCAAAGAGACACAGGGATGTCTTTTCTCCGCCGTATGTCTCCGGTTCAATTTCTCAATCCAGCTTCACGGTGAAATAAATTATGAGAGAGTGTGAACTGAAACTGAACCCTCTGCATTTCACAACCTGTAAAGGTAGACGGACAGGAAAGTGGTAATTGAGGTCACATTTGGCCAGTTTCTTAATTTAAATTCCCTGTACTTGGCCTTCTTAAAGTTAGAATTATATTAAAAGTCGACAATACATCACAATCTGTGCAGTTGTTGGGTTTGTGAGGGAGACAGGAAACTGCTTTGGATTTCCTCTTTTTATAATAAATTGCAATCAGATGTATGCAGGTTCCTCAACTCTTTTTTTACTTGGTTAGACTTTGTAGTAAGGATGTTTATAAGTGAGCAATTTTAATACATTTTCAATACTATATGACATAATTCAATACAGTTAGCTACCATCACTATAATTACGACAGAAGCTCTACACTCATGTATGTATTATGTTCTCTCTTTTCTCTTTCAAATACATACATTCAGAAGAGGCTGTACTGTGAAAATAGCAAATTGCCTTGAATTGTCCCTTGCAGGCGCACGGTGATCGGCATAATTCGCTGATGTGTGAACTTAAGCGCGTTTGTCAGCACTGACTTAATTATATAACATCTGACACTAACACCACCTACTATGTTCATGTGATGTGAAGTGTTTGGGCAGCAGTGGCTGTTGTGTTACGCTGTATTATATTCTATGTTTGATGCCTGATGGTTCACAGCCAAAGCGTTCTTAAAGAGAGTTTTGAAGTGGAGTTGGAGAGGCAGAGTACGGGCACGGTAGCAAAGCAATGTACTGCTGTGACGGAGCAGCAGCAAAATATATTTTACCACCTATAAGAAAAGCCCAACCGAAAAGAATCGATATCGGTTTAAGTGTACGCTATATTTAGAGCATTTTCCCTGTTTGAACTTTCCGTCCGATAGCCTTTTCTAAATATTCAAAATGGTCAAGGTCACTGTGTCCTCCCGTCCGACCCGTTCTCGTGATATCTCAGGAACGCTTTGATCAAATTTCTACAAATGTACTGAGCGCAACCGAATGTAAAGGAAGTATGTATATAAATGACACACATTCAAAAAAACTGCATATTGTACATAATTCTAAGTCATTTTCCACCTCTGAGCGGTTGAGATTAACAGTTTGCGGGTGAAAAGCATTGTCATCCACAGGCCGTCTCCCCCACCGTGTATCTCCATAATGAGTGCTCTGGCAAACCTCCAGCCGCACAAGACTGACATTCTCAGCCTTAGCGTGTCTCTCTCTATTCCTTTCTTTGGCTGGTAGTAGCTCTGCTTCTCTGCCTACACCCGCATGTCACTCTCACTGGCTGCCCGTCCAGTTTCTGCCAGATCATTTGTTCTTGTCGACCTGTCTGGCTCGGTCTGTTCAGGAACACGGCAGCGGGGCCGACGCGGAGCCGTCCTTTGGTTTCAGTCTGTCTGAGGGAAAAACTCTTGATATGCAGTTTTACTTAAATTCTATTTGTGTCACATATGAACAGTAGAACAAATGTCACGATTGGATTATGCATGTTCATATACAGCTTTAGGAATGTTTTTGCTTAAATAGTACAATTTTCAACTTTCGCGGATGCATCTTCCCCTCAATTTCTGCCACAAATCAGCATCTGTTCATGTGCCTTATTTACTTTGTATCCAGTCGTGCACTTGCTTTGCATTTTGTAAGATATCACCTTCAGACATGTGCCATTTACTGTATATTCAACAACAACAAAAAAAAGAATAAAAGCTGTACTCGTCTCCTTTGATGCTCCAGTAATACAGAGCAGGGAGGCTCAGAGCTACTGAGACAATTAGCCTCCGGTGCACATGAAAACATGCATATCTGACATTTCCAATGTATTACTTTGTTCTGGCTGCGTTCAATCTGATTCGTTACCAAAAGCAAATTGAGAAAAAACAGGGCTATGAGCCAGAAAATGAACATGTGGTAATGATTGTCATGCTTACAAATACAACAACAGTGTTGCAAATTTACACTAAACATAAATATGGACTGATGGAAATGTTATTAGTTTTTCAGGTCTTTGGTCGTAAATCAAGGAATTGGATTTGAAAAAGTCGGTTATCACAGTTTATCCTGTGGGTACCATGAATGTTTACCAATGTTATGGATATCAATCCAACAGTTGATTGGATGGATTTCCATTGAAACATTTCAAAACAAAGAATGGCCTGGTGATGGTGCAAGAGTTCATAACCAACGTCATCAGGATTCATCGGCGGGGGGACAAATTTGACTGCAATCCAGTGGTTGCCGTCATTTAACTCTGAGCATGCACATTATAGTACATGTTGAAAAAAAAAAACAGCGCTTGCTTTAAACAGTGGGAGTGATGGACCAGCAGCTGGGCTCAGCAGATACTGTGTGATCACACAGACACAACACTTCCTACTCCTGCATGTTAAACTGTTTCAGTGAAAACTAACAACTCTGTACACTAGCTGTGAATTGTCTCATGTTGCTGTGAAAAACTTGCTTTGAATATCAGATCTCTTACCACTGACAAATGCTGCCAAAGGGCATTCTGTCTAATATAACCTGCCTTTGCAGCAAGGCTACACTGTTGAAAGGGCAACACCAATCCAACTTTATTTTTTTGTATAGATTTTCTTCTCAGTATTGTCAATTTTGGACTTTTTACAAAATATGACTTCTTACTTTCAGTTTCAGTTATTTTTTCAACATTTCCTTAACACGTTAGACTTATTTTGGCAAAAGATATGAGTATTTATTAATTATATCACACTGACCTAACTGGTGAACAATGGAGAAGTAGATTTTTCTGCAGTAGTGGTCTAACAACTTTCAATGAACATTTTTATACTTTTCTTTTTACAGTGAAACTGGGTCAGCCAATCTAAGCTATCCTGCAGCTGCCGTGCCCTAACCCTGCACAGATGCACGCTTCAAAGTGTGAGACGACTACAAAAATCTATATTTATGGCAAAGTATTGCTTTAGAGTTCCTTCTCTGGACTTGCTGAGTCACCAAGGGAGCGGGGGGGGGGGGATTGAGGAGATTGAGAATGGGAGCAAACTAGGGGCCCAGAAAATGCTCGGACCAGCCCCGGCTTGTCTTTTCTTTTTTTTTTCTTTTTATTGAATTGGCCTGTCTCGAAGATAACCTTGTATCATCTTCTGGCAATCGGTTCACAGCCTCTATGATAATTATGACAGCTGACAGCTGTGACAGCTAGCTTGAAGATAGCACTTTTCCCTGTTGGACTTTCCGAGCGGCTTAGCCCTTCTTTCATCTGGATCTCAAGACAAAAGGGGAGCGTCACCTTCATCTACAGGACTGTCTCAGAAAATTAGAATATTGTGATAATCCCCATACGTGTGATTTAGTTTACTGAACCAAGCTGAGTGTTTTTCAAGGCTCAGGAAACCCTTGCAGGTGTTTCGAGTTAATTAGACGATTCAAGTGATTAGTTGAATACCCTACTAGTATACTTTTTCATGATATTCTAATATTTAGAGATAGGATATTTGAGTTTTCTTAAGCTGTAAGCCATAATCAGCAATATTAAAAGAATAAAAGGCTTGCAATATTTCAGTTGATTTGTAATGAATCCAGAATGCATGACATTTTTGTTTTTTTAATTGCATTACACAAAATAAAGAACTTTATCACAATATTCTAATTTTCTGAGACAGTCCTGTATAAAGACTGGTTTTGGCTGCTGGCCACGGCTCAGTTTCTCCAGTTTGATGAGAGTGCTGAGAATGAACTAAAACAGTCACATTACAACACGCAACACCAAAACAAAGAGCTGAAAGCTGCTAAAACACTCCGTATAGCTGATGGGAACACAGTCTACTACGAGTGACACGTTGCACCTAAACATGGAGTCATTTCATCCATTGTTGCTATAAAAATATCGCTAGCTTGTTTTCAGAAAAGCATTTAAAACTTATCGGATTAACTTTTTTTTTTTGCATTAGGGCCTTAATAAAAACATAAATTTAATGAATTAAGCAATGAACAGACCAAATACTATGAGGGCCGGAGAAACCCTGCAGCCTCGGCTCTTAATTAAAATCTACATTTGACTTGCCCCACTGAGGCCCTGGAAGCTTAATTAATTTAGCAAGGAATTACAGTGAGGCACGAGGAGTTTTGTTTATCTTATTCGCCTCAGAGAGAATAAGGATACGGTAGCAGAGTTGTGGTGAATAGCCCACAGTGTCTCTTTGCTCCTCCACGTCTACCGATGACAAAGTATTCTCAACTGCCCCTGCTGTCGTCTCTCACGCTGCTACCGCGGTGTGCAGTGCACTTCTCAGGCTGCCCTTCATCTTGTCTAACCTCTCGCCTGAGACCCTGATTCTGTGCGAATGTGTTGGACAGGATTAGCTGTACATCTTGCTTCCTCACCATGCAGTCTCACCGAGGTTCAATTAATGGGATTTGTAGTCGAAACGACATGTACTTTGCTCCCTCTCACAGCCTCAACTGACCGGGGGAACTGGCTGTACTGGGTGGTGTTATGTATTAACATAGATACTGGTACCTGTAGTATAATGGTCAAAAATGCAATTTGGTAAGAATTACTATGGTAATAATATTGTAATAACTTTGTTCACCGTACGCTTTGATGCATTTTGCAAACGGTAAGTGTTCGGAGCTGTTGTTTCAGCTAAATAACTGTATTGTTGTGTTGGGAGAAAAACACAACACTTTCTAAGTTCACGAATGCACACACAGCGACATGCAGACCAGTTAGAGCTTTGATAGGACTCCTTCAGAGTTAAAACACTCTTACTCCAGTACACCGTGCTGTATTCATGAAACGTTTGCGTCCGTCTTTCCCTCAAGGTCTTGTCTGAGGTTGTTTCCATATGTGCAGCATTATTCCATCAATTTGTACCCAAAGGTATTGTAGGTAGATCCAATGTGGAGCAAACTGCAGAGAAGGCATGAATCCATTCAGTGAAATGATGCAGCTGGATGCAATCAGACACCGATTTTTGCATCTGTGTGTTTCGAAAACGTGCATTGAAAATGTCTCAGCTCGGGGAATAGATCTGGATTCGAGTTGACTTCCGACTTCATTTTGACTTCACTTGAACTCGAACCTCATGACTTGAAAGGATTTATCCCCTTAAACTCAAAGAAGATGAATTATGTGTCCAAGCAGTATCCAAACTGCCGGCTCAAGGGAAGCTCAGTAGCTCTTGTTTGAAAGGCTTTTGAATAAATGACTCACCCCAAAACAATCGGTTCATCGTCCGCCGAGATGAATGTGTTGAACCAGATTTTATATGTCAATAGAAAGTTGGTCTCATTTTACCAATCGACATTCCTGTCCTCACTTGGGGCCACAAGCTCTGGGTAGAGAGTGAAATTGAAAACACAACAGGCCAAAATGAGTTTGAGGTTGTGTGGTCTCACCCTTAGGGGAGCGAGTAGTTGACCCGCTGCTCATTCGCACTGAAAGGACCTGATTGAGATGGTTTGGTCGTCTGATCATGACCCCTGGACATCTCCCCGAGGTATTCCAGGCACTAGTAGCAGACTCTGGGCCAGAACCAGAACACACTGGGCTGAGAATGCCTGAGGATCCCCTAGGAGAATGTGCAGGTTGTTACTTAAAGGACATCTGGGCTATTTGCGTGGCAGCAGGGTGTAACTAAATAGCAGAAGAAACCTCTGTTGGTTTTCAGGAGCTGCAGAACAAACTGCAGCTTGCACAGTTCTTGAAATCTTCCCCACAACAGTCACTCTTCTGCTCCGCTGCCAACTCGTTCACTGACGCAGATTTGTCGCCGCGGTTCTCTCTCTCTCTCTGTCTTCATAACTCCCGTCCCACTACACACACACTGGCTTTGGTGTTCTCTAAATGACCTAGGCTACTCTTACAACAACTGACTAGAGATAGGGCCGTTTGTGTTAGTTCCCCTCCACGCTTGGCACACGAGAAGTTTCAACTGGTTGCAATCGGCAGCCTTGCCGCTCGATGGCGCCATATCTTAACCACTGGACCTTTTTTAAAGAAACATATATTTTTTATTGTTTGTGCGACTTGAATTTGTACATGTTTTGTCTTGCTATTCATTTTGGTGTTCTAATGTGTACAGGTAAAATTTCAAAAGCAATCTTAAAATGCAGGTGCCGAACAATTGCATGACTTTCCATCGGGCTTTAGTTAGCTGTGCGAGCAAGATATCCAAAGAAGGAAAAAGTTCAATGATTTGAACTTCCAGAGGACCTCCTTTTGAAAGCACTTGACAGCATCTTGTAATATCTCACCTCATGCATTACAATGACTCCCTGAACTGCTGTCTGTGCCTGTGGCTTTGCCTAAAGGTACAGCAGACTGGGCTGATGACTTCGGACCATCTGAGGCCACAGAGCTGCCAGAGTCGTCTTCTATCTCCTGTTTCACTCCAGCAGAAAATAGTGACAAGCATCACTGCTATGACCTTCAGTGACCAACAAGGTAATATACCAGCATATTATTGGTAAGGGACTTGTGTAGGTATTTGACATTACCACAGTCTGAGAACACTGTTGATCACGATTTCCTCAGAGTCGGCAAACCCCCAGAAAGGCTTTATTAAAAGGAGTGATTTATCTAATCTGGAGTGAGGAGCGATGATGTGTGAAACCATGAGAGATGATTAAACCTCTCTAGTGTCAGGGAGATGGTCCCTGTCACATCCCGCTCCTCGTCACAATTTAAGACCCCGCCGCCGTGACATGTCGTCCTCTAAACTCAGCACTGTTCACCCATTTTCTTTTATTCCTCCCTTTGTTCTCTAATCCTCCAGTTGATGTGGCGGAAACGCAGATTCATGAAATTAATTGCTGTAACGATTCACCTCGCAGTGGGTGAAACAGTGTCAGGTCGTTCACAGTAACTTTTCACAAAATGTTATAATATCTAATGCTGACTAAATAAGTTTTTTGCCTCCTGGACACAGTTTGCCAGTTAATGACCAGATGAATATGCCATTTGTCAAAGAAATGTAAGCCACATATCATTAAACAAAGATGCATGTCCTGCAGCTGAACAGACTTATAGAAAAGACTTCCTCTGCATTGCAATACCCAAACTACCATACTATTCAGTATGCCAGAAAAATATAAAATATGTCCCAATACTTGGTCAAATGTGTCAAATACAGAATGCCAAAAATAGCAGGATGTTCTACATGCAGTCACATTTTGCAGCATGCTTTTCTGGCTACTCTGACCCACATTTCTTTGCGCAGCAGATATATGAGCAAAAGGGTCAAAGTTCTATGCGCAATGTTATGAGGAAGTAGGAGGTCCCAATTAAATGCATAATACAAGCAACGGTACAGGATTAGTAAGGGCAGTTGCAGCATGTACTTACAGTAGAGAGAAAAGGTATGCAATCTGGAGCGCAGAAGGGACAGTCAAGCCAAATTATGCCCTCTAGCGGTCTCCAGCAACACATATATAGTTTGGGTTTTATGTGCTCAAAAACATCCAAAATGGACCGATGCCCTAAATGTACAGGACCTAAGCAGACTTCACGGCCCACAGTTTTCATTAGAACTACTTTCTATAGAAGAAATAGTCCCCGTGAAAACTGTTGACAGTGACGTCTTTGTTGAGAGGGTTACAAGATCAAGGATATCCCAGAGGGGCAATTTGTTGTTACAACCAGCAGTAACCACATTACAATCGGACAGACGAACAATAAATAGAATATAAAGATCACATTGAGATACAATGACAGGTGATGGATGAGTTACTGGGCCTACTGGTCCTGCATCTTAGCAGATTGTATCCGAAGCAACTTCAACTCCTTGTACTGTATATAGCGTAGCTACGATCAGCCAGGATTGAAAAGGCCTCCTTCAAAGTCCTGACTTTGTACAGATAAGGAAGGTCATTCATGCTTTCAATTTTGCTGACATCTGATGTCATACCAGAGGAATGTAACTTGGAATTGTTTTCTTAGATTTTACTTTTAGAAGCCATTTGGATGCTACCAACATTATATGTAGTTGGACTTTTCCCCAGTTAATTGAGGTTATTCTCACGAATCTTTTTCTTTTTTAAATTTGTACTTTTTTACAAATCTTGCCAAAACACAAACCTCCACATCAAACAATTGACTCCTAAGGTCACTGAACATTAGTCATTGTCCTCAAACACACGGCACAAACAATGCTTTTTAACGAATACCGTTACAGTATATCTGCCTAACACAGTTGCCAGGGGCAGGGTTCCAGTTCTTCCTCTCTGTCAGCACGTGAATGCAAAATATGTGTAAGTTTGTCTTCACGTGTGTGTGTGTGTGTGTGTGTGTGTGTGTGTGTGTGTTTTATGTGTCTGCATAATGAGGGCTGGCTGCCGATCGCAGCAATGATGAAAGCAGGGTCTCTGTGTATAAATAATACAGCCCAGTGAGATTTTCATTTTCTCCCTGATTGAATTTGAATTGGAAAAGCATCCTGTGGACGCCGATGACAAGTAGTGACATCACGCTGACAGGTAGAGAGCACAGTGAGAAGATATATCAAATACATCCATCTAGCCATTCATTTTCTAAACTGCTTATAATGTTTATGGTGGAGGAGAGCTGGAGAATATCCCAGCATGCATTGGGCAAGAGGCGGGTTATTCCCAAGGCAGGTCGACAGTCTGTCATGGGGGGTAACACATTTAGAGTTATGGGCGGGGCACTGGCTGTTTCACCCCAATCTGGGAACGGCTTACCTAAATGCTTGGTATTATGAAAGCTTTTCCTGAACTGAACCTGAACAGTCAGTTACTTGAAAGTGGGTTCCAGTTGAAGTATTTGTTTCAAGCACAGGTCTCTTTCAGGTCATACAAAATTCTGGACCGATGAAGACCTACATCAAAACGACAGAGACATAGTTTAGTTTAATGAGGACATAATTCTGCAAACAAATCGCAGATTAGAACAGCAGTAAACAAGACTAGACCTTGAGATACACTCCTCTAGTGTGTTCACTTCCTGTCTTTCAACTATGATAGGACACTTACATAAAAAGAGGGAGCGAGTCGCCATGTATAAGACTATGGCCATGGTGACTTACTCCCTACAGTGTAGTAGGCCTACACTGTACATTATGAGTGTAAGGAAGGTGGACATCAAGGTGCATGATGCTCCATGGATGTTTGAATAAAAAAAAAAAAGCTGTCATGTAGTTGAACTACTTTTGCCATGTTGCTGATGCTTGGCTTGCTGTATTTATCTGGTGTCTTCAGTGTCGTGAAGCTTCATTTAATGCAGAGTAACTGGTAGCTTAGCACTTTCCAGGTAGCTTGCCCAACACTGTGTCGATCAACCAAGCCCCGGATCAATCAATCAGCTCAATTCCCGCAGTCAATGGGAGACCTAACCAATGGCCTAGAAGAACACGCTCGTCACATCCAATCAATTTCTACTCTTGGAGGGAAATGTCTCTTGTTCTACTTTGAGGCTTTTTTTCTTAACTTGGAAAGTATACACCATACAGTTTATTCTGTCCAGTCGCCTTGTCCATGGCAGCCTTACCACGACTAGTGAAAATACGTACATTTTGAAATATAATGCATTTCTATTATTGAGTGAATTAGTGATTACAATGTTGTTGTTTTTTAAGCATTATCTCATTGATATTCCTACCCATACAATTCTGTGTTGAAATGTTTCATGTGAGATATATCCAAAGGATATGAAATGTCCTACATTTGATTTTACAGTAACACTTTGGCATAATTATCACTGAGACCAAATACTATTATCTGCTGATCAAAAGAATGCGAATATCTTTGTCCTCCCATGAGACGCCGCACAGCCTAAAAACAAATATCTCTCTGCCTCAGATCGTATCGCCGTGAATCTAATTAGAGAACATTAAGTTGTAACTAAACAAGGATACACTGTGCTTTTGTTGGGTGGGATATGAGGTAAATCCGAAGGCGCACAAACCCATGGCCTCACGGGTAAATGCAGTGTATCCCATCCATTTTAGTTTCCCGTGCCTCATAGCTTGAGGCTGTTTGGTGCCACAGCTCTCTGTGTGTTATTAAAAACAACTGTGCAGTCTCTCTGTTTTCAGAACATACTGGGTCGGGGAAAGAGTCAGACGAGTGAAACCAGCAGGAACACAGCCTCTGGTCTTATTGACTGTGCTTTCTTAGCGGAACAACTTAACATTTTGAACTAATTCAATTCAACAGCAGCAGCTTTATCACTGTACACTACCAGACTTTTGACATTTTGGCAGCGACTTATATTTTTTTGCTATTTGACACTGTTTTAGAGCTCCAAGGCTTGAACACACACACACACACACACACACACACACACACACACACACACACACACACACACACACACACACACACACACACACACACACACACACAGAAATGCTGGGCTTACGCGAAACCACACACAACACTGCTCTAATTATCTTCTACCTAAAAACTAAATAATGGACCTCATATGGAAGTTTTCTTTCTTTCTAAAAAGTATTCATAACTGAATATGTGGAGCGAAAAAAAACTAATATGAACGTCAAATTGTCACAAACTGGCCCAGGGAACGAGACAAAAAGAGAGTCCACATGAAGTTATACTTGAAACCATGCATAATAAATAAATGAACAATGGTGTGGCGTATGGGCTGTGGCAATTGAGGAACATAAACTAAATCAATGTGAAATAAATAAATATATTTGACCATTTCAGCTCTTTGTAATTCTTCAGTTTGTATTTTTTAATGCTTTCTGAATAGCATATTTGTATATTAGCTTTGCGAGAGGGTTATTTAACTGTTTTTTGGCATCATCATCACCATCCGAACCCACGGCCCCCTCACTAGCTTTCCATCGTGGTTGCAACTTCATCTCGTGATCTTTGTCACTGGATGAAGTTTGCTCTGTTGTCATGAAATTGCCTCAGTTGCTCACTTGTTGTATGGAACTCTCTGCTTTAGTCTTTCCTACAGATAGTATGATGTCATAGACCATTCCAGTCTTACTCTCCCATAGGGTTGTCTGTCTTTAGGGTGTACCACCAGTGATTTTGAGGAGTTGAATGATTTGTAGTAAGTGCTACCAAGCAATTGTCGTGTCCGGCAATTATCTTCGTTGCTGACGTCCCATGTCTGGTATTGTGCAGTCAACAATTTGACTATCACCCTTGGGTCATTGGCATTTCATCAAATGACTGACACCTGTATGGTAGGACCTCACCCTCGGCACACACACACGTATGTCGCACACACTCGCACCCTTCCTACCGACAGAGAGGGGAAAAGAAACCGTCCATCGTTGCCGACGAGTGATGAAGAATGTTTACGGGTTCAATTTCATTCATAAAGCTGTTTGTATTGCTTGTATTGATGTGTTGGATGAAGCTGTCAATACTAATGAAGTTTGGTGTTTTCCACAGACTGGTACCAGATTTAAGGTGGTCTTTTATGCTCATCATTGCCATTTTATTTTTGTATATTACATATTTGCTTTTAGCTAACTTAATCAATGCAGTGACTGTGGCTGAATGGCGAGCAGGGCCATCTTTCAATCAGAGGGTTGGCGGTTCAGACCCCGGCTCCGGCACCACTGGTTGCGTGACGATGTGTCCTTGAGCAAGACACTTAACACCAAAAATTCCTCCTGTAGCTGTGCCAGCGTCTGAATTGTAAGTCGCTTTGGATAAAAGCGTCAGCTAAATGACTGTAATGTAATGTAATGCAGAGGAGCTCGGCCATGATACATTTTTTCTTTGCACCAGACATTTTAATCTGCTCACAGTGGACGAGGTTACAGCAAGTGTCTACCTGATTTCCTGTATGGAATATTCCAGCTCTACTTCAACCAAATGCTCACTGTTTTTGCTTTGGTGGTTTCATATTTCATTTTAGATACAACACCGTGTGCTACACATTCCTAGTCACAAATATCAGCTGCAGCAAATGAGCATCCATAAATATACAACAGCCTGTACTCCAAACTTGGCCATATTTTTCATTGGCGAATTGGCAGTCTCATTGTTTTTAGTTGCCGGTAACGTATGCACCTCTCACATTCTGGTTGGTAATGATCTCAAACTTTTTTCAGAAAAATTGTATCATTAAACAGTAAGATATTTATCAAGTACAGAGTGCCTCTGTGGAAAGGAGAGATCTTTTCATTCGGAGGCAGTTTTTAAAGGCCGACTGATGTTTGTCCTGTCGGATGGCGTTATTGGGATTTGGGGACCTCAGATGTTCAGCAAACGGAGCTGAGGAAACGAGTAGGTCAGTGATTGAGCGGACGGGGGCTGAAGAAAAAAAAGGTGCGAGAGGATAAGAGATCATTAATGCGTACATGTGTCCTGGATTAGAAAGCATTGATCACAAATGAAGATGTTGGCTTTGGCTGTCTCTATTACTCCTTGCTGCTGAAGGGGTTTGGACATTTCACCTTCAATTTCCAATTGGACACCCAGCAGACTAATCAGTCTTCCTCCTGCTTTTATATCCTTTAAACACAGTCAATCAGCATCTATTTTGTGTCTTCCTGCTTCTCTTTCTTTGCTCCTCTTATCGCTCTCTCGGCTGCACAGCAGGGTAGTCTTTCATCTCAGTCTGCTGTGCACGCAAAATATGCAGTCTTGTCTTTGAAAGGGCAGGCCACAGGGCACTAGTGTACAGAAAATGCAGTTGAGATGGTTCTTGTGCCTCACACACAGCAATGAATCCTGGGAAAAATTAGCTGGGGTCGATGTTAGGGTGCATGTCACAGGTGCACAACATTAATGCTGTGTTTTTATGCCTCCGCGCCGGCAATAGCCATGGCCGGAGGTATTATGTTGTCACGTGCCGGTCCGTCCATAACATTCTCGTCAATGCGATATCTCGGGAACGCCTGGGGAGAATTTCTTCAAAATTGGCATGAAGAGCTCATTGGACTTGAGGATGAATTGATTCGATTTTGGTGTTCAAAGGTCAAAGTCGCTCTGACCTCAAGTCCGTCCCATTCTTGTGAACTTGATATCTCAGGAACTCCTTGAGGGGATTTCTTCCAGTTTGCCACAAACATCCACTTGGGCTCAAGGATGAACTGATGAACTGAGAATGTGGTGGTCAAAGGTCAATGTCGCTGTGACCTACCAAAACACATTTTTGGCCATAAATCAAGAATCCATATGCTAATTATGACAATTTCTCTCTTTCTTTGTCTTTCTCGGTCTCTCATTCTCTCTTTTTCTTTCTTTCTCTCTCTATACATTTATCTATATATATGTATATCCATAGGATAAAGTGAAGTGATGACATTTTGGACAGACATGGATGGAAACTCCAACTTCAATAGTTAGCGGAGGCAAACAAAAATAAGAATTGAATGCACGCAGTCCATGTTTTCCTGCATATACTAAAATAGGGCTTAGATTGATTTCAAGTTTCACAACCACCCAAAACTGAGCTTCTATACACGCACACTAGTGGCAACAACACAAAAGGATACCAAACTGCACATGAACCACACAAGCACACTGCATGAGTTCAAACCGTCTTCCCATGGACGGTAAACATCAAGAAATGTGATAAAACATCCCTCAAAGGAAAGTACATGCTCTTTGCCCAAAGCTGTGCAGACTCCCTCCAACACTGTCAGACAGAGAGACGCACACTTGCTGTTGTGAAACTAAAGCTCTGCACAAAAGCTGTGGCACCGTCCAGGGCTGAATTGTCTTCTTTCCAACTGAATCCTCCCTCCTGGTGATGGCTGAAATGTCAGCGTTGTATCAGGGGGAGAGTCATGTCGCATGGCCAGCACACATAGCCACACACTGACAGACACCTTTTTTTTTCCCCATCATGAATATGGATGTTTTCCAGATTACCCACAAATGGGGTGGATTTGTTTTCTGCTCTCGTCCCCAGGCGGGTTTAGCGATGACTTGTCGGTGCACAGGCCGTGCTCAGTTTTTCACAGGATTGTTTTTCTGCTTCATTTCCCTCTTCCTCTGTTCTTGTTTTTACCATCTGCAGTCATGATGGCCACCAATTGCAGAGTTGAGACCTTTTTTTTCTCTCTTGATTTCTGCTCATCCTGTCGTACATCATTAATGATTTACATTATCATTTATTTGTTTGCATAAATGGTCGGGGCAGTGCTAAAGTACGTGGTAAAAATAGATGCAGTGATTGCATCATAGAAATAGAGTATAACAGACATTGAACAGTTTGCTGTGGTCCTTTTGAGTATTTTCAAAAGAAAATGGCGATTGTTGTTAGTTGTTATGGTGACAACACACTTAGTCCGTGACTTGATGTAAGTCGGTTTATAAAGAAGTTTATTCAATCAAACATTACAGCAGGGGTCATTGCAGACACACCACGCAGAGATCTGGAATCCGCTGAGTGCGTCTTTCTAGTCCGGCTGCCTTGCTCGGACCACATCCATCTTGGAACTGGGCGTTCACAAATATAAACACCTGGCACAGTACTCCAAATGGCTTCCGTGGTAACTCCCGCTACAGAAGGGGATTTTGCAACGATGACGTACACACACACACACACACACACACACAGGTCAAAACAAAACTAGTGTCATTGTCGCGGCTGGTAAAAAGTAGTAGTCATATAGAGGCATCATTACTGAACTGAAAATGTTTCTTAACTAGTTAAACGTTCCTCACAGTAACAGTAGTTTGTGTTTGATTTATTTGGAACCCTTTTTGTTTTTGTGGCATGCATTTTTAAAATTCTTTTAAAAGGAAAAGTAGAACAGAGTCTCAGTCACATTGTCAAAGTTGGGATGGTTAGGTTGGAACCGGATAAACAGATTTTTTAAAATCACAGAATAGTTTCTGGGCAACAGCCTAGTTTATTTTATCTTGTGTGGTTTTATCTTGATTCAATGAGAACAAAAACATCCTAACTGGTATTGATTTCTGTAACTTTCCATCTCACCACCTTCCAGCCTCTGCTTTCTTCTGTCTGCTTCCTCTCTAATCATTACTTGGATGATTCATATGTAATTTATTTAGTTTGATAAGTTGGGTAGAATGAATTACAGAGCAAACACCAAAAGTGATGAGTTGTGTGCGTGCGTGTGCATGTGTGTATGCGTGTGTGTATGTATGTGTGCGTGCGTGCAGGTTGAATGTGTTTTGACTGATGATGCTTTCACTGACATAGACGGTTCTTTGTGTCGAAGCTGACCAGAAAGGCCTGGCTGTCCAAGATAACGACTCAAAAGTTAAACTGCACATGAAATAAAGTGGGAAGTTTCAGTGATACAGGAACTGAGAGCCAAGGTGTGACTTCTTGGTAACAGAAAGCTGCTGTATTAAGTGGTGATGATAGGAAATAACTATTTTTGTATTGTTTTGTGAATCTAATCACAGTTCTTTATATTTCTACTTTCACTCCTTCACAGTGCTACATTTGACTGTTGATAATGTACATGAAGAAATTCTTCTTCAAGGCCAGCACCTTGCACTTTCCACTGTGCACATATATTTCACTCTCATTCAAATTACCTTATTTCATACAAGATGTGTCTCTGTATGTTTTACCTGGTGCAACAGTGTGTGGCTGGTATCATTTTAACCTTTTGAGTCTGTGTGTGTGTGTCGTTGTGTGCAAAATGTGGTCCTGGAGACATCCACTGTAGAGGAGGCAGATCCGTTTTTCATTACTTTGCTAGGTGTTTATGGACAGATTTTGTCAACACGATAGCGTCACAACCATTACAGATGTGTAAATAGACAATAAACTGCATTCACATAACACTTTGTTTTAGTTTGAGCGACCACTCAAAGCGCTTTACAACACAAGCCAGCATGCACACACACATTCATACACTGGTGGCTACTATATAAGGTGCCACCTGCTCATAGCGATAAACCTTCACATACACATTTTACACCCCAATTTGGGGTTGCGGCTAGTGTGATCCCATCACAACATGGTCTCTAGTTTTCTTCGTTGGTTTTGACTAATTTCAAGGACAAATTTACGCCTTCGCTTCGCCATACATGTCACTACCCCGCTGTTTATTTTTAGTTTGTGCGACTATTCGGTAGAGTCCATTCTGAAGCAGGTGAACATGGAGTGAACATGGAGCAGAGTGCAGCAGCTTCACTGAACCCCTTTATGTCAGAGAAGACCTTTCTGTTGGACTATGAACCGTGGTTCTCGTGAGCAGCGGGGGCTTGCATTTTCCTCTTATGTTCAAAAGAAAGGTCATTTATGTAGCTTACGGCTTAGATGAATTGTTGTAAGTGCTGTATATTTAAAAGACATATAGACACATTTCTTTATCAGCCAAGTTTTCTTGGGTTTTACAAAAAATACATTTTCAGAACTGCACAGCTATGTGTAATGAAAGAAGCTGCTTTGTGGTTATTGCCATGATAAAAGCATTATTTGTGACCCAGTTCTCCTATTGGCTGGCAGTAGTGCTATTTTCCCTCCCTTAACCCTACAGTGTTATAAATGTGTTATCTATATCCACAAATGCTGTGTGCTGTTTGCAGCCCATTACATTTTTTATGTCCTTTTTTTATTGAGCAGAAGCCTTTAAATACATTGATGCTGCATCTACACTGCCAGAAATTCAACATTACGAACTGTCAGCATCGTCACATAAAGTCTTGTTTCCAGCGTCTTTAGAACATCTTCTCATTATAGGTGCACCACATTTTTCGAAAGGTTATCATTAAATTTATTTGTTTTATTAATGTTGCAGGACAATGCTTTGTGCAGAGCTTCATAAGTGGCAGCCAATCAGCTGCTCTGATCAGGCTGGTTTAGCTTTGGTTTTATTGGCTCATGGTCAGAATATACATCTTTTAGTGAAAGTGATAATAAATACAATTATATTACTCAAGCAAGTCATGCTGGTGACCCTTATTGGTTTATCCCACACAGCTCTCACCACCGTTTGAGCTTCCCAGATGTTAATTCAAACCTTGCATGTTGTGTGGATTACTGACAAAATGTAACACAACACAGACTCATTCCTCTTCTTCTCTCTGTACTTAAAGGATGAGGCTAAGACAGTCATCTTTTGGTGGCCAGACCTCATTCTGTCTCTGAATTCTTTGTCAAGATAACGGACATAATCTGTGGCCGCTCTGGCTCCCCATGAAGCATCATCCCGTCAAAACAGAGGACCAATCTTCTGTCCATGCTTTTCTGCCCAGTGCTGTTTGGGATTGTGGGGTATTAAGAAAGATTCAGCCCACAGAAGGGGCCTTGGTATTTACTGAATGAGAGCTAAGGGGAGGGATGGAATTGGTTCAAATCTGAACCACATGCTGACAGAGAAGCAAAACCCTGCAGAGAACAAGAAGCCCCAGACGCTGCGGGGCGACATGCAGCATGCTGTAAGTAGGCAAAGATTGCGTGGCTTTGTGCACGTGCAGAGAAATGTGAGATAAATGATTGTTTGGAGACTTACGAAGACATACTACTTCCTGCTTCTTCGCAACTGTTCAGTGTTCAAATTCATGCGAATAACATTATTACTTTTTTCTTTTCTGTGGTTGAGGGAAGTAGTGAAGTAGATCAAGGAAAGAGTCGGTTAGCAGAGGCTAGTGGTTAGCGCAGGAGTCATTTAGCTAGCTATGGCATGCCCTGCTAGCTTAGCTACCACTAATTGTTTGGTTAAAACTGCTTAGGTATCTATTTACATTTTAAATGGCACACGGGAGGATCACTTAGCTCCACCCTTTGGTGTCTCTTCTGGTTGCAAAAAACAAAGTGAAGACGGCCAAAAATCAAAATGGTCAAAATGCCGAACTCCAAGCTTCAAAGCCGTAGTCCACAACACCAATGGGTGACATCACGTGACTACGTCTGCTTGTTATATACAGTCAGTGGTGAAAATGCTATTTTCACTTGCTGTTTGCTGATTCTCTATGATGGAGAAATATAATGCAGACATGCTTTGTCGACCACATATCGAGGTTCAGCCCAAGGTTAGGAAAGGCTCTTTTAAATTTGTGTGTATAGGATTTCCTGCACGTTTCTGTTTTCAGTAGTCTCTCCTGCTGAGTGTCTGACAATGAAGCCAAAGGCCAGTAAATGTCAAATGCTGTGGTCTGACTCCCCCTCCTCTTTCTTCACTCAGATCCTCCTCCCCTGCAGCGACCTCTGAAGGTTTCACGCTGACTAAAGTCGTGCAACGATCACTCCCCGTCCAACCAGCGCTGCACGGTGGGAGTTTATAACACAGTGAGTAAGCATACTTATTCACAAATACATGCCACTCACAGGGGGACGAAACACCAAACAGCAACAGTGTCTTAGCCTATCACACTTCACTGCAGTTGTTTACGATTACGATTTCTCAATTTCTTTACACTAAATGAAGCTTCAAAATACCTCTTTGCTAACCTGTAAGTGATGTCAGTAAGTCATGTTTTTAGTTACAATACTCAAGGCGGGGTCAGTTCGTTGTTGGGTGGGTTGGTCTAGATTTTTTGAAATATCTTTATTTGATCGATTACCATCAAATTTGGTACAGACTCCTTTAATCCAAGAAGATGAATCCTAATAAATATTGGTTTCACACAAGCAGTTCATAATTTCCACTTGTCCAACGTGTCGACACATGAATGAAATCTCTCAAATTACCGTATCCCTGTCAACCTTTAACATTATGCTAACATAGCTATCAGGTGACCGTGCTTATGTGGCTCCACGGCTTTGGACCAGCCACCTTTTTAAAGTCTTGGACAAAAAGTCTTGCTCATTTGCTTTCATTGGATTATTCCTGACATAATGTCTGACTTAAGATGATTTTAGAAGTTGCACAAGAGGAAAGTTCAGTGGCTCGTGAAAAACATGATGGATCATCCTTTGGGGAGCATGAATATCCTGCAAATTTCGTATTTGGATGTCACCATCCTTGGGGACTTGGCAAAAGAAGGGAGTCAGCATCAGTGTGGGTTTGACAGAACATCCTCTTTTCTCCCCGTTAAAGAGGTTTGTTCCGGGACAGAGGAAGTCGTATGTGTACAGATTGTAAAGCCCTCTGAGGCTAATTTGTAATTTAATTGAATCAGGCTCAATATTAGTATTTTTATATAATTGTCAAACTACTTGTTTAAGTTGCATGAGCCCCACCTTCACTCGATTTGTAGAACATTTAACAAAACGAGGACGCATGAGCCCACTTTTTTTTAATAACTTTGATGTAGGTATGGGGCAGACCAGAATTTAGCCTGGAAAGCTGCAGAGGGTTTGTTCCCTGTAGGTCAGCCTCCTAGGGACTCTGCAGCACTCTTCACGCAGCCTCCTGCTGGGCCGCAGATTGTCTGTAAACCAGGACACAACATTTGGCAGCGGGCTGGCGGGGAGGCAGCCCGGGATTGCGGTGGGTGTGCGCCGGGTAAGATGCCAGGCATACCGGCACAGATGGGTTGTTGAACAGTGTGTCACAGTCTGAGGAGTTACAGTGTCGACCCACATGTCTCATTAGGAACAGAGGAGAAGAAAAATAACATGACACAAATGTGCTTCCTCTGCAGTTTGTGACTGACTATACTGAAAAAGCGCATGTCGTAGGAGAAGAATCTCTTTCAAATTGAGCCGGCTATTTGTCAGTTTGCGGCATTTTCAGCCGCAGAGGCAGCACACATAGGCTAGAATAGAATGTATAACGTACTTTCTCTACTTTTCCTCTTGCTGCAATTTTTCAGTTATAACTCCAACATAATCGAGACACAGTGTTATTTTACAAATCCCATGCTCATTTCATATAATTGAAATTATCTCAGGCAAAATTGATGCCATAATGGGAAGCAGACATTCTTCCTCAGGCTTCCTTTGCATGAGATCCAAAATGCAAGACTGACGTCTGGAAGCAAGTGCATTGCAACCCCCATCTATCCAGGGTTAATTGACTCTTAGAATCCATTTCCAGCACTCGTAGTTCTCTGTTGCCTGAGCCGTATCAATATCACTTCATTATTTCAGCAAACAAAACAGCCGCTCCAAACATAACAAACCGCATAATAATTTCTGAACCCTCGCCGCTGGTAAGAACTCTGTCTAGACTACAGTGTACACTGAGGTGCCATCACTTTCCAGGGGGTGTTCTCCATCTGCTCACCCAGATAAAACATTAAATTGCATTTGTCTTGCAAGTCGAGCCGCGCTCCCATTCTGCGCTGCCTGTGTGAGAGCTACACGGAGCAAAGACAAGAGCAGGATGTTAGAAACAAAAGCCCAATGGGAGTTTTACCAGTCTGCCTTGGCTAACCCACTCACCGTATAATTAACTACTCGCATCAAATACACCTCCCGAACACGAGTGAAGTACAGGCGCTGTGGTGAAGTATTCTGGAGACAGTGTGCTAATCTTTTGGCAAACAAAAACCATCAGAGGATAATGAAAAGGAAGAGAAATCATTCAGCCATCTAAGCAGTGCTGCCACGGGAACATTTCTAAGCAACCGTAGCATTTTCTTTTTTCTGGAAGGCCTCCATATGTAGCAGTTCCCACGGAGCTCCCCCGGCTCTCCTCTTATGAAAATGTGCCTTTTAATTAAACTAGTTGGTGTGATGCGTCGGGCTCAGGGGTGTTGATCAATGTTGGCCGAGGAACAGAGTGGCAGCACAAGGAGGGCAGAGCATCGCTTTCAGACCTCTTTTCCTCTTTGGGCCTCCCTGTTATCTCTCTGCCCCGCTTTCAGGTGCATCCGTCCACCCCTGTGTGTGTGTGTGTGTGTGTGTGTGTGTGGTAGGGGTGATGGTAGAGTTCGGTGCACAGACGGTGTAGTTCCATTTCTACGGCCCATTGTCCTCCATCAGGCACAACGGGATGTTATCAGCTTCAGCCAGACTCAACCGCCTACAATGCTTCATTACCTGTGTGTGTGTGTGTGTGTGTGTGTGTGCATGCTCAAACCTGCAAACAATGCTTCATTACTCGTCTCTCCCAGGGCTACCTTAACATTTCTTCCTGTCTCATTACCCAGTCAGAGTCCTGTTATCTGTTCCAGTCATATTTACCGAGCAGACCTTTAGCCTTCTCAGACACACACACACACACACACACACACACACACACACACACACACACACACACACACACACAAACAGAGCTATCGTGTTTGTTAGCGGCGCAATCTTGACATCAGTGCTCGTAATGTATTACGTTATTCACTTAGTGTTTAATCTGTGGGTGTGCATTTGAGAGCCCACAGACATACATATTATATTGCTGATAAAAATAAATACGCTCATAAACTGTAATTAACCTTAAATTCCATCTTGTGTAACCAGAACATTGTAATTGGGCGGAGGCGGAGGCCGAAGCGTCTGTAAAAGTTTCTTTTTCCAGAGGTTGTCAGCCTCTTTGCATTTAGTCGAAATCCCTCTCCCGCTCCTCTTTCTAATACCGACGCATCGGAGAAACATCAGTCTCATCAGGAAATGAAGACTTTGGCAGTCAGGTGGTTCAGGCTGGATGCTGTCACGGTCGGCTTTGTTCACATTCAAATATTCAAAGTCAGTCAGTGCGAGCGCAGATGAATACGACAACAGGGCTGGAGGCTTCGCAGCGTCACGTCTAATAAGGATCTGTCAGGTTATCATAGAAAGTCTATTGATCATCCACGTCTGGCCCAGTTTCTCTCCTCAGCCCAGATTAAGGATTTCACAGCACGGTCGAAGGAAAAAGAATCGCAAAACCACAGAGAAACAGTGAGACACAGGGAGTTGGGGGGTGAATGTATAATTAGTTATAATTATTCAGCGTTACGCAATCCATTATTTCTTTTTTTTTGTTATTTCAAAGAGCTGTGTGTCATACTGGTGTAAGCTTAATGTTTAAATGACAAACGGCATCCATTTAGGTTCTGCATTTACATAATACTGAATATTTTAACTTCAACTCAAATATGAACTTCAACTCAGCAACTGGCGGTTGAAAGACTTCTGCTCTACG